>NC_142357.1:16645819-17303319 GCF_059441175.1 Urocampus carinirostris
GTATGCATGTGAAATATTGAATATAAATTGATAGATAGATAGATAGATAGATAGATAGATAGATAGATAGATAGATAGATAGATAGATAGATAGATAGATAGATAGATAGATAGATAGATAGATAGATAGATAGATAGATAGATAGATAGATAGATAGATAGATAGATAGATAGATAGATAGATAGATAGATAGATAGATAGATAGATAGATAGATAGATAGATAGATAGATAGATAGATAGATAGATAGATAGATAGATAGATAGATAGATGAACAGATTAACAGATGAACATGATGTCCTAGGGGTGCTTGTAGCGGAGTGGATGACGTCACGCCAGTCCAAAAGTTCGACATCCCTGCGGCAGATGGAAAACTTTTCTTTGTGAAAATCCAGGGATACATCACCTCGTGTTAGCAAGTCCGCCTCCGCTCCGATTCCCCCCGGCTTTCGTGTCTCTGTTTAGCGGCGTTGAAGCCAGATTGCTCTGGGTAGCTCCGGGTGGCTACACGTTAGCGTCCGGAATGCTAAACGTGAGCCGTGTTTCCGCAAAACACAGCAACTGCACTCCCTGTGCACTTCGATGTTTTCCACCAGCACTCAATGATCTTATTTGGTCGTGAGTTCGCATTTACCATGATTACGGATGGTACCGAAGACTTATAACGCCGCTAGCCGCTTCGCTAGCTCCGGCTCTTCTTCCACGATACGACCCTTCATCACGCCGGCACGAGAGTTCTTCAGGACAAGGAGTTGAAATTCCTTGAATACACGCATTTTTTGTGCGCTAAAACCCATGTCCATAGGATAGAAGTAATCCATAGTGTAGTTGTCAAAACGGGAAGAAAAAACACTGAAGATAGGAGCAGACAATAAAACAATAGGGCAGCTCCTGGAAAAGGCAGCCGCTCGTGGCAGCGCCGCTTTGATAGTTTGGAGGACAAACTTTTATTCCTCCTTGTGTTTGTTTATTAACCGGGTTGTAAGACACGACGAGTAATACAAACGATAGAATGAAGCATTTCCGTTGAAGTTTTCATTACCTTAAAAACAAGTAAAACAGAGTATTCTACACTCGGGAGAGCAGAATAAGGTTCTAATGGTTTCACAAGTGCACTTTCAAAATTGCTCATTTATATACAAAAGAGGCAGATAACTGTGGACTATAACAAAAACGAATCACAATTAGAAAAATCCCCAAATTCCATCTTTACACCAGTCCTTTGTCGAGACTGATTGACAATACTCAAAGCCAGACTCAAGGCCTCCCCTCCGACAGTGATTTAGGACACAAAGTTGGACAATGTAGAAATTATTTCATTTTATTTTATTTATTTATTTATTTTCAGAAAAATAATTTAAAATGCTTGAGCAAAATAACCTTTTTAATTCTTTTGTAGAATAAAAAATAAAATAAAATCAGCAAAATTGTGTGCATGGTTTTTACTTTAATTTATTTGTATGATAATTTTTGCAGTTATTGAATATATTTCCCTGTACTACCTCATGAGCAGAAAATGAATACATAAAAAGAAAAAGGAAAACTCTTCTCTGCTGCCACCTACTAATATGGAGGAATGTTACAGCTCTAGGCTGATCATAGGGGGAAGGGAAATATACTGATCAATGGCATGATTTTCTGCATGGATAAAATTGCCTGAAGTTCTGAAGTCAAACGAGCTTAGAACCAGTGAACGCATGAAGCGATAGTGTTGGCAGGTTGACATTTTGTTTTCAGTTCGTATATTCTTACATTTTCCCGACAGGTAACGCTGACTAAAATTATATCAAAATCTAATCATATTGAATATTAAAAGTGATGCAAGCAAGAAGTACTGCACCTTTAAGAGACGCCGCATTCAAAGCTACACCTGCAGCAAACGCAAACTAAACACGACGAGCTCAAAAATTCTCTGAAGACTCGTCTTTTTTTCATGTATTAGCCTGCCTCATTTCATTTGCCTGATCAAAAATCATTTGGAATTGTCATCAGTCGCATCCTTCTCATCTTCCTCCCCCCTCCTCATCCTCCTCATTCTCATCATCACACACGCGTTTGAGGCCGACGAAAGATTCATCCCGGGATTTTTATTTATTTCATCACTCCCCGCCGTCTTCTGAGGGAATCAGATAACAACGTCGCTAACGATGATGCCGGCAGCTCGTCTGATGCCTGACAGGAAATAGCTGCAGGCGGCTCGGGAACGTTCCTCGGCATATCAAAAACTCTTCAAAAAAAAAAATCCCTCAGTGCTCAAGTGTTGAGGTGAGAATGTGTATGGACGCACACCAGCTACTGTGCTGCAAAGTATGGGGCTACTTTGGAAAAAAGACATCCTGCAAAGAATATACATCCTTACTTCCTGGAAGTAACATTTGCTTATATTAAGTTGAATGTATTATTAAGAGAGTAATCAAACAGCCCAGGAGACCATTAACTGCTCTCTGCCGAATCTGGAGGACATTGTGTGCTTGCAATAGGGCAACAGAGCTATCAACATTATGAAGGACTCTTTTCAACCCGGCCACCACCTACAGGCCCCCTAAAACCTGTCACCACACTAAACAAGCATTCACAACTATGAAAATATATAACTTGTGACTTATTTGGGATATTTTGCTGCTAAATTTAATTGCGCTGCTTTTTATTCCACTGTTACGATACACCATATTTTCTGCCACGGTTGCCTATTGCCCTGACTCGGCCCCACCCGTTTGGCGCCAGCTGCGGCTCGTTGCCCAATCGGCTTCCCTCCTATTTAAGGTCAGTGCTCTCACTCACCCCTTGTCAGTCTGTCAACAAACCTCTGCACCCGCAAGACGTGTGTTTTGACTCTGTCCGGGATACTGCTTGTGAATCCTGTCCTGTCTATCTCGTCCTGTTTGATATCTGACTCCAGTCTCCAGTGTCTGGTATCGATCCCGTCTGTCTCGTCATGTCTGATATCTTGCTAAAATCTCCGGTATCCAGTATTGATTCTGCCTGCCTCATCCTGTCCTATATCTGACTCCACTCTCCAGTATCTGGTATCGACCCTGTCTGTCCAGTATCTGCTTGTGTATCTGGTATCGATCTCGTCGGCGTCTGGCTTCCTGTTTTTCCATGCCGGACTTCTGTCTTACTTCTTCCGCCCAGCGATCGCCAAATCACTGGTGTTTGTGTTCACGCTCATGACTGCCTTGTTCCCGTAAAATAAAGCAAGTGTGAAAACGTTACCCATCTGGGTCCTCCTCCTGTTCTGGTTCTGACCTTGTCATTGTAATATTATTATTACTTAGGCCATTATCTAGCACCGCGTGGGAAATATGTTTGCGTATTTGTCCCGACGGTCTTTTAACTTATTTTCTTCTTCATCGTCTTTATCAGTCTTTGCCTTGGAGTGCCATGTCTAATCTTGTTACACACAATGTTTTCACTGTCATTGTCATCAGTGACAATTAAGTAATTCGAATTTTTTATAACATCGCTGCCATGTCAACAAAAAATATCTCAGTTTTATTGTCATTTGTTACTTTTGGTATACATTTCCGATGAAGGCATTCAATTTGTTGCCATTTGCTACTTTTTTGTGTTGAAGTTTACTATGTAAACATTTTTTACATGGCAGAAAAAATAAATAAGCAAGAATATCTTAGAATAGAAGAAGAATAGAATTTAGTTTTATTGTCATTCTTTGTAACCATGCACACAGAACGAATGTCGATACACCTGACCCGTACAGTTAAACTGTAGCGAGCCGATGCAGCCGCAGCCAAACAGGGCGCAGCCATTTTAGTCATTAGGTGACCAAACCCCCCAATTCCAACCCTTAATGCCGAACGCCAAGCAAGGAGGCAATGAGTACCAAGGCCGAGGCTTGAACTAGTGACCTCCCAGTCTCGGAGCGGGCTCCCTACCATTTAGGCTACCGAGCTGGCAAATCTTCTATGGCAAATCAATGCTAAATTATTCAAGTATTTTTTATGATCTAAGATGAGAAAAAGGAGAAAAATGAACTACCATATTTGATAAAAGTGAAGCCTTTCTTATTTTGTGAGAAAAAATTTGAAATTAATTAATCTCACAGGGTTAGATCCAAGGGCATAGTTTTTAGCTTTGGATTGGTCGGGACATAGCGCACTTTTTCAAGTGATATAATTGGTGGGAACCAAACAATGATTGCTCAATATTGGTGGGATTTACATCCCCTTCGTCCATGCCAAAACTATGCCCCTTCTGACATGGAAGATTTTGTTCTTCAATGTAGGTAGAATGTAATAAGTTTTTTTAAATCATTTTATGGTAGGGAAAGCGCATCATAGTCATCCATCCATCCATTATTTGCACCGCTTATCCTCACTAGCGTTGCGTGGGTGCTGGAGCCCATCTCAGGTATCTTTGGGGAGTGGGTAGGACCGGTTGCCAGCCAGTCGCAGGGCACACATGGACAGAAAATTTGCTCACTCATTCAAGTCTAGGGACAATTTGGACTGGCCAATTAACCTGACATGCATGTTTTTGAAATGTGGGCGGAAACCGGAGTGCCCGGAGTAAACCCACGCAAGCTCAGGGAGAACATGCAAACTACGCACAAGGAGGTTCGACCTCACAACTTCAGAACTGTGCCGCAGATGGGCTAACCACACAGCCGCCATGCTGCCCGGATGTACAATAGTCATTGATAATTCCCCAAAAATGTTCCAAATGTAAGGAACAGCTTGTCACGTACCAGGAACGGAGACGGGACCCAATTACGTTCGTTTTACTCAGTTTTTATTAAGAAGGAGAACAGGACTTGCATCCACGATCCGATGATCGCCGGTCACCAGTAGCCGAGAGCAGAGACGCGAAAGTGGCACTTCCGTGTCGAGCGAAGGTAGTCGTTGACAGCGAGAACAAACAAGTCGATGGCCGGGGCGGAGGAGCAAAAACATAAACGGGTCCAGAAAAGAGGTCAGCAACAGGTATTAGGCAGGAAACGGTGCAGGATAGAGTCAGGAGTCACAAAAGTTTGCCTAGCGTGTAGCGTAGGTTCACAAAACGATCCGACGAGTGTTGTCAGGAGGGCGGGGGTTTAAAAAAGAGGAAGCAGCCAATCAGCATCCACGGCTGTTGGTGCCAACAAAACAAACTCAGGTGCCCCACATCAGTAATCATGACACAGCTCAGTTTATTAATATTGATGCTAAATTAGGAGCCTTCAAATAAAACTAAACACATTTTAAGAAGTTCTTAGTTGCACCAAATAAAATGCAGCCAAATGTGCTCTTTTTTAATAGAAGGCTTTCCCGAAAACTCCAATAAAAGACACCAAATACGCCCATCCTTCGAGAGTCATTTCTGCTTTCGTGCTATAAGCGCCATGCCTCCTCCCACCGGTCGTGCTGATAATAGAAATTATCATGTGTGCAGGGAAAAAAATCTCATGAAAACACATTGTACTATTCCTCTCATTGAAATGACGGAGGAATTAGTTTAAGATTAAGAAAAAAAATACAAAGAAACTTTAAAGCACTTAGGAAGCCAGATACTTGATTAAAACTGAATATAATACTGCATTTGGCTGTTAATTGTGGTGCTGATATCTGACTGCTAATTTGAAACTTGCGGTGGTGCGCGAGTGGCTTTTGATGAAAGGCGTGCAGCCATTGTTGTAGCGCCTGCTGTTTATCAGGTGGCTGCTATCGCTAACACAGCTCATCATTCACTGCCATATTGTGGCGGCAAACAATACCGGCACCACCACTGCCGCACAATGAAGCCTGACGGGAACCCGTCAGCAATTGTACCTTTGTGATCCCGAAGGTGAGAAGAAGCCTGACAGCGCTTGCCGTGCTCAGCGGAACACCCCCTTCACTCTATTCGTTGGCGGATGAAATTTGAACTCCTTTGCAAGATGGAACAACAATAATGCTAGGGAAACTGTCAACAATTAGACATCTGTGATAAAGAGGCAGCTCCGGGTAAATAATTCATAATTCTGGCAGCGCTTGCCGTTAATTACAAGGCTGCTTCATTTTGCTATCGTCTCACCACTCTTGTGCGAACTCAAACATTCATTCATTCATTAGCACGCTGCTTATCCTCACTAGGGTCACGGGTTGCAGGAGCCTATCCCAATAGGCTTTTAGCAGTGGACAGGTGTACTGGTTGCCTGCCAATAGCAGGGCAGACAGAAATAGAAAAACAACAATTTTGACTCACCAATTGAATGCATGTTCTTGGTACATGAGAGAAAACCCCCTCAGGCAATGGGAGGATATGCCAACTCCACACAGGTAGGCGAGTTGCTAGAATTGAAACCAGGACCTCTGAACTGTAAGGCATTCATTCTAACTAGTCAGCTACTATGCCGCCCGATTTTAAACTTTCGCTTGTAAAATAACTGTCCAAAATTGTATGTTTTGGTCATCTAAACTTCCATCCATCCCTTATCTGCACTGCTTATCCTCATTAGGGTTGCGGGGGATACTGGAGCCCATCCCAGCTATCTTTCGACAGTGGGAAGGCGACACCCTGAACTGGTTGCCAGCCAGTCGCAGGGCGCATCTAAACTTAAATGAATCGATTGAATAATTACTCTAAAAGTAACAATCAAGTTACTAATTACCTTATATATATATATATATATATATATATATATATATATATATATATATATATATATATATATATATATATATATATATATATATATATATATCATCATCTCATCTCATTAGCCGTACCGCTAATCCTCATTAGGGTCGCGGGGGGGCTGGAGCCCATCCCAGCCATCTCCAGGCAGTGGGCAGGGGACACCCTGAACTGGTTGCCAGCCAATCGCAGGGCACACGGGGACAGACAACTCACTCGCTCATTCACACCTAGGGACAATTTGGACCGGCCAATTCACCTGAAATGTATGTTTTTGGAATGTGGGAGGAAACCGGAGTGCCCGGAGGAAACCCACGCAAGCACGGTGAGAACATACAAACTCCGCACAGGAAGTCTGGAGCTGGATTTGAACCCACGCAGGAGGTTCCCATGACATGAACTGTGCCGCCGTGCTGCCCATATATATATATATATATATATATATATATATATATATATATATATATATATATATATATATATATATATATATATATATATGCATACCATAAAACCCAGCCCACTAAAATGTCTTTAAATTAGCCGCTTAATTAAATAAATGTTTACACCATCCTGTGAAAGGATTAATCCTTTTATGGGTTTGTGAAACATTGAGAACTTGCAAACTAACCCTTAGCCGATACACTCCATATCCATTTTGTCTCTGAGCTTCAAATTAATCAGATATCTCCTTTCCATTCTGTATTCTTTTTTTAATGCAGGCACTACTTAATCTACACGTCATAAAAGCTCTTCCCAGTGGAAAATTGCACTCTATTTTAGCTTTCAGACCGCCCTTTTTGCATAAAAGTAGTGGTTCACCATTTTGACTGTACACTTATTACACCACTGCTTTATTCTGTACCTGATTTGTGCCTGGAATATTCCAAATAAAAGTGTCCATGGAACTACTCAACTCCAGCGCCTGATTTGACCGTGTCACAACCCAAATATAAAACAAACACGCCGAGGAATTAAACAAATAGTCTTCTTAATAGTTTATAGTAAAAAGACTTAAAAACACGGGATATGCTTCCTTTAATCAGCAGCTGGCAATACCTAACGTGCAGGAAGTGTAATCCCAACTTTGAGGGAATACTCGGGAAGAAACATTGCCCAACAACCAACAAAATGTTTACAGGAAGTCATCAACCAGTGCAAGTGAAGTGAGTGCTGACTGTC
This sequence comes from Urocampus carinirostris, assembly GCF_059441175.1. Classification (NCBI taxonomy): domain Eukaryota; kingdom Metazoa; phylum Chordata; class Actinopteri; order Syngnathiformes; family Syngnathidae; genus Urocampus; species Urocampus carinirostris. Next base: position 16,653,617 of record NC_142357.1, read on the forward strand.
TTCACAGCAGGTAAGCATTCATGGGGACTGCATTGACCGTGTCGTGGTTTTGACTTTCTTGATGGTCCCAGTGTGAAAACGAGTCCAACTTGACATCTTCCAACACATTGAGCTCCTAAAGAGGCGTCCGATCTTCAATACTTTTCAAATGTCGCGAAAGCGCAAATGGGCCCGCAAACTCTTTGTGAGATTTTCCCCCCTTGGAGCTGAAGAATCAGTGAAAAGGTCTCCTGCTGGATGATTGGCGGCTGGTATTTGCCGAGGCGAGGCCGACGCAAAGCATCACCATGTCTACAGGGGGGGTAGAAGTCAGGTAGAGTCTCCTCCTCTTTCCAATCTTGATGCGATTAGAAATTTGTCCACTATAATACAAAAATACAGTCCTGGCTTTTCAAATTGTGCCTTAGATCTCACACAGTTTCTAAGCCTGTTTTGAAAGGTTTTCAAATACGGTTTCAATTACATTCAAATGTATTATCAAGCACTGAGGAAACACTTACCTTACTAGAAATTCTATTTAAAAACGCTTTTTTGCAAAAGTCTTCATCAGCGATCGAAACACCTAAGGGCCGCATATCCTGCATGTTTTCTGAGTTTTCTTTGGACCAACTTAAGTGATAACAGTCACATGCAGTGGGGTTCGTGTCTTGTGAAGAACAGTCAGATTTACAACTAAATAAGCCTCCACTGTGTTAATCAATTAATATGTAGACTGAAAAAGCAATATCCTGTAGAGACCAGGGGTCTCCAACGTGGTGCCCATTTAAAACAGCTCACAGGTGCTGGGTCATTGTTATTTGCTAGTAAACTATTTTTTTTAGTAGTTGACTGAGTCTTGCAAAGTTGACTGTTTTTGGTTGTGTATTTATCAGACTTCCATGCTATGAAATTAATCTGTTTTTATATTCCTAAATATAAAAACAATCATCAAACACACACACACATAGTCACGTTTCAAAGATCAGTCTAATTCCATTATTTGTAAATATGTTTCTCAACTTTATTTCATTTTAATGTGAAGTCGCGCTTATGTGTGACTTCATTTCCTGTTTATGTGTGACATCAATAAACCACGACTACTGACCGAATGTTGTCAGTATGGCCCAGGCAACCTGGGAAGATGGCGGCTGGGCCGTGCTCGCTCCATTCGCGAGGGAGGTCAAACCTCAATAAGTGTTTTTATCTGAATAATTCTGCCAATAGAGAGTTTATGTCTTGAATATCTGTCACAGTCTGTTTAACCATACTTTACTAAACTAGTAATAACAACATACTCATAACATGATGAGTGTTTTTAGTATTGCATTTCAAACTGGGTGCCTGTTGCACTAATTAGTAACAAAAAGTAGCTCTCCCCCTAAACAATGTTGGACACTTCTTGTAGAGACTGTACCATAAAAAAACAATCTTTACTCACTGCTCCAATTGATAAATGGATAAGTAATCTCCCATTGTTAAAAAAATGACCATGGAATGAGAAACAAAAATACTCGATGGCTTTACTGCTGTTACCTCTCGAATACTATCACTGTCATTATATTGTTTGGGACAGTGGTGTGCACCAAATCACAATCCTTGGTTTTACTATCGCCCTCTGCCATGAAGCAAGGAATAGTAATCTGCACAGTAGTACGTTATATAGTAATCATATTATTAATATTTTTTATACAATGTAAAATTCAGCGATTTTGAAGTTAAATGGATCAGAACCTTAACACTGAGTGACAGGTGAGGCACAGACTTTACCCCTTCCTCTGACTGCATGTCACAGGGTGATGCAAATAATCATATAATTAGCAAGCTGTACACGGGTTTGATAATGATCCTCGTGATTTTAATCACCTGTTTTGGAGCAGGGGAAAACATGCAATACTATCAGCCCTAAAAGCCTGGGTTTTCCCACCCCTTTCTCCAAAACACAATTTTTTGTTTGAGATATTAATAGAAACCATCATCTTTGTTATAATTACCAGTAATGGTAACGATAACCCTTTTCAAGCCCTAATCGATAACCTACTACAACTTGTTTAAAGAGTGATACCAAAGCCTAGACAAACTAGTTTCAAAAGCTCTTTGAAAACCTAAACTCTGGTTTGAATCTCCAAGACCACCATTCATTGAAAGGCAATCAAATGTTTGAGAGCCTCATTTGGGACTTTGACCCCAGCTTAACAGCTTCTTCCAAACATTTACTATGCCTTGGAACCCTATCTTTTTAAGCCCAATCTCCTTTTGAAAACCAACATAAAGCTTTGGTTTGCTGGCCATCAGCCCATTTTATTTAAACGTGAGGCGGCGTCCCTTCAGTCTCATTCGACCTGTGACCTCACCACAACAGGTCCGCTGCTTCCCAACAAACGAACCAATGAAAACGTGTCCGCCGCAGGTTAAAAGCAACGCAGTGATTTTATTGAAGGTGAGGTATGAACATTTCTTTACTTTTTTTGTTTTTTTTTCTGGGTGACTGTGTGACATTTGGGCTGAGATTGCTTTTCATTATTGGACTCCGCTGGATGCATTGCGGGTAAATATGGCAGGTGGAGGTCGCCCGGAGAGACGAAAAAACATTTGGCAAAGTTGAGATACCGCCTGTGTTGGATATAAAAGAATAAAAAAAGGTTGTGTACAAAAACTGGAAATAGCTAACATTACAAAAGGAACAAAAGGTAGAGCATCCAAAAAGATGTTTGAAGCCCTAGCCTGAATGATGAAAGCTATCCATTTAAAATAATAACCAGCAATCCATACTTCTGATTAGTGATGTGCAGTCAGGGGAGGCAGGTAATGTTGTGCCTCACCTGTCACCATGAAATAAAATGATAAATATTTTTATCTTATTTTATGATTTTATTTTATTTTTCATTTTTTTTCCTTCAATATTTTTTTCATTTTTTTTTCTTATTCCCATTATTATTACAAAAATAATTGATTAGAAGTATTGATTATTAGTAATTCTTGTTATTAAGTATTGAATTTATGTTTTGTTTTTATCATTATAATACATCTATCTCCCTTTTCTTATTTTATTTATTTACTAATCAGTTATTTTAGTGTTCTGGATTGTGTTAATAAGTGCCTAAACGTGTTGCTTTGGTGGGAAGTGGCATACGTACATGTTTTCCAAAGATGGCACCTATGTTTGTACCCCCGTTTAAAAGAAAATTAAATTAAATTTGAAAAAAAGTAGTTGAAAAAAAAAACATTAAATATATGAAATGGTTATGTATATTCAGTGTTCACAACTTCACATTTTGGGGAATTCCTTTTTCTTTTTCAAAATCGCTGAATTTTGAAAATATCCAGTACAATTAGTATGGAACATATTGTTTTGCTGACTGTCTGAAGATGTGGAAAGACACATGCAATTATTTTGCCTCATGGCAGGGGGGGGATAGTGAGACCGAATATTCTGATTTAGCACACACCTAAGGCCTCACAAAAAAAAAGAATGAGGGTGTCGCGATTGCCCATTGCCCTCACCTGGGTACGCTCGTTTGGCACCAGCTGCTGCTCATTGCCTGATTGGCTCCCCTCCTATTTAGATTTAAACTCAGTGCTCCCATTCACTCCTGGTCAGTCTGTCAACGAACCTCTGCACTTGCAAGGCAAGCATTTTGACTATGTCTGGTATCCTGCTCGTGTATCCAGTATCCGGTATTGATCCCGTCTGTCCCGTCCTGTCCGATATCTTGCTCGTGTATCCAGTATCCAGTATCGATCCCGTCGGTCCTGTCCTGTCCGGTATCTTGCTCCAGTATCTAGTATCCGGTATCAATCCCGCCTGTCCCGTCCTGTCTGGTCTCTTGCTGTTGTATCCAGTCCAGTATCCTGTATCGATCCCGTCTGCCCCGTCCTGTCCGGTATCTTGCTCCAGTATCCAGTATGCGGCATCGATCCCGTCTGTCCCGTCCGGTATCTTGCTCGTGTATCCTGTAACTGGTATCGATCCCGTCTGGCATGTCCGGTTTCGATCTCATCTGCCTCTGGCTTCCTGTTTCTAAAATTAAAAGTTATCATTACATTACTGCGCTGAGCGCCTGCAAATATAGAGTGAGGGATACAATTATTTTGCCTCATGCCAGAGGGCAATAGTGAGACCAATGATTGTGATTTGTAGCGCACCTCAGCCCCCAAAAACAGAATGAGCTAACAGCAAGTTACGCCATCCGGTAATTATTTTCTTGTTGCATGGTCTTTTTCATAATGGATTACCTATCCATTGGTGCTTGTGTTCAAAAGGAGCTTTACATAACATATTACTGTTCTGAGAATCTGCAAAAGCAGAGTTGGGCAAACAATTATCTTGCCTCATGACAGAGGGACATAGTGAACGCAATACATTTTTTGGGGGGTGTAAACTTCAGTCCCTAATAATAGAATTAATGCCAATGTTGGCAAGTTAACAGCAAGCTATACAGTATTTTTTATATAATTGCATGGAAGTTTTTCATAATGTAGGATTACCTCTCTTTTGATGCTTTCTTCAAAAGGTGCAGTATGTAAGATATTACTGTGCTGAGCATCTGCACAGTGAGGCACGCAATTCTCTTGCCTCATGGCAGAAGGCGATAGTGAATGCAATAATACTGGTTTTGCGCACACCTCACCCACAAACATTAGAATTTGTGATATAATCTTAGCAAGCCAACAGCAAGTCAAAACATTTAATATTTTTTTTCTCTTTGCATTTTTTTCCTAATAAAGGATTAGCTATCAATGCTTTTCATTAAAAAGTGCAGTGCATAGAGTATAAGTGAACAAACATTATAAGTTAGAGTTAGACAACAATAGTTGTTTTCCCTATGCTACAGTTTATAAATTCCTTTCTTCTTCTGCTAATCAATAAATGAATAAGATGTACATTCATTTTTTTGTGAATCTGAGTGTGCCTCATGAGATATGAACCTCACCACACATCACGGCTTCTGATTTAAAACCGCCACAGGAAATTTCAACAGTGTGAAACCCCCATTCGTCTTTGAGATTTCAACCTCCATCCTCATCTTTGAAGTGTAGTATAATTTTGCCATTACAAAATTAAATCTTAGAGTATATGCAAAGGATACCCTTTCAGGAATTAGGTTTGAAAGTCAAATTAAACATTTGCAACAATAATTAAATACTTTGGGAGATATGTTCCTTCTATTTTGAGCCTTAGGCGAAGCTAATGAGCGCTAACATGCACCTCAGGGTAAAGTATCCCGCCAGCCGCCTATGGCGTCCCGCCGCGCTGGCAGAGTGACGGGCGAAGGCGGATGTCGAGTTGGCTAAGCTCCTCTTCATCACCTCATTACTGCCCAAAAATACAGTGACAAATCTCACCAAAGCTTTACGACCGTTCCTTCTCCTGGTTGTCAATGTCCAATGTGACAACGTTGCCTTTCATCACCTTCGCGCCAGCCAGAACATCCAAGCTAACCAAACAATAGCAAGACGCGATGGAACCAACATAGACTGTGCTTTTACGGCGCTCTTAATTGTTTAAGCGTCGACTAAATGGCGTCACGCTTCGTTGAGTGTCTACTGTTGGCAACGTAAATGTGTAGCGAGACGAACACATGCATTCATTTCCTAAAGAGGGTGAGACCATTGTTTGAGCTGATTGAAAGAATTGTTTGACTCATTCAATGTCAGACATTTTCGAAATGGGAGAGCCAGCCAATTTTGCCATTTTGACTCATTTAGTTATATAAGAATAGGGATTATCAAAATAAAACTTGAACCTCATATTACATCAAAAAAATGTTTTGAAGTTTTGCCATTGCTTAGCAAACATCAGTTGAACATTGCTAAGTTTCTTGAATGAAAAATGTTTCCAATAATTTTTTAGAGTTTTCTGTGAATGGATCCATTTCAAGCTCAACTTTTACAGCGATGCTTTTTTTATTTTGCATTTGTGAACTATCATATAATTAAACTATGCTTTCCATCAACACAAGAAGACTTTATTGCAAGATCACTAAGCAATGCAAAAAAAAAAAAATGCATGAACTTTCCAGAACTTTTCAGCACCCAGGGAAATCATCACACAATTTCAATCACCATGGCAATTGCATTCTCTCTGGTAACCTTGTTCCTGCAGATGTGCACAGAACGTCATCCCTCTCTGACCAATAGACGACGATGGGGCTTGTCATGTTTTTTTTTTCTTGTTTTTTTAAGAAATAAGCTCTGTTAAAGAGTTAACAGCCTATTAATATGCGTCCATAACTCGTGACTCTCACCACACTGCTTCACTTTGCCTTCTCGCCATATGGGGCCACACACACACACACACACACACACACAAACACACACACACACACACACACCTACACACACTCATTTGCCAGATACAGAAGGCAACACTGGGAAGATTTGATCAAAGCCACTTCTGCCATCCAATGATGATTAATCATACTGAATTCCTAGATACTTACCAAAGAGCAGCACTAAACCCTTTATTAAGGGGTCGACAACTCAAATTGTAGAAAGTGCCATAACAAACCAAATACACCAAAACAATAACAAAAAAAGACTATGGAGCAAAAAATGAAAGCCTACGATCCTACTGGTTAAGGGAACCAACCAACCAACCTACAGAAACCAGATATATTTCCCTTCCTCTTCATTTTTTATTTTCAAGCATTTTCGAAAAAGCTCCAGGAAGTCACTAGTTTGGTGCTAAAGACCTGCATGCGGCACCAGAGCTTCAGAGCACGGACCCCCATCCTAGTTTAAAAAAGTCATTCAAAAACAATATTGCTTTGAATAATAGGCAAAAATACATGAGCTATCATTCCATTTTTTTTCCATTACATTATCTGCACCGCATATCCTCAGTAGATTAGCGGGGGTGCTGGAGCCTATCCAGCCATCTTCGGGCAGTGGGCAGGGGACACCCTGAACTCACTCGCCCATTCACACCTAGAGACAATTTGGACCGGCATATTAACCTGACATGCATGGTTTTTTTTGTAAGTGAGGGTACACCGGAGTGCCCGGAGGAAACTCACGCAAGCACGGAGAGATCATGCAAACGCCACGCAGGAAGGTTCGATCTCATGACCTCAGAACTGTGCCGCGGACACGCTAAGCACTCAGCCGCCGTGCTGCCCTTATGAACTATTATATAAACATGAATTTCTTTTAAATACTTGGTTGAGCTTTTTCAACGAAACCTCACTCAAGTAAAATGCCTTGCCCCCGATTTAAACAATTAACAAACAAAATTGAGTTTCAGGGATTTAATTTTGTCACACGATAGCAACGATATGGTAGATTGAGCAAAACAATATTATTATTTTTCTAATTTTTCAAGTAATGATACTTTAAATGAGCAAATGTTTCTATTCTCTGCTAAATAAAATAAATGTGGCCATTTTAAGAAATGTTTATTTGATTTTATCAAAGAAACAATATTAAAACATTTGAATAAGCAAACTTATAATGAAAATAAGGTAAATGTTCTTTCAATGGGAGAAGAATATTATTTTCCCTGTGTGATGAGTATTGAGAGATTCAAGCATTCAGTAAGGAAGACGTCCTTTGAATTGGGTCCAATATTAACAAGCCACAGGCGGCAGAAGATATATGTGTTCTAAATAAAGGTGTGCGGTGACATAAAGGTTCAATGGCGCAGGAGCTATTGAAAGAGTGGCTTTCCAATGAGGCAGTGGAAAAAACAGTAAAAGTGGAACGCAGTCATATTGGCTGACAATGAAAGAAGAGAAATCGATTTATTGCCATTTAATCTATAGTGGGACAGCTGTCGAGTCTTCACCAAAGGTTGACACTGATACGCTGATACACTGATACTAATGCTGGAGTTGTTGATGTCTCATCATTAACCATTGCAATCGTCGTGTTTTGGATGTGTCGAGGTCAGACTGACACAATCAGAGCACACTCGCTCTTCCAATCTTACGAAGGAGAACAACGTCTTGGAGATGAAACACCATCCGCTTTTGTAGCTTTCTCGGCTTCAAAGCCAGGATGCCGTCCAACCCCCGTTTTCACCTCAGGGGGCGGCAACATGAAGACGAGAACACAACGGGCTCGGCAAAGAAAAAAATTATTCTCTTTTTGTAAGATGCAAACGATTTAACACATGTGTTTCACGCTTGCGGTTCAAAAAAAGTGCTTGCTCCAGTTCGGAGACCCCAAGGCTCTTCACTAAGGCTATTTGTGTTCAACTTACAAATGCTTATTTACTTAAAAGCGTCACAAATTGCTATGCTCGAAAAATGAAGCTTAACAATGCTATTTAAGACAAAATTGCTTTTTTTGTGTGATTTTCCAGAGATCAATTTAAACTTTTAAATTATGAGTAAGCTACAGAAACAGATATGCTCAGATGTAATCCTTTTGTTATCTCCTGTAGAGTATTTTGTCAGATTAAAAGTAATCAAGTTCCGTTGCTACAATAGTATGCTATTAGGATTACGTTACTGATTACATTTTTCAATCAGTAAGTAGTAACTTGATTGATTTATATTTTCAAATTGACCCTCCCAATCCTGGGCCCCCACAATATCAAGCAATCATTGTATTGTCCGAATCAATGTTATGTGATCAACTGCTCGGAACCTCCGCTCGGAAATGATGGTTTACTTGTGACTCCAAGAGTCAAGAACAAATCTGCAAGCTCGAGAGCGTTCGCCATTCAGGCCCTGGTTTTGTGGAATGCTTTGCCCCCTGAGATAAGATCTCCAACCTCAGTGGAAGTGTTTAAATTAAGACTCAAAACATACATATTCTGAAGCTAATGATTGATGCTCTTACTTTTCTTTACCTGTCTTGTGGCGGGGGAGAGGGAGAAGTACAAACCAGGATGGATTAGCGGACCAGCACTTGTACCTTTTATGTATTGTTACCCAATTTTGAAGCCTGGTCATCCTGGAAGGGGGATTGCCTCTTACGTGGCCCATTCCCAAGGTTTTTTTATTTTTCTCATGCTGAGGTTTCTAGGATTTTTCTTGGCCGCATGCGTGTTGTAGGGATTTTTTAGCTTTAATTTTGAAAATTGATGATTGAAACTAAAAATGATTGAAACAAATTATTTTTATTGCAATGAGTATACAAATTTGCCTCTAGGTGTTGCTTGTGCTCCACCATAAAAAAAAGGTTTTCTCTGAAGGATGCTACACTGACAGAAAATTATTTTGCGTTTTTTCTCTTTGAGTTCTGATATGAACTACTAATCCCAAGAAAACTGATTCAATGAACCAGGACACACAGTTTACTAACACAAAAAAATTAATGATAGGAAAGAAAGGGGAGGGGAAGACGACAGAGATCATAGGAGTCTTCGACCGCTGAAAGTCTGGAAGTTACTTGCACGAAAAGAAAGTTTCCCGCTATAAGGCTAGTCGATTAGGGGAGATTCCCTTGTACAAAAAAAAAAAAACGCTCATTCCCAAGAACCAGCAAACATTGTGTTAAATCTGAAACCATCCTCTTACTTGCTGTTGCGGACAGATTTGGTCTCGCGCTCCGATGCGATGGTCGCTATGTATGGCCCACTTGCTGAACTCAATACCGCTGCCGTCGTGCGAGACGAACCAGCCAGGCAGAAGAAAAGAAATTGGCTATTGCTCAGCCAAATATTTCGTGACGCTCGACCAGATCATGCCTCTATGGGCGCGAGTTCAGATATCTGATACTCTAAGCATTGGTGACGGTGTTTGAAATTGCTAAATTTACTAGAAAGCCGAAGAAGTAAGAAATTTGCGTAATGTTCTGTACTTGAGAATGTCCTTCCAATCGTCACAATTACGTACGGTAAGAGAATTATTTTATCAGTACATTGCCTTGGCTGTTTTAATTACATTCAAAACTTCATGTTATCAGATTTCATCATGGTACATGGTGAATTGGTACGTCCGGAAACTGTACAAAAGAGGAAACAGTCCATCCATTCCAAAGTGGGTTATTTGAAACAAAGAAGGTCGAAGTCATTTTTGTGCTGGGCTTAGAATAGAATAGAATAGAATAGAACTTTATTGTCATTGTTACAAAATGGGTTGAACATATTGACAACGAAATTGGGCCTGGCACTCCAGTTCACTTTTAACAGTGAGGATAAAAGAAAACAAAGAAGTTAAAGGAACAAAGAAGATGAGGTTATAATTTACACAATATTTACACAAGAAATGTGGGCATGTAGGATGTTACATACAGTTTTGGGATCGTATTAGTGCAATATGCGTTAAGTGAAAAAATAGTCAACATTGTGCAAAAAATAGTCAATATTGCGCAAAGCGACCATGGGCATGAATACAATTTTACATATGTATGAGGTAGTGTGTTTGCTAAGTTTCATTTTTTTGTGCAATGTGTTTTAAGGGTGGTAATGGCTCTGGGGAATAAACTGGCTTATTTGCTCTACAGTGTTTAAGATCGGGGGAATGTGTAATTTTAACATGTGCAGTCCTTTGAGACATTTTGTGATTAAGTCTTATACAAATAAATGTGACTTGACTTGACTTGAAAAGCTATATGCTCACCAATGCCAAGACCAAACCTACGTCTTTGCTAAGTCTTCAGGACTTCAAATTAAAGGGGAAGTTGTGTTTCTTTGTAGGTGGAACTACTAACTTTGACTTTTGGGGAATTTGTCCAAACGATATGCATGGAAGAGCTGCATTTAAAAAAAAGTTTATTTCCCACACCATTGGTGCGATATTCCAAAGATCAGCAATGATAAAAGGTACATTTGAGGCATATTTCGCTTCAAGCTTAATTATTATTATAATCATTGTGCTGTGAATCCCATCAGCAAAGTCATAGAAAAATCATTGCGCTTTGCTCATATTTTTCAACCTCTCTAAATACCGACTGAGCAGCAGTGAACAGACTTGAGTGTGTGTGCAAAGCGTAAGCTTGCGCTTGTTCGTGCCTGTGCGAATAATTACATGATGAAGTGGCTCCTCTTTTCATGGCAAACACAAGCCGACTGAATTCCCTTCAATGAGTCATTATTAAAGTTCATAGCGAGGTTGGCGCGGACAAAAAAGCACTGATGTTCAGCTTCATTCAAAAAAAAAATTCAAGAACACGGCACAGTCTCACCGACAATTTGTGTCAATAACATCTTTTTTCTCTCTCCAACTGAAAGCCAAAGTGCACTCTAAGCCACCGACCCTGAACATTCATGAAAGGTAAAAAGTTCCGGAGTGACACTTGAGCAATGGTAGGACATGAGCAATCCTGTTCATGCGGAAAATATCGTGTACTGGTTTGAGAAAGCTAAGCGGGTCTACGTCGGTATTCAAGGTTCACATACATGCGTCTCTCTGCTCTTTTGGCAGCAACACAATGCGGGTCATTATGACAAGGATGTCTAATTGGAAATTCATTTGTGATTTACATATCAAGTCCACTTATGCATGAGCGATGATGTGTGGTTGGTCGAAGTCATGTCGACCCCAGCCAATTGCATCCATTATTAACGATTGCATTTCCCCTAATAGGGATCCGAACCGCTCGCAAAACGTAAAAATCTGCAAAGTAGCATTGCATCTTCACAAAAGCCCTCTTAGGTCAAATTTACCTCGAAGTGACATTCTGAGAGTATAAGACTGTAAAAAAATAAACAACTATAAATCTACGAATAAAAATGAAGAGCACAGAATTGCAGTGTTATTAATAGTGTTTATTGTCATTATACAAACGTATAATGAAATTGGAGGGTATCTTTACTCTAAGTGTAAGAAAGCAATTTAAAGAGTGGGCGAGCCACTCTGCATGCTAGTATCGGGTATCTTTGGACCACACCAGGTCTCAGTGATGGTTGAAATACAACTGTCCCGAATGTAGTGGTTTCCCATGCGTTGTAGCTCCTGATCATCTGTTTCATGTGTAATGGATCTGGTGTTGGTGAGAAACAGTTTCACCAAGGGTAGCTTGTGAGAATTGTTACGTAACGTGGTCGCAGTAACCTGTGGCGCCGCCATAGCCTTCTCTCTTGATACTACCTCAGTTTCCTTCCGGATTTAATAACAATCCACATAGCATTCTCTGATGATAACCGATTTTTTCGCACTCTTCTGACTTTCCTTACAGTCCGATTTAGTTGCTCAATAATTTTCCAATGTGAAGAGCGGGTAAAATACTAGCTGGAACTGTGCTTCACAGCTTCTTTGGTAGAAACGATGACTGTCAGGGTTTGATTATTTTTCCCTGCTGAAAAAAGTGCCAAGTGTACTCACTTGGATACAGCTCAAAATGTTTCCCATAGGTTGATTTATTTTATTTCAATTCCCACATTTGCTCTTTTCATTATAAACCTGTGGATAGAGACCAATGCAATGCTTTTCTCATTTAAATATACATATGAGTAAAAAAGTTATAAATACAAATATGAAATAAATACATCCATATACACTAGGTATAGATTATATATAAGCTATTCATAAAGCATTAATTAAACACCGGTGTATTGATTTTTTTTTAATATAATGTTTAGTATGATTGACCTTTATCACTATAATTGCTTAAGCCACCACAACATTTCACATGATCAGTCCCATTAAAAAAACGTACACCGGTGCAATCATTAAAAAAGCAATGAGTATCAGCTACACTATGTTTCCCAAAGTGCGTCACTCCAAAACAAGGAAGTGGAACCGTAAGCTGACAGTTTATTGTTAATACATTTGCGGCAGAAAACAACCCGACAAGCAAACAGTAAGTTTTTAAACCCATCAGACTAAATTACAACAACAAAAGCAGCATAAATACCCCAAGCAAGCAACAGAGAATGGTCAGCATGAGGTTTGAATGTGACTCACCATTTGCCGTATTTGTGTTTGTTTTTATGGCTGGCCCAGATGTACTGACTATGCATACTCCCAACCACCAGCCACCCCTGTGAGTGCACCCTCCAACCTAATTAGCTGCTGTGCGTTTTAAAAATTACCCCGCGAACCCATTATCAATTGACAGTGCGAACTCACGCAACATTGACTTTTACGCCCACCCAACCCGGCTGTTTGACTGACAGAATACACTAGCCAATCACAGTCAAAGACACAGACTGTCACTCCCATGCAACAAACAAAGCCCTAACTAACCTGTTGCGTTATAGCATTTGCTGTGTGCTGTCTTTTGCAGAACACAATGCACAATACATTGATATTAATGACAATAAAGACAATTCAGTTTAAAATCTGCAAAGCGGTTAACCAACGACAACCTAAGTGCGTAGAATAATTAATGTGTGTGCTTGTCTTAAACTTTTCTTCGAATCATTAATTCTTATCAAAATAAATACTACAACTACAAAATGAATAACTTAAAAGCAATATAAAATCCGTGTTTTGGGGTTTGCACACTATAATGCGCACCCGATGGTAAGGCGCACATCCCAAAAAATAATCTTTCATAATATATTTTTCATATAAATGGCAAAATAGACCAGTGTTTTTCAACCTTTTTTGAGCCAGGAAATGTTTTTAGATTGGAAAAATTTTGCGGCACACCACTAACCAAAAATCTTATAAAATGACACTGAACTGTCATGATTACTGATTTTATTCACCTGTGCCCGCTCTTTGGCGCCAGCTGCTGCTGGTTACCTGATTGGTTCCCTGTCCTACTTAAGCTCAGTCCTTTCACTCGCCTGTTATCAGTCCGCAAGCTACCCTCTGTTTGTACAAAGCAAGCAGTTTTGACTCTGACTCCCGTCGGTCCCGTTTTGTCACCTGTTCTCCACTCGTCTGTTCCTGATTTCTCCGTTTGTCTCCTGCTTTTTGACCCCGACCACGTTCTGATCTCCCGTCCCAGCTAACGACCTGTTTTCCGTCTAACTACGCTACGATCTCCCGCTGCGGAAGATCCACTTGCGCATTCGGAACACACTACGATCCTGTGAGCGGCTTGCTTCCAGCGTCCAGTGACTACCGGATCGTTGGCGCTGCCTTTCCTCTATATTTCAATAAACCTGTGAGTAACGTTACGCATCTGGGTCCTACTTCTGTTCTGGTCGTGACACTGAACAGTATGTTCAATTACAATTATAATTTATAATACACCCAGTTTTTACAGCACAAACACTTGAAAATGATATAATATTTGCAGAAAACGATTCATAAATGTTTCTTAAGATTTTAAATTTTAAAAAGTGATATTGGATAATTTCTCATGGCACACCTGACGATCTATCCCGGCACACTAGTGTGTCGCAGCACAGTGGTTGAAAATCACTGCACTCGACGATAAGGGGCATGGAAATCAAACAGGAAAAGCTATTTTAGTTCGTGTACAACTGTTGCTTATTAGTGCAATGACTGATCAGTTACAAAATGTCCTCCATCAAAATGAGAGCACGGAAACCTAGACCGCCATTAATACAAATGACATATGAAAAGGCATGAGATTTTGTCTCATTATCACACTATTTTACGACGACCGCGACCCAATGTATGTTAACCGTTTTTCTGGTTAGGACTAAGCATTTTTCCTCTAAATATTTTCATCTTATGAAGTGGTTAACCATGTTAGGAATGTATTTCGAGCCAGAACACTCATACACTCAATAAAGAACTGATCATGAAAGAATGACATTTTTTTTTTACTCATCTCGTTTGTAATTTTGGAAACACAATAAACGTTGAGGGAAAAAAGGAAAAAACCCATGGAGTGGTTTCTGAAAAAAACGCAAACACAATTGTGTATAAATATTTTTAATCAAAATTTAATAGCCTCGGAGGAGCATTGCCTTTACTGCTTCAAACAGTGTAGGAATTTATGAAATTACCAACAGTAATCTTTTAACTGCAGTTAAATTTAGGCAAGCTGTCCTCCTTGTGGGCCTTGATTAGGAAACTAGCAACTTTACGATCACTAAACATGTCTGAAATCAAGGCCAACTCTTTACGTCTTGTTAGGTTATCTTGGCCAGTCCAATCGAGGACGGCTCGTCTGACAATTAATGGCGTGCACCAGAAATACATTTTATTTTTGTAGTATAGCCTACTATCTAAGCTGTGTTTTATTTTCAAGCCAAAAGATTTTTGGTTGAAGTAAGTAGATACAGTATTTTAATTAAAACTAATTGAGCAATGAAAAGACATATTTTTAGACAACAATCACAACAATACAAACAGATTAGTGCTTTTGTTGGAAGGGAAATAAAATATTTTCCGCCTCCCTGACTGAACATTGTGGAGCGCCCCGCTGCCTGCTCCTGACGTTGTTAGTGCCACGCTAATTAGCAGGCAGGCTTCTAATGGTGGCACGGACTGCACTCAAGTTGAACTGAGACCTGGCTGTGAGGCTGTCTAACGTGTCCCACAGAGTCCCAGCAAAAATCAGTTGGTAAACAAAGCGCCGCCCGCGATATTTGCTTAGCGTGGCGTCAGACGTCTGGAGACGGAAATGAACCAGGCTATCATTCGGTGCCCGGACGCTCTGCGTCATCTTGATTGCATGAATGAACTCTTAACGAGTTATTTAACTCTGGCTTCTTTTAGTTTTACGGAAAGAGAAAGAAACTTCATATGCGTATATGGCGGGGTGTGCCTCCAATGTTGGCAGCTGCAGCACAGCATCGTTCTTGGTTTTTGAGGATGAATGACAAAGGCCAGGTGGAATGCAGAATTTTGTCATTTTATCTTTCAACTGCAACACGGTGTGACAAAACATGCTAAATTGGATGGGTCATGCAGAACTGTATTTTTACAACAAACATGTAACAACTTAACAACACAATGATCATGTAGTGGAATTTTTAACGAGAATAATTGTGAAATACAAACGGATCTGTCACAACCCAGAAACGGAGACAGAACCCCGTAGTGTTCGTTTACTCAGTTTTATTGATAAAGAGAGAGAGCAGTGCTTGCTTCCACGATCCGATGATCGACGGACACGGGTCACCAGGTGGCAGGAACGCAGAAGTGGCACTTCCGTGTCGAGCGAGGATAATTGCAGGCATCAGGGATACTGGTCGATAGCCAGGACGGAAGAGCAAGGGCGGTATCGAGTCCAGAAAAGAAGTCGGCAACAGATATCAGGCAGGAAACAGGGCAAACCAGGTCGATGGTCGGGATGGAAGAACAGTGCAGAAACGGGTCCAGAAACAGGTCGGCAACAGGTATCAGGCAGGAGAAAACAGGGCAGTAAAATGTTGGAATATCTGACAGCTTCCTTTTGGAAGCCGGGGATTTGAAAAGAGTCTTTGCTTTACCTGCAACACAGTGTGACATAAAATGCAGTTGTGGATGATTTGCCGTTCAATCAATCCGTGCAACAGATTCAAACAGTAAATTATTACAACACGCATACACACACACAGACACACACGTATCCGGTGCCCGACGACGCTCTGATCTCCCGCTCTGGCTATCTACCCGTTTTGCCCATTTGACCACGCTCCGATCTCCTGCCCCGGCAAATCCACTCACTTCCGCATTCCGATCACGCTCCGATCCCATGAGCTGCTTGCTCCTCCTGTCCAGCGAGCATCGGATCACTGGGGTTTGTTTCCCGACACCTGACTGCCTCGATATCCCAATAAACTTTTGTGTGAAACGTTACGCGTTTGGGTCTACCATATGTTCTGGTTCTGACAATTTCCGCCATAATTTAATAATGTCTGAAAAACTCGGTTGCATCATCCCAACTATTTAATATTAAAAAGCGCTGAATGTTTTTGCTGTTTTGCTCCCACAATGTCATTTAAACCGCTAGTGGTTACTATTTGTTTTTTTTTTACTCTATTTTTGACCCTCCTGTCTTGCCCTATTCAGCTTAGAGTGCGTATTTTACATGACAGGAAACAGTATCAACTATCATATCAAGACTGTTATAGTTACGAAATGGCTGACTCAGTAGCCTAGATGGTAAGGCGCCCGCTTTGAGACTGGGAGGTCGGTGGTTCGCGCCCCGGCCGAGTCATTCCTAAGACTTAAAAAGTGGTCGGCGGCGCCCTATGTTGGCTGCGGCTGCATCGGCTCGCTACAACGGGTCAGGTGCAATCGACATTTCGTTCTGTGTACATTGTTACACAGAATGACAATACAAGGAAATTATTATTATTATTATTTAAATATGGGAGAGGCAAAACATGGCGGGCTACGTCAACACCGAAACATAAATTAGTGGAAAATTCCCCAAATCCCAGCTTTACGCCAGTTCTTTGTCTGGACTGAATTCAAGCCAAATGTGCCAGGCACCCAAGGAGCAGATTCACAGCCCAATGCCACAAGACAATGAAGGAGTACGAGTAGGTGGGGGAGGCCAGTGTCTGTGTATGCGAAGACCAGGGGTGGCAAAGGTGAGGTTGGAGACAGGCTTTTGGCACAGAGTAAGTCTAGGAGTGAAGAAGAGGCAGTGGGTTGACAGCAGGCAAAGGTCACAATCAAGAAAAATGATTCAAAAATACAGGTTCAAAAGGTGATTAAATATAGATCATGTATTGGTTCTAAGAACCTCAGTGGTCAACGTTTGAGCATCGGTTGCTTGTCTCCAGCAGCTTTTGAAGGCTGCTGCTTTGATGGTAGTCGGCTTCAGCTAGGCTGATTGAAATCCTTCCTACCTGTGCTGGGGGAAGTCGATAAATGGCCAAGCAGTGAGGAGGAGGGATTTTGGCAGGGTCGTGGCATGACTGAGACTGATGAATGAGACGACAAGGCAATAAAACAAGAAGTATATCCTTGAATAAATACCTTCAAATTTATGGATAATCCTAAGGTGCGTTAATTACCATTAAATGATTTACTTGATTTATATATTGATGTGATGATTAAAAGGAGGAAAGGTATACAACTGGAAAAATAAAATAAAAAGTATGACTGTATATGCAGTTGCACATTCCAACATTACGTCCAAGTATGCCCCAAGTATCTCATTTGCTTTCATCATTTTCATCAACGGCCTAATCAATTACTCTGGGAAAAAAAAAGAAGTCAGAAACGAGCGAGTAGAACAAGCGGAAGCGAGTTCGCATATATCACATATTTTGCGTAATTCAAGTTGAAGGCCTCGCTGAGCTTTGTTGACTTATTGTTTTTCTCGTGTGCGGTCATGGGATAAGCCGTCGAAAGCCGAGCGGATGTTTCTCCCCGGTCTCGGTCGTGTTCGTCACCGGGTAGAATTTTAATTAGCCCGGCGTGCTTGGAGATGCGCAATTTAATGAACAAAACGTCTGCGGAGCGTGTCAGCGTTGCCGTTTGGCCGTATCGCCGGCTGCGATCGGGCGGTAGAAAAGGAAAGTTAATTAAAAAGATATGACAAAAGGCTGTCGGGGCTCCAGCCGCCTTTTCAATTATGCCTTCATTGTGCTTTTAAAGCTCTCAATCAGCAAACATCCTTTTCTATAGGGGGGTGGATGAGGGTTTTCCACTCTCCAATTGAGGATTTTGAGAACACAACACAGATTTCAAAAACATAGTGACAGGTGAGCTTCAAACAAGGAATTTTCGAGACCCTTTTGCAAAAAATGCAATTGTAAGGGTTTGTACGGGTGCTTAAATTCTAGAAAATGCTTGTACTTAAATGTTTTTTTGTCAAGGGTAGAAAAGTCCTTAAATTTTGGGTGAAATGCTTGTGAATGCTTGTTGCCATGTTTCTCACCTCTCTGACTTGATAAATCACACATTAAATGAAGAACATAAAAAAATGATGTCGACGTTGCTCTCCGGTGGCTTTACTTTGTTATTGTATTTCTTCAGCGGCCATGGATTTGTATGGTGTTGTCCTATGAAGCATTATCTTCTCCTATGGATCGCGCCCAAGAAGACCTGCATGCTACACTTAAACAGGACACTATGAAATGTGTATGCAAGGTTTATGTATCAGTTATGGACATTCATTATGGGCCATGCAAAAAATGAAGGTAGTCTTTTGCAGTGGTAATTCCTGCAAGTAAAAATGTAAACTAGATATTACTCTCATTTTACCTAACACCTATACAATAGATACCGGACAGGACAGACAGGATCGATACCGGATACTGGAGCAAGATACCGAACAGGATGAGACAGACGAAATCAATATCATATACTGGAGACTGGAGCAAGATACCGGACAGGAGGAGACAGACGGGGTCGATACTGGATACAGGAGACTGGTGCAAGATACCGGGCAGGAGGAGACAGCCGGGATCGATACTGGAGACGGAAGTAAGATACCGGAAAGGACGAGACAGACGGGGTCGATACCGGACACTGGAACAAGATACCGGAAGGACGAGACAGGCGGGATCCATACCAGATACTGGATATATGAGAAGGATACCTGACAGAGTCAAAACACAAGTTTTGCAAGTGCGGAGGTTCGTTGACATACTGACCAGGAGTGAATGAGAGCAGAGTTTAAATAGGAGGGAAGCCAATCAGGCAACGAGCTGCAGCTGGCACCAAACGGGTGTGGCCAATTGAGGGTAATGAGCAACCATGACAGCTTTACTGAAAATCTAAAAGATCTTGTCTTGATAAATGCACACGCAAGATTAGAATCGCACATGTTAATCACAGATGTATTTGTGGTTCTGAAAATATTATGACTAACACCGGATTTCTTCTCTTAATGGTATTTTAGAAATTGGAATATTGGCTTTGAAAGTCCTTAAAAAGTGTTTGAAGTTTGCCATGAAAAAGGTGTACAAAACCTGAATAGAATCTGCATAGAACCCCCAATTGAAAACCGTAACCATGCTTAACATTCTTAAAAGAGATCATGAACACGTGAAACCTCATGGCTAAGAAGTAATTTTGCTGGACGTTTGAGCAGGAAAGCGGTTCGACAGATTTGAGCAAGCAATTATTCACGCAGGGTTCAAGTGGATTAGTTTGACACCGGATTTGAACAAATTAGGATCTCCAAAGAAACATCGGTGAACAATGATGTACGTAATAATTAAAAACGAAAGAGATTTGAACCGCCAAAAGGAGGTCATGCTCCATTTCCAAACATAATTTCTGCTGGATCTACGTAGGGATGAGCATGAGATAAACTCCAAGATCTTAATTCTCTACATGAGATTTTTCAACTTAATTTGGAAACGTGGATCAAACGTGGATTATTTATATTTTACTCAGCTGGGGATGTTGGGTGCTCATCTACCGCTTGCCTTCATCTGTTTTGCTCTCAGTAGCTTCCCAAGTAGCTTCCTCCACTATCCCCTTTCATTAACTGCTCAACCTATCACCCACTTGCTCTCTCGCCTTCTCCAAGGCATTTAAAAAAATGTCTGTATGGGTTGTCAAAGATCTTATCTCATCAAATTTCCTGTCCTACATTATTTTCTTGCAGTTATCCAAACAAGTCCCACACATTTGCATTTTACAAAGGATAACATTATTTCGAAAATTTCCACATAAAACATTTAAGGTGCTGTCCGGAATTGTTAAATGTTCTACTCCCTGATGCCATTTTCAGGCTTTAGTCATTGCTACCTTTGTCAAGCTCTTTGTTTGGTGTATGCAATCGTGTGCATTTTTTTAGACACCCTCAAATGAACTCGTCTTTTTTCATCTTTTCTGGGTTGGCGTTTGGACAGTCTTTAAATAAGGCACTTTCCTATTTTCACCTTTCTCATGCTACACTAACGAAAAACTGTGGGGACAAGCATGAAATAATTCTCCATCCTACCCCCCTTCCTGCTTCCTAATGTGTTGCGCATCCCGAACAACGTTGCTAAAAGTAAGATAAAAGCATACAGGTGCAGTGGGGAAAATACATAAATGCTCATTGAACTTAGTTTGGCATTGTTATCACAATACTTAATGGAGAAAATGTTCTACTATCATCTTTTTAAGGTCAACTGGAATGAATCAATCCACCATTGAAGTCTAATTTCATGTTCATTTTTTCATGTTGATTTTAAATTATTTCTTTAGAGCTGGACAGCCAGACAACAGTAGCTGAGAGACGGGCACTGAAAAAGCTGCAGTCGATCATGGACAATTCATCACATCCACTACACAGCATTCTATCCAGACAGAAGAGCAGCTTCAGCGACAGACTGCTGTCACTGTCTTGTACCACGGACAGACTGAAGAGATCTATTCTTCCTCATGCCATGAGGCTCTTTAACTCCACCCGGCAGAGTAAAGGACCACATTAAACCACACCCTCTACATTGCATATTACCGTATTTTATTGCAATGTGTATTCTGTGTAGCACTATCTAGATACTTTATATAACACTCTACAGTGGGTATTAGCACCTCACATTGGGTATTTGTATATTGTATTTTTTTTGCTTTATTATTTTATTGTTCTCAGCACAGGGATGCTGCTGGAAATGTGAATTTCCCTGCGGGGATGAATAAAGTATCTATCTATCTATCTATCTATCTATCTATCTATCTATCTATCTATCTATCTATCTATCTATCTATCTATCTATCTATCTATCTATCTATCTATCTATCTATCTATCTATCTATCTATCTATCTATCTATCTATCTATCTATCTACATTTTCAAAATTTTGTGATTGCCCTAAATTATGAACAAAACTGCAGGGTCAGTGGTCAAATCTCTTTGTCTTATTGGCCAGGAATTGTTTGTAGTTCTACATCTTATGAACACACGTTATAAAAGGATTTTAAGAGGGCCCGGGGACTGGTTGGCAACCAGTTCAGAGTGTCCCCTGCCCAGATAGCTGAGATGGGCTCCAGCACCCCCGCAACCATACTGAGGATAAGCGGTGCAGATAATGGATTGATAATGGATGGATTTTAAGATGTACATAGTTCAAAATAGCCAAAATGCTAACTCAAATGGAAAACTGAAATAAAATGTCATACTTTATTTGTACGTTGTGTTTGTCTTAGGCTTTTTGCAGGTCATTTTGCACATTTGCTGAAGCCCGGTAAAAAAGAAAACTGCTTTCTTCCATGCGTCGGTTTACATCTGGGTTGTAAGACAAGTAAAACAAGGGCTGAAGCTGAGATGAGCAGTTACTTCCAAATGTTGTTATTACAACATGTTATGGGCACAGATGAGCTAAATTACAATGGCCTTTACAAGTGAGCTGTCAAGATGGCCGAGGATAACTTTTATACTGGGACTGTGTGCCATGACGAAAACAAAACCTGAAGTAGACAGGTACTAGAAATTTCCCACTCCAACCTTAAAGACCTATAGTGGAAATTCCCTAAAGCAACAAAGACTAACCCAGAAAAAAAAACAGAAAAATAAAACACAGCTGAGTTAATGGACAAGCTAAATAAGTACAAGCAAACATATAAATAAATCATAAATGTATTATGACCAAAATAATGAATATTTTATAAATGACTGGAATAATAAAACATGAATAAAGAAATCATACCATCATGACTACCTAAAAAGGTCGTTGCACAGCAGATCAAAGGACTTCATGTCAGAAAATAACCTCTTTGAAACTATCCAGTCAGCATTTAGGGCAAATCACTCTACTGAGACAGCCCTGGCTAAAGTAACCAATGATCTCCTTTTAACAATAGATTCCGGTGCCTCATCAATGTTACTGCTGCTGGATCTCAGCGCTGCTTTTGATACTGTCGACCACAACATATTATTGGTTCGTCTAGAACGCATTGATATCTCAGGAACTTTACTCTCGTGGTTTAGGTCCTACCTGTCAGACAGGATGCAATGTGTTAACTATGGCAATATGACCTCTAAACAATCTAATGTCCCCTGTGGTGTTCCTCAAGGCTCTGTACTTGGCCCCCTTCTTTTTAGTATTTATATGATCCCGCTTGGTGACAATATCCCCAAGTATAATATTAGTTTCCATTGCTATGCAGATGATACTCAACTGTATATGCCACTGGAAAAAAATGGACATTTTAGTTGTAGAAATCTGGAGGCTTGCCTGACTGAGATTCAAAGATGGATGTCACATAATTTTTTACGCCTTAACCCAGATAAAACTGAAATGTTGATTATCGGTCCAGCTCACTGTCGTCAGTTGTTTTCAAACACTACCATGAACCTAGACCCATAGTGACTCGGTCAAAAATCTAGGTGTTATATTTGATCCTAATCTGTCGTTTTAGTTACACGTGAAAAATATTACTAGAATAGCTTTCTACCACCTCCGTAATATTGCGAAGATTCGTTCGATGCTGTCCCAATCAGATGCAGAGGTTTTAATTCATGCGTTTATAACTTCTCGGCTTGATTACTGTAATGTATTGCTTTCTGGTCTCCCGATGTCTAGCATTAAAAGTTTGCAGCTGGGTCAGAATGCGGGAGCTAGACTTTTGACTAAGACCAAAAAGTTTGAGCATATTACTCCTGTATTGGCCAACTTGCACTGGCTCCCAGTCCACTTAAGATGTGACTTTAAGTTTCTCTAATTAACATATAAATGTTTGCATGGGCTTGCACCCTCTTATCTCTCCGATTTGATTTCCCCCTATGTTCCTGCATGGAGTCTGCGCTCGGAAAATGCTGGTCTACTTGTGGCTCCGAGTTCCAAAAAGTCTGCAAGCTCGAGAGCGTTCTCCATCCGGGCCCCGGTGTTATGGAATGCCCTGCCTCTGGAGATAAGATCTGCAACCTCAACGGAAGTTTTTAAATCAAGGCTTAAGACACACTTTTCTTCCAAAGCGTATGATT
This sequence comes from Urocampus carinirostris, assembly GCF_059441175.1. NCBI lineage: Eukaryota > Metazoa > Chordata > Actinopteri > Syngnathiformes > Syngnathidae > Urocampus > Urocampus carinirostris. The sequence goes on from NC_142357.1 coordinate 16,677,161, forward strand.
GATGCCCACCTCATAATCTGTTTTGTCCTGTCTTTTTCTGACGACTGCCTGGCTGATACGAAGGAGAAAGATGATTTGGGATGGGTCAGCGGACCAGCGTCTGACCTCCAGCATGTCAAACCCTGCATTTACCAGCTGGCAGAGATTGGAGGCAGTGTCATGACCGTCATAGACTTTCTGGACTGGTTTGCAGGCTGGGGGCGTCGTTGATGTCATGCACTTTCCGGACATTTTCAACATCTTACCTAATGTTTACTATTATGTGTACAGTAATGCTAATTGTAATTCTCCCTGGTCAATCCTGGAAGGGGGACTACCACATGTGAGGTCCTTTCTCAAGGTTTCTCTTTTCTCCTCACACTGAGGTTTTTGAGTTGTTCCTTGCCCGCATGCTGGTTTAAGATCACGTAATTCTGTAATTTTGTAATTGTAATCCTGTGCAGTCCTTTGAGACATTTTTGTGATTAAGGGCTATATAAATAAATGTGACTTGACTTGACTTAAAAAGGGCGTAGTTTTGGCATGGATGGAGGGGTGAATGGAGTTTACACTGATATGGAGCAATTGTTATTTTGTTCCCACCAATATTACGTGATCACTTAATAAAAAATGTGCTATGTCCCCACCAATGGCAAGACCAAACTTACGCCTTTGCTACATACAGTACATGCATACCTACCAACAATACACCTTATACTACCACTTTTCTCCTCTTTAAAAGGCCTACAAACTCATTTTTTTAATCCACTGCTTTTTCAAATTTAAGCAACAAAATATATTGACTCAAAACTAGTATTTTAGTTTATGGTCTTCGTTGGTGAATAAACCGCTACAACGATTAAATTCGACTTCAGTTTAGGTAAAATTCTGCTGCTTCTTGTTCTAAACAAGCACATGTTGTTATTTTGATATTCTGGGGATTGTTTTTTTGTGCGTAGAATGTGTGCGATAACATCAATCGCTTTTCAATATCACAAGGTTGGCATGTATGGATTCAGATTAGAACACTGGTAAAACTGTCAGGACCAGAACGGAAACAGGACCCAACTGTGTTACGTTTCTCACAAGTTTTATTAAAGGAAAGAGGAAGGGCTGCGCCCACGATCCGGTGTTCGCTAGGCGCGTGAAGCAAGTCGCTCTCATAGTCAGATTGTGATCCGGACACGGAAGTGGATCTTCTGTAGCGAGCGACGGCAGTGTCAAGGACGGAAAAACCGGTCGGTAGCCGGGACAGATGAGCAAAAATGTGGTCGGGGTCAGAAATGGGTCGTAAGCTGGGAAAGGAGAGCAGAGGTGGTCAGGATCTAGAACGGGTCGTAAGTCGGAGACACACAGGAGCAAAAACGGGACAGGTGGGAGTCAGGGTCGACAATGGCTTGCTTAGTATACACTGAGGTTTGCAGACGGACTGACAAAAGGGGACAGACCGGACTGGGTTCAAATACTGACCAGAAGCCAATCAGGACCAGCGGCAGTTGGCGCCAAATGAGCGGGCACAGGTGCTTCGCATCAGTAATCATAACAAAAACGGAGTTTGGGCACTGAATAATTACTCCAAAAATGCAGGAGGCGCCACTCAGCTAACATTGGCCTCTTTTGCACCTGTTGTTTTCAGAAAAAATAAGTAAAATTGGTACAAGCCTGAACACAACTGCAACCTTTGGAGAACTTTAAGAACGGCAAATCCCTCAAAATTCGGAGATTGCTCAAGATTGCCATCATCAAGCATGCAGCTAATATTAAAACCGACGAGGTTTTTGCGCCTTAACCGTCAAAGACATCTGCGAAGAGGAGTGGAAAAAAAAGTTTTCAAAAGCTTCTTTTCGTCTTGCAGATGTTGTCTTTGAAGCAATAAGTGACAGGACGCTGACAGTCAAGAATAATCTGAAGAGGATGACGAGGAAGTGAAGAGTGAAAACAGATTCGAGGCGTCCGCCTCCTCTCATCGTCTTCTTCCTCTGCTGCTCGTTGCTTGATAATTTTTCTTTTTTCTCACGGTGCAGGCAATACGGAGACAAGAAGTTCATTTCAGGGCCGACTAATTCCTCCGTTACAGGTGCAGGGTGACGCGCCTGGCCACGCAGATAGCAGCGCAACGAAAAGGTGAACGGGCCTGAAGACTCGCGGCATTTGCGGAAAACCACAATGGTAAATACACATTAAGTGAATCAAGTAAGTGTCAATAGGGAGCCGTAGTACATTGGTTTAAAAAGTAGTTTAGAACCATATTTAAATCCATAGTTCTATAGTCTAACCCTGTCTAGACACCCACTAATCATCTTTAAAAACTAGATTCAAACCTTTTTTAGTTTAAATGTAAATGTCCGTTTTTTAAATCCAAATCCGGGCATGTCAAACATACACCCCGTGGGCCGGATCCAGCCCGTTGATTTAATCTGGCCCGCCATAAATTCAGATTCAGATTCAGATTCAGATCTACTTTATTGTCATTCTAGTGCACGTGTATACAGAACGAAATGTCGATACATCTGACCCGCACAGTTTCCTCGAATGTACAGATATAAGTAAAAGTTGTATTGTATTATGGCTACGTATAGTATTTTACCATACCATAGTGCCGATAGTGCAAGAGGAGTAGCTAACCAGATGTGCAAAATGGGCATTCAGGTTAACAAGTCAGGTAAACAGTAACATTAACACTGTAACAGTAACGCTGTAAGTACAATAGTGCAGAGAGCAAATGTGCAAGGAGTGGCAAGCTATAAAGAACTGCCAGTAGTGCAAAAAGTCAGATTAGCAGCCGTTAAGATTAGGTTAACTATATGTTAGATTGACCATTTAACAGTCTAATGGCCAGGGGGACTAGACTACTGCGGAACCTGGTGGTCCTGCACCGCACACTGCAGTACCTCTTCCCAGAGGCTAGCAGAGTGAACAGTCCATGATGGGGGTGAGAGGGGTCCCCGATAATGTTTTTAGCATGGGATAGGCAGCGCTTCTGGCCAATGTCCTGAATGGAGGGAAGTGTAGTGTAAATGTCTGGGCATGTCAACAGATGTTTAGCCCATTAAAGTTAAGTTTTTTTTTAAATACAAATCAAATGCTGCTTCCCAACGCTAGACTGGGGAAAGACGTAAAAGAGCGGACATCCGGTATGGTTTTATGTTAAAGACAATATTGTCCAGTATTTGCTCGGCTTCAGTAGGCCTATCCTAGTAGTTTGATCTGAGATAGTTGCCCGTTCACTCTCTTTTACTCTTCTTTTCTTATTTAAAAGCAGTATAACAGTTGAGCTATCACTTAAGTTTGTCTATGTTTGTGATGCTTGTGGTGAGTTGGTTCAGATGTAAAGCGGCATTTACTTAACTGTTAAAATAAAGAAATTAACACATTCAATGCCAAACATTAAAATATGTTTTTCCATTGTTTGTGAATAAGCGTGTGGTGCTTAGAACAAATCCCTTATTATCTGTGATTTTAATTTCCACGGTAGGCTACAAATGTAAAATACTGAAAAACAAAGCAAAATATTTGGCGTTGAAGGTTTTTAACTGATCCGGGCCCCGAGCTAATTTAGTTTGACATGCCTGTTCTATTCCAAATTTATTGTTGTTATTAATTTGTGAATATGTATAATAATTTTTTTAAACCCCACGCTTTCTTCAGAAATCTTAATTATGATCAAAAATATAACTTAAACTTATTATTTTATTTATTTTTTTCAAACCGTACCCTCATGAAACCTTATTCCAATATCTTTAATATCAGGTAATCTTGGACATCTAAAAAGGTGATTACACAAGATTCTAGTTTGTTACCGTGACTATAAATATGCATCATTCTTCAATGTTTTGACTATTATTATATGTTTTCACAACTATCCCTATCAGCTAAACTGATGTTTTTGGTTTTTTCCCCGATCCTTTAGGAGTTTAGGCGGATCTGCTTTTGTAACCTAGGAGATGCAATAGAAAGAAGGAGCTCAGAAATCGTTGGAATTTCTTATTTGAATTTTGATCTCCCTTCAATTATCTTTGTACATTGAAAATGCATTGATGTCTACTAAACTTTAAACTCAATATCAATAAAAATCAGCGCGACCCTACTGAGGATAAGCGGTGCAGCTAATGAGATGAGATGAGATTTTTTTTTATACTAGCTCGGTAGCCTAGATGGTAGGGTGCCCGCTCTGAGACTGGGAGGTCACTGGTTCAAGCCTTGGCCGAGTCATACCTAACAACATTGGTACTCATTGCTTGGTGTTCAGCATTAGGGGTTGGAATTGGGGGGTTTGGTCACCTAATGACTCCCAACACCTCAGTTGGGTTGAGCGAGGGGGCTGGGAATCCCCTCCTCTGAGAGTCAATCTCCCAAAAAGAGTCAGAAATGACTCTAGCCACCTCCCACTAGGGGGATATGGCTGTGGTATATATATATATATATATATATATATATATATATATATATATATATATATATATATATATATATATATATATATATATATATATATATATATATATATATATATATATATATATATATATATATATATATATATATATATATATATATATATATATATATATATATATATATATATATATATATATATATATATATATATATATATATATATATATATATATATATATATATATATATATATATATATATATATATATAGCAGCACGGCGGCGCAGTGGTTAGCGCTTGTGCGGCACAGTTCATGTCATGGGAACCTGTCGTGGGTTCAAATCCAGCTCCAGACTTCCTGTGCGGAGTTTGTATGTTCTCCCCGTGCTTGCGTGGGTTTCCTCCGGGCACTCCGGTTTCCTCCCACGTTCCAAAAACATGCATTTCAGGTGAATTGGCCGGTCCAAATTGTCCCTAGGTGTGAATGAGCGAATGCATTGTCTGTCCCTGTGTGCCCTGCGATTGGCTGGCAACCAGTTCAGGGTGTCCCCTGCCCACTGCCCGGAGATGGCTGGGATGGGCTCCAGCACCCCCGCGACCCTAATGAGGATAAGCGGTACGGCTGATGAGATGAGATGAGAGATATATATATATATATATATATATATATATATATATATATATATGAGGATAAGCGGTACGGCTAATGAGATGAGATATATATATATATATATATATATATATATATATATATATATATATATATATATATATATATATATATATATATATAATGTATTATACTCACCCCGGCTTTCCTATTTCTGAGACAAACCTCAAACCCAATTTTGAAACCTTAATTTGAAAGCCTAAATTTGAAACCCATTCTGATTTCTAGCCCTTTTTCAAATCAGTGTTATGACACTCAACAGCGATCCACTACTCTAAAACTACATGTGTTTGAATGCAGACTGTAAAACTTTTGCTAATATATTTTAACCGTAACCCTAGTTTACAACCCTAATTTAAAACTTTGCTCAGACTACAGTCTTACTTCGAACACCAAACTGGGTTCCGAGTTCTTAAAGGCCATCTTTTAATGTAATTCGAAACTCCGTTTTTAACGTCGGACCCTACGGTATTGTAACGGCAAATGTGAAATCATTAGAGAAAATGAGCTCACGCGACAACATTTAATAATCAGCAAAAACACTATGGTGCATTTAATGTTTATCATGTTCATTGTTCAATATTGATTAGGCAGAAGACGTTCTCGCAAACGGAGTATCGATACCTTTTATAATTGCAACTTTATTGCGCCACTATTAAGAGGCGGCCCTAATTGCCTGCCGATAAACGAATCGCTTTCCCACATATCCGTCCCGGTGGAGTCTCGGTGGAGAACGCCACTTGAAGTCGATAGCGAGTTCCATTCTTTGAGAAAATAAAAAGGGGATCCTTGCCCTGGCACATTGCCTAACTTCTCGTCTGCCTTTTTAGCGATGGCACCTCAGCCGAGCGTCCTGCTAATGGCGTAAGCACTGCCTTGCTAACTTAGCGCCAGTGGTAGGCGGTGAGCTAATCGATGGCGAGCGCCGTTGATTTATTGCGTTTGCTGAAGTCAGCGGCAAGGCCAGGGCAGGCCAGGGGGATTCTCACCGCCCAGGATTTCCTCACAGGGCAGGTCGGCTCGCGCCACCCGTGCTTGCTTACTAATTGGATCTCAGACATTTTTCAACCCCCCTCCAACTCCTAGTACTGACCCCCGCCAATAACCGGCATTGCTAATGGAGACAAATGCTGCATTGTATCCAGGGAGGCTTGGCTAATTGGGCAACTGAGGGGGAGAGGGGAACAAATGCATTTTGGAATGCCACAAGTGGCCTATGAAAACCCAACAGGAAGTTGGCTGGATTACAACCGCATACAACCTAAATGAACCTAAACAGCAGCAGTTATGAAATATGTATAAAGTACAGTACTTTTATTTGTTAAATATACCTCATGTTACTACTGTACCTGTTACAACTGTACCAAAGCATTGTTCAAACCATCATTGTGTATTGCTCCATCCAATCTCTTAGACTTAGATAAACAGGTCCATTATACAACTGACCGAATAGGGTATCACTCACCCACTACACCAAAACTTCATCTCGCTACCTTCATAGTGCAGATACAGAACAATAATATTTAGGAGGGCTCACCTAAGAAAAAGTCTGATCTCCTATGTCATTGCCTTTCTAAAAAAATTGGCCCTGTAGACCAGTTGAAAGAGTCTGCCCTCATTGTCCCACTGTCATGTACGTTTGGCATTGTGCTTTTTTGTGTGTGTGTTGATTGTAATATTCGCTGTTTCCCCTTGTACAGTCCTTTAAAATGAATTTCTCTAAGGGGACCATTAAATTAAATCTAAACCTATAGTAATCCCTCGCTGTATCACGCTTTCGCCATTTTACTGATTTTCATCATGCATTTTCTTCAGCATTATGATTGAAAAGGCCCCGCCAACCCCTTTTCTGCCAGTGTCTGCTTGTGCATCAATGATGTTGCGGTCCAAGTTGTAAACAGACGTAAAACAACCTTGCGAACCTACATTACATATCTGCAAAAAAATGTAAGCAAGCGCCATGTTGGAGCCTGCTGTGGTAAAAGAAGGTAAAAGCCTCTTTACATCACATTTTTGTTTTCCAATAACATCCACGTGATGGCGATAAATATAATCTAAAGTAAAAAAAGTGTCCTAAAATAATTTTCAAGCCTGTTTTAATCCAATATAGAAAAAGGATTATTTTGTACATTTTAATTTAAAAGTACAGAAGTTATTTGTAAAATAAAATGTTCTTAAGGTCAAAGTTCACAGACCGTCAGGGTTGTCAGGACACTGCACCCGTTTTTTGGGGTAGGTGTGTGCTCCCCCATGATCAGACTCAGATACAGAAACTTCATTGTCCTCCCGCTCTCCAAACAGAATCTGATTCAGTTTCCGGAATTTGGAGTATTTGGTATTTGGAGTTGTTTATTTATTTGGTTTTCCAAAAATGTCCACATTATGGCAAAGAAATATATTCTAAAGTAAAAAAGTAGATACTGTCCTGAAATCCTTAACACCTCTTTTTGTAATCAATGGCGCAATACAGCAGCAAGATCCATCCATCCATTATGGGCGCTGCGGATGGGCTGAAGCCCATTCCAGCTATCTTCGGACAGTGGGCAGGGTACACCTTCAACTGGTTGCCAGCCAGTCGCAGGGCACACATAGACAGACAACTTACTTGCTCGTTTAGACCTAGGGACAATTCGGACCAGCCAATTAACCTGACATGCTTGTTTTTCAAATGTGGGAGGGAACCGGAGTGTCTGGAAAAAAAAACCCACACAGGCACCGGGAGAACATGCAAACTCCATAGCTGGGTTGTAATCTTGACCTCTGCTGTGCACTGACCACCTAGCCACCATGCCGCCAAGCAGCAAGATTATTTTTCAAATCATTTTTCGATAGTACAGAAGTTATTTGTAAAAAAAAAAACAATAACAACAAAAAAGAAAAGATTTTATACAGTTCATTTATTTGTTAAATAAATTATTGAGCCTGTCAATGGGGTTTGTTATTTGCTTTCAATGTATAATAAAGGTTTTAAGGAATTCATATTTCTATTTTGGTTTTTATACTATCGCAGGTCCTTTTATACTATCGCAGGTCCTTTAAGGAACATAACACCGTGATAAAAGAGGGATTACAGTATACCTTAACAGCAGCGGTCATACCAGAGATGGTCAAACAATGGCCTGCATGCCACACACGTTTTAATCCAGGTTGCCAAACAAAAATGATGGAAAATTAGGATTTGGATCCATTCTTCTCCCCAGTTTAGTATATTTCATTTTTCTATGTTAATTTTTTTATTATTATATTTTTATTTGTAAGCATTTTATCAAAAACGAGCACAATATACATTACTTATTCGCTAAACCTTTATGAGTGTTTCAAAAGCAATTTGAGGAACTTGTATATTTATCAACAAATATAACGTAAATAGAGGGGCAGCATGGAGGGGCAGCACAGAGGGGCAGCACGGAGGGGCAGCACGGAGGGGCAGCACGGCGAGGCAGCACGGAGGGGCAGCACGGAGGGGCAGCGCGGAGGGGCAGCACGGAGGGGCAGCACGTAGGGGCAGCGCGGCGAGGCAGCGATTACCGCGTGTGCGGCACAGTTCTGAGGTCATCGAACCTCCTGGGTGGAGTTTGCATGTTCTCCCCGTGCTTGTGTGGGTTTCCTCTGGGCACTCCAGTTTCCTCCCACATTCCAAAAACATGCATGTGAGGTAAATTGGCCGGTCCAATTTGTCCCTAGGTGTAAATGAGCGAGTGAGTTGTCTGTCTCTGTGTTCCCTGCGACTGGCTGGCAACCGGTTCAGGGTGTCCCATGCCCAATGCCCGAGAATGGCTGGGATAGGCTCCAGCAACCCGGTGACCCGACTGAGGATAAGCGGTGCAGATAATGGATGGATGGATGGATATAACTGAAATATAACATGTTGATGTCTGCCTGGTGATTTATTTATAAAAACAACCGTAACTGCTATTCTAAAATGTCTTTTTTTGTATGGATGAAATATATTTAAAATGGAAAAAGTGCACAATTGCGAAATATAAATGAATAAAAAATTTGATAAATCTTTTTGTGACAATATAAGAAACATTTGACATGCCTGAACTAAGTTTTTACCTCATGTATTACCGAGGTATCGTATTCGATAATGTATGGACAGATACCAAAAAAATCAAATTCTAATATAGTCATGCAAACGAAAAATGAACAGGAGTCATTATTGCATGAGACAGAAGGATGGTAACCCACATGTATGCTATTGAGTAGATTTGAATAGGAGAAAGAGCAGCAGAGAAACAAGTCGGGGCAGCGAACACAACGAGTGCTCTCCACATCGCACTTGTGTTGTCAATGCGTTGCAAGCTTCGTGTTTGTGATAACCACACCAAAAAAAGAGTGTTTTCATCTCCTTTCATCTTGTGTCTTTCCTCAAGTGTTTTCACACCAAGAAATAATTGCAGCTCCCCGGATTGTACCCACCGACCCGCAACATCCCCCTTTCCCATCCTTATTCCCATCGTCGGTCCAATCCCACGGGAAGAAGAAGCTCATTTCAATTCCTCCGCTCTTGGAAAAAATAAAATGTCCTTTGAGAACGTCCCTTTGGCCCTCACCACCAGTGGATGACCAGCGAAGGCTGAAAACACTTTCTCCCCCATTCCTCCCCTCTTCCCAATTGCATTGTGGGAAGGGTCCCCCAGAGGTCCGCCACGGCTCTTCGTGGATGGCTTTTTTGTTCTCGCCTGCCGAATACGTCCTCCCACAAGATCCGCTCTGCTTAAAGGAGGCGATTAAACCGCAAATGGGGGCTATTTTTACTGCCTTCGCCATATTTTCTCACACACAGGCTGAAAAATTGAAGACGTACTTCACAATACAGACTGTTATAACATTGCAATATGTCACTGCATGTATTTAGTCATGATTGTTTACTTTTTTTTCATTTTTAACTTCTTCATTTATTCAGTCGTAATCATGTGACTTCAGTTGTGTTTTGTTTTTATAACAAGCGGGAACAGCCAGCATTGCAAGCTGTGGTTTGTTGAAAAGTGTGCACTTGAAACAATTGCATCAATCAAGGTGTTCCGATAAAAGATTAGATTTGGTTGCTTGGAGTGATTGGTGATCAGGAGCTGCTGCACCCAATTCATCCGCCAGGCGGCGTTAGAGACCACACAAAAGCAGGTTTCACAAAAGCAGATGTTAATCGATTGTGTTTGTCGTGGTTACCATGGCGCCCGATGGGCGCACCCGTGTGTATCATGGTTTCCATAGTGCCCAATTGGCCCCGCCCGTGTGGTGCCAGCTGCGGCTCGTTGAGAGATTGACTTCCTGTTTATATAAAGCTCAGCGCTCTCTTGCTTCAGTGTCAGCCCGTCAAACAAACTTCTGCCCCACAAGATATGGGTTCTGACTCGGCCCTGGTTTCCTGCTGATATCTTCAGTCCGGTATTGTTCCCGTTGTTTGATTTTGTCCTGTTTAATTTCGGGTTCCAGTTTTGTTTCAGTCTATTTTGGTCCTGTTTATTATTTTCTCCAGTTTTCGTTCTCCTGTTATTAACGATACCCTGATTTGTTGTCAATCCTATCTGTACCTTCCTGTCCGTAATCGACTTCATCCGTCCAATATCAACTCGGGCTATTGGAATCGGTCTCGTCAGTCTCTGGCTTACTGTCCCTCCATGCCAGACCGGCTTCCTAACGTGACTGACTCCCCATTTCCTGTAAAATAAAAGGCTTGTGTGAGAACGTCACGCAATTGGGTCCTGTATCTGTTCTGGTTCTGACAGTGTTGGTATTTATTTTGGGGTGATTTGGCAAGAAACTCTGCTAAAGACACTTGCAGAAGCCTTAAGTACAAGTTTTCACGTAAATGTTGTAAATTCACAAAAATCTGTTCAGCCCCTCTGTGCTGCCCCTCCATGCTGCCCCTCTATTTACGTTATATTTGTTGATAAATATACAAGTTCCTCAAATTGCTTTTGAAACACTCATAAAGATTTAGCGAATAAGTAAAGTAGTTTGGATACGATTTTGATAGACAGACATACATTAGAGCTTATCTCATCGTAATATTAATTTTACTTGTGGTACCAGAATACTAATTTACATAGTTTTCTACGATTTTGTTTAAAGACTTTTTGTTTTTTCCATTGCATTATGCAAACCATAATTTTAAAACTAAAGATTTTTTCAATAAGCAAAGTGACAAAAATAATTTAAAAAAATGATAATAATGAAATATATTCCCTGTTTAAAAATGGCAAATTTTAGAATAGCTTATAAAATGATACATTGATGGTTGAATAACTAATACTAATAGTAATATAATAATTAATATTTTTATCATCAACATATAAAAATATTTGAAAAAGTCATGTTTGTTATCCAAGTAGATATTAATAGCAAATATATGGATGATAGTAATAAATACATGTTTTTAATCACTGCCCAAATTAAACAATTTTTTCATTTTAAAATAATTGTATTTAATAAACTAGACAGTGTAACAAAAATAACAAGATTATATTGTCCCAGTTTATAAATTAAGAAATAGGAATCTCTAAAAAGATTAAAAGGAATGACCGGCTCTTTTGAGGTACAAGATCAGAATTTGCAAAGCCTCCAGGATTTCCCAGCTTATTAAACACACTTGAGACCGTTTTTTTCCCCCTCCCACGCTTCTCAAGGCAAATTTTCTTGCAAATGACACGCCACGCACATATGTGCATTTGCGCATGCGAGCCAGCGTTCATCTGAAATGCAAATCAGACATGATTTCCATATGAATGTGCATTTGCGATGTGCTGACGAGCGAGCGTGTGCATGTATGTATTTCCAGAGATGTTAATTCTGCCTCATTTCCATCCCAGGCATCTCAGCTGCTCTTTAACGGGAACAAGACGTCATACTGCCAATCATATTGCTGGCTTCTCCTTCAACACTTGACATGCTTGATTATTTTAAATGTGTGCATATGGTATGCTGCCATGATTTGAAAACGTAAATATCGTTAAAGATGTGAGCTTCAATGAACAACTTAATCCGAATTATGAAGATCATTTATTCGATTTAGTCAATTTGGTGAAGTATTTAATTTGATTGATTCAATTTGTTACACTTTTTTCGTCCTTCCAAGCATTTGGACTCAGTCCATAAAAATGTCGGAAGAGTTGCGCTTTCAAGCGAAAGGATTAAGCTCATTTTATGAGCTCATTGTCCATCCTTCTGCTCTCTCAAGCGTTGATTTTGACTGGGGCGACATGGCGTGCTGGAGCCCATCCCAGAATTTATTTTCCTGAGTTCACGTGATGCTCAAAACACGCGTCATCGCATATGTTTGCTGCCAGAGTGGGTTGCATTGCAACTTGGTTTTCATGAATCTCCACATTTCCATAAATAAATGAAAGACATGGAGTAAGAACATAAAATAAACGTTAAAGCCCAATTAGCGCCAACCGCGTGGGGAATTTGGCGACGCATTTGGTTGCAGAATGCCAACAGCGACGTGCCCCCCGCACACCTGACGCAGTTATCAGCGGCGCGGTTTTCCTCTTTCCCCAAAATGTTTACGTCACGTCGATCGTGTTACCATTCAAAATAGTGAATAACATATACAAAATGTATGGAATTTCCAGTCTTGGGCAAGCCCTTGCTCAGACATTTTATTCTCTAGAAAAAAACTTGAGAAATTAAGAAAAAACAATGCTATGGTCAGTAAATGTTATTTTTATATAATAAGTGCAGGGAAATAAATATGAAACCATTCAATTCTGAGGAAAACGCTCTCTTTGATTGCATTCTTCAGATCATCTCTGCAGATCCGACCCTTGCTGTGGACAATTGTTATCAATTTCCACCACAGGTTTTCAATATGGTTGAGATCTGGGCAATTTGAAGGTCATAGCATTGACTGGATGCATCTTTCTCCAAGGAATGCTTTCACAGTTTTTGTTTTGTGGCATGATGCATTGTCCATCCGTCCATCCATCCATCCATTATCTTCCGCTTATCCGGGGTCGGGTTGCGGGGCAGCAGCCTTAAAAAGGAAGCCCAGTCCCTATCCCCAGCCACCTCCTCCAGCTCATCCAAGGGGATCCCGAGGCATTCCCAAGTCAGCCGAGAGACATAGTCTCTCCAGCGTGTCCTGGGTCGCCCCCGGGGCCTCCTGCCCGTGAGACATGCCCGGAATACCTCCCGAGGGAGGCATCCAGGAGGCATCTTTATCAGATGCCCGAGCCACCTCAACTGTCTCCTCTCAATGCGGAGGAGCAGTGGCTCTACACAGAGTCCCTACCGGATGACTGAGCTTCTCACCTTATATCTAAGGAAAAACCCAGACACCCTGCGGAAGAAACTCATTTTGTCCACTTGTATCCGAGATCGTGATCTTTCGGTCTTAACCCACAGTTCATGACCATAGGTGAGGGTAGGAACGTAGATTGACCGGTAGATCGAGAGCTTTGCCTTTCGGCTCAGCTCCCTCTTCACCACGACGGACCTGTACAGGGTCCGATGATGCATTGTCATCTTGGAAAATGAGTTAATCATCCCCAAACATCTCTTTCAATTGAAGGAATAAAAACGCTGTCCAAAATGTCAATGTAAACCTGTGTATTTATTGCAGATTAGACCACAGCCATCTCTCCAGTGCCTTTGCCTGACATGCAGTCCAATATAATTAAGGACTGTGGGAATTTTGATGTTTTCTTTAGGTAGTCCTCTTTGTAAATGTCATCGGAATGGGCACCAAACAAAGGTTCCAGCATCATCACCTTGTCCAATGCACATTCTTGACTCATCTCTGAAGATAACCTTCATCCAGTCATCCACAGTCCATGATTTCCTCTCATTAGACCATTGCAGTCTTGTTCTTTTGTGTTTCAGCATCAAGAATGGTTTCCTTTTAGATTTCCTATATGAAAATCCCTTTTTCTTTATGTTCTATTCCACAGTTCTGTCACATGCATTAACTCCAACTTCCTCCCATTTCCTCTTCATGTGTCTTGTTGTGCAATTTTTGTTTCCAAGACATATGGCCTTTAGATGTTTGTCTTGATGCCTACATGTCTTCCTTGGCCGACCATTACGCTTTACTCTAACAGCCTTTCCATGCTGTTTGTACTTAGTCCAAATCTTTGAAACAGCTGACTGGGAACAGCCCACATCTTTGGCAAACATAAGAGTAAAGTTACCTTCTTCAAGAAGTGTGACGATCCTCTTTTTGGTCTCGAGATACATCTCCCTTGTTGGAACCATGATTCTTGCCAATCTACTTAGTCCAGGAGCCCTCCAAGGTGTGATAAATGCATTGTTTTTAACTGCTGACTAACGAGCAGACTCAATCTATGCCAGATTTCTAATTAAGGGCCCGGTCACACAGCCGTTTGCATCTGTATCGAGGCTGAATCACGGCCAGAAATTTCTGCCTGTGAGGCGGACGCTATTGAACGCTTTGAGATCGCCATACAGACGAGATACAGCAGTGCTTTACACGCGGTCGGAAATTCACACGCGGTTGGCAGCGCGAAAAAGTTTTGCGCTGCTCAAAACTTTAGGGCCCGGTCACAAAGCCTTTCACGGGCGTATCGAGGCTGAATCACGGCCAGAAATTTCTACCCGTGAAGCAGACGCTGTTGGACGCTTTGAGATCGCCATAGAGACGAGATACAGCAGTGCTTTACTCGCGGTCGGAAATTCACACGCAGTTGGCCGCGCGAAAAAGTTTTGTGCTGCTATAAACTTTAGACCACGTGTTAACCGCGGGCGGCACACGTGGTACACACGAGGAAATGACGCGGAACGACGTGCTATGGCCGCGGCAAGGGCGTGGTTACACGTGGGTAGGACGGGAAATTTCAGCGGGTAATCGTGGGTGGAGCACGGTCATAGCATGTTCTGCGCCTGTATCGCGGTGTTATTACGTGAAATTAGCGTGTTACGCGTGTGACGCCTTTCTCCGCGTATATACAGCGCGATTTGCCGAGCACACGTCATTTGTGCTCGAGACGTTAAGGGGTGAACATGGATCCCCGTCACCGTAGTGACCTCGTCTTAATCCATTTTTATTTCTTGACATTTTTTTCATTTCATAACAAGATAATAAAATAAAAATGAAAAACTATTACAATAATAACATATTGGCTTCTCCTGTGCCATAGCTTGAAATCTTGATCTTCACGGGACTGTGTCTTGAGCGGTTATGATTTCTACAGCCGGTGTTATGCCGAGAAATGCATCCCTGCCGAGATTTGTATCCCCTCGCTACTACAACCACTTTTACCTCGTTTGATCTCACTTTTATATCACTTTTAGGGAATGTAATGGCGAACATATAACCAAATCCACTTCGTCTTGCAGTTGTTGGGAATGTAATACGACTTAAACCATTCCGCCTTTGTTTTTGTTGTGAACGTAATCGAACGGTAATGCACACCGTATATAAATCACTTTTGAGAACTGTTATGCACTCTACCGTAAAGCTTATTATGCAGAAATAAGCTTTATGGTAGAGTGCATAACAGTTTCAATACGAGCGATTTGAATAGAAAAAGGCAAAATAAACATGTTACCTGCTCAAAAAGGATTTGTATACGGCGTGCATTACCGTTTGATTACATTCACAGCAAATACAAAGACGGAATGGTTTAAGTTGTATTACATTCCCAACAAATGCAAGACGAAGTGGTTTTGGTTATATGTTCGCCATTAAATTCCCTAAAAGTGTCATGAAACAGAACAAGGACTCGGATCCAATAGCGTCAGTTAAAGGATTTATTGTGACAAGATTCGGTGGAGCAGGCTTGGGACGTCGAGCCTTGGCAGTGGAAAGCCTCTTGGGACGATATGGCAACTCCGTGGTGAAAACGCGTGGCGAAACGTAGCAGGTAAGTCGGTGGCCGGGACGGAAGAGTAGATCGAAAACTTTTAACAGACAAGGGTCAGGCAACGAGAATCAGACTTGGAATATACATGGGCTTGTGGTACCTTGAATGTTGGAGGTTAACTCAGGAAATGAGGAAGACACTCGAACCTCCATCTCTGGATGCTGACAGCTTATGTAGTAGACTTCCACCAATCAAGAGATCGCGTTCCAGCACACCAGCTGATTACCTCAGGTGACTCCGATTAGGTAATCACGACAGAACCCCCCCCTCAAGGGACGGCTCCAGAAGTCCCCCAGGGAAAAATAAAAATAAATCCAAACACGTCACATGGCAACACCGGTAATCCAAGGGAAAAAAAAAAATCACAGGCCAGTTACAAATAATTCCCCAAAACCCAAAATACATCACCAATAATCCAAAAATGGAGGGCCCAGAGGTCGTCCGATGAACCCTCAGAATTCTTCCGAGTGGATAGAGGCCCCTTCGTCCGCATCTGAAGGGGTGGTAGCGGGTGGGTCTGCCGGTGGAAGAGCAGCAGCGTCGGACCTAGGACGACGACCACGGCGTGGTGCTGGTTGGTCAGGATGCAGTTGATGGAATTCTGCCACAAGAGATCGGTCCAGGATCTGCCTGCTGGGAATCCATGATCTCTCCTCCGGACCATATCCCTCCCAATCGACCAAGTACTGGAAGCCCCGACCCCTGCGTCGGGAGCGGAGCAGGCGGCGCACTGTATAGATAGGCTCCCCGTCCAAGGAGCGTGGAGCTGGGGGGGAGGTGGAATGGGTGCCAACGGACTCTGGCTGACGGGCTTGATTCGGGAAACATGAAACGTGGGGTGCACTCTCATAGATCTTGGTAGACGGAGACGGACTGCTGAGGAGTTGATAATTTTTACTATAGGAAACGGGCCAAGATACCGAGGAGCCAGTTTCCTCGACTCAACCTTCAGTGGAAGATCAGCTGACGCGAGCCACACCTTCTGGCCCACCTGGTACTTCGGCGCAGGACTCCTCCGTCGATTAGCCCCAACGGCATGAGTCTTGCTTGCCCGAAGGAGTGTGGCCCGAGCACGAGCCCAGGTTCGCCGACAGCGACGTGCATTCGCCGTAGCTGACGGGCAGTTTACTTCCTCTTCTTGACTAGGGAACATAGGGGGTTGGTACCCATACACACACTGGAAGGGGGACATTCCAGTGGATGAGCTAACCAAGGAATTGTGAGCATATTCCACCCATGCCAATTGCCGAGCCCAGGACAACGGTTCACTAGAGACCATGCAGCGAAGTGCCGTTTCCAAATCTTGGTTCACTCGTTCAGACTGACCATTGGATTGAGGGTGGAACCCTGATGAGAGGCTGACAGAGGCACCCAACAGACGACAGAACTCCTTCCAAAACGCGGATGAGAACTGGGGACCACGGTCAGAAACAATGTCCAGAGGGATGCCATGGAGGCGGAACACATGCTGCTGGACTATCAATGCAGTTTCCTTGGCGGAGGGGAGCTTCGGTAGTGCCACGAAATGGACCATCTTACTGAACCGGTCCACGATAGTTAGTACAGTCGTCATCCCCTCGGATACTGGCAACCCCGTCACAAAGTCCAAGGAGATGTGGGACCATGGGCGGCGGGGAACCGGAAGTGGATGTAACAGACCGGCCGGACGTTGGTGGGATGTTTTGTTCTGGGCGCACACTTGACAGGCGGAGACGTATTCCCTAACGTCCTTGGCCATGGTAGGCCACCAGAAGCGTCGGGACAAGAAACTGTGAGTCCGAGCCGACCCCGGATGGCAAGAAAAGTGAGAATTGTGCCCCCATTGGAGGACCTCGGACCGTAAGGGTTCGGAGACGAATAGTCGACCCTCGGGACAGGAGCTGGGGCCCGCCTGATCGGGTATCGCCTCTCTGACTCGGGACTCGATATCCCAGGAGACTGCTGCCACCATACAGGAAGCTGGAAGGACCGTTGCGGGACCCTGAGGTGTGTCATTGGAACTCTGGAATTGTCGGGAGAGCGCGTCGGGTTTCACATTTCGAGATCCGGGTCTGTAGGACAGAGTGAAGTTAAAGCGGGTGAAAAACAGGGCCCAACGTGACTGGCGAGGATTGAGCCGCTTGGCCGATCTAATATATTCTAAGTTCTTGTGATCAGTCCAAACTATGAACGGCACCGTTACCCCCTCCAACCAATGCCGCCATTCCTCCAGGGCTAGCTTGACGGCCAACAACTCACGATCCCCCACGTCATAGTTGCGTTCAGCCGGGGACAACCGCCGGGAAAAGAAGGCGCACGGGTGCATTTTCTGGTCCTTGTCCGACCGCTGGGACAGGACAGCACCCACTCCCACATCTGAGGCGTCCACCTCCACTACCAGTTGGCGTGCAGGATCCGGTACCTGGAGTATGGGGGCCGTAGAGAAATGGGTTTTTAGACGGTTGAAAGCTGCATTAGCCTCGGAAGACCACCGAAATGGCTCTCTAGGACTGGTAAGAAGCGTGAGGGGAGCTGCCACCGAACTGTAGTTCCTGATGAACCTCCGGTAGAAATTGGCAAAACCAAGGAATTGTTGGAGTTTTTTCCGAGACTCAGGGACAGGCCAAGAGGTGACTGCTGATACCTTGGCAGGATCCATCTGAAGGGTCCCCTCCGCCACGATGTAGCCCAGGAACGAGACTGTCTTGGCGTGAAACTCGCACTTCTCTGCCTTAACAAATAAAGAGTTCTCTAGGAGACGACGGAGAACCAGCTGGACATGTTTTCGGTGTTCATCGAGGGACTTTGAGAAAATCAAGATATCGTCCAGATACACAAAAACAAAACGATTAAGCACATCTCGTAAAATGTCATTTACCAAAGATTGGAAAACAGCTGGAGCATTGGTTAATCCGAACGGCATTACCAGATACTCGTAGTGACCGTTGGGTGTGTTGAATGCCGTCTTCCACTCATCACCCTCCCGGATTCGGACTAAGTGGTAGGCGTTGCGCAGATCAAGTTTAGTGAAGACCGTGGCCCCCTGTAGAAGCTCAAATGCAGAGGCAAGCAGAGGCAAGGGATAGCGATTTTTAACCGTGATTTCATTAAGGCCCCGATAATCTATACAGGGCCGGAGTGACCCGTCCTTTTTTCCCACAAAGAAGAACCCCGCCCCAGCAGGAGAAGAGGAGGGTCGAATGATACCAGCCGCCAAGGCATCGGAAATGTACTCCTCCATGGCCTTCCTCTCGGGAATGGACAAGGAGTAGAGGCGGCCCCGAGGAGGAGCAGACCCCGGCAGGAGATCAATTGCGCAGTCATAAGGTCTATGAGGGGGCAAGGAAGAGGCCTTAGCTTTACTGAAGACCCCCCGTAGGTGGTGGTAACAGGCTGGGACCTTGGACAGATTGGGTGGAGCCCTCGTGGAAACAGGATGATTTGGGTAAGGAGCGGCTTGCAGACAGGTTTGGTGACAGTCCATGCCCCATTCAAGTATCGACCCAGTGCGCCAGTCGAAATGGGGGTTGTGTTGCACCAACCAAGGATGACCCAGGACAAGGGGTTGGTTAGGGGAGTGGAGTAAGTGAAATCGGATCTTCTCTCTGTGATTTCCAGACAACTGTAGTTCAATGGGTTCCGTTATTTGAGATACGGTGCCTAATAGGTGGCCATCCAAAGCCCGAGCTGATACTGGGTTAGGAAGGGTTTCAACAGGTATCCCCATCTTGTGTGCGAGTGACAAATCCAGGATATTTGTTTCGGCGCCAGAATCGATGAGGGTATGGAAGGGTTGAGATGTACCGGAAATAATGAGATTTGCCCGGAGAACAGGTCTATCAGTCTTGGGGAACGATATTAAAGCCGAGCTCAATCGGATTTCCCCTATATCCGACGAGCGTTGGCTTTTAACGGGCAATTGACCACCCTATGTCCCTGGCCGCCGCAGTAATAACATAGCCGTTCGGTGCGCCTTCGCTGGCGTTCTTCGACGGAGAGAAAGGTGCGGTCCACCTCCATCATCTCATGAGGTGCGGTAGAATTGGTTGGGGGGTTCGGTATCTTACTAATGTCTTGACTTTGCCGGGTGATGCGTTGGCTGGGATCTTCTCTCTCTCTGCGTCTTGCCTGAACCCTACGGTCGATCCGGGCGGTCAGTTCGATAGCATTGTCAAGAGTTACCGGAGGAGCGTGGGAAACCAATTCGTCTTTGATATAACCGGACAAGCTATGGAGGTAGGCGTCGACCAGCGCCTCTTCGTTCCAGTGACTCTGGGCTGCTAGTGTGCGAAAGTCAATGGCATAGTCGGCAATGGAGCGTCTCCCCTGGCGAATGTTCAAGATTGAACGAGCAGCATCGACTGATGAGGCTCCAGAATCAAAAACTTTAATCATTTCCTGGCTTAGCAAATTAAAAGAGGTGCATGCTGTCGCCCCTCGTTCGTATTCTGCCGTTCCCCAAAGGCGGGCTCTGCCAGTCAGATGATTTATCACAAAAGCCACCTTCGCCTTTTCGTTCACAAAGGCTCGCGGTTGTAGATCAAAAATTAGTCGGCAATTTATAAGAAAGGGGCGGATCTGGGCGGGCTCTCCACTGAATCTCTCTGGCGAACCTACTCGTGGTTCAACACTGCCGACCTGATCAGAAAGGGGCGGAACTGGATCTCGTGCTCGTGTTGCCGGGGAAGCTTCGCACTGTTCAAAAAAATCTTGGTGACGTTGTACTTGCCGGACTAGTGTGGATACGTCGTGGACGATTTGTTGTATTGCGCCTTCGGTGTGTTGTAGGCGCTGTAGCGCGGATTCCTGTTCGGCATTTCCGCATCTCTCAGAGGTGGGACGAACTGTCGCTGGATCCATGCTTTGGTTCGAGTGTTCTGTCATGAAACAGAACAAGGACTCGGATCCAATAGCGTCAGTTAAAGGATTTATTGTGACAAGATTCGGTGGAGCAGGCTTGGGACGTCGAGCCTTGGCAGTGGAAAGCCTCTTGGGACGATATGGCAACTCCGTGGTGAAAACGCGTGGCGAAACGTAGCAGGTAAGTCGGTGGCCGGGACGGAAGAGTAGATCGAAAACTTTTAACAGACAAGGGTCAGGCAACGAGAATCAGACTTGGAATATACATGGGCTTGTGGTACCTTGAATGTTGGAGGTTAACTCAGGAAATGAGGAAGACACTCGAACCTCCATCTCTGGATGCTGACAGCTTATGTAGTAGACTTCCACCAATCAAGAGATCGCGTTCCAGCACACCAGCTGATTACCTCAGGTGACTCCGGTTAGGTAATCACGACAAAAAGTGATATAAAAGTGAGATAAAACGAGGTAAAAGTGGTTGTAGTAGCGAGGGGATACAAATCTCGGCAAGGATGCATTTCTCGGCATAACGCCGGCTCGGCAGCTTTTATACCCGTGGTCCACACGAGAAAATGACACGGAAATGACGCGATGGGGAAGCGGAACAGTCGCCGGCGTCTGTTTTGCGGGCATACCACCGATGAACAGCGGGTTGGCCAATTTTGCGCATTTTCCATCACGGGCAACCACGGGCAAAAAAAAACCCGCCAGATTTTACCCGCGATACAGACGCAAACGGCTGTGTGACTGGGCCCTTAGGGAAGGAAATTGACTTGGTTTGTCCATATTTTCTTCTGAAAATGAATAAATGAATGAATGAATTAAACTTTTATTTCTAACATGACAAAAGCAAAAATAAAACAACAAATCAAAGAAAAAAAGCACACAATGCATTCGTAATAATACGTAACAAATGGTAACCGCACCCTGAAGACTATGCTGTAGTGGACCCAGACAACATTTGAATGACTTGGTTTATTTAAAAGAGAAAAGATGCAATTTAACAAATTATATGAGTTATAAGACATATAGTTTTAAAAAAAGCCAGAATTGGCTTCCATTGTGTTTATGGTTTGTTAGCTTTTGAGTACATCAAACACAAAACTGACACTAACACCACAAAACGGTCTCCATACTAACCAAGACGATGGTCATCAAGGAAAACTTCATTAGTAACTCAACATTGACTTAGCATTAGCAAAGCGTGAGGTTAGCGTTAGTTAAGGGTTAGCTTAGTGTTAGCTTTGGCTAGCGTAAACAATAGACCCCTTTTGAAAAGGCCTGTTTCATCTTGGAAATGCAAAAAAAAAAGTGTGTTCCTTAAAATTGCAATTAGCGTAGTAAATACAAGCTCGGCATGTTATTTTGGTGAATTTTGACTCTAAAAACATGAAATATGAATCTTCTCTCACTCTATTCAAACTCGTACTGCGTACTCGCATATAAAAGCCCCAAAGTGTATTATTTAGTGACGTTAAAATAAGCAATCTAATAGGCAATTACAGTAAAATGAAAAAAAAAAAACATGTGCAATCTTATCGATGTTTTTTGAAGACTCATGGGTTAAAACATTTGTAATTATATTACATAGCTTGATATGCTCTTTACAGACATGAAGTTGACCTGCTTGGCTGCTATCTTACTACTATGGAAGCCCGAATGACATCTTTACAAAGTCGCTTGCCCCGGGGGTACTTTCTGCACTTAACGGCCACTTACCCTCCAAGGCTGATCTTTGAATTTGATGGTTGCAGAGTCGCATGATTCAGACATCTGGCACTTGTCATTTTAGACTGTTATCCCCTCTCTTGTCAGCCTCTTACCTTTTGGCTTCTATACTTTGTCTTATTTGAATGCACACACTATAGCTTCTTTCTAAGCTTCAAAAACCTCTAGTGGCGAACTATTACACAATGCAAGTTAAGGTATAAGTATTGGTGTAGGTATAGGTATAGGAACAAAAAAGAAAACACACATTGGTAAATCACTTTTGAACTGTGAGACTGGACTATACGCTTAGCATTGTATGATTCAACCTAGTATATGTATTCGTTAGCTAAGAAAAAGGCCAAGAGATTTCTAAGCACTTGTATGTATATATATATATATATATATATATATATATATATATATATATATATATATATATATATATATATATATATATATATATATATATATATATATATATATATATATATATATATATATATATATATATACATATCTCATCTCATTAGCTACACCGCTTATCCTCAGTAGGGTCGCGGGGGTGCTGGAGCCCATCCCAGCAATCATCGATCAGTGGGCAGGGGACACCCTGAACTGGTTGCCAGCCAATCGCAGGGCACATGGGGACAGACTCACTCGCTCAGTCACACCTAGGGACAATTTTGACCAGCCAATTCACCTGAAATGCATGTCTTTGGAATGTGGGAGGAAACCGGAGTGCCCGGAGGAAACCCACGCAAGCACGGGGAGAACATACAAACTCCGCACAGGACGTCTGGAGCTGGATTTGAACCCACGCAGGAGGTTCCCAAGACATGAACTGTGCCGCACATGCGCTAATATATATATATATATATATATATATATATATATATATATATATATATATATATATATATATATATATATATATATATATATATATATAAAACCAGCCTTTATTGTTAATTTTCCTCACATGTTGTGCCTATGGAAGCTAACAGAGGTTAGAGCGTATCCTCTGGAAGATGTGATTCGTTAAAAAAAACTCATCTTAACAGACATCATCAAGACGCTTGAATAATGCACAAAAGCATCAAGTATTCATAACCTATAGAACAGAAACCCGCCTTAAGGAACGTGCCCGTGAATGCGTGTGCATGAGTGTGGCGTGTTTATTGGGCAAGGCCAGTGTTGATATTGCAACCCCTCGGGAGCAACAAAGAAAAAATTTAAGCAAAAAGTATATTGTGATGTATTTTATTGACGTTTTATGTTCACGCAGGCGGCGTAGAAGACAAAAGTGTACGCGGTCTGGATGCCGTTTGTAACGATTGCTGGAGCTCAGCTCATCTGTGGCTTACACGATTTGCCGAACTTGTACTGACTACTCATAATCATAAAAATAGAAAGCTGTACAATAAAACGCAATCCAGAGAGATATGGGAGATAGTACTTGTATAATGATTATAATATCCAATGTTCCAGTAAAAAAATATGAACGTTAGTGAAAGTTGATACTTAACTCTTTTAAAAGCGAAAGAGAGAAAATTCACAAATACAGAACATAAAATGCAATTGAAGTAACAACTTCAAAGGTAGTGATGGTTTTCACTTCACACAAGTACATCTTCGAAAAAGAAATTGGTCAAAAGTACCCAAAAGACGAATTTACTTTGTACTAATCCACTTGGTTCTGATTGTTCAGAGGAATCATTTGGTGAAATAAAATGTCTAAAATAACGAATTTTGCCCATATTCTGCCCAGTCTGGAGGACATTGCCAGCTTACAATCCTGCAGCAGTCAACAACATTATAAAAGACTTCTCTCACCCCGCACACTACCTCCTTGACCTGCTGCAGGTCCCTTAAAAAAAGAAATAACAGACTCAGAGACAGTTTTGTTTCACAGGGCTATCACACCTCAGCCCACAAGACTTTGAAAAAATATATATCTTGCCTATGAGCATAAAAATGAGATTTCATATACTTTCTTGACTTGTCTTTAAATTATGGTGCTGCTCAATGTCATTGCACCCTTTTCATCGCACTATTGCTTTAATGCACTTACTTGAGCCAGTCTCTAACCACTACCTATTTATCCTAACATTCTTTTTCATACCATTTTTTTCATTTAAGTATTTATATCATGTTTATCCTGGTTTGCCACTTCAAATCTCGTTATCAATTTTTGTTATTTTGTTATCAGTGTCATTAAAGACTGCTAAATTTCTGGAAGGACTGGTAGTAACATTACTTTTTTTTGCTCCATTTGTGTACAGGTTATAATACAGAGGGAATCATAAAGATATGTCATTTTATTGGGCCAGTTTATGGAACAATATTGATTAAAACATGTTTTAAAAATGCAACAGTCGACTTAAAAAAAACTCTATGTAATTGATTTTTTTTCTTTGGTTAAGCCCCAAAATACTTGCTCAAATAAACAACCAACAAGATTTGTCAATTTCCGAGCAATCTAAACAAATTGATATTACTTGAAAATGTAGACTGGTTTAAAAGAATAATGACCAACCTGTGAAAATATCATCAAAATAATGTATCCATTTTAGATAAAATATTTTAGTACTTTCCATGCTTTCCCTGTGCAAAAATCATGTTTGTCTCACTGTATAGGAGCACCCCTCGAACCCCAAACTGCCCTTCCTCCTCTTCTTCCTCGGCTTATTATGAAAAGTGTCCTCTGGGTGCGAACATGAAGCAATAACACAGCAGCGGCGGCTAATTGCGTTAGCCAAGCTGCACCATGGCTTGCGAGCGGGACAAGGGGCAACAATCGAATAGTCAGGTGGCAATGCGGCAACCAAATTAAGGCATTAGTTTTCATCAGTGTCCTCCCGTCGGCCGTAGGAAGTATTGGGAGGGGGGTTGCTACGAAACATCCTAATCTAATTGCCAATGTGAAAACGTGACTTTAGGCCCAGCGAGTGGCTGTGGGAAAAATGTGATGTCATCCCTGCTAGATGCGGGCGGCTCGGATAGCCTGTAAATATAACATATTTGTTGTACGTAGTTCAACTGAATGGATGGAGAAAACACGATTTGCAGTTTTCATGAGTACAGGGACTTTTTCGTTCGGATGCGCACTTATGCACAAGTACATTTTTTAAAATGTTCATCAGATAGCTTAGAGCAGGGGTGTCCAACTCAATCGAACAGAGGGCCAAAACTCAAACCAAGGCCAAAACTCAAACCTCAACGTTGGTCGTGGGCCAAACAAGATAAACATTCATTGAATACACTCCAACTTGAGTTTTTTTTTAACATGAATATGAATAAACTTAAAAATTAAATATGTAAAAATGCTTTGCTCTCCATAAACATATCTCCTGTCAAAACAAATTATATACAAATTCAAAATATGAAAAAAAAAATTTGAAAATATAAATAAACTCTGTGCTATTCACCAACATTAACACAAAGTTACAACAAATTGAAATATTCCTTTTTCTTTTCTCCCTTGCCATTTTGTCAGAGCTGGATGTTTGGCATCGTTTTCTTAGCAACAAGTTCATTCAGGTTTGGTGTGAAGTCCTGTTTGTGGGGATTCTCAGAATAGGCTGCAGTTGTTCATTAGTGAGATGACTTCTGTGTTCTGTTTTGTTAAGTTTCATCACTGAGAACAGCTTCTCACATAGATACATAATAATAATAATAATAATAATTTCCTTGTATTGTCATTCTGTGTAACAATGTACACAGAACGAAATGTCGATTGCACCTGACCCGTTATGCTACTAAACATGCAGAAGGTTGCTACATGTGGCCGGAGCTGGGGCATTTTTTCACGAATAAAACAGAATATTTTGCTCTTAGTGTCCTACTACACTGCAGTTCAATCAGCTCAATCTGCATCTGTGCATGTGCAGTTTCCACATCAAATGGAAATGGGTTAAACCCCAAGCAGGGAGGCAACAGGCAACAATGTTGTAAGTCTAAGGTATGACTCGGCAGAGGCGCAAAAAAATGACCTCCCAGTCTCGGGCAGAAAAAAAAAATTCAGAATAAATGTGTTTTGAACAGTAGTGATAAATAGCATGCATAATCAACAAAAAATATGAAAAAGGTATATGTTTTTTTACAGTTTTGCACCCTTGTTAGTGTGGTCCTGGCCTTAGGGAAGAAACTGTCTCTGAGCCTGTTAATTCGTGTTTTAAAGAACATACAGAGGGCGACAGGTAAAAGAGGTGGTCACTGGAGTGAGAAGAGTCATTGTCTCTGCTTGCAGAATCGGAAGCCAGCAATATCCTCAAAACTGGGCAGAGAGCAACCAATTATTTTCTGGGGTGTGTCGATGTTTTTCATGTCCGCTGCCGTGCACCAACACACTATATACGCTGCAAAAAGCAGAAATACAATGCTGAATCCCCCTAACCTGAACCCTTTCTCACCACGGCTGTGCCGAGAAATTCTGTCCAATGTGATGAACACAATCGGCGACAAAAGCCATCTTTGGTCCAACTCCCACTGAAAACGAACCAGACTTACTGTCTAGGTAATCTGCAAAGTCATGATTTGTAGTATGTTTATGTACAAGTTGGATCTGTAAATAAAACTCACATCACCAAAGTCTGATGAACACAATTTGGAATCGAACTTTCAGTTTCTGGTCAGGTGTTGGAACTTAACCAACTAAATTCGTAAACGCCCATTTCGACACCATTTTCTGCACCTGGAAATCATGGCATACTGTATTCGTCTAATGTTTTTGTTGTTACCGAGGAAGGATGGAAGCCAGGCAACAAAAGAAGGAGGCCTCCGCAAGAGTACGGTGTTTAGCGACGTGGCCACGCCGTGATCAATAAGCGGTGCGCTCGTCCTCGCGCACGCCAGTCTCCCGGCACAAAGAGACGCTGACCTTTTGTCCGTGCCGCCTCCCCCTTCCCGCTTGTCTTTTGTGCCACATCAATGTTGTTTTCCCCGTCTGGCCGAGGCCTCAGCACAAACAGCAAAATAATCACCGCCCTCGCTAAAAGCCGCCGCGTTATCGACCGATTTAAAGCAAATGTTCGCCAGGCCAGAAGGTCGTCGCGCTGAGCTCGTTATGTGGAAGGATTAAGAAAAAAATGGGAGGAAAAAAAACAGGAAGGTAAAGTTGCTGAATAAAATTGGTCAAAACGTATTAAATCTCGGATTTAAACTTTTGTATTGAACATTGATGTTAGCCACCAGCCAATAATGGGTGGAAAATTAACGTTTGGGATGGGCGTGATTATATACCACCAGTCTCTCTTACTATCTTACCATGTTGACTGACTTCTTGCCAACGATACTTAAAAAGACAGTGTATAATATTTAGGCCATTCGTTTAAAAAACAACATTGATTTAAATTACAAGAAAACATACAACTATCGTGTTAACATATCTTCTTTAAACTTTAAAAGATTTTTTTTTTTAATTGTCCCATTTTCGGAAACAAGAAACAATACAGCAACATCTAGTGGTCAAATAAGACACACTGTTCATTTAATGAAAAAAAAAAAGATAATTAATTGTCAGTGCCGCAACAAATAATAAATAAAATAAATAAATGTAGATTTATAATAAATACAAAAATAAATTTTAAAAAAAGTTACTAAAAATGCTAAAAGAGAAACGTGGGATCCCGGAAAAAATATAAATAGAATTATCTGCAGTCGAAGGAACAATGAATTATTCAACACAAAACAATGTATTTCTTTTTACATACTCTACACACTTAAAGTCGCACAACAACACAGTATCAATTAAAAAAATGAATACTTACCAATCCCATCTGCCTTCAAGAGAAAAACCCTCTCAAAGAGCCAGCTTATAGAGCCATTTTGTTTGCAAACGACACATCCCTACTTTGGACGAAATCCATACGTGTCATCTTATATGTTTACTGTATCTGTATCTGTACTCTACACCGACATGGCCATTCATAACGTTGCCCCCCCTACCTCTCCGACCTCCTTCACATTGCCACGTCATCATCTTCCTCCCTCCGTCTCACTATAACCCCTGCCCGCCTCAGCTCCATGAGGAGCAGAGCTTTCAGCTGCTCTGCCCCCCAGCTCTGGAACTCATTGCTACCTGGCCTCTGAAATTCTGCGACCCTGTCCACCTTTAAATCCGGACTCAAAACTCACCTTTTCAGACTTGCCTATTCTTGACCATATGCCTCAGACACCGCCCTTTTTAACTATAATGTGTTTTATTGGCTATATATTACTTGTTTGTTTTACTCTTGTTTTACTGTTCGTTTATTGTCGTGTCTTACTCATGTGTCCAGCGACCTTGGGTGTCCTGAAAGGCACTTTGAAATACAATTTATTATTATTATTATTATTATTATTTCATATGTTTTTGGATCATTTCAAATTGTGTACGCCGTATCACAACTTTTTTGCTGGAACATTTTTTTATATATTTCTTTTTGTTTGTTAGACCAATCTGGTCTTGCCCATTTCGGCTATAATTCAGATCGTCTCAGTCACTGTTATAAGACGACAACGTCGTCAATAGATAGGGAATATTGGCGCGGAACACTGGCATATGTTATCCTCGATTAAGCATTTATTTGGTAATTAAACTTGTTTACACAAATTGTTTTTCTTTTTATTCTACATAGTCTGTCTTACTGTGAGTAAGTAGGTTCTGTGTTGTGTTTGTAAGGTTTATTATCGCTTAATAGGGGGAATTGCAATCATTATAAAAGGGAGCTGTTGGCTGAGGTTGACAGGTATGAAAATGTTGATACCGAATTCCTTTTGGAGGTAATAATATTGAAAACAGAATACCCTATAGTATACCCCAAACTGTGTCGAGAAATGTTTTCTATGACTGGCACGTTTGCTGTGTAATCGAAAGGTTTCGGATCATCAGTGAGGAAAAGTCACACCAGCAGCATGTAGCTCAGTCCATAATTCACACTAGCAAAGTGGCGGGGTGAAGGCGATCAAATCAAAGAATAATAAAAGTTTTTTTTTTTTCTTATTCACACAGCTGTAGGTGAGGCGTCATATCAGCAGCCATCAAATATTCACACGGCCTGAGGGGACGAAAAAACGAGAGACGGATGAGTTTGGTTTGGCGTTCCGGACCGAGATGTCGTCCATGGAATACTTTCCGTGAAAGTTGGGCTACTTTACTTTTCTTAAAGTTAATAAAGAGGCAAATGCAACAAGAGTGTTAATTGAAAACATTAAAAAGAAAAAAATAATTAAAATACATGATATTCTTTAGTTCATTGATTTGTTTTGATTTGGATTTTATTTGTTATGAGTTTCTTTTTTTTTCTTTTTTTTTGTCAATGATGAGTCTTTAAAATAAAATGTTAAGACCAAACCTAAATCCGTCGGGTTCGGCCTAAAATGGCAATCATTACGTCGGGCCTCTCTTTCAATGACTTTTCTGTTCTATTATTTACCTGTCGTTCATTATTGTCACACTGCCTCTCCCTCTCTTAAAGTGCTGAGCTATATTTTTATGGACGAACTGTGTAGTGGTGTATGTCCCAATTTTGAAGCTGTCGACTTGACGGATGGGCTTAAAATTTTCCCATCAACTCTTAATGAAACCCGTCATTGATAGCAAATTGTCGGTTCGTGTAACTTCTGCAAAAACAGAAATAGAAAAGATGTAAATCTTTATAGTCTTGTTTAGTTTAGATGTCCTTACAAAAGACAGGCTTTAATTTGTTATCATAACTCTCCTCTTCCCGAGTCCTCACAAATAAAATATGAAATTTGAGTTTGCTTCGGGCTCGATTTTGCAAATCAGGTTATTTGGTTCGGACCGGGTTGGACTTAAATAACAGGACTGGGTCGGTCGGGCTGGATTTTTTTAGTCCAGGTCTTACCTTAAACCAGGCTGCCCTGGGAAGTATTGCTCAAGAGTGGAATAAAGGAATCCAGACTTTCTGAAAAAGCTCAGCTTGATCTAGCCTCATCCTGGATAAAAAAAGACCAGTGATTGAGGGAATCCCAGGCATTAGGGATTCATGGTGCTGACTGGACCAGATTTAGCTCAAAATCCAATGTCCAAAAGTTGTCTGCTATTATGGGAGATTCGAATTATTGGTTGTATGAATTTTATGCAAAATCAAAATTGTTTTCAACATGGTCATCAAGGGGTTGTTTTTCTGAGGCTTTAAGAAGTTAAAGTCGAGTGACAAACATCCATTCAAACAGTTCATTTGTCATTTGGGTGGTCTTTACTCGTATCCAAATGTTGACTTTTTAGGTGTTTTGATTTTAGCTGCAAAGGAGATAGATCTTACTGTTTTGTGTCGTGCAAACGAAAACGAGTGCTACAAAGCACAATAAAAGATTATAAACTACGGGGACTGAAAGTGACTCCACCGCACCATTTTTCTCATTTTGTCAGCTCCCGTCTTGTAATTCTCACATTATATAAAATAGATACAAATTTCTTGACCTATGAGTATTAAATGGTGGGGTGCATTGTTTGGGGTGTTGAAAGTAGAATGTTTTCTCTGTTAAATATTTGTTAGCAATGCCCTACTGAGTTTAAAGAGCATTATATATATATATATATATATATATATATATATATATATATATATATATATATATATATATATATATATATATATTTGCACCGCGCCTTTCTGCTTTTATCTTGTGTTTAGCAAGGCCGTTTTGGGACTCGCAATGTATTAGGAAGCGGGAAAGAGGGAGGAGGGAGGAAGGGGGGGTCTGTGATTTCATGCTCATGTTTTGTTTTTTTCAAGTGTAGCCTGACAATGGTAAAAGGCTGCTATCGTGACTCCATGCCATGAGACAGCAGCAAAGAAAAGCAAAATTTTAAGTTGTGGACATTACCTAAAAAAATGCAAGAACATGTGTTTTGTTTCTTTTTAATGCATCTTTTTTGTGAATGACATTTTTTTTACTACTAGGATGCGGAAAATAATACGCAATGTTTATTTGTTGTTGTCGAAAATATCTTCATAAACCGTGTTGTAGGTACTTTTTTTAGAATGACTGTCTTGATCTAAACTTATGAGTCTTATAACTTGAAGTTTTTGTTTTTGCAACTTTTTTTTTTTTTTAAATGATCAGGTTAACATCATCCAAGCATAAACCATGACAGCAAAATGCTGCAGACTTCTTCAAAGTCCACATTGAAGTCCTTGTGTTTGTTAACCTGTGAAAAACAAAACATCTGCGCCAAATAACAAGGAAAGCCAGAACAATGACCTTTCGATGTCCATCTTTAATCAGCAGGCTGACGCCTGGCTGATCTTTGCTCAAAGCAAAGCGAGGTGCAACTTTTTGGCTCCAATTAGACGTGTTGTTCTTGCCATTATGGTGGCGACAGCAAGGTCTAATTGACGCCCCCGAACAGACTTGTCAAAGTAACTGCGAGCGTTTCCAGCGCTAGTAAGTGAGGCGCAATGACAAGCGGATAATGAGACGCCTATAAGTTCCATATTGACAATAATAAGCTCCCTTTCGCCCTGACCTGCTGCCGCTAATCAAAGGTTCCCTCCACATTAACTTTCTTTGCAAGGTACCATGGTTTGTTCTCCAGTGCCGATGATTTCTGCTTTGAGCAGATCATGCTCTGGTGCTAGCTCACTATGGTTTGATAATTGCTTTTTGACTTCCACACGCTTACTCTTAACACCACACCGGGGCTCCGGAAACTTGAACTCATTCAACGCTATAACGTATAAATACGTTTTCAGAAGCATTGAGTGCCAAAATGTTTGTTTTATTTTCAAAAAAAATAATATAAAAGGTTTGGCGCATCTAAGTATCAAGCCTCTGGGACTGATTTATTTATGATAAAGCACCATTAGATGGCAAGAGTGGCTTTAATCAGATCCTTGTTCACACATTGAGGAAGCCCAAATTTCCCAGTGTTGCTTCCTGTATAAAACAATTAAAAGCGTGTAGGCAGCCCCACGTGGCGAGAAAGCCTAGTGAAGCAGTGTGCTTGGAGTAGCAAAGATATGCATAAGTCAGACAGTTTAACACTTCAACAAAGCCTTTTTCTTTCTGAAAAAGATGACGAAGTCCCATCGAACATTGTCTGGTCAGAGAGGGATGACGTTTCCGGCACGTAGTGACCAGAATTGTGTGATCATGTCATCGGAAAACATCAGGTGCTGAAAAGTTCTTGCAAAGTTCATGTATCGTTCATGCATTAGTTCTGTGTTCTTCCCATCAAATTTTATTTTTGGAAACAACGTGCACTTGTATTTATGGGAAGCATTGTTTAGATGCTGGGGTTATCACAAATCCCACCCTATTGTTTACTAAACAATGATAAAAACTAAAAGCATACATTTTTTCAAGTGAAGGTGAGGGTTTGAGCTTTATTTTAATGTGCCCTATGCATATAAAGCTACAAAACTACATTTTCTGTTGGCCTCCAAAAATAAGTAAAAATGGCAAAAATTGTCTGGCACCCGCTTTTCCTATTTGTGAGAAACATCATGGAGTCAAGGACTACATTTCACAAAAACGTATTCATAAAAACACTATATTCATTTAAATAATGGGGGAAATACGTGAACAGTCAAATAAGTATGCATTTTTTTTTTCAAATACAGTGCAACCTCTTCATATAATCTTAATTAGTTCCAGGAAAGTGCTTGTGGCTCGAATTGCTCGTGTATAGAGCTTCAAAGTTAACTCTAAATAGCTATTAAACACTTCACTAAAACATATTCAAATAGTAATTAAATATAAAAATATATAATAATAAGATAGATAAGATGGTATTAAAGAAGTTTAACATGGGGGAGTCGCTGTAACGGAGTTGTGTGTGTAGTGAAGGTAGAGTGGGGGGAGGGGTGCAGAAGGAGTGATATGGCAAGCATGAGTCAAGTCAAGTCAAGTCAAGTCACATTTATTCGTATAGTCCTTAATCACAAAAATGTCTCAAAAGATTGCACAGGATTACAATTACACCATCGCCTGATCTTAAACCAACAAGCGGGCAAGGAAAACCCAAAACATCAGAGTGA
Source organism: Urocampus carinirostris (assembly GCF_059441175.1). NCBI lineage: Eukaryota > Metazoa > Chordata > Actinopteri > Syngnathiformes > Syngnathidae > Urocampus > Urocampus carinirostris. The sequence goes on from NC_142357.1 coordinate 16,710,574, forward strand.
GGAAAAAAGAAACCTTGAGAAGGAGCCTCACAAGTGGTTTTCCCCCTTCCAGGATGACCAGGGGGGAATAGATATAGCATTGAGTCACAGTACACAAACATAGTAAACATCAATAAAAGAGAACACAAGGTAACATGTTGAAATTTGTCCAAAAAGTCCATGACAGCAACAACGCAGGTTCCCATCTCTGCCAGCTGGTCGATGCAGTCGTTGCCATGAGCCTACCGATAATATTGTAAACACTTATTGAAAACTTAAAATTCATTACTTTAACTTTCAGTTTGGATTCGTCACTTTCTTTTGTTCTTCAAGTTTTACCTGCAACACTTTCAATTTCTAAAGGGGTTTAAAAAAATACTTATCCAGGGAGATTTTTACGTCCCTCTTTGTTAAAATGATCAGATCAGATCAGATTTACTTTATTGTCATTCGTATACACGTGTGTACAGAACGAAATGTCGATACATCTGACCCGCACAGTTTCTTTGAACGTCAGCCGGGATAGATAAGATTAACCACGTCTTCGTCAGAATTTTAGCGCAGCAGTTCGTCATCTCGCAGTTCGATGCCACTTCCAGTTGTTAAATGGTCCAGTTTATTGTCCAGAGAGCGAACGTTGGAGGATGGATGGGAGAGGCGTTTAGCCTTTAGCCTAGCTGTTAGCCCGGCCCGACAACCTCGCTTCCTCGTCCGGCGGTCACGCCGCTGTCTTGCCACTCTGCTTCGCTGCTTTGTAGGCCGCTGGGTATTGTTGAACATGAACGAACATGCGTAAGGCCTATCCCATCTTATGTAGAGCAAGATTTGTGTTCCAAATAAACTCGTAAAACAAAATTCTTGTCTTTAGAGGTACTCTTATAGAAAGGTATGACTGCACTCATAGGTAGAGAAATTAGCATTTTTCACAACCTGAGACTCACCAAATGAGAGATGACATAATTTTCTTCCATATTGCTACTACGGGTACCCAAAAAACTCTAAAAAAAAAAACTCTGTTACCTCCAGTCTCGATTACTGTAATGCACTACTCTCCGGTCTTCCGATGACCAGACTCAAGAGTCTTCAGCTGGTACAAAATGCATCAGCGAGGCTTTTCACTAGGACAAAAAAGTCCGATCACATCACCCCAATTTTGGCTAACCTGCATTGGCTCCTTGTTAGCCTAAGATGTGATTTCAAGGTTCTCTTATTATTATACAAAATCATACATGGACTTTCCCCCTCATATGTTCCGGCCCGAAGCCTTCGTTCTGAGAGCACCAGTGTTCTGGTGATCCCAAGAGCCAAGAAGTGTTCCGCTGGTTCGAGAGCATTCCCCATCCGGGCACCGGTGTTGTGGAATGCTCGTCCCCCTGAGATCCGATCTGCAACCTCAGTGGAAATGTTTAAATCTAAGCTTTAAACTCACTTCTACTCTATAGCATATGAATAACCTAAACTTCTCATGTGTAATAACCTGTGAAGCCCTTTGAGACTCTTTGCAATTAAGGGCTATACAAATAAAAACGACTTGACTTGACTTAAAAGGCTGTGCCAAAAATAATAATAAAATTGTGAATTATGGTCACTTTGAGTCCTGTAGTTTGTATTCTTTCTTCTGCTGTTTAGTGCCTGCTTTCAGATGCATTGTACCGGGGGTCTCGGACGAGGTGCCTGCAGACACCAGGTATCCCGAAGATAGGCTGTGAAAATCGCTCATCAGTGATGGCTCAGTGTAATAGTCCGGGAAATTTGATTTCTAGCTGGCATGATGTTTCAGTGGGTGACAGAGCCGATCTTAACTCAACTTCTAATAATTACAAACTTGTAATAACGTAGTAACACATATAAATAACATGGTAAGTTGGCATTTTAGAAGTGTATATCTTACTGGTTGCCCTTTCTGCCAATCAGAAATAAAAAGTAGCTCTCACTTTCAAAAGGTTAGGCACTACACAAGACAGCAACATCTAGTGGTCAAATAATACACACTATCCCTCTAATATAGCCCCAAAATGTTGGATTCAACACCAAATAGCAACATTGATGTGTCCTTACAGGCTTTTTAAAATTTGAAAACAATCCAAATGAGTGGCAAAATGGGTCTGCAAACCGACGGTCACTCCCCAAATCTTTACATCAACCAACCAATGTTCAAACTGTCTCAGATTTATTTTCAAACCCATCCTCTTATTTTGTATTACTTAGCGGGTGACCAAAATAGAAGGAAATTGAGAATTACAAATAAATTTTAATAAGTATTACGAATATGTATTACCATCAGATTAATAGTGACTGTAATACTTTCACAAATGTCATTGGGTTGATTTCATTCTTGAAAAAAAGAGAACTGTATATTGTTATTCAATATTAATTATGATCAAGAGTCTGCAATATTAAAATTTCATAATGCAAATTATTAACAGTGTTAGTAGGAACGGCTGCTAAATGAATGAATGTAAAATGAATCAAATATTTATAAAGTCATCAGATTTGGAACTGATTAAAAAAATGGAGCCTTCAGGTGCTGTCCGATATTAGAAGCTCAGACCGTGTCGGCCTTTCTTCCATCCAATGTGCATATGAGTCCATGTTTTTTTATTGCTAGGAGACCGTTTTTAGAGCTGTTGCAAATATGTTTTTGTCCTCAATTGACAGTGCTTTCATAAGAAACCTTATTATAAAAGTGTCTTTTTGTAACACAGTAAGTACTCAAACTGTGTCCAACTTTGTCAGCGGTTGCACATTTAAGGGAGATTTCAAATCTTATTAATGTGTCAGTCTTGACATTAAAGAGGCTCTACAAAGCTGGCCTTTTGTTAAGTTTGTTCACAATGATTTAAGTCTGAATGTGAGTCACTTTCAGTCAGTTCAGATTATTTTTTAAATTACGACGTGGTCCAATATTGAAGCATTTTTCAATGCAGACATATGTATACTAGAAATAATCATATTTTTGTCAAATTTGCTGCACTCAGGTTATAATATAAATGGTATTCAAATTAAAAGTAAACATTAAAGACGCTCTCCTACTTACGACCAAATGACTTACGGAAAACGGTAGATACGAACATTTTTTTGGGGGGGGATGTCGAAAAATATCCGGACATTGCTGTAAGTTAGATTTTGTATTGTGTGCACCTTTTTCCGAGTACATCACTGTAGTGCTTGTTTCCGCCGCTACCGGTGTATGGTGGCACTGTGGGAGGTCACCTAGCATCCCCCTCGAAGAACAAATCCGGCTTCTACTTCTTAGTGCGAAAACATACAGTGCTACGTGTACTGAATCTTCAGCATGCTCAGATCTTTGACTTTTTTATTGTTTAATATCTTGGGCAACCATTCAATATGGTTGGTGTAAAGTGTAAAGAAGAGGTGAGCCGTTTTTTTGAAATAAAAGTGGAATAAGAAAGCTTGATGCGGATGAGAAAATGGTTGGATCTCTTTTTTTCGGCCACTTTTTACCACAAAGGAGGAAAGCGCACCTAACCAAAAGTAAGTTGAAGTCAACTTTATTTATCTTTACAGAGCATATTATTTTATGAAATGTTTATTTCTTAGTACAAAAGAAAATAGGTTACTTATACAAGCCTTAAACATACTTCTATAAACCTTAAACATACGCACTGAAGCAACTTACGAACTAATTCAATTTACGAATTATCTCGTTCATAAGTAGGGTAGCGTCTGTACATTAAATGTGCTGTACGTAATTTGGAACATTGGAGCTCTCTGCTCCCATCTTCTGGCTGAGAGTCATGATCGCAGCCTCAGTTACCTCATTCATGATACGCATGCACAAACGTGCATTTCTTAGACATAAACTCTTCTTTTTTCATCTTTTTGGGCGTTTGGTTTGGCGTTTGGTTTGTATTTGAAACAGGCTTAGTCTTACTTTGACCGACTTAATGCTACACTAACAAAAACCTGCTGACGTCCTTATAGTCACTGTACAACCTCGCCTCTCGTCCCTTTCCTGCTACCTAATCTAATATGTTGAGGGTCCCCAACAGCGCTGCTAAAAGTAAAAAAAGAGCAGATAGACACGGTGGGAATTTTTTTATAAGGGCTCTTTGAACTCAGTTGGACATTGTTAACACAGATTTAATAGAGAAAATATTCTACTTTAAACATCACAAATGATGCACCACACCTTTTAAGTCCAAATAAAAGTTATCAAGTTTCATTCAGACAAGTCATAATACCTTTAAGTGCCGCATGACTTTAAAGTGCTTGATCGTCTGTTCGTGTTCGCCTTTTCCTTCAGGCTGTTTCTGTCCTTTTTATTCCTCCCCGCCTTTAATGGATGCAATTGGTGGCAAAAGCGGCAAGCTACCTGCAAACAAATCATCAAGTCAGTGCGAGAGGCAACCAAGCGACACAAATATGAAAAACAACACAAAAAGGAGATGAAGTTTCCCGAGTCAGAGGCAGGCAATAAAGTGATTCTATTAAAAAGCCATCTGACCGTTAATAAAAGTAATGATTTGACGTCTGTACCGCAGGCTGGTTCTTTTTTTGTTTAAATTTAATTTTATTTTATTTGGGTGTGTGTGTACATGGAAAAACATAAAAGGCAATTGAAGACAGGCCCGTGTTTGGTGACTTAATGAGATTTGGGAAAGCGGGCGGTCGAGCGGGCGGCCCGAGGTGTTATTTGCGCGCGATGGAGGCGACGGATAAAGCCAGGCGCCTCGCCGCCGCAGCAGGATATCAAACTCGGCATGGACGCGGCCAGATGTTTTCATTTGAGCCGCGATCGCGACTGTGAAGATTTGACAGTCAGACAGGAAATGGAGCGACTTCATATGCCACCTGCTTCTTTCCACGGTATAGTCACAAAAACAGCCACAATCACCTGTGGCGCTGTCTAAAAACAGGCCCAAGAGACATTTGAGGTCACTTAAAAACACAACGTATACTGTATTTGTTCAAGTATAAGGCACACTCATGTATAATGCCCACCTCTAATTTTAGTTTAGAATTTAGTATAAAATTAAGTTCCACTTTTCTCAAACTAAGCATTGTAAATAACAAACATTGAGGCCAGGCGGCCAGGTGTTAAAGAGGTGCGATATCTTCAACAGAAATCAATGCGCAGAATATCTTGATTTACTACGGTAATAAAAGTTGTGGCACAGCATCAGAATGATTTTATATCCGAGAACAATCTTTTTAAATCAATGCAATCAGGATTCAGGGCTAACCACTCTACTGAGACAGCCCTGATTCAGGTAACCAATGATCTTCTACTGGCAATGGACTCCGGCGCTTCATCACTCTTGCTGCTGCTGGACCTTCGTGCTGCTTTTGACACAGTGGACCATAATATCTTACGAGATCGGTTGGAAAAATGGATTGGTCTCTCAGGAACCGTCCTCTTATGGTTCAGATCCTACCTCTCAGATAGGACACACTGTGTTAAATATGGTGAAATTACATCTGAGCCCTGTAGTGTTACCTGTGGTGTTCTGCAGGGTTCAGTACTTTGCCCCTTTCTTTTCAGCATTTATATTCGTCCATTGGGTTATATTATTCGCAAGTATAATATCAGTTTCCATTGCTATGCAGATGACACTCAACTATATCTTCCGATGGTGTCACGAGGTGGGACCGGACCAGAACGGAGGCAGGAGGCAGGAAGGGAGAACTCAATTGCGTGACGATCAAAACTTTTATTTACCAAAATAAAAGTCGTCTAAAAACTCAGGGACGAAACAGAACAAAAACATTCTTACACTCAGAATGGTCAGGTACAGGTTTCCTCCAACTCAGACTAAACAGGACAGGGCATAACAGAACGGAAAAGGTGTAATGAGCCAACACCCGCAATACCCACAACCCAACCTTAAATAGCAGCCACGCAATTAGCAGATCTGCTTCAGCTGGTGCCCAGGGGGCGAGGCAGACCGGTCGCCACGGCGACCATGACAGAGCCCCCCCTTTAAGGGACAGCTCCTGAGGTCCCCAAAAGAACAAATTACTTCCTCGCGCCCCGGAATGGTTCGACGCTCGGCAGGGGGGGTCAGACAGGCGATCGGCAGCGGAGTCGGAATCAGGACAGGAAAATCTGGAGAGGCAGAATCAGGACAGGACAGGCAAAATCAGGAAAGGCAGAATCAGAAGAGTCAGACTCGGCAGGGAAAAATCTGAAGAGTCGGACTCGGGACAGGCAGAATCAGAAGAGTCGGACTCGGGACAGGCAGAATCAGAAGAGTCGGACTCGGGACAGGCAGAATCCGAAGAGTCGGACTCAGGACAGGCAGAATCAGAAGAGTCGGACTCAGGACAGGCAGAATCAGGAGAGTCGGACTCAGGACAGGCAGAATCAGGAGAGTCGGACTCAGGACAGGCAGAATCAGGAGAGTCGGACTCAGGACAGGCAGAATCAGACAGGACAGGCAGAATCAGAACCAGCAAGACAGGACAGGCAGAATCAGAACCGGCAAAAACAGGAGAGTCAAATTAGAACCAGCAAACAGGACAGGCAGAATCAGACAGGACAGGCAGAATCAGAACCGGCAAGACAGGACAGGCAGAATCAGAACCGGCAAAAACAGGAGAGTCGACTCAGAACAGGCAAACAGAAGAGTCGAATCAGAACCGGCAAACAGAAGAGTCGATTCAGAACCGGCAAACAGGACAGGCAGAATCAGACAGGACAGGCAGAATCAGAACCGGCAAGACAGGACAGGCAGAATCAAAACCGGCAAGACGGGACAGGTGGAATCAGAACAGGCAAGACAGGACAGGCGGTATCAGAACAGGCAAGACAGGACAGGCGGAATCAGAACAGGCAAGACAGGACAGGCGGAATCAGGACCGGCAAACAGGACAGGACAGGCAGAATCAGGACCGGCAAACAGAACAGGCAAAATCAGTACAGGCAAACAGGACAGAATCAGAACAGGCAGAATCAGAACCTGACAAAATCAGTACAGGCAAACAGGCAAAAACAGGACAGGCAAGCAAGGGAGTCGGACTGGCAGGCAGGGGAGTCGAACAGGCAGGCAGGGAAGTCGAACAGGCAGGCCGGAGAGTCGAACATGCAGGCCGGAGAGTCGAACATGCAGGCCGGAGAGTCGAACAGGCAGGCCGGAGAGTCGAACAGGCAGGCCGGAGAGTCGAACAGTACAGGCAGGGGAGTCGAACAGGACAGGCGAAAACAGGACAGGCGGAGTCGGACTGGCAGGCAGCGGAGTCAGAGTCGGACTGGCAGGCAGCGGAGTCGGAGTCGGACTGGCAGGCCGCGGAGTCGGACTGGCAGGCCGCGGAGTCGGACTGGCAGGCGTCAAATCCTCCCGGGACCCCATTCGAGGCACAGCATTGGCCACGACGGGCGGGGCCGTGGTTCGAACGGGCAGGGAAGGTTACCTCAATGGGTGCTTGCCAAACGGCGTCCTCCAGCTCTCCCCAAATCGCGCTGGGATCGTTCGCTGAGTTCATTTCTGGTTGGGTCATTCTGTCACGAGGTGGGACCGGACCAGAACGGAGGCAGGAGGCAGGAAGGGAGAACTCAATTGCGTGACGATCAAAACTTTTATTTACCAAAATAAAAGTCGTCCAAAAACTCCGGGACAAAACAGAACAAAAACATTCTTACACTCAGAATGGTCAGGTACAGGTTTCCTCCGACTCAAACTACTGTAAACAGGACAGGGCATAACAGAATGGAAAAGGTGTAATGAGCCAACACCCGCAATACCCACAACCCAACCTTAAATAGCAGCCATGCAATTAGCAGATCTCCTTCAGCTGGTGCCCAGGGGGCGGGGCAGACCGGTCGCCACGGCAACCATGACAGATGGAGCAATCTGCCACACTAAACTGTGGAAATATGGAGGCCTGCCTCACTGAGATAAAAGAATGGATGTCACTCAACTTCTTGCACCTTAACTCTGAAAAGACAGAAATGTTTGTTATTGGTCCATCCAGGCTGTCCTCGAACAGTGAGCAGGGGGCAATCACTACTAGTGATCCCAAGAGCCAAGAAGAGATCCGCAGGTTCAAGAGCTTTCTCCATCCGGGCCCTGGTGCTGTGTAATGCTCTTCCCCCTGAGATTCGATCTGCAACCTCAGTGGAAATGTTTAAATCTAAGCTTAAAACACAACATTCTAAAGCATATAAATAACCTATATTTTATGTTGACAATATCTGTGTATTATTTGTTATTGCAACATCCATTGCAGCCTGGTCATCCTAGAAGGAGGGTTACCTCATGAGCAGTCCCTTCTCAAGGTTTTTTCATGTTGAGGTTTTTGAATTTTTCCTTGCCCTCATGTAGGTTTTAGATCAGGGTATGGTGTGATAATAGTCCATGGTTTGCAATAATCTGTGGTCGGTGGAGCCCTTTGAGACTCTTTCTGATTAAGGGCTATACAAATAAACATGACTTGACTTGACTATAGTACCTAAGCGTGTCACTCTAGCTCGGTTTATACACGAAAAAAATAAAGTATTTTTTTTTGTCTTTTGAAAAGCTTGCGAGATTTATGTTAACAAGCGTTTGAAAATGACATAGGCAGGCTCATGTATAATTTATACAGAACACAATTAATTGCCTGAAAAGTGCTTTACAGGTAAATTGTATTTGATTTGATTTGATGTAACCAGCTTCTACATTTGAAGCCACAAATATTCAATCATTAAAAGTTCAAAAATATGGGCGAGAGGTTTCCTCTTTACATGTGTGTGATTGACCATTTAACAGTCTAATGGCCAGGGGGACAAAGCTGTTGCAGAACCTGGTGGTCCTGCACCGCACACTGCAGTACCTCTTCCCAGAGGCTAGCAGAGTGAACAGTCTATGATGGGGGTGAGATGGGTCCCTAATCTACAAGCCCATCAGTCAGCTGACCAGTGTAATGGTGTAACCACAATGATATTGTAACACTTTGTGATTGCCGGAGTCTTCAAGGATAACAGGACAACTTAAAGCCAGGTGATGTCTTAGAGCTATATTTTAAAGTCAAGGCTCGTGGGCCAAATCCAGGCACTTAGGTTTTCTTCGGCCCCCGAGATCCTCTTCATTCATTATTGTATCATACACCAGAAATCATTTTGTATTTATTTTCACTCTAAAATAAAATTCCTTCCACAGTATTTTAGTCCGCTTTTGCTCTGGCGGCCGTTAGAAAAAAAATGCATAAAATGGCAGCATCCCTGCATAAGACGCAGGGTTGAAAGCTTGGAAAAAAGTCCAAAGAATACAAGATCTGTAAAGATAAGGATGGTTATGCACCAAAGTGAAGAATGCCAACCGACAATAAACTCGAAGAAAAATAATGATCCAAAAATAAATATTAATGATACTAAGCAAGTGTACTTGGATCGGATCTATGGTGTTGTCCTGGGATTGCTACTCCACTCCTCCACCAATAGCCCCATAGCACCGCTTCTCTTTGTAGATAGTGCAGCCCTTCTCTCTCTCACCCAGCGCCATCAGCTACTATAAGTCTCTGACTAAATTTGTAACTGACAGGCACAATTTTATCACCTCTTCCTACCTGGCCTTCTGCTGCAACCTGCCTGCCAGGCAGCAGAGAGAGAGAAATCTAGGTGCCCTTTCTTGGTTTGGCTATCTCAGCTTTTGTACTGAAATACTTTATTAATTGTTTTATGCTAGTTATATAGCTGTTTAATTAAAAAAAAGAATGACTCTTATGCCTAATTATACTGTGCTGTGTGTATTGTAATTATAAACTGTTGGTTCCCAGATATTGGAGCGGGCCCCCATTAGTTTGACTTAGGGGACCTTTTTTTTTACTTTGGAAAAATAAAGTGCAATTGCAACTCCACTACACTAGTTCTCATTTGCAGTGTTTTGTTTACATTTAGCCTCCACACATTGCATTAAGCACAGAATATAAGCATTGAGTAGAAAGTATTGACACGAAGTGTAGCAAACCATCAAGTGGCCCCATGAAAAAAATATTTACCACGGATGTGGAGACAGGTAAAGAGAGACGGACGGGGTAAAGAGAAAACAAAAGTCCGAGGAAGTTTGACGAAACTTAGATAACACTGCGAACACGGAGGGAGACGAGCAAAGGCTGGTGTGCTTTCTGTGTTAAAAATGTTGGCAGCAGAAAGCATAAAACCAATTAAATTAAGCTGTTACTTAAAGACACTCCGACCTAATCACGCTTTCAACGAAAAAGGCGTAGATTTAGCTTGAACGAAGGTGACGTGTTACCATCAATATCTAGCAATTGTTGTTTTGTCCTTGCCAACATTATCCATCCATCCATCCATCCATCCATACATACATCCATTTATCCATCCATTTATCCATCCATCCATCCATACATACATACATACATACATACATCCATTTATCCATCCATTTATCCATCCATCCATCCATCCATCCATCCATCCATCCATCCATACATCCATACATCCATACATCCATACATCCATACATCCACACATCCACACATCCACACATCCATACATCCATACATCCATTTTTTTCTGCGCCGCTTATCCTCACTAGGTTCGCAAGGACAGATATTATGTGATCACTTTTTTTAAAAAAAAGATTGATCTCAGACGGGCGTGAGAGGACTTCTTCTTCCGAGGGGGGTCGTGACAGAAAATAATTGCGAGGTACTGTTTGTAACCAACCCAAGGGGGAAAGGTTCTATTCGTTTATGATCATGACGTTTTCAAGAGATTACAAGTTCGATTCCCGGCTCCTCTGAGTTATATGTCGAAGTGTCCATGGGCAAGACGCTGAATACCTAATGCCCCTGATAAGCAAGTGTCAGCCTTGCTTGGCTGATCAGTGCATGAGTGTGTGAGAATGGGTAAATATGAAGCACATTATAAAATGCTTTGGGAGGTCTTCATTGACCTGAGAAGTGCTGTACATTTACGGACAGGCGGACAAAATGAATGATTGGATAATGAAATGTTGGTTTGGTCTCAATTGCTTTATTTCAAAGTGACTGAAAAGGCTGAGGATGTTTTTCTCTGAAGTTTTTTCCTTTACAATTTTTAAAGCTTTGTAAGAATAGTGGCCTCTTTTTCATCCTTGCAACAGAAGTCCTTATAAATAGAGCCAAATGTCATTCAGCATTTGAATGTAATTAAAAGCAGAGGTATAGAATGCAAATTGCTAGGTAGCTAGGTAGCTTTTGCGAGCGCTCGGAGAGCGGCGAAGGCCGCCTTTGAACACGACGCCGTCGGAAACCTCGCCGCTCTTTGCGAGGCTTGTTTGTTTTGTTTTTTTTCAGTGCCGAATGAATGGCAACCTCGTTAGCAACTTTAGACAAGACAAAAGACTGCGAAGGTTTTGCAGTTTTTCTGTACGAGACCTTGGTGCGACGCAGAAGCACTCGCTCGTTCGCCGGGCTTGAAATGTGACGCATAACCATGAAGGTCCATCAAAGCCCTCTTGGAATTAGTTTCTACGTACAGACAAACTTCGCATTCATTTTTTCTTTTTTTTTCTTTTTTCAAGTTGCCATTGCGGGTTGCTGATTGCATGTTGTTTTTATATTTAAATGGGTTCTGTGATGTATTTCTTTGGAGACAACAAAATGATGTTTATGAAGTTGATCACAGTTGGTTGTCTAGTTATAGTGGAAGTTAGGTGAAAATGTTGTGAAGATGTTTTAACTCCCCCCCCCCCCACCCCTACAAACAATTTTTTTTTTCAGGGAATTGAGCCAGAATCTCCTAATTAAGTCATTTCATTCATTCAATGAGTAACAAAAATACAAATGAAAAAAGGGTACTCTTCTGACTCAAAGGAAATTTGCTGAATAAATGAATGAAACTTTTATTTCGAACGTGACAACAGCAAAAACAAAACAATAAATCAGAGGAAAAAAAGACAAACGATGTCAACGTATATGTTCAAAAGAGAGTAGGCAGAAGCATATGCCTGTCACATCCCACCCCCAGACTCCCTTAACAATTGCATTTCACATTTAGATCCATGTGTATTTACATGTAAAAAATAACTTATACATATTTACATTGTAGCGTGTGTGCGGCACAGTTCTGAGGTCGTGGGAACCTCCTGCATAGGTTCAAATCCAGCTACCGGCCTTACTGTGCAGAGTTTTTATGTTCTCCCCGTGCTTGCGTGGATTTCCTCCGGGCACTCCGGTTTCCTCCCACATTCCAAAGACATGCATTTCAGGTGAATTGGCCGGTCCAAATTGTCCCTAGGTGTGACTGAGCGAGTGAGTTGTCTGTCCCCGTGTGCCCTGCGATTGGCTTGCAACCAGTTCAGGGTGTCCCCTGCCCACTGCCCGGAGATGGCTGGGATGGGCTCCAGCCCCCCCGCGACCCTAATAAGGATAGGCGGTACAGCTAATGAGATGAGATGAAATGAGATATTTACATTGGCTCTGTGAATATGCAGTCCCTTCATTCTTTTCATCATCTTCATCAACATAATTACTTCCACCACTTTTTTTACCATCATCATTATCATCACTGCTGTCTCCATACACTTTCACCATTTTATATAATTAGAGTATCTATTATGATAACAATAGTTATCTTGGGTGCTCATGGTCAAACTGACTGCTTTGTGGTGTGTGTTGTCTGTCATACAAGTATCTTTGGACCTGCTACCATAGGGGGTCCGCCCCCAGGCAGCAGGACCACCCAGTTTGCATGTTCTCCCCATGCTTGCGTGGGTTTCCTCCGGGCACTCCGGTTTCCTCCCACATTCCCAAAAATATGCTTGTCAGGTGAATTGGCCGGTCCAAATTGTCCCTAGGTGTGAATGCTCGAGCGAATTGTCTGTCCCTGTGTGCCCTTCGACTTGCTGGCAACCAGTTCAGGGTGTCACCTGCCCACCAGCACCCCCGCGACCCTACTGAGGATAAGTGGTGCAGATAATGGATGGATAATACTAATAATAATAATAACAATAATGGTCACACACATGCTATAATAATAATCATCATAATAACAATTATAATGATACCAGATTCATTTAGTTTGCTAATAATCACTAAATATTATTTAGACACCAATATTGAATCCTAGGCTTATTTGACCTCTGCTATTTACAAGAGTATTTTCCCCCTTTATAGATAATACTGTCCAGAATTTGAAAGCCTAATTCATTTCATTCATCAATTTGCATTTATTTGACGGCTCGAACAAACTTTTTTTTTCATCTTTTTTGGGGGGTTTGGGTTTGCGTTTGGATTATATTTGGTACATGCCTTTTCTTACCTTTACCATTTTCATGCTACACCAACAAAAAACTGCGATGACGAGAAGAGTCACTCTCCCAATTAATAAATACCCCCCTGACTTGACTTGATTACAATTTTATTATAAAAGCATGTTGATGTTGCACAACAAATGGGACAATGATTAAGTGTGGTGTGCGTTGGTTTTAACTCTTTTTATTTTTTTCATAGTTCGCACTAGTTTCAATTCCATCGGCAATGTCCATTCACACATCTCTCTCTCTGCTGTCTCATTCTTTCCACTCACACGCAACGGTGCGCTCACTTTCATGTCACCATGTAGCGGTCCCAGGGGCCTGAGTACAAAATATGACCATATGACCAAAAACTTCGTAAAACTTAAAGAAAAGTGCTACATAATTAAAGTGCGACGAACGAGACAATCAACAAATGAGTGTGAACGGTTAAATGAAATAACATTAAATGAAATAACATTAAATGAAATAAAATTAAATTAAATAACATTAAATGAAATAACGAACGCAATTTAATTCCTGGGTGCATGCTCTCTCTTCCACAGCATCTTTTGAAGCATCCATCCATTCACTCTATTAACTCATCCACATGTATCTCTCATTTACATATACATAATGCAATGACAGTCTAGTGTCTAGCATAATTTTAATCACTGACACTAGAGAAACAGAGACAGCAATGGCAAGACAGCTCAGAGTTTGTTGGAATTTTTGAAAGTGAAACTTCAACAATATGTCAACTATACTATATGTACAACATACAGAACAGGTGAAATTACTTCCTCTTCCCTGTGTGCTAACATGCAATTAATGAGGCACTATACAAATATCAAATAGCCGTAATAACAAACCGAGGCCAGTTTTCTTTTGTCTTTTTTCTAAAAATAGAATTAAAAATTAAAAATTAAAAAAGGATGTATACTAAAAAAATAAAAGTATGCATATAAAAACTTCAAAAGATATAGGTTTTGAATAAAAACATTTGCAAAGTAAAGCCCAAAACTAAACAGAGCGGTTTTGTATTCATTTGGAGAAGGGTAGTGCAGTCCTGAAAGCCTGACGGAATAAGCTATTCTGGAGTTAGCTGGTTCGGGCTCTGAGAGACTGCAGTCTTTTCCCTAAAGAGGCTGTGTGATGGGTGGGTAGGGTCACGTGCAATCCTGGTGGCTTTGAGGGTGAGACGGGAGTTGTAGATGCCCAGGGGGGACACACCAATGATCCTTTCCACTGTTCTTATGATTGATGCGCTGCAGGGTCTTTCGGCAGGACACAGTAGAGGTGCCATACAACACGGTGATGCAGCTGGTCAGGATGCTCTCAATAGTGCTATTGTCGAATGAGAGCATGATGAGGGTCGGGACACTTCGGAGAAGGTCCAGGTGTTGGTAGCTTTTTTGGCCTGAACCTGGTACTGCTCACCCTCTATACCGCAGCACTATTGATCCTGAGTGTGGCATACTCGGTGTGCACCCTCCTGAAGTAAATAACAATTTCCTTTGTCTTCTCCACATTCAGTTGAAGATTCTTCTCACTTTACTCCTGTAGGTTGTCTCATCGCCGTTGTTGATGAGACCCGCCACAGTTGTGTCGTCCGCAAACTTAATGAAAAGTTAAGAGCTGGTATTTGAGGTGCAGTTGTGGACCAGCAGAGTGAAGAGGACTTTGTGGGGCCCGTATTTGTAATGATGGTGCTGGAGTTGCTGCTGCCGACCCGAACTGCCTGTGGTCCTCCTGTGAGGAAGCCGAGCAGGCAATTACACTGGAAGGTGTTAAGTCCTAGCCGATCAAACTCGTAATGTGCTTTTAGTGTGCCATGTGAAAGTGTCAGTGATTAAAATTATGATTGACACAATTCATCTGTCAGTGCACTATTTACATGTAAATGTGAGATACATATCTTGGTATCTTTTTCAAGGTTACATTGTTCATTTATCTTAGACAAAATTTAGTAATTTTATCAACATTTTGTTTATTTCGTCTTTTATTGGCATACAATATTTGGTATTGGAGTAATCCAATAGTAATTGAAAGCAATCAAGTGCAATACTATGGTATTCAGAGTACATTACCATTACATTTTGGCAGGTAAGTATTTTCCGCACTATAAGGCGCACATAAAATCTGATTATTATTTTTTTAAAAGCTGACGATGCGCCTCATTATCCGGTGCGCCTTACATATGGATCAATATTGAATTGCAAGGTCTCGCAACTAAGAGAAGCAGCCACCGACTCCATTTTTCGTGTAGAAGAAGAAGTGCGCTGTGCATACTGGGAAATATTAAACAACGATTCTCTTTTATTTGTGCGTTTGTATAAAGACCCTGAAATGGCTCCTATTAAGAGACACGCTTACAACGCAGAGTTTAAACTCAAGGCGATCAGTCACGCAGTAGAACACAGAAATAGAGCAGCAGTAAGAGAGTTCAACATTAATGAATCGATGGTGCGGAAGTGGAGGAAGCATGAGGATAAGCTGCGCCAAGTAAGGAAGACTAAACAAAGTTTCCATGGCAATAAAGCGAGATGGCCACAATTAGAGGACACACTTGAACAGTGGGTTGTTGAACAAAGAGCAGCAAGTAGAAGTGTCAGTACAATAACTATTCGAATGAAGGCAACAGCGCTGGCACGGGAACTTAACATTAAATAATTCAGAGATGGTCCTACTTGGTGTGCGTTTACGTTTTACATTTTACAGTTATTAAGTTATTGCTTTATTGTTATTGTTTTGCACTTGTTGTTTTTGCACATTACGAGTGTCACTATATTGCGATTGATCATTTAATTTACCATTACAGTATCAAACAGTTTTTTGCGTGTTGACTAAATGGAGGAAAAGTAAAATGTTATGCCTTGCTATTGTTCAAAGATGTTAAAGATGTGTCACGAAAATGTTTTACCTCAGAGAAATAATAAAACAGTTGTTTATTCTTTTTGGGAGTGAATGGAGTTGTGGAAAGCTTGTTTGTTATCCATTAATAAAGTTTGACTGACCTATCTGACTGTTTTGTTGACATTCCCTTTAGCGCGGCACGATCTAATGGTTGCGTAACGTAACTACATCCTCTACTGTAGCCAAGTCAAGTCACATTTATTTATACAGCCCTTAATCACAAAAATGTCTCGGAGGACTGCACAGGATTGTAATTACAAAATTGCACAATTACCTGATCTTAAACCAGCATGCACTTATAGCGCCTTATAATGCGGTGCGCCTTATGTATGGAAAAGGTTTTAAAATATATCATTCATTGAAGGTGCGCCTTATAACACGGTGCGCCTTATAGTGCAGAAAATACGGTAATACTTGTATCGAATAACATTTTTAAAGTAACCCTCCCAACGCTGTTAACAGATTTGCAAAGTCATAAAAACAGTCATATCTCACTATTGCTATTTCCTGGAGCCTTTTGTGCTGTCTTACGAACGGGTAAGAAGAAAAAGCAGAAGAGACAACACTGTAATTACACAAAGCTTTGAGGGGCTCATGCCAGATTGATTCCTAACTGCGGGACATCCTTGAACCATATCCTGGCAAATGGAGCCGGCCAGCAGCTCGCCTTAAGTGAATTTAAAAATGCACGAATAATTACGCGTTCGCCGCAAACTAATTAAGATGACGTGAACTCTGTGGCCCGGCTCGTCGCTCACGGTGATTAGCAGCCTCGTATTTCACCACCGACCCAAAATGGAGTCTGTGACTTCGAACGTGGGCTGGCGGAAATGTAAAATAGGAAAAAAAAATTAAAAAAGAAAGTCAGACAGTGGGTGCTATTTCCAAGTAGGCGCATTAATCGCCAAAGAGGCAGACGACTGTCGGGCAAGAAACATGAATATTTTTATAATTCAATGAATGTAATTAATACCCGTTCCAAATATTTCCAATGGCTCGTCTTTTTTTAATGGTAAAGAGGAACTACGAAATGAGATTTGAACAAAATCTAGTTACCCATACAGGGGGGAAAAATAATTCCCTTTTCAGCTGTGATTGAGTGCATAAGTTAAACAAATATACAAACATTGGTCACATTATCTATCACATTGTCAGGGTGGAATTCATTTCCATATCCATCAAAAAAAACCTAGTGAGTCACAATTTAGGGAAATTTCATCCCACACATCCACCTTGAAATGCCACACTATTTCAGTACTATCTCAGAAAGTGGTTTTGTTTATTTTTTCAAATTACAACTAATTCACTAGAAGTCCTTTGGGGTACTAGATAATTGTTCGATTCATTTGTGTTTGAGGGAGACATTGTGTATTATTTTGTGTCTACTTTAACAAAGCAACAGGATATCTACCAAATGAACTATTAGTGTAATATTGCTGCCTACTTGGGTATTATTTAACGCCTCTTGGAAGTAAGAAAGAATTCCTTTATTAAAAGAAAAAAAGTTGATTTGAACAGTAGGCACATTGTTAAACTTTAGTAGACAATCAAAATAACACGAGAAGACTAGTGGATTATGAACTTCCGAGGAAACCCGGGAGAGGAACTCTCAGATAAGAAAATTCCAACCATTCCTAAAGCCCTTCTCCAAGCCTCCTTTTTCTATTAAATCTTCAAGGTTACAAAAAGCAGATCAGATGTAACAGTCTTCTGGAAGGCAAGGTAAGCATAGCCAAGCACGGAGACTCACTTGACTAGACCCATCTCACCCATTCCCTCATATTTGCCAGCTATCATGGAATGACATCACCTCCAAATGACTTTGGAAGATGAGCCAAATGCTGCTTCATCACATCCGAAGACAAGGACATGATGAATTACATCACTGAATAAGTCTTTGCGAACATCTCAGCTAAAGTTATTGTCATCACGGTCGTTGTTCTCTCTTAGTGCGAGCAAATCTTCCGCCTGGATTAAAACAATCTGCTGGCCACTCTTCATCTTCGTCTTTTTTGCCGTCTTCCCTGTTAAAGCCCGAAAGTGCGTTCAGTCTCATCAGCGTTCATACTACTTAAGCCGATCCTCGCCAGAAAACCCTAGACGGACATTTTGAACGCACAAACACGTCCCTGCAATGACGTGCGAGCGCTTTAGCTAAACCCTGATTCCTTCTTATTTTCTCTTCCTCTTCGTGATATTCTTAGTAAAAGTATTGTGATCGGCAGATTTGTCAGGAAACCTTTTTGAAAAAGTGTTCTCAAGGAGAAAACGTGCCGCGCTACTTGTAAATTATCTGCATCCGTATTTATTTTTTTCTTCTTGTATTTCCTGTGTTATTGTTTAGTGTGTTTCCTTGAGGATGGACTATCTTGAGAATTTTCTTCTCTGGAAAAAATATTGCCTTTTTTGTCGGATTTTTTTTTCTGTAAAGTGCCGGGTGGACACATGTTGGCCTTGAAATGGATGGACGCCACCAGGCTGTACTTGCTCATGACACACCATAGGGGAATGGTGCCCCTACAGCCATAGTAGTTAACCAACCGAAGTGCAATCATCATATTCCTGCTTTGTTTTTTGCTGGATTTTTGTTTTTGACTGCAAGAGGTTTTTTTTTTAGTTAGTTGATGATCACCAGTTCAGACAGTTATTTTCAACCTTATTTTAGTGCTTCTCAATAATTTTTTGTGAAGGGGTTCACAACTTCCTCAGGTTGGTGAACACGTTTCTTCTATCTATTTTAATATGTGGCTACTTTAAAGCAGTTTTTGGGGGTTGGCTTTGATGCAAGTTTATACAGTAAATTGCGCTACTTTTGGGTGTCAGTAATCTAGGGGGTAACTGAATTATGTTTGAAATATAGTAAGTAGTAACTGTCACAAATAAAAGTTTTTCATCAGCAATGAACAGAATAGAATAGAATACAAGTGTTCATTTTACCTCTGAAAAGTGATGTGTCCAGGGGACTCTAAAATCTATGGGTCCCAACAGGGATCTATGGGTCCCCAAAATGTAGTGTTATCGAGGTTGAAATTGTAAATCGGCGACAAATATATAATATTACCGTATTTTCCGCACTATAAGGCGCACCTAAAAGCCTTTATTTTTTTCAAAAGCTGACCATGCGCCTTATAGTACAATGGGCCTTATTTATGAATCAATATTAATTCGCAAAGTCTTGCAACTAACTTGCAGCCGCCGACTAGATTTTCCCCGGAACGCCGAGTAGTCCGCGGTGTATGCTGGGATTTATTTACCGGCGTTTCATTGGCTAACCAATGTGTCAATCATCATTTGAATGGATCACTATTGGCTAAAGTTATTCGGAGGTCAAGGGGAGGATCCTTTTTATCATTTACAGGCTGGCATTGGCTTGAACGGCAAAACAAAGCCTGCAATTGGCCAAAAAAGATGTTTCAATCATCAGTTGAATCGATCACTATTGGCTAAAGTTATTCGGAGGTCAAGGGGCGGATCCTTTTTATCATTTACAGGCTGCCATAGGCTTGAACGGCAAAACAAAGCCTGTAATTGGCCGAAAAAGATGAATGCGTATAGCACGTGGCTGATGGCATACAGAAAGCATTTTTTTACTATTTTGTATTTGTAAATATTTTATTCTCCTGGATTTACTAAACTCACAGATATAAGAGGGCCACGGCTGCTCATTATTATGAACACAACGACTTCGGTGAGCTACTCCGGCTATATATATTATCCCTGTATCTTGTTTCAGACTCAACTCGATGTTTCTGTGATAAGCGGTGCAGATAATGGATGGAATGGAGTGTCTATTTTTAAATTAAACTCAATTCCAAGTGTTTATTGTCATATGTACAGTAAAGTTGCGAGCGAAAAAGAAAATAGAAACTAAGGAATGGTTGGCATTTTTTGAATCCCAAGACTTTAACCTTCCGAATGATGGAACGATGCATTTGAGTGACATCGTACGGACACCGCATCCGCACGTGTTCTCGACACGTATTTGCGTCTTTGCAAGCTTTGGGAATGTTAAGGGGGTAATGCGTTTGACTGAACTATCTGACTGTTTTGTCGACGTTCCCATTTTAGCGCCTTATAATCCGTGCGTCTTATGTATGTCAAAAATAGGACCAAAAACTATTTTTTCGGGGTGCGCCCTATGACCCGGTGCGCCTTATAGTGCGGAAAGTACGGTAATCTATATATTCATTCAGTTTTAATCATCACAGTTTATTGGTAATACAAATCAGTTATCACTTCAGATTTTTCAGTTCATATATTGGTTTGCTGTCCCGCCACAGTTGTAATGCTTTCTCAAGGTCCAATCCATTATTATCCTACCCATAGCGTAACCAGGAATATAATTTAGTCCATTTTGGCAGAAAAGTCATTTTCTTGCTAAGAGTTTTCTTTTGTTATTTTCTTTCGTCGAATTGTTCGCCTCAACACACGTGTTTTCATTCCGAAGAATTTCTCCGGCCTTTTTCCGTGCCGGTATTATAGCGGTTGTTATCACTTTCTGCATTATGTTTCGACTTATTAGTGACACTAAAGAAATTACCAATTTTTAGTTGATTTTCACCTAATACTAACTGTTTTTTCGGAGGCATACTTAACCTTCACCTTCCCTCGACGACAACCACCACAACAATGACGTAATCTCGAAGCAACAAGATCTCTTTTGCTGAGATCTGCGTGCAGACGAAAACTCGAACCGCGAGACCAAAACAACAATGGCGGATCGGCCAGACGAAAAGTTTGGAGTGCGTTAAATCTTTGTTAAAAAAAAGTAATCGGGTAATAATGACAATTTTGTGTCAAAAAAGTAATGTCCCGGGGACACACGTTGATTTGACAGTATGCGTCCCCATCAAAAATGATGCGTCTAGGACGCAGGGACGCGGGCAAACGAGAACACTGGAATAGAATGAAATAGAAGAGAATAGAACTTCTTTATTGTGTGTCAATGAAATTCAAAGCTGGCGCATGTAGTGCACATATACACATATAAATCAAAGTGACATAGTAAATAGTAAATGGTAAATGGTCTGTATTTATAAAGCACTTTTAGGTCACTGAAGACCTCCCAAAGTGCTTTAAAATGTGCTTTACGTTGGCGCCGCTTACCAACTTATCAGTGTCTTTCCCATGTACACTTAGTCATTTTACTCGGCGAAGCTGGGAATCAAACATGCGACCGAATATCTAAAATTACACAACACGAGACAACACAAAATAAAAACCCAGTAGGCAGCAACTGATATAGCAGCGATCAAAGATAAATATTGATTATTTACAGATAATTGGTTACAGTGAAAATACAGATTCAGATTCAGATTCAGATCTACTTTATTGTCATTCTAGTACACGTGTATACAGAACGAAATGTCGATACATCTGACCCGCACAGTTTCCTCGAATGTACAGATATAAGTACATGATATCACAAATAAGTGCAGTTCAGTTCAGTGCAAATTTGAATTTGGTATTGTGTGAGCTTTGGGGAAGACGCTGTCTCTAAATTTACTTGTTTTGGCTCAAATAAATCGGTATCGCCTACCAGAGGGTAGCAGGCTGAGCAAATGGAAACAGGGGTAAGTAATGTCCTTTATGATGCCTTTTGCTTTATTCAGGCATCTTGAATTGTAAATGTAAAGTAAAGAAGGCAGTGGGTTGCCAATTGATGCAGTATTTGTCACCCTCTGCTACTATGCAGTGCCACACTGACACAGCGTAGGCCGGCAGAAGACTAAAAATAAATTACATTTACATTTGCAATAGATCATTTCTTCCTCGTGCCATGAGGCTCTTTAACTCCACCCAGGGGAGTAAAAGCCCACATTAAACCACACCCCCACATTGCATATTACCGTATTTTTTATTACAGTGTGTATTTTATGTAGCACTATCTAAATACTCTATATCAAAACGTTACATTGGATATTAATGTATTTATCCCTTTTACTTTATTATTGTTTTATTTTCAACACAAGGATACTGCTGGAAGTGTGAATTTCCCTACGGGGATGAATAAAGTATCTATCTATCTATCTATCTATCTATCTATCTATCTATCTATCTATCTATCTATCTATCTATCTATCTATCTATCTATCTATCTATCTATCTATCTATCTATCTATCTATCTATCTATCTATCTATCTATCTATCTATCTATCTATCTATCTATCTATCTATCTAGCTAGCTATCTAGCTATCTAGCTATCTAGCTATCTATCTATCTAGAAAAGTAAAGCACACGCAAAATGTCCATACAAAAATTTTGACTGAGGTTGAATCATTCTACATGTACATGGAACTTTGTATTCCCGGTGCTCAGCCCGCCCTGGTTGTTTAAAAATCCACAAAAAGCACAAATGACACAGCAGCTCTTGACATGCGCCGACTGCTGACGGGGCCCCCCTCTGGCAAAAAAGCCAGCTGACAGGGCCCCGCCGCTAATCCGCCGTTAGCAAGTTAGCGCTTTGCTGGCGTGCCACCCAGCTGGAGCCAATACCTGCATCTCACCTTCCGGATCAGCGCTGCAGAGCCGCGGCTTTACCGCCTTCGCCGTGCGACTTTACCGCCTTCGCCGTGCGACTTTACCGCCTATGCCGTGCGACTTTGGCCTTAATTAAGTCCATCTCACAAGTGACGCACCGGGGATGGCAGTTGGAGCGCGAGCAGGATTTTCGCTAACTCAATGGAAGCGTCAACCTAGACTTAGACAAGCGTGCACTTTCGAGCGCTTTAAGGGAAAACGGCAAGACGAGATATTTGCGATTTTAGCATGACAATGATCCCTCGCTGTGTGCCGGTTTACTTTTCACGGTTTCTCAACTTTAAATTTTTAGCGTGCAATGTGTTCTGCATTGTTTATCTAAACAGTTACCCAGCCCCTTTTCTGTTTGTGTCTGCCTGTGCACCAATAGCATTGCAGTCTAAGTTGTACACATACACAAAATAGCTTGACAAGCCTACAGTATATTTCGTACTTTGGGGCGGACCAGATTTTCAGGCGTACCCCCCCAAGAATAGTCTTTTATCACATATTTTTCATACATAAGGCACACTGAACTTATACGTGCATTAGATTGAAATTAAAGCAGGAAGTCTGTGTGTGCAGGCACGTGTATAATTCATTTCATCAAGCATTGGATGCAGACGGAATCAAACCCGAGTCGTAGTGGTGGGAATGCTGATACTACCACAAGACCACCAGTGGTTCAGATGTCATAGGAAACGGCATTTGAGCTTATCCCATTACCACACAGTTTTAATCAGGGTGCAACAACACTGATTTGCACAGTGCATTCTGATTGGTTAAACAGTCTCTCCACATCTTCACCTGTGCGTCAGAAACTCTGGGTTTAATATGTATGCACGTGTAAAAGATCTTGTGTAGAATTTTGTTGAAATACTTTCTTTTTTTACTTTCTCTAACTTTCATTCGTGAATAAATGAAGAGACTGTTTAACCTGTCAAAATGCACTATGCAAAGCATTGTCCTTTGCAGCATAAAAACAGTGTGATAATGATAAGTTCTGATGCCTTGTTATATGTCATTTGTACCACTCATGGTCTAGTGGTAAATTGCAGGCACTCTAACGGTCACTACTTGGGTTTGAATCCTGTTTTATACAGTGTATTGAAAAATAAGGTTCATGATGTTTTTCAATTTGCTCCATCATTGCATAATCATTGCTCAAATATGGTATGACCGTAAAACATTACATGGTAACGCATACCTATACTTACTATATGGATTTCCAGTTTGGTGTTTTGGTCCGCCGTATTCTGTGGTATTGGAGGGGCATTGGGTTATAAGACAACTTTCTTTATTTATTTTCGATTTTCAAATACGAATAAAGGATTTCATGAACAAATATTTAAACTCAGCGGGTTTTGACATTTGGAATGCAACCCTATGCAAAAAAGAGAGATATCTGTACCAAAATAGAGTGTTACCTTTTTTGTTAAGTCTATTAAGCCTGGCAAGGGGTAAACTTGGTAGGTAGCTAACTTTGACAAGAAAGCAGATGTTTTTAGTTGTCCTGGTGTTATTTTTGTGTTAAGAATTATTGTTCCTGGTGATTTTTGTGTTCTTGGCTCCTGAAGGGACCGCAGATGGACTCCTGAGGGACTCCACTGGCCCGGTTTTGTTTTTGCCAATGTGTCCTCTCAGGACGGCCTTCAGGCAGGCGGCCAGCAGCCCTCCTCATCGTACTTTTTCTTGTTGTTGTTTTTGTTGTTGTTGCAGAGCCGCAAGCTGGGAGGCAAACTTTTAATGGGCCGAGGTAGGGGTCGCTCGGCTGCTCTAACTGGTCTCCCCGGACCCTCCCGGCCGCCCTCCTCAGCACTCCTCCTGCGCCGAGCAGCAAAGCATCATGGGATGAGGTGGCTGCTCATAAGTCAAAGAATGCAGGCTGGCGCTTTTAGCTGCAGAAGCGTCATGGAGCGCTCGACGCTCGTTCTATAAAAGCAGCATTGCCTTTTTTTTCTCTTCAGAAATCTAATCCCAACTGCGGCGTGCTAAATTTACAGAAAATCAGACACGAGAGAACGATACACATGCATGGGTGAGAGCTTTTCTTGGAAAGAACCAACAGAGAGGGACGTTGTTGTTGCTGGGCCCCACGTGTCGCCGCTTTTGACTGCCGACAACTTTTTGTGTGGATGGACTAGATTCAAATCCTTCAAACTTTGTCAAGTGTTTGATAGGCATCTTGTGATTTATCTAATACGGTCTAATAGGTTACAAATTAACGCATTGCTGGAACACAAATACTTTTCTCTGCAATGAGTACACTAATGTGTTATCTATAAAATGATGTAGTTCTACTGCCATTACTACATGTGGTGTTACTGCGTAATTCTGCTACTGATTGATTGTAGATATTCAATTACAGTGCTTTATCATTGGTGAAAATTCTTGCGTCATTGACATTGTCACATACAATCCCCGATCCTCCAGCAACATTGTTAAATGGGTGGATGTGTGTGTATTTAACTACAATGTACAACTAAATAGGGTTACTATAGAGCTGTTTCAAACACAGAGTACAAGTTCACTAAATTTCTCCTCATTAAGATATTCTCCCTAGAATAAATACTTGCACAAACGTCATATTTACAACTCTAATATAAAACACTTAAATCTGTCAGCTCATATCCATATATTTTATTGTGTGATAACAGTAGCGAATGGTAGGTAGCATGTTATGCGGTTGGGTGTCGCTTATACAAACACAGCAAACCAACTGGAAATCAATAGGGCGAACGCTAGCCCAGGATTTACGGTTAAAGTGTGCTGGATTTTAATACTTTTATGTGTAATATTATTTTGGGATATCACCATTCCTGAAAACATCTTGGGTAGTACTCAGTAATGTAAGAGATTTCCAAATGGTTTCAAGTAGGTCCTGCAACCCCAAATTGATAATATCAATTTAAATCGACTATGAAAAGCGTTGGAAACAAATTTCATGATTCACTGGTTTTGGTAAACTATAAGAGTGCATGAATTTTGCTTCGATGTTGTAGTGTAGTTGGGCTTTTTAGGGGACATGCTTGTAGTGCCATTTTGCTCCGGCAGAGAGCGTCTCGAGTCTGTATTTTGATTCACGAGGTAATTTTGAGCCGGATGAAAATGTATTTTTCGACCAGTTTTAAGATACTGAAATGCAACTACAAGCCCTAAATAAAAACAATTAATGTGCAATGAGATGACATCTGGCAAAGTACTCACATTCTGTCCTCTCTTTTTTTGCACCTATAGAAAAGTATTTTACATATTTGCAGGTGTATAACATACATTTGTATGTATTTTTGTTTTTTTGTTATGTTATTTAACAATCATTTGGCTTTTTTATTGTTTTATATTATAGATTTATATTATATTATATTATATTATATTATGTTATATTATATTATATTATATTATATTATATTATATTATATTATATTATATTATATTATATTATATTATATTATATTATATTATATTATATTATATTATATTATATTATATTATATTATATTATATTATATTATATTATATTATATTATATTATATTATATTATATTATATTATGTTATGTTATGTTATGTTATGTTATGTTTTGTTATATTATATTATATTATTTTGTATTATATTATATTGTATTGTTTTATATTATATTATATTATATTATATTATTATTATAGAACTATATTATATTATAGAATACTGTTTTGGTTGCTTTTTTTATCCGTTTTTTTATCTGGGGGTAACTGAATACCTTTTAAAATGAAGTAACTAGTAACTACCTAATTAGTGTTTTTCAGTAACGTAGTTAACACATTTTGATGAGTCCCAACCAGCATAGATGGTCACAATGAGCTTCTTAACATGTGACATTGCCATGAAGCTGGCTCCTGAGGCTGAATTTTAAATACAATCCCATGCAGAAAAAAGGGCTGCCTGCTGAAAAGCATTAAGATGATTCAGTGGAATAAAAACGGGATTGTATAGTGGCAAGCCGTTTTTTTGCATTTTACATAAGGTAAGTTATCTGAATCTGTTATCTGTTTTGTTTAAATTTAACTCCAGGTCAAAATTGTAAAAATGAGATCATGTCACGGTCGCCTTGGTGACCAGTCTGCCCCGCCCTCTGGGCAACAGCTGAAAGCAGTTCCACTAATTGTGGGTCGGCTATTTAAGGCTGCATTGTGGGGTCTGCGGTTGCTGGTTCATTACTCTTATACACAATCCCGGTCTGTTATGCTTGTCCTGTTTTAGTCTGTTATGCCTTGTCCTGTTTTAGTCTGTTATGCCTTGTCCTGTTGAGTTTGTGCCGGAGGAACTCTATTGTTCTGTTTTGCCCCGGAGTATTGGGCGACTTTTATTTTTATTAAATAAAACTTATGGATCGTCAACGCATTTGAGTTCTCCCTTCATGCCTCCTGCCTTCGTTCTGGTCCGGTCACCTTCCACGCCACCACGTCTCGTGACAGAATGAACCAGCCAACAATTGAACTCAGCGAACGATCCCAGCGCGACTTGGGGAGAGCTGGAGAGCGCAGTTTGGCAAGCGCCTACTGAGTTGGCCTTCCCTGCCCGTTCGAACCACGGCCCCGCCCGTCGTGGCCCTTGCTGTGCCTCGAATGGGGTCCCAGGAAGAATTGACGCCTGCCTGCCCGACTCCCGTGCCGATTGCCTGCTATTCCCTCTCCCCTGCGTGCAAGTCCGACTCCGACTCCGCTGCCCGTCAGGCCGACTCCGACTCCGCTGCCCGTCGGGCCGACTCCGACTCCGCTGCCCGTCGGGCCGACTCCGACTCTGATGCCTGCCAGCCCGACTCCCGTGCCGACTGCCTGCTATTCAGTCTCCCCTGCGTGCCGGTCCGACTCCGCTGCCTGCCAGTCCGACTCTGCTGCCTGCCAGTCCGACTCCGCTGCCTGCCAGTCCGACTCCGCTGCCTGCGTGCCAGTCCGACTCCGCTGCCTGCGTGCCAGTCCGACTCCGCTGCCTGCGTGCCAGTCCGACTCCGCTGCCTGCGTGCCAGTCCGACTCCGCTGCCTGCGTGCCAGTCCGACTCCGCTGCCTGCTTGCCAGTCCGACTCCGCTGCCTGCGTGCCAGTCCGACTCTGCTGCCTGCCAGTCCGACTCTGCTGCCTGCCAGTCCGACTCCGCTGCCTGCCAGTCCGACTCCCCTGCGTGCCAGTCCGACTCCCCTGCGTGCCAGTCCGACTCCCCTGCGTGCCAGTCCGACTCCGCTGCCTGCCAGTCCGACTCCGCTGCCTGCGACTCCGACTCCGCTGCCTGCCAGTCCGACTCCGCTGCTCCTGTTTTGCCGGTTCTGATTTTGACTCTCTCATGCCTGGTCTGTTTTGATTTTGACCCTCTCATGTTTTACCTGTTCTGATTTTGCCTGTCCTGTTCTCGTCGGTTCTGCCTGTCTGTTATCCCCTGTCCAGTTTGCCCACCAGACCCCCTCCCTGCCGAGCGCCGATTCCGATCCGCCCGACGCAGATGGCGCCTGCCTCTCCCCGTTCCTGCGTGTTCGGAGGAGGGAGCGGGGTTGCCCCAATCGCGAGCGTCAACATTCCGGGGCGTGAGGTTGTAATTTTTTCTTTTTGGGACCTCGGGAGCTGTCCCTTAAGAGGGGGGCTCTGTCACGGTCGCCTTGGTGACCAGTCTGCCCCGCCCTCTGGGCAACAGCTGAAAGCAGTTCCACTAATTGTGGGTCGGCTATTTAAGGCTGCATTGTGGGGTCTGCGGTTGCTGGTTCATTACTCTTATACACAATCCCGGTCTGTTATGCTTGTCCTGTTTTAGTCTGTTATGCCTTGTCCTGTTTTAGTCTGTTATGCCTTGTCCTGTTGAGTTCGTGCCGGAGGAACTCTGTATTGTTCTGTTTTGCCCCGGAGTATTGGGCGACTTTTATTTTTATTAAATAAAACTTATGGATCGTCAACGCATTTGAGTTCTCCCTTCATGCCTCCTGCCTTCGTTCTGGTCCGGTCACCTTCCACGCCACCACGTCTCGTGACAGATCAATTCAATTTTCTGCTTTCCTTGAATGCAGCATGAGCTTTCTTTCTTGATCTTAATGTGCCATAACGGCCAACTTAATACAAGATTTCTGAGTTAAATAGAATCACCCAAAAAATCAAAAATGTTTCTCAAATTTTGCAACTCGGCAAGGAAAAGCTAAATTTTAAAAAAAATTCTGAGAAACATCAATTTTTTTTTCTTTCTGATAGGTTGGTCGTTTTGGTTGTAATATTTCTCAGAATTCACTGTGTGGATATAACTTGTTTTTATATTCCAAAATATAAAAACAATCTTTCACACACACACACACACATGAAGTAACGTTTCAATAATCAGTCTAATTGCATGTCTTGTACGTTTATCAATCTTATATTCTTTTATTGTGAAGTGCTCATGTGTGCTGTTTCTCCCTGACGTATAATAAATTACGCCCACGTTGTGGGCGGGGTCTCTTTCCCTTCTTATCAACATCATGGAGGACGTGAGTAATCCTGCTCTTGGTATAACGATTAGATTTTAACAATATATATGTATTTTATTTGTGTAAATATGGCCACGAAATAATAATAATAATGACTGACTTTAACACTTTCAAAAACCCAAACCTGAATGCCACATTTCCTGTCAATTCTGCCCATAGATTTTTTAAAGAGACAATGTAACGTGTGAGCACGGGATGTCACTGAATTGCATAGAGCAACCAAAAAAAGAGTTATACAAAGCACAGGAAAGAATACAAACTACAGAAAATCAAAGTGACAAAACCTTCTCATTTCTTTTGTCCATCCTTTCACAAAGTTTTTGTTTTTTGAGGGTACCCTCTGCAGAAAGATGGAAGACATTCATGTTAGCTCATCTAGGGTAGCCTCATTTTATGTAAAATAAATACAAGAGTACTTTAAAAAATACTTGTTTGTATGATAGTGTATATATAAATGAGATAAAATCTGATGCCCATTTAGATCTTTAGTGGTCCAGTCATTACACTGTGGATTTAGGCTCATCATTGTCATAATTGTTCATTATCAAAACTAATTTTATCATTGTGCCAGGCTGTAAAAAAACTTAAAACCTGTCCGTGGTATGGAACATTTGCGGACTACTAATATAATGAATTGCTTCTCTGCTCGGATTGGCTGATTCATTTGTGGGCGTGGCCTCCCCACCTCAACACCAACATTGGTGTATCTAGTGATGCACGTCTCCATGTTGCTGCCGCGATATGCTTCCACATTTAAAACTGGTTATATCTTGTCTGCCATGCAATGGAGGGGTGGGGCCTTTTGGGGGACGCCTGACAGCTGCATTAAGGCCTGCCAGGCCCCTGTCACGCCCGTTTGCCTCTCCCAGCATGCATCAGCGCCGCCAGAAGCCTCTAATGGCAGCTGAGATGGAGGAGGCTTCATTAACATGCAAACACATTTTGGGAAAGTGGCATTGATGAGGCTGGGAAAACATTTTATTTCGCGAGCCTGCAGCCGCTTTCGTCGAGCAACGTGACATTTGCTGGGGATGTCCGTCATGCTGAGAGCCACATAAAGAAAGCAAAGGCGGAAAAGACACATTTAGGGTTTGGAGTTCTCTCTTCGAAGCCATTTTCTCATTGGAGGTCTTCCTTGAGTTATGACATTCAGTAGTCATTTTTATCATGAGGAGATTCACAAAAATCACTTTTTGGACTGTAAGACAATATTTTTCCCTAGGTTCTGATGATTTGATGCAGCTAATTGATGAATCAAATAGGGTTTTAGGTCTACCTTAAGGCATGGTCACACAGCCTTTCACGGGCGTATCGAGGCTGAATCACGGCCAGAAGTTTCTGCCCGTGAAGCAGACGCTCGTGAAAAATGTGCAAGATTGGCTAAACCCGCTGTTTACCCGTGGTATGCCCGCAAAACAGACGCCGGCGACTGTTCTGCGTCCTTATAGCGGGTAACCGCGGCTGCATCGCGTTGAACTGTGCTTACACGCGTTACACACGCTAATGCACGTGATAACACCGCGATACAGGCGCAGAACAAACGTGCTATGACCGTGCTCCACCC
Source organism: Urocampus carinirostris (assembly GCF_059441175.1). NCBI lineage: Eukaryota > Metazoa > Chordata > Actinopteri > Syngnathiformes > Syngnathidae > Urocampus > Urocampus carinirostris. Next base: position 16,741,213 of record NC_142357.1, read on the forward strand.
GCGATTACTCGCTAAAATTTCGCGTCCTACCCGCGTGTAACCACGTCTTGGACGCGGCCGTAGCACGTCGTTCCACGTCTGTACCGCGTCATTACCTCGTGTGTACCACATGTGTCGCCCGCGGTTACCCGTGGTCTAAAGTTTTGAGCAGCGCAAAACTTTTTCGCACGGCCAACCGCGTGTGAATTTCTTGCCACGTGTAAAGCACTGCTGTATCTCGTCTGTATTGCGATCTCAAAGCGTCCAACAGCGTCTGCTTCACGGGCAGAAATTTCTGGCCGTGATTCAGCCTCGATACGCCCGTGAAAGGCTGTGTGACCATGCCTTTAGCACGGTTTGTGGATCCCTTAGGGGTACCACTTCCTGTGGTGTATCGTGGGTATTTACAGCCTGGTGGTGCCAATCCCTCTCTAGGCCATGTTTTTGGGTACGGGTTTGCTACCCCACATAAAACAGATAGTGCTAGTTTCCATAGATGCTTGTAGCTGGAGAACCCCCCTTTAACAGACATAGATATCGCACCTATATCATCTGGTCGCAATTGTTGTTGAGTGTCCTTTCGCTCTTTAAAAATGATACCAGATCTTAAATCACTGAGGAAAAAAACTCTTTTGTTACGAAATTTTGAGTATCACATCACAAAATACGCATTGTAACATTTGGCTTTCATGTTTTTGTTGAGAAACAAACTTTGTGACATTATGTCCTAATGGAAAGTCCAAATAAAGGCAGCAACATTAACTGAACATTAATAGAATGTATGTCATTTACAATTCCTAATAATATTTTGAAATAGGCATCCATCCATTATCTGCACCGCTTATCCACAGTAGGGTTGAGGGGTGCTGGAGTCTATCTCAGCTATTTTCAGGCAGTGTGCAGAGGACACCCTTAACTGGTTGCCAGACAGTTGAAATAGGCATGATCCTGCTAGCGCATGCAGAATGAATATAATATGGTAGGAAAATTGGAGCTTGTAACAAACAACTTTGTATGTTTATTGACTCGCAAAGGTCCTTTGAAAGTTGTGTACGTGGTCGAAAAACATTCCGGTTGCAAAGGGATGGCAAAAAACATTTCAACCACCAGAAGGTGCTCTAACTACACATTAAATGCCAACCTGGCCTTTTTAACAAAGCTTTCAGGGCTCTGACATTTTGTGTGTTACCGACGTGTTGCTGCTGTGTTACTACTGTGTTACTGCACGTTTCAAAAACCTTTTGGAAAGAAAAGTTTTAGTATGTTATTAAAACCTTGAAAACTGTGTACTGTATTTATTTGTGAATATCTCACGTTAAAAATGCACATACCTGTGGCTTATAGTCAGATGTTAAAAACTGTGTATTTTTGGGAGCACTTTGGAAATGTCCAAAATTAAACCTCATACATGTACTAAATCTTGATTACCTTATTTATCATGGTGTGCCATATGTAATCTTGTTGGAAACAATGTCACTGCGGTTTTATCAATAAGAATAAATACAATTCTCTTGTAATCTAATTGCAATACAATCTCATGTAATCTAATTGCTGCGACTGGCTAGCAACCAGTTCAGGGTGTCCCCTGCCCACTGCCCAGAGATGGCTGGGATGGGCTCCAGCACGACCGCGACCCTACTGAGGATAAGCGGTAGAGATAATGGATGGATGGATGGATGTTATCTAATTGGATAATTGTCAAGCGTTTGTGCTTAATGACATTGGCAATGTTTGATGACCCACATGAAAGCTAAGATTTTGACATTTTTAAATCTTAAAAGTCCAAAATAAAGCGATCTAATATAGAATCATGACATTTTAAAAGACTTACTTTTATTTCAGGAGTAGGCACACAAAAAGTCTTAAAAATTGGAAATTTTACAGCCATTTGGGGATATTCTTTGGTGTGTTCAAAATGAACATGTTGCACATGCTTTTCTTTAAATTCTGTCTGATGTAAATTTGACACTGTGTTTGGTTGAAATCCCTATGGTGTGCAGACTGTTCTTAGTGCAGTGGTCAGCACATTTATCAAACATTTGAACGGTCCCTGGTTTGAGACCAGGTGGAAACATTTGTTGGCCTAAAGAGGGATGGGTGACACCAGGCTGTACGAGCCCAAGACACACCACAGGAAATGGTGCCCCTATCACCCTAGTGGTTATGGTAACCCACATCAAGCCATAAAGATCATAGATATTTTGAGGTAACAGTGTCAACCAGAATTATTTTATTTTTCCCCAGGGCTTTGAATAAACCATATCCAACTTTATTTTTGTGAGATTGCTAACATTTGAAAACCTTAATTAAAAGAAAGGTGGACAACTAGAAACGTGACCAGACATCCAGGGTAAAGAGGCCAAGGTGGCTCCTTTGTCACAAAACAAATGCCATAGAAGCCAAACCACCAGATTGAAGTTTGAAGATAAACGTTGGGGATCAACGTGAGGTGCATTGCCATTTTTTACATGAAAACAAAAATAATCAAGCCAGCGGCTGAGTGTTCTTTCCCCGCCTCTGCAAAATGAGAAGCCATTCCTCATCTAGGCGGCGAGAACGGAAAAACACTCGCCTCCATTGACCCGAGCCGATTCTCGGAAAGGCCAATCGTCCACTCGTCTTTTTACGACACTAATCAGTGCAAATGCGGTTACTGCGATGCACTTTGGGACAAATGATTGCTTTTCACAAAAAAGAATCAAAGCAAACACGAGGCGCTAACGCTCCCGCCATGCCCAGACGTGCCTTGCCACGTGACTAGCATGTTTCATTTGCCCGCTAAATCAAATCAGTTCAATTAGAGAGCGCTCATTTTAACGGCCCTCGGAGGGCACCAGGCACTGTTGGAAGAAAACAACAAGCTGCCCAAATGGCTGGGAGGCGCTCCGTTACCTGGAAACAAATCACACTCACAATAAGACACACAGAGAAAAGAAATGCTCGTCTTTTCAGGTGCAATCAAACGACTCCTTGCAAGGTCGGCATAAAAGCGAAGCACCCAATCAGGAGGTCCCAGGACTGAGCCGCGGGAGAGGCCCGGTTCCAACAAGTCTTCGACAGTCCTCAACCAGTCCACCTGGAATACAAATCTCAGCTGGCTAATTAACACTGGCCAATTATGGCGCACGTCTTTGGTCCTTTTGTTTACCACACGTCAAAGTGAACAGCTTTCAAACAGGAGGCTGGCGGGCCAAATCCATGCGCGAAATATTCAGATGTGTTGAGCTTGAACAATAAAGAAAAACTATCCTACGACCTCCCCAATGACTCAGAGCAGATTAGACAGCTGTGTGGGGGTTTTTATGGCTTCTGTGTTGCCGATGACCGAAACCCTGGACCAACATGACGGTAGAGTCAGCATTCAAAGACACAATGTCTCTAACCTCTGTTTTGCTGATGATATTGCTCGACTGGCAGGAGAAGAACAGGAACTCAGAGATCTTGTCACCCGCCTGGACGAAGCATCAACCTAGTATGGGATGGATATCAGCACAGAAAAAAACAAAGGTTATGAGACCAACAACCCCCAAGGTATCACCACACACATCACCATTAACCACCAAGAGCTTGAACCTGTCAACAAATGTAATTAACTAGGATTTGTCACACCAGTAAAGTGTCAGAAGCAGAAATCATGGCCCGGATAGCGCAAACCACAGCTGACTTGCAAGACTCAAGCCCATCTGAAGGGACAAGAACATAGCAGCAAAATCAGAGATCAAACCCATGCAAGTGCTGGTTACTTCCATCTTCCTCTATGCTTGCGAACCTTGGATACTCACAGCTGGAAAGGAATATGAAGGCTACTCGGCATCAGTTACGTACCCCATGGGACAAACGTAACGGTGGTGCACCGAGGGCACTTTGGACCCTACGAAGAACTGTTGTCAACCAAGCACAGATGAAAACTGCAGTGGTATGGTTACATAACAAGATCATCAGGACTGGTCTTATCATTCCCCAGGGCACAGTCCAAAGGGGCAGGAGGTAAGGTAGACAGAAAAACGACTGGGCCGACAACATCAAGGAATGGACTGGTCCCAACACTGCCACGACCCAAAAGCAGGCCAGGAACGGTCATCAGTGGTGAAAGCTGTCCAGAGTTTGGTCCTTAGTGATGCCCCGACGACCCATGTGGTACTGAGGCACAAAATAAGTGAGATTAAGGCTATTGGTTGAGGCAATCAGAGTCTAAGTTGGAAAACCGGAGCCTGATAGAAGAAACGTCAGCTATTTTACAAAATATGCTAGGGGGCGGTAACAGAAGTATCACGATTAAAATGTGAAGAAAAAATCCTGTGTCCACTGCTTCTGTTGAACAAATTTCTCAACGGCAGTTTCGTCAATGGCATTTCTCAATGGGAGTAGAAAAGAACTAGATGGAACTTGATGGAACAGAAACGCACAGCGTTGTGGTGAGGCTTACAAGTTTGTGTTCCATAACAAAATGTTGGATTTGAAGGCAACATTAGTAAATCAATCTGGGTTAGATTTAGAAATTTCAACTGCGTTTTAATTGTGAGTCAGAGCTCCATATTCAACAGAGGAATTGACATATTCTTGAGGAAAGAAAGGAGGATGGGTTTTTTGCACAAACAGAAAACGATTTTTGATGAGTAAAATGTGGCTATAGTTCTAAAGAAAATTGTATTGGGTTATTATTGATGCTGTTTTATATGTGCCTTAGCTGTAGCTGCAGTGAATGTTTTTTAGCCATCAAATAACTATTGAGGGTTGGATTCATTTAGATGTAGCACGACTGAAGGTCTAGATGAAATGAAATGATCTGCATTTATATAGCGCTTTTCAAGTCAATGACTTCCCAAAGCGCTTTACAATGTGCTTCACATTTCCCAATAGCGGCCGTGATCTGTGCAGCCATGTAAGGCGCTAACCTGCTTATTGGGGGTAATTGGGGGTTCAATGTCTTACCCAAGGACACTTCGACATGTAACACGGACAAGCCGGGATTCGAACTGGGATCCCTTAATCCTAAAACGATCGCTCTACCTCCTGAGCTACTGCCGCCCCCTAGATGTGAAATAAATGGCCTGCCATCAGTGTATACATCAATAGTCATTGGAAAAAATGGCGGCGCCCTCTATGGCGGCGGCTGGATCTGCTCCCGACAGTTTCTCACATTCTAGTCAAAAACCCCAATCTTCGACTCAGTTTATGAGGGCGAACAAAGACAACTCTAACTGTAGATTAATATACGATCGCAGTTTTTTGCTGGATATGCGAACATCCAGAAATCCAGCGCAAATTTCGACGATCACTCTGGAGTGTTTTCTTAGCCTCGGAGTGCTACGTCAACAGAACGCATCGGCCTACAAAACAGCGAGTAAAAGTGGCAAGTGGAAGCGCTGTGACCGGGGAAGGAAACGAGGTTGTCGGGCCGGGCTAACGGCTCGGATGAAGGCTAAACCCTTCAAAACGCCTCTACCATCCATTTTCCTATCCAACGTCCGCTCCCTGGACAACAAACTGGACCATTTACAAGTGGAATTTACATCGAACCGCGAATTGACGAACTGTTGTGCTTTAATTCTGACGGAGACATGGCTAAACTCATCTATCCCGAATGACGCTGTTAGCATTGTGGGGCTAACTGCTTTCCGCGCTGATAGAAGCGGCGAGCTCACCGGCAAAAGCAAGGGGGCGGTCTATGCAATTATACCAACAACAACTGGTGTAAAAATGCGAAGATAATCTCGAAACACTGCTCACGAGACATTGAACTTTTGACGGTGATCTGCAGACCTTTCTACCTTCCGAGGGAGTTTAGCGCGACCATCATTACTGCCGTGTACGTGCCCCCCAGCGCTAATACGAAGGAGGCAATGGACGTTCTCTACCGAACTGTGAGTGAACTGCAGCATGCTTACTCCGAGTGCATTTTTATTGCGGCGGGGGACTTTAACCAGGCCAATATGAAAACAGTTCTCCCGCATTTCCATCAGCATGTAAACTTTGCTACAAGAGGTAGGAACACATTAGACCTGGCCTACACAAACATCAAAGGTGCATATAAAGCAGCCCCCCGCCCCCATCTTGGCTCATCAGATCACCTTTCTATTATGCTAATTCCAGCATACAAGCCCCTGCTGACCAGAGAAAAACCTACAGTGAAGCAGGTGAGGGTGTGGTCTGAGGGGGCAATGGAGGCACTACAGGACTGCTTTGATTGCACTGATTGGGACATGTTTAAATCGGCTGCCACTTACAACAACAAAATAAATATAGATGAGTACGCCATTTCTGTGTCAGCCTACATCAGTAAATGCGCAGAAGACGTCAGCAATAACAAAACTATATGCACCCGTGCCAATCAGAAGCCCTGGATGACTGCTGAAATACGAAAACAACTAAAAGTACGGAACCTTGCCTTTAGATCTGGTGACAAGGAGGCGCTGTTATCAGCGAGGACTAACCTGAACCGGGCTATCAGACTAGCAAAGCGAACGCACAGTCAAAAAATCCAGGAACGTTTCCTCAGCACAACCAACACCAGGGATATGTGGAAAGGCATTCAGGCCATCACCAGTTACAAGCCAACCACCGCCCCAGTGCAGAACACTAGCATGGACTTTCTGAATGACCTCAAAAAATTCTTTGGAAGGTTCGAGGCACAAAACGGCACCCCTGCAGCGAAAGCGGTTCCAAATCAGGACGAAAGAGCACTCCACCTGGACTCATCTGACGTGAGGAAGACCCTGAGAAGGGTCAACACAAGGAAGGCTCCAGGCCCGGACAACATTCCGGGGCGGGTACTTAGGGAGTGCGCCGATCAGCTGGCTTGTGTACTAACAGACATTTTCAACACCTCGCTAGACCAAGCCAAAGTACCATCATGCTTCAAATTTGCCAACATCATTCCAGTGCCAAAGAAACCCCAGATCTTATCACTCAACGATTACCGGCCCGTTGCACTGACTCCTATCATAATGAAGTGCTTTGAGAGACTGGTTAAAGAACACATCACCTCCAGTCTCCCCTCCTCATTCGACCCCTTTCAGTTTGCCTACAGGACAAACCGCTCCACCAGGGATGCCATCTCCTCTGCGCTTCACCTGAGCCTGACACATCTAGAGGAGAAGAACACCCATGTGCGGATGCTGTTCCTGGACTTCAGTTCAGCATTCAACACCATCATCCCACAACATCTGGTAGACAAAATGAGACTCCTGGGTTTCAACACCCCCCTGCGGAACTGGCTGCTGGACTTCCTCTGTGACAGACCCCAATCAGTGCGGATAGGTCAGAACAGTTCAGATGTCATCTACCTCAGCACGGGCTCCCCCCAAGGCTGCGTCCTAAGCCCCTTGCTGTTCACCTTGATGACACACGACTGCGTCCCTAGGTCCGCCACAAACCACATCGTGAAGTATGCTGACGACACAACAGTGGTGGGCCTCATCAGGGATGACACTGACCTGGCCTACAGAGAGGAGGTGGAGCAGTTGGTGGGCTGGTGCAGGGACAACAGCCTGGTCCTGAATGTCGACAAAACTAAAGAGATCATTGTCGACTTTAGGAAAAACCAGCCCAACCATGCCCCACTTTGCATCAACAACAAGGCTGTGGAGGTTGTCAGCAGTATCAAGTCCCTAGGGGTGCACATTACAAACAAACTCACCTGGTCCGTGAACACTGCATCACTGGTTAAGAGGGCACAGCAGCGCCTGTACTTCCTGCGGAGGATGAGGAGAGCCCACCTGCCCCCACCCTCCCTCATTACATTCTACAGGGGCACCATAGAGAGTATCCTGACCAGCTGTATCTCTGTGTGGTGTGGAGGCTGCAGCGCTACCGACTGGGGTAGTGTGAGGAGGGTAACGAGGACAGCAGAGAAAATAATCGGGACTACACTTCCCTCCATTCAGGACATTGGCCAGAAGCACTGCCTATCCCATGCTAAAAACATTACCGGGGACCCCTCTCACCCCCATCATGGACTGTTCACTCTGCTAGCCTCTGGGAAGAGGTACTGCAGTGTGCGGTGCAGGACCACCAGGCTCCGCAATAGTCTAGTCCCCCTGGCCATTAGACTGTTAAATGGTCAATCCTAACATATAGTTAACTTAAATCTAAACGGCTGCTAATCTGACTTTTTGCACTACTGGCAGTTTTTTTTATAGCTTGCCACTCCTTGCACATTGCTCTCTGCACTATTGTAATTACAGCGTTATTGTTACAGTGTTAATGTTACTGTGTACCTGACTTGTTAACCTGTTAACCTGACTGCCCAATTTGCACATCTGGTTAGCTACTCTTCTTGCACTATCGGCACTATGGTAAAATACTATACGTAGCCAAAATACAATACAACATTATTTATATCTGTACATTCAAGGAAACTGTGGGGGTCAGATGCATCGACATTTCGTTCTGTATACACGTGTACTAGAATGACAATAAAGTAGATCTGAATCTGAATCTGAATCTGAAAAACCTCAAGTATGTTAGTGACACGTTCTGTCCTACAGAAACCCAAATCATGTTCCATTATCAAACAAAAAGCAACAAGGAGCCAAAAGAGCCGCATGCAGCTCTAGTGCTGCTTGTCACCGACCCCTGGGCGAGGCCGACAATTGACCAAAATACGCTTTCCTCTTTTGTCCAGAGTTTTTGTGTTCCGACGTATGGGCCACCGGTCCATCGATTTTCACCCTACTAGAGCTGAAAGTATTCAGTAGGGTGCCACCAAGCCCATCGACGTTTGCACCTGCACCTGCAAGCCCGCACATCACATTTCCACGCGGGATAAACGTGGTTCCAAAACGTAGATTTCGTCCTGTGGCGACCAATCACCTCCCCTCTCGCCCTCGTGCACTCACCAGCTGCGTCCTGTTGGCTTTTCGGCCTTTTTCCCGTTGTCCAATTAGCCTCCCGCTTCTCCACCTGTACTTCATTTGTGTGCATTTGTTTGTTTGCTTGTTAGTCCTGCTGGGTTTTGTTCCTTTAGCCATAGCGGGAAAATGAACCAATAATATCTCATAATTGCCACGTAATGGCGTGAAAATGAAAATGCCTCCGCAGGTAGGCGCACTAATGCTTCGCACGTTTAATCTCATTTGACACGGTGGTTTTATGAGTGCACTTCATTTGCCTGTGTATTGACTTGAGCTAGGTGGGGATGCCTGCTTTGTTGGGGTTTTCAATAAAGGAGCGACGCCTTTTGCAAAACGGCACCCCTTTCCATTTGCATGAATTACGCTGAAAATTCGAGATTCGGCTGGCGCTTCATCTTCACTCAATGGCGAGTCAGCTTTGGGGTTACAGATGAGGGCTTCAGAGTAGAGTTGGACTCTGATAGCCTGGGATTAAAATTAAAGACAGAGGACAGGGTTTACATTGTGGTTACAGTTTGGGATTGTAAATTGAGTTCAACGAAAAAATCCCCACAGCCCTCAGATGCAAAACATGTAAAAGTATGTCTTTTGCAGAGAGAGAGAGAGAGAGAGAGAGAGAGAGAGAGAGAGAGAGAGAGAGAGGAGAGAGAGAGAGAGAGAGAGAGAGAGAGAGAGAGAGAGAGAGAGAGAGAGAGAGAGAGAGAGAGAGAGAGAGAGAGAGAGAGAGAGAGAGAGAGAACTTAAACCATTCTGTCTTTGTTTTTGTTGTGAACGTAATCGAACGGTAATGCACACCGTATATAAAATCCCCCCCCCCCTTGCGTGAACGCGCATTCTGCTGCGCTTCCAACAAAAGTGATCGTATTCTATATAAAACGCTTATTAAAACAATAAAGCGAGCTAATTATAACAATTGGGAGATCCTAGTCTATATAACGCGTTTATTTAAACAATAAAGTGCGATCGTATTCTACAAAATGCGTTTTGTTAACGCGGATGAAAAAGTCACCAACGTCAATGCACGCTTCCAACAAAAGCGATCGCAGCAGAATGCGCGTTCACGCGGGGGGGGGGGGGGGGGGGGGGGGGTGGTGATTTTGCGTAGGAGTCGGATTTTGGGCACAACACTGGTTCGGGAGCTTTTATACCCGTGGTCCACACGAGCAAATGACACGGAAATGACGTGATGAGGAAGCTGAACAGTCGCCGGCGTCTGTTTTGCGGGCATACCACCGATGAACAGCGGGTTGGCCAATTTTGCGCATTTTCCATCGCGGGGCAACCACGGGCAAAAAAAAAACGCAAAATTTTACCCGCGATACAGACGCAAACGGCTGTGTGACCGGGCCCTTAGTGAAATATTAAGTTGACATTGAAAGGCGTTTTAGCTGCATATATCGGTATTATCATTGACTACTTCACGGTTAATTGTAGCTCTGGAAAATTGCGGTATTAAACAATCCTGATTTCAAGACAGCTACATACTTCAACCAAAGGATTTTGGACTCGTGTTAAGGTTTAACAATTGACAAGAATTAATCCTGCTTCAATCTTAAATCAGGGTTAAAGTTGAGTGGTCCAAAAAAGACTTTGGATTCAAATTGGGGTTTCTAGCACCGAATGGGTTTACATTTGTAACTCTGCCCTTAAAACACAGCTTGAAGATGTGGTGAGGCTTACAAGTTTATGTTCCATAACAAAACGTTGGATTTGAAGGAAACATTAGTAAATCAATCTGGGTTAGATTTTGAAATTTCGACTGTATTTTAATTGTGTGTCAGAGTTCAACATTCAAATTCAGAATGCAGACGTGGCTTTAAAACATGATTGAAATTGTTGTGTGTTCATGAGCACTTTCCATCAGCTGCTTAAAGCTCATTAGCATAACGACTCGTTAGACTTTGCGTGTAAGCTACCAGTAAAAAGAATCGGATTGAAAAAAGCTCCGACCATTTTCATGACTAATGTTCTGACACTGGCATGTGATTTATGCTTTTTCTACGCTCGACTCATGGCATCTTTATTACACGCCGCCGCCAATTTTGCCTCCCATGTCGGCTTCGTCGCTGTAAGATGGCGCCAGATTGGTGATTAAACTCCCACTTTGTCATGCCGCACTGGTTCCCAGATGGGCCGCATGTTCAAAGGCCTTCCTCATTGGCCCCCAGCAATTCTACTGCTTGAAATATGTTTTTTTTAATTATTGTGACTTCAGACACTCTTAAAAAATTGTTGTTTTTCCTCAATGTTACTACTTCCAACAATTAGCAATAAACTGGGTGGACATGTTTATCATAATAGGAGATTTATTTTAAAAAGTCTTAAAAAATTTCAGGTCTGTCAGGATCAGGCGCCAAACTGGAGGTAGGTTGCTGAACTGCACACACGCGAGCCAGATCTCCACACCACTGTCCCAAATTACCCAAAACTTTACATTGACTGCTTGAACAGCACACCGCATCGGGTCATTGCATTTCCATATACGGTTTGGCATTTGTTTCTAGTTTGGATATTGTCTATTGTCAGGTTTGGTTTGTGTTTGGACATGGAATTAGTTTTTTGACCCTTTCTTTGTTGTTACTTTGTTTGTGATTTGTTATTAAATACCATCCTCATTTTAGCACCACTGATGTTCCAGTTTTCCTGCATTTGGTTCCACCTCCACAAGATTGACGCAACCACCAAAGGACCCAGCAGGAACTTTCCACATACTTGAAGGTCCCTTTGCTGCTTCTGTTACAGAGCAGGGTTGGGAAGGTTATTTTAAAAATGTAATACGATACAGTTATTAAACACCTTTTGAAAAATGTAATCAGTAAAGTAATTCGAATACTATAACATTGAAGTAATGTAACTTGGTTACTTACGATTATTTTTGGATTACTCCAATACGATGTATGCTAATAAAAGACAAACTGAACAAGATAAATACAATTACTAAATTGTGTTTAAGATAAATGAATAATGTAACCTTGAAAAAGAATTGGAGGAAATTAAGGTCAAGTAGTTTCTTGTAATCCTCCTAACAAGTTCTCAAATAATAGCCACATAGTGTAGTTTAGTTTACATCAAGAGGACATCCATCCATTATCTGCACCGCTTATTTTCAGTAGGGTCATGGGGGTGCTGGAGCTCATCCCAGCCATCTTCGGGCAGTGGGCAGGGGACACCCTGAACTGGTTGCCAGCCAGTCGCAGGGCACACAGGGACAGACAGTTCGCTCACTCATTCACACCCAGGGAAAATTTGGACCGGCCAATTAACCTGACATGCATGTCTTTGGAATGTGGGAGGAAACCGGAATGCCCGGAGGAAACCCACGCAAGCACGGGGAGAACATGCAAACTCCGCACAGGAAGGTTGGTAGCTGGATTTGAACCCATGACCTCAGAACTGTGCCGCACACGCGCTAACCACCGAGTCCCCGTGCTGTATCAAGAGGATATTAGGAACCAAATACAGTTTTAAACACACCAAGTGTCCACTTTCTAAATTGCCATGTGTGATGTGTCCAAGTTAAAATTTTACTACAAGTGGGGATGCCAAACCTCTTGAAAATATTCAGATTTAATAGGATCAGTAAAATATTGTCACAAGATGTCAATACCGTAATCAAATAACGGATTGTGAAAAACAATCAACTGCATAATATAAAAAGAAGATCATCAAAACAACTAGATGTACCTGAATACATTACTAACTCACAACTGGGCTTCCCAGTGCCCCAAATGCACACACGTTAGCAGCCTTGCTAAACTGCAAGTTTGCTGAACTGCACACACCTGAGCCCAAACTCCACACACATGTCCCTAATTATCCAAAGACTGTATTGACTGCTTGGACAGCATACTGTGTCGGGTCATTGCATTCATATTTCCATATCAGATTTGTTTCTTGTTTAGTTTTGTGTTGGGGTATGTTATTTGGTGTGTGACCTTGTATTTGTTTGTTACTTTGTTCATGCTATTCAACTTAAAAATAATTTTTTTGAGCCCCCACTGCCTGCCGTTTTGGTTTGCCAGCATTTGGGTACTCCTTCACCAATTTGACTATGCCTCAAATAAACCAAAATGTTTACCACTTTAGTTTGAAAATATTAACATCTTGGATCAACTTTTACATTTAAATCCAAGCAATAATCATGAAATCCATTTTCGCCAAACATTGCAAAATTTGTCATGGGTCATAACAGGAAATATGAAAAAGTCTCAAGAAGCCATGCATGAAATTAAACAGGAAGTCCATTGCCGTCTCTTGTTTCTTATTTTGCAACAAACCCGCGTAATTGACGGTGGCAAGAAGAGAAAGCGTGTCTTCAACCTTCTGGGTTTCAAAACTGGATTTGGGTCAGAGCCGATAATAGCGCCATCAAAAGCAAATTGTCCAAAGTGATTCAGACGCAGAAGGTGCGTTCATACGTGCTGTTTGAGATTCATGAGTGCGATTTCGGTGGCGAGAGAAGAAAAAAAACGAGGAGTATTGCAGAAAACGGCTTTCTTTAATTTCCTGCCTCATAGATTGTCAAGTGTATGCACAGCTACGCCGTTATCTGCAGGAAGCGAGATTTAAAGCCTTGCATTCCCTAAATGGGACCAATCTCTGTGCAATATATTAGCACATCATTATAAGACTTCTTAGAGTCATATTTTCTCGTGTACCGTGAGCAATGAAATAAGTAGGGTTTCAAGACTTAGGTTGGGTAGAAACAAGGATAAAGGCTTGAAATTGGAATTTTAAGTCATGGTAATAGATTCCAATTTGGATTTTAAAGGGGGGAACGTTTTAGTTTTGAGTCATGATTCCAGTGTTGAATGAACATTAGGATTCATATTTAGTACGTGATTTTTACTTTAGGTGCTCGATTTGGTGTGGTTTGAGTTTGGTTTAGAGTTGTGTGGTTTAAGAGAACAATAAGTTTTGAAATACAATTTCAAGTCAGACTTGAGGAATTCCTATTCCATGTTAGGAAAAAAGTCCATCCAGTCAGTGTTAATGTTTCAGGCAAATTTTAGTGATTAAAAAAATGGGAAAGTTTTTCAGACACAGGTTTCAAAATATGTTTTTATGTGTGTGTTACGTTGGGTTTAAAAAGGATAAGGGCTTGGGCTGGGGGTCTCCAACGTGGTGCCCGTGGGCATTCAGTGCTACTGATGAGGTGAGTTGTTCGTTGTTTTGGCTGAACTATTTCCCATGACAATGTACATGGAGCATTATTAGAAAGCGTGCAAACAAACCAGTAAGCCCCCGAAGGACAGCTTAATAGCCCACGGACCGGTTTTGAACATAGAACATGAGTTGAAATTTATTTTTAGTGGTTGCCTGAGTCCGGTTAACCCATCCATCCATCCAGATTTTGCAGGGTTTATACTCAGTAAGGTTGCAGGGGGGCTGAAATCCATCCCAGCTATCTTCAGGCCAGGGTACACTCTGAACTGGTTGCCAGCCAGTCGCCAGGCACACTGAGACATACAACCGTTCACAACAATTTAAATCAGCCAATTAACCTGACTTGCATATTTTTGGAATGTGGGAGGAAACCGGAGTGCCACGCAGGCACTGGGAGAACAAGCAAACTTCGCTGGAATAGAACCCTGGACCTCAGCACTGTTAAGCTGCGTGCTAACCACCTAGCCGCAGTGCCGCCCTCCTGTTGATTCTACTTCCAATAATTACCCGGTAATATCATAGTACCAATATAGTAAGAACATGATAAGTTGTTATTTTAGAGATGCATACCAAACTGGGTGCCCTTTGTACTAATTAGTATTAATGATAAATATCACTGACCTCTTTGCTCAGCAATGGATTCAGTGGGAATTGAACCCGGATGGTGAGAGGACCGATCCTAGCCTCAAGCCCACTAGGATTGTAGGTGTCAGGGCAAATGGCATTAGGTTTTATCTCATCATCACACAATTTTTACTTACGTTGCCATGTTGAATGTTGTTTTGACTGAACCATTTCCAATATCAATATACATGGACCATTATGGGAAATAGTGCAGCAAAAACAACGTTTTACAATGTGGTACTTTAAGTAAGTGTTAGTATTGTTATTGTTATATTTTTTTTATTATTCTCATTATTATTATTATTATTATTATTATTATTGTTGTTTTGAGGTCAAGGGTATCAGCCTTCCTGTGTGGAATTTGCATGTTCTCCGGTGCTTGCGGGGGTTTCCTCCAGGCAATCCAGTTTCGTCCCACATCGCAAAAACATGCATAACAGGTTAATTGGCCGGTCCAAATGTTCCCTAGGTGTGAATGAGTGAGTGACTTGTAACTAGCTGGCAACAAGTTCAGGGTGTCCCCTTCCCACTGCCCAAAGATAGCTTGGATGGGCTCCAGCACCCCCACAACCCTACTGAGGATAAGCGGTGCAAATAATGGATAGATATTATTATTATTATGTTACTATTAGGCCGGGCCTAAAGAATATGGTCCGACATTAAACTTGTTCTTGTTACAGAAAAGGTTGCAGACCACTGAAATCACACACTTTTCAAGTCAGAGAGCAAAAGGATGCCACGGCGAGAATATTAGAAAAACAAAAAGCCATAGAGCGAAGTTGAAGGATTAGCGTCACGCTTATCAGACAGCCGGTGCAAAGAGCTGCGCTCATTTGCATGGCCCGTCGCTCGACACCTTTGCCCCGCCGATGCCCTTATCGCAAAAGCCGGTGCCCTTTTGCACAGTTTGAGGGCTCGACCACCCTGCTTCCAAACGAGGATGCCGCCAAACGCATAGCGCTCCTTAAAATGTTTAACCAGCGTACAAAGGATAAGGTCCAGTCTGCCCTGCTTCAAAGGTTATTCTGAGATTGATTTGAATAATTAGCATTGAACTTACATACATTTGCACACCAATCGCTTGGCGCTATAGGATTAGAATGCATTACTATAGTGTCCAAAGTAAATCAACAACAAAATTGAACAAGTTAAGGTTCATTGGAACCGTTTGCACATGAGTTTGCAAAACACATAAACTAAATGGTTACCTGGCAGTGAGGGGAGTTCCGTCTCCTTTTAGAGTGTGGTTACAAAAAAAGCTCTTTCGTCTCCTAAAAAGCTCTTTAATCTATATATTACCATAAAATAATGAAACATTACGTACAAATAGATTAATAATGTATTTTTCCAACTGCTATATTGTAATTATTATTTTATTTTGCCTTTTTATCTTGATAGACTTGTGTTGTTGTTTTTTTACTTTGAAGTCTTTATTACACTATTTACACTGGAGTGCCACGTCTAATTTCGTTGCATACTGTCACGACAGGTTCTAGCGGGGGACCCAAATGCGTAATGTTTAACTCATTACTTTTTTGAGGGATCTGGAAAGTCAAGGCGAGAGGAAAAGACCGCGATCCGGTGCTCGCTGGGCAGGAGGAGCGGGAAGCCCTCACGAACGAAGCGTGGTTGGAGATTGGAGCAAGTCGGGTTGCCGGGACAGGAAAACGGAGCGTGGTCGGAGATCGGAACAAGTCCGGGAGCCGGGACGGGAGAATGAGCGTAGATTGGAGATCGTAACAAGTCGGGTAGCCGGGACGGAAGACGAAGCCTGGATCGGAGATCGGAACAAGTCGGGTAGCCGGGACGGGAGATGGAGCGTGGATCGGAGATCGGAACAAGTCAGATAACCAGAGACGATCGGTAAGCCAGGGACAGGGGATTGATACAGGAAACAGGGATGCAATTGAGCAGGACATAGTGACAGGTTGGGAACATAATGGGAGCCAGAGTAAAAATGCTTGCCTTGCATGTGCGGAGGTTCACTGACGGACTTACCAGGATTGAAAGAGAATGACGTGCTTAAATAGAAGGAGGACTAATTACGGGACGAGATGCCGCTGGGGCTGAACGAGTGAGCTCAGGTGACGGCAATTGGCTAATCATGACACATACAATGTTTCACAACGTTAATATCAATGACAATAAAGACTATTCCAGTCTATTCTGTTCTATTCTATTCTAGGTCCTGCTCACTTTGTTAGGAGATTTACCTACCTGTCAACTTGTACGTGATTCCCGTATTTGATACGTTTTTTTCTCATTTCAAACTGTGTATGGCGTAAAACATTTTTAGAGGGGCATTTTTTTTCTAACAATATCGTCTTGCCCATGTCATGTCTTGCTGTCAGTAAATAGGTGTTGCATCGTTTTTGTAAGGTTTATTATCAGTTAATAAGGAGATAGCTCAAACTACAGATGCTCTTGACCGACTTAAACCCATCTGGAGGGACGAGAGCATAGCAGTAAAATGTAATATCGGATTCATGCAAAGGCTGATTACTTCTATCTTCCTCTACACTTGCGAGACATAGACTCTCACAACAAAACTGGAAAATAAAATCAAGGCCATGGAGATGCGATGCTCCAGAAAACTTCTAGTCATCAGATACAAAACTGTGCGCAACATCATCAGAGGGCACATTGGACCATACAAAGAACTGTTATCAACTATGCAGACGGTATGTTCACAAGATCATCAGGACTGGCCAAGATAATTCTCCAGGACAGAGTCCAAGGGGGGCAGGAGGAAATAAAGAACAAAAAAGAACTGGGCCGACAACATTAAGGAATGGACTGGTGCCAACTTTGCCACCCAAAAACTGGCCATGAACCGTCAACAGTGGAGAAAACTGTCCAGAGTTGCGTCCTCATTGGTGCCCCGATGAGTTTAGGAATCCATGAACCGGGAATAGGATTTTTAACCATTAATACGGGGGACAATTGGCTCAGTTTGACAAGTAAAGATTAAGGTTGGGACTACGGTTTTGCTTATTTTTGTTTTGGACTTTGGTTTTGCGTTTAGTTTATTTTTGACGTTGTAACAATTATCCAAAGTTACTTTTGTAAGATTTCTTCTTTAACCGCTAAGTCAACTCCAGACTTCTCCGGCTGCCTACTGGTCCTTGCTCTTTAGCAAGCAATGCAGCGTGTGGGTCCATCTCCTGCCCACCAGTGTTTAACCTGTGACTTTTGCAATTTAAACCCCATAAAATATAATCTTTCCCAAGTAACCTCTGGGATTTTGGAGCCTCGTCTCCTTTTTTACCCTTTTCCTTTGTCCTTTATTCGGAGGTTGGAATTACCAGACGCTGCTTTTCTTGTGGGTGCAGTTATGAATCTTATTCCCTCCTGCAGAAGGACAGCAGATTATTAATCAGATTCATAAATAATAAAAGATGGCGGCTGCCGTAGCAATGCCTGCCGGGCCGCTGGGGCAGCAGCGGGCGCCTCCTCTGAGCAGCCAGCCCGAGTGATGGAGGATAAGTCCCAGAGAACAATATTAACACTAAGCCAGCTGGATTTATCCAGAGTGTGCCGATGCTCCACCTGCGTCGTCTGCGCCGAAGCTAAAGCAGCTCAGGATTGGAGTGAAATTAGCATGAGGCTAATCTGGGTGCCACCACATGAGACGGAAGGGTTTTTCGTCACAGTTTCTCTCCCAAAGACACAGACGAAGAACTTTCATTTTGCTCGTATTAGACTCGGGCAGGATGCAAACACCAGTCCTGACCTACTGAGATATTTTCAGGGGCACTGTAGGGAAACTAATAAAACTCTGTATGAAACATTTAGAAGACGTTTAAGGAGAGACTTCAAAAATGTAGAGGGGATAATTGTTTGAATAGCAGAACGGATCCGAACTACTGATTGACGGCCACAGACTTTCTCCTACCTGAAAGGTCTTAACGTTTGTTCCTGGTGCCTTCATGCTTCATTTTTCCAGACGCTTCTTAGTGTCAGAAAGTTTCCTGGTCTCAAAAGTTCTACAGCTTCCGAGTCCCTTGCTTTTTTTGCTGTTGAATCATTAGTCATTAGTTCAGTACAGTCCCTTTGATGTTTTATCACCTAGAAATTGATCTGGCTTTCGTTTGGGACACTAATGCACTGTTCAACAGCAATTCCTATTAGGAATCACCACAAAACAGACGAAAGGGCATAAAGTCTTGTGGCAGAACTGCACACATTGTCTTTCGCTGGGGCGGCCGCCTGCCTTTAACTAAAGTAATTGAGAGAGAGGTGGGTAGGAAGAGGGGCGTCTAAAATAGAATATATTACATCCCATCGCAGCTTCATAAAATGAGCGTGAGTGATGAGAGTCAATGTATTAAATGTAGTGCTGATGAAGTAAGTCGTTTCTATCTCTTGTGGGACTGAAATCAAATTAAAGATAATTGGTTGGCTATAACAAAGCAAGTAATAAATTATCCCACTCACGGAAAAAAACATCCCGAAGGACTTCCGCAAAGAGTAAAAAATGTTTTTCTTCTGTCTGGTCCCATTTAAAGGTCATCATGAGTAACAGGACCATCGTATTTAAGGCACAAAAAACATATGCTGAATGTCTTTTTGGATTGCTTCTTACCCGCTGCTTTTGATTTTTTTTTTCATACTTGAAAACATTTTACAAAATATTGTCAACATTCTTGTTTTAAAGAATCCTCATAACTGGAAGTTTTCTAGCACACAACTATTACTCACATATAAAAGGTCCCTGAACTCAGAGGACTGATCATTTTTAGTGCTTCTTAGAAGAGTCTGTTAAACCGTTAAGGCTCAGTGTTCTTCCTGCACAATATTTTTGTAAATTTTTTTTTCATCGTTTCATAATGTGCGTGAGCTTCTTCCAGTTAAGGTTTAGTAGCTTGAGTTCTATCGTGGCTCCCAAGGGGGCCTTAACAGTTGTTCCTGCCCAACAGTTTCTTTGAATTACCTGATCTTACTGTACATTTACAATTGGCCAAACTCAGGAGGAGCAGTTTTGTCTAATTCAAAATTGTGGAAGGGGAATCTATAGTTTCTGGACCAGGATTTCCCATTCCTGGTCCTGCAAGTACAAAAATGTCTGCTGTTTCTACCCTTCAAAATTTTTACCAAACGCTACACTGAAACTGATGTCAAAAAAGTGTATCCTTGGTGTGCTTGAAGCTTCCTTTGTGTGTAAGGGAAAACAATTCTTAGTTCCTACTGCCAAAGTCTCCGGTAACTTCCTGGTTCCTTAAAGTTTTCTCACACCAAACGAGTCAAGAGTTTCCTAATGGGTTGGCATTGCCAGACGGTGCCTGTTGTATTTGTGATAGTGATGGTTCCTCCGATTGAAGTGCACATTCTCTGGTGTTGCTAAGATCTTGTAGTTTCTTTGCATCTTTGCTAACTGTCAACCTGCGTTGGAAAGGTCCTGGAGTTCTGAGGGTTTCTTTGAATTCCAAAGTTGAGAATGGACTTTTTTCTCAGCTTCCTATGGCAAACTTTTTAAAGAAAGGATCATTAAAAAGCATTTGGGAATCTCTTTGTTCACCTGAACGCTCGCTTCCCGCTCTTCCTTTCTACCTGCTATTCCCCCTGCCGTTTTCTGGCTTTTGTTTAATTTTTGCTGTAAGCACAGCAAGATTAATTGGAGCTTTCTTTCAACTTTGGGCCGGCGCTGTCCCGCCGACCGTTCGTTGTGTCTCTCAGGAATGCCTCTCATCATCTTTTCATTAGTGCTACCTCTGCCCTTATACATTATTCAGCCTGGCTGTGGCGTGCGCGGCCTGTCGCCAGAGTGCATTCTGCAAACTCATTAAAAAACTATTAAAGCCTGATGATTTCCTGTGATAGAGCCGAGCGGGCGGCGGCTTTTGCGACTGATCTTCTGACGAAATGTTGGCGCTGGCGCTTGTCAGGTGGCACATCGGTACAGTGCTTTTGTTTAACCTTTCGAAGCTATCCTTTCATCACACGTGGATGCTCGGACTAGGACGCCAGCGTAAGCGCCATGCGACTCGCCACTTTTGTTGACTCTGAAGCTTTGTCATTCAACGCAACGCTGTGGGAACGCTGTGGGATTTCAAGGAGCATCGCTTACCCCAAGGGGCCAGCAGTCACACCTTGACTGTTGTTGCCTTTTATCCAGATGGTTCCATTCTCAGGATATTACAGGGATAACAGCTTGACTTTAGGGGGCACTGTTTTGTTGATTTGAACACCGTAACGGCTTCACCAGTTGATGCAGTAATGGTGCGTTAGTGTGGTGGTTCTCAAACAGTGGGGTGCGAGGCTCTGTCAAGGAAGACGTGGGCGAATTTAACCTGGGAGTACTTTTTTTAACTTTCCCAGAATAAAGTTAAATTGAACCTCCATAACACTAGGGACCAGTGGTGTTCTCATTGGCAGTGTTTTGTTTACATTCCGCCTCTACGCAGTGCATAGTGTAGACACAAAGCTGAGTAGACCCTTAAGTGACCCCATTAGAAGAAGAAGAATTTACTTTTATTGTCATTCTTTGTAACCATGCACACAGAACGAAATGTCGATACACCTGACCCGTACATTTAAACTGTAGCGAGCCGATGCATCCGCAGCCAAACAGGGCGCCGCCATTTTAGACCCAACTGCTGTGTTGGGAGTCATTAGGTGACCAAACCCCCCAATTCCAACCCTTAATGCCGAGCGCCAAGCAGGGAGGCAATGAGTACCAATGTTGTAAGTCTTAAGTATGACTCGGCCGAGGCTTGAACTAGCGACCTCCCAGTCTCGGAGCGGACGCCCTACCATCTAGGCTACCGAGCTAGAAACTTGGATGAGGAGACAAACGAATAGAGGCGGGGTAAAAACGCAAACAGAAGTCTCCTCCCGAAGGCTGAGATGAAGAGGGTTGACAAAACATATGTAGCGCTTAGCTTAAGTGTGACCACGGTGGCTCCACAGTGGGAGAAGAGCAAAGATGTTTCTTATGTTAAAATAATGTTGGCAACAGACACAATGAAGCCAAATAAATAAGGCTCACTTCAATACATTACACCCCAATCCTGTAATAAGACGCTTAAATCACGTTCTCTCCTTATGTGATGAGTACTGACACACAGGACAAATGTATTGGTGTTTCTTTTTTTTCACTTGAAAACTTGTTTAGCTATGATTTGGTCCTCGCTAATGCTAACCCCACACCTATGTCCTTGGTGCCAAATATTGCCACAAATCATCTTGCTTTGTGACTACTGTCTCACTAAACCATTGAGCATTGTTTGTATCATAAAATTGACCAAGAGAAAAGACTTGCTTCAAAAACCTGTGTATTGCAAAACGTGCCAATTTTTATTCATATCTATTGATCCAAAAAAATCAGCACTAATTGTTTTTGGTATTGTGTTCAGTTTGAATGCAATAGTATTTATTGATTTTATGTAATTTTATAAATTTCTGGCAGGCTTCAAGTCTTGCTTGTTCTGGCCAAGCTGGAATGCCGCTACAGGATCAATCAGTGTGCAAACGTGAACTCATTGGAAGTGCCCAGTGAGCAGACTATTTGTTACCTCTACCGTACTTAAGTTTTTTTATTTTCTCCTGTTCATTGATTTTGTAGTTAAGTTGAGAGTGTGTCCTTTATATTTTTGGGTGAAGTCAGAGGTGTTCTGTTTGTGTTGGTATTTTTTCCATCTGAAGCCAAAAGAATTAATGGTTTTGTTGCTTTTAGCCTCACCTGGTCGTGAAAGCACTTGGGGGACTTGCATGTCAATCATGTTTGGCTTTTGGTTCCTCTAAAACAAGAATCGGCAAACTTTTTCAGTTGCGGGCCACGCTGGCTTAAAAAATTTGGAAGATAGGCTGAGCCAGGAGGGAAAAAATAATCGATTGGTTTTATTTTATTTTTTTTCCATCCATACTCTCAAAT
The DNA here is from genome assembly GCF_059441175.1 of Urocampus carinirostris. Taxonomy (NCBI): domain Eukaryota; kingdom Metazoa; phylum Chordata; class Actinopteri; order Syngnathiformes; family Syngnathidae; genus Urocampus; species Urocampus carinirostris. The sequence goes on from NC_142357.1 coordinate 16,763,710, forward strand.
CCCATGCCTTGGCAATTTGTGTGTCAAAAACCCACTCTGGATGATACGGAAGCAGAGTGTAAAAACAGCGATAAGTGCAGAAAGTGGTGTCTTTTATTTGGACAGGGTCCGGTGCACAGGAAGTCAGGCAGCGAGACAACAATCGTGATCCAAGAGGCAAGCGAGGGGTCTGTGTTCCAGTAAACTCAAGCAGCAGAACCAAACTGGAAGAATAACACAACCTGTCGCATCACAGCGAACGTCAGGTTTCTTTGTGGCTGAAAGTTTCAAGTCATGGCTATTCCTATGAAAATAACATACAATGAAGAAAATGTTTTAATAGCATAGCTAAATGAGTTGTGGCAAGAATAGAAATGGAAATTTTCCAGGGACAATGTTTTCAGGTGGTGGCCAATCTGCCGATTGCTTTCGAGCAATAACTAAATCGATAAGAGCTCAGGAAATGACCTAGTAAAGCTGTGTGCCATGCTGAAAACCTGTCAGGAATCTATTCGATGGTGGTGCGGAAGCAAAGAGCAGAAACAGTGATTAGTACAGCAAATGGTGTTTTAATAGGGTTTGTGGTTTTAGTAAACGGGAAGTCAGGTAGGGAGGCAAGATACAGTTCCAAGATAAAGGGGAGCGGTCAGTGTTCTACAAGTCCAGAGAGCGAAGAGTAACAGTTCAACAGTGTCATATATTGGTATATAATAGATGCATTATATTTATTGTGTTTCATATATGTGTATACATATATATATATATATATATATATATATATATATATATATATATATATATATATATATATATATATATATATATATATATATATATTATATAACAGCTGGCAACCATTGCTACATCTGGAGTGGCCCCGAGAGTCGGACCGGCCTTTACGGTGTGGCTCTTGGAATTGAGAACTTTGTAAATGTCTGCCTCCATCTCCTGGCATGTGTCATCACTGCAGCCTTTGTTAGCTCATTTATGATGCACGCGCAATGAATAAACTATTTTCTCACAATTCTTGGGGTTTGGGTTCTTGTTTGGACTGTACTTCTAGAAGGCCTCTTAATACCTTCAATATTTTTATACCACACTAAAAAATCTCCCATGGGGAGGAGCATGACGTGACTCTCCAGCCCTGCTCTCAACCGTCATCCCTCCCACCTAATGTGTTCTGCCCCGAACAAATTTGCAAAAAGTAAGTAAAAAAAAGCAAATAAGTACGGTGAAAATAAAGCATAAGTGCTCTTTGAACTCAATTGGGCATTGCTAACACAAACATAAGAGAGGAAAAAAATAACTTTTAACTTTTTTAAGGACACCTCAAATGACGCACCCCACCTTTAACATTCCACTTCAATTATGATTCTAAATTGTCCCATTTACAAGAGGGTGGGTTGAAGGGGGTCCTCATAAAAGGTGCTCATAAAAGTAAGGCCCCTGCTTCTTCTATCCATTCTCTAAACTGCTTATCCTCACTTTTATCGCAGGGGCGCTGGGGCCCATCCCAGCTATCTTTCGGCAGCGGTCAGGGGACTCACTGAACTGGTTTCCAGCCAGTCGCCAGTGGGGACAACAAACTCCGCACAGGAAGACTAGTAACCAGGTTTGAGCCTATGACCTCGGATTTATGCCGCAGACATGCTAACGACTCAACCGCCATGCCGTAAAAATACTTCTTGTTGATTTAAAGATCCTTTGAACTAAATCAAGGCCCACATGTATAAATACTTCTGATCACTAAGTGCGAAACATCTTAAATGAAAACGTTGCCTTTCTCAACACTTCAGAGTCCCCAATTAAGTCTCCCGTGAGTGCAGCTTGAATCCAAGGTGAAGTTTTTCATCAATACATTAAATATTGAGCGAAGGCCCTGCAGCAGGCTTTTAGTGGGTTTCTTTCTTTTTAGCGTTTCTTTTTTTGAGCATCTCAAATTCACCTGCACACACTTTGGGTGACGGCTGGCTGACGTGGAGCCTCTCTACCTATCATACGGGCGTCTTGATACACACGTACATGCACACACATCGTCCTTTCGTGGAGGCGTTTGGGGAGAAGAGTTGACATGTTAATTGACGCTTTGCAGATTTATCCAACCCCCCACAGCTTCTTCTTCCTCCTCCTCCCCATGCATGGCTGTGATTTGCATGGTGCTGCTTGAAGATGAAGAGGAGGAAGAACAACATCAGGAAAAGGCGTTTATTCTCAGAGAGTGCACTCGCTTTATCGTTTTCCTTGAAATCATTTTGAAAATCGTTTCAAGGCAGATGAAAAATAAAACATCCTCACTTCTTTTGAGAAAACGCTAAGTCTGTTCTCATGTATTTATTTATTGCATTAAGGAATAACTAAAAAAAATGATTATGCTTATCAATAATGTTGCTTATGAATGTTATGCTTTTTTTTCAAATTGATAGACAGACGCTGCCCCACATACGAACGAGATCATTCTTAAGTTGCTTCATTGCTATATTTTTTATGGAATGTATGTTTAAAGTTCATATAAGTATGTGTAAGGCTTGTATAAGTAACCTTTTGTACTAAACAAAATAACATTTCATAAAATAATGTGTTCTATAAAGATAAACAAAGTTAAGTTTAACTTACTTTTGGGAGATGCGCTTCAAGAGGTCCTCCTCCTTGGTTAAATGTGGCCGAAAAAAAGCAATCTAACCATTTTCTCAACAACATCAAGCTTCCATTATCCACTTTCATTTCAAATGAAAGGGCTGGCCTCTTTTTTACACTTTACACCAACCATATAGAGTGGATGCACGAGATATTAAACAATCAAAATGTCAAAGTTCTTAGTACGCTGGAGATACGGTATAGATTGTTTACACAAGAACTAGGAAGAGGAAGCGGATTTCTTCTTCGGGGTGGATGCTGAGTGACCTCTTACACCGCCACTGCACGCCGGTAGCAGCGGAAAGAAGCACTACAGCACTGTACTGTACTCGGAAAAGGGTGCACACAATAGAAAAATCAAACTTACAGCAATGTACAAGTATTTTTCGATGTCCCGAAATTTTTTTTTTTTACCATTTTTCATACATCGAATGGTCGTAAGTAGGGGAGCGTCTGTACAAATAATTACTTTACTTTACTTTATTTGTACTCGTGTATAACGCGTACCCTTATTTTTTATTAAACATCAGTATGAAATGTTGTTTCCGTTTTCTCAGCTCATACTAAGCAATGTAAGTGACAAACGTTGTTGAAAACTATGATTAAAATGATTTATTGACAATGTGAATTGAACACGAGACCAAAATAAAATTTACGATTTAATTTCCTTCATAGTCTGATTCATCTTAAGATACACCAAATTATTGTTTCCCTCGTCGTTCTTTATTGTGTTTATTCATATCTTCCAGAACAACATTATGTTTTCTTCATTCTCTTACCTTCGTGCCTGGTAGATATAAAACGGTGATAATGAAATAAAGCCCAATGCCGTTTCGTCATTTGTATCACGAATGGTCTTGCACTTAAGAGTTCAGCGCTCTTACCACCGTGACCCCGGTTCTAATCCCTTTGCCTGCGATGTTTTGTGATGCTCATTAGCAATATTATTCGACTGATCAATCATTGCACAAATATAAAACCTCGTGAATAACGTAAACCCTAACTTTGAGTTCTTGATGAGGGATAAAGAAATGAACGTTACACATAAATAAATATAGCATATTTTTGTGACCTGAAGAAATGTAAAACAATGGGAAAATAAAATTAAACTTGATTTTGGTAACATTTTTATTCATTATAGGATATAATTTCCTTATGAAGTGAATTAATTCCACATCTTTGGCAGATGTACTGTAGACTGCACACTTCTTTGTGGAATATGTTTTAGGAAAAAGGAATACTTGTTTTATGTATATTTTCTTCTTTCTGTTTTGAAAATTGAACACCTGCAAGGCAGATTGCGTAGGATTCCCGTTTGCTATTTTGACTAGTATGCACTCTTTTTGTCATTGTCACTATCAGCCAATAATTTGATGATATTTTTTTTATCACCACACCCTTTGAGGAGGATCTGATTTTTGTAACCTAATATATTTGATTAAAAGAAAGAGCTAAGGGGGAGGGCTTTAAGAGCATAGTTGGAATTAGTTTTTGTACTGTCCACTCGTGATCTCCTTGTAAGTTAAAAATAATTGGTGCATTCCCTCCTTGATTTAAGAGTCTACTAAACTACTAGCATCATTATTGACGCCTGTATCTTTAAGCAGAAGTCCCCATGGTTAGAGGTTTTCATTTATTCGAATATTTGTCTCCCAAGTTTGTGTGGTTGATCCCCGGCCTTGATGACTAATTGTCTTTGAGCAAGACACTAAATGCTGGCATCCGCTAGCATATGTGGGTTTGTGTGAAGGATTTTAGAGGAAGCAGACAGCAGGGGGAAAAAATCACTCTGTCAGTTTAATCACGTAAATTAAGCATTATTTTGAAATGCAATTCAATCTGTTTTCAAAGGTTGAAATGTGTTTTTGATGACAAAATTTCACACTTGTATTATTAATTTTGTTTTTAGGTTTTTGTTTTTTTCTTTGCTTTTTTGTACTTTGGGTCCGGGGTAGTGATTATTTAGGGTCCATTTGAAGGTACCAAACCTGGAAAAGTCATAGCAGCTGGATAAAATGACCGCTATGGGATTCATAACACAGGCCATGAAAGATAAATTTGAGAATTCTATGTTCTACTGCTTTCACTCTCCTTCTTTTCATGAAATGTGCTGGATCCTGCGCGAAAGCAAGTTTTGTCCCGGGGGCGTCGGCCGCACAGGTGGGCCCATCCGTCTCCTCCGGCACGATTCAATGAGATCCGTCACACGTCCCCCTAATGGCCACCGCAGATTGTGTGCAAAAATCTGCATTAATAATTTAGCGCCTCCTTGTATTATTCATGGTGCCGTCTTTAAAAGGGCCGGCGCGCACTTTTTACAGCGGGAACTTCCTTTCCTGCGGGGTCAGGACGCAATGCGTTCGGGGACTAAGGGATAGGACAGTGACTATACTCAGTTTCGCTCAGGTAGTGCCGTTCCGACCAAAGTGACAGTACAGCGAAGTCACTTTGGGTCATATTGCTGCGTCCGTAAGAAAACAAAGGACCCAGACCTTGTAATTTGGGATTTATACACTGGTTTGATGCAAGGACAGGAAAATTGTTATGCATGTCAAAAATGAATAACCCTACAAAAATGCTTCAAAGCCATCACTGAAAAACAACAGTCAAGCAGGCATTTTGGTTGTAAGCCACGATTTTAAGGAGCCTTTGGCACTCAGAAACCGGAAAAGGCAGAGAACACCAATCAAGCAAGACCAAGAAATTTTTTTGGACCATCTATTTTTACCTCAGTTGTGATTGCTTACAAGCTGAACCCCTAAATATACAGTATATATAAAAAATGTGTACACCAACCTGTGAAAGCAGCGAACCCCATATCTTGCTTGGCTTGTGCAATTGTGAGAGTTTGAAAATGAACACAGACACCCCATATCCATTTTGTGTCCGGGCTTCGAACTACTCATAGATCTCCTTCTTGATTTCTAGGGCCCAATGTTTTGAACCCTTGTTCACACGTTTTGCCTGAGGTGCAAATTCCAATTACAGGAGAATAAGTCACACTTGCCCCAAAAATGCATATTCTACAAGGAATAAACACGTACATTTAATTTTTAGGGTAAATTTAGTTTAAAAAAAACAGAACATTTGCACCTCTAAAAATCAAGTAAGTTTAAAATATCTACTTTGGCGAAATGAAGCCTTATCTTCTGCACCTTCATCTCCCATTTTATATGTTGATAATTTGATAGTTTATTTCAGCGTAATAAGCTTTATGGTAAAGCACATAAGAGTTTTCAAAATATTTGACATTCGTAAGAGAATCGTTTTGAATCTTAAAAAAAAGGGTTTTCTATAAATGGTGCTAATACGGATACTTTACGAATCTATTACATTTCACCCTAAAAATAGAGATGGCATTTTAGTGACGTTTGTGCGAGTGACGTATGCTGGGAAGGAATGTACCGGTGGTTACCAATTTGGCCAGCAGGTAGTGCTCACAGTACCTCACCCGAATTAATTCGACATAGCCTCATATTGTTTCTAGCATTTATCCTGAAGGAGGCAATACTGTGAACAGATTTTAATTTTAGCTTTGAATTATAGATTTTTTAAGTTCAGTTCATTGATATGGATAATCTTTGATCAGTCAAGAAGGAAATTAGCAGAGACACACTCATAAACAATGCAAGTGGTTTGATACCAACAAACTATTTTTTTTTGCATGACATGGAAATTTTAATCAAAAGAAAGAATAAAGGACATTGTTGACAAGAGAAACTCGCATTTCTAATTAACAAAGGAGAAACTGTGGGGGAAAAGGGAGTTGAGTAAAAATGGCAACGTTGTAATTTCTTAGAGAAACATATGATTCTGTAATGTTGTGCCTAATTTGAGAAATGTTGCTCAGAAACAGCTTAACAGCTATTCAAAAAATAGCCAGCATTTTGTTCGTTCCTTGCCCAAGTTGCCTTGATGAATGAGGCTTGAGTTTTTGAGTGACGTCTTGGCATGCAGCAGGAAGCATTTGGGAGCCCTGGGTGATCTGATGATCTTGCGCCGGGGGCCCTGCCCCTGAGGGGTTGGGGGCTGGCATGGTTGAGAGCCCACCTTTGTCCGTCATCTGTAGGAAAAAAAAAAGACTGAGGGTTAGATGCATCCAGCTTTTAAAGCCGTGTGGAAAAACTGCCATGGATTAATTTAATTATAATGGAAACATTGTCAGTCGGCTCCAGTAATTCAATAAACAACAGTAACCCAATCAGGTACAACAAAAGGTCAAATGAGTCTATAGGTGGAATTCAAACGGGGGCGAAGTTTCTGTCACAGGGGGGTTTTTGTTTTCAGTCAGAGAATTTATTTACAAACTCAATGATATAACAAAGTGTTAATAATTTCACATGTAAGTCACACCAGAGTATAGAGTAAGTCACACCCCTGGACAAACTATGAGAAAAATGCGACAAAAATAAAGCATTTAATCTTTTTTCCATCGTCTAATATTGCTTTTATCCACACCAAACTTTTGTGCTGCTCCCAAGTTGCTTGTTTCTTCACCTTTTAGCTTGAAGTCAGCAGTATATGAGAAACAATGTCCTTTTTCTCTAGGAATGTTGTATTAAAAAACTAATGTTAAAAATAAAAGTATCAAAAATAAGGACACTCTTATATCCAGTGGCCGCTTACTCCGTTGGCTTCCAGTCGGTTTGACGTTCCTACATGAGCCATGTCTCCCTACTTATGCACTGCCTACAGTTCGCTACTTTAAAATATAACCATATATGCTGAGAGATTTTATACATTTTACTAGAAGGGATTTTATATAATTGAATACAAGTTACATTTATTGAGTGCAATGAAGATTTTCACTGAGTGGGCTTCAGGTCACGCTGTTCCAAATGCGGAATGTCTTGGCTCGGGAATTTTGATAACAGGACTCTGATGAAGGACGGCAGGCATTGTTTTGATAAACGCTCTGCTGTTTTGAGTTTTTCCAGACATCGAGGCGAGGTTGTGGAGCCCACGTGGGGGCTTTCCTGGCACGCCCATGGGAGGAGCCGGCACATCAGCGAGCAGAAAAAACGTGGGCCAAGAGTAAGAAGCAGGAGATTGAGAGAGGAGGCTTGACAGAGACTCGAGCGACACTAATTCGGCTAATTTGGCCATATTTGATAGAGTTCACTTAGTTAAATTGTTTATGAAATTAAACCTTCCCCCCTGTGGAAATGCCGGTCTCTTGTTCATTTTTCTATCAAGAAACGAGCGCGCATTGTTAGGTTAATGTAGGTTGTGTTTGGTTAATGGAGTCAGACAACTAATTCGAACAATTTAGTGAACGATACATTTTAATATTTAATCCCTTACAATGCGCACATAAGCCGACCCCTTGATTTCAGTACAGTGGAACCTCGGTTCTCAACCATAGTCCGTTCCAGAACCCTGTTCGAAAACCGATTTGTTTGATCACCAAAATCATTTTTCCAATTAAAAATAATGTAAATCGTTTTAATCCGTTCCAACACCTTGAATGTTTACCTTGAATGTTTAACGTAAACATAAAGCTAACCCAGGCTAATCGTACGTTCGCGTTATCGTAATCTTCCAGACGAAAGATTACGCTAACATGAACGTGTAAGAATAAAAAAAATCAGGTCTTTTACAAGTCATTTAGCACCCGGGTCTCCACAACAAGTGGTGAGCGGTTCATTGGAAAGGGGGCTCTGTTCCAACAGCCTGAATGTTGTGCTCCGTTCCAACACCCTGAATGTTTACCTTGAATATTTAACGTAAACATAAAGCTAACCCAGGCTAATTGTACGTTCGTGTTATGCTAATCTTCCGTACGAAAGATTATGCTAGCATGAACGTGTAAAAATAAAAAAACAGGATAAAGAAAATAATTATGAATAGGATTTCTTACCTTTGTGGTGGTCAGCAGAAGGCGCAGGCAAGATCAGACACTCGCACAGCTCCTTCATATTTTGCTATTATATCTTTTTTAAATGCAAACGCACTACTTTTCTTTTTTCACCTGTAGCAACTTTGCTGCTTGCACTGACTTTCTTCGAAGGCATAATTAGGGGCTAAAACACTTTGTACACCTATATTAAAAGCAAAAGCAAAAGGAAGCACGTCCGCATGCGATAACAGTTGGTCACGAAAAGAGCGATCTACACCCGTACACCGCTCAGCATCGCACCCTAGCGTACGCACTCACGCATTACCGGCATTCGAACTCCGATTTTTTGACCAAACAGCGAAGCAAGAATTTCTCGAAATTTTTGGTCGGACTCCGATTTGTTCGAACTGAGAGGCGTTCGAAAACCGAGGTTCCAGTGTATTTTTTTTTATACTGTAGTTCTAAATTTGAACAGACGCAACAAACTAAATTTTGCTCAATTTAACAGGTGAAATTTTGCGCATCCTTTTTACAATCTTTTCTCCAGATTCCAAAGTGGCAAAATTACTCGTAAAACTGGCGCCTAACGGATGTCTGCCCGTGAAGGTGAGCGGCCGTCGTGATTAAGCGGGAAGGCATTAGCGCCCTGTTAGCGCTCGCTCACTTTCTCTGCCTCGCTTAGGTGCTTTTAATCCTGCCGCCTTTGTCGCCACCATCTTTAAGACGGTGTCCTCGCGCTGCAGAAAAAAGAAGAAAAGTTTTTTAATAAGGCCTAAAACTTTAGAGCTTCCTCAAGCGGGAACTCAAGATCAAACTACGGCCAAAGACAAAGAGATCTGAAGCACACATGAGGAAGAAAAATGTATTGCAGAGCAAGTAGAGTTTGGAAGTGTGATGGCTCTGCACAGGTAACTCCAAGGCTGCTCGAACGTCTCGCACATGTAGTGATGAGGACCCAAACCATTTGCACTTTGTGATGTTTTTCTTTTCCTTTTGAAAAGTGGAAAGCAGAGGCCTCTGAGTAACAGCCAAAAGGAAATAACTTTAGTGATTCGCTTTGCTTTGCTTTGCTCGTGTAAGAAAAACAAATCTTGTTGCAATGCCAGATAATACTCATCAACAACTTTATTCTCAAATATGCTTTATATACGACATACAGCAACAAAAAAAGGATACTGCTGGAAGTGTGAATTTCCCTACAGGGATGAATGAAGTATCTATCTATCTATCTATCTATCTCTCTCTCTCTCTCTCTCTCTCTCTCTCTCTATCTATCTATCTATCTATCTATCTATCTATCTATCTATCTATCTATCTATCTATCTATCTATCTATCTATCTATCTACAGTACGGGTTAAATTATTTCCTGGAAAGGAAAAAAATTAAAAGGTATGCATACAAAGATGTATAAGGTTTGGAATTAAACATGTACAAAGTATAGCCAGAATCTAAATAGAAAAGTTTTGCATTGTTTTTACAGAAGCCGGTTTGGGGGGGGGGGGGGGGGGGGGGGGGTTAGGGTGACTTGGTGCTAGGGGGGATGGGAGGGATAGAGTTCAGAGTCCTTACAGCCTGATGAAAGAAGCTGTCCTTGAGTCTGCTGGTTCTGGTTCTGAGACTCTGTAATATTACTCTTGTTAAGTATTGGAATACTCTTATAACTATAATTCTTGAAATAAATCAGAGATAAGAGTGATAACATTAAAATTGCTTACTTATTAATATAACTACTTATTTTGCTCCTTTTGAGCTTTGGACAGCAGCGTTTAAGTTTGTATAAAGTTTGTTTCGTTTGGCCCTTCTTTTGTGGATTTCTGACTAAAACATATGTAAAACTTACCATTACATTTCTTTCAACTCCATTACAATTGTGTTTATTTCTACATCAACATAAGTTACAACAACAGCCGGGGAGATGTGCATAATGGCTTTTTTTCCATAAGATAATGTTTTTTTCCCCTCCACAGCATGAGAGCCATCATTAGCCTCAGTGTGAATCTTCCTCCCAGCGAGCACATCCATTATGGATGTTCCTCATCCTCATTCTTCCTCCTCCTCAATATGACAATCGTCCTCTCTTCCCCGAGTGGCCTCGGGAGCTAAAACAGAACTATACAAATGTGATACTTTGCTGCAACCCAGTGGCTTTTGAATACATAGCACCACTGTAATCATGCAAAAAACGGACTTTTTATGCATTGTTTGCTTTGGAGTGGAGGGGAATTTCCAAGGATCTCACCTATAAAATGAAAATGGTTTTCATTAGGGAGACTAGTATTGTATTGAGGTATATATCCGTCATTATTCAAGATAAAACACTATAAGGCTACAAATTTAACTGAGGAAGTGTGAGCAATTTCTGACAAGTTAAAGAAAACAATTTCATTAAACAGTGATGGGTATATGCCGGTCTTTTTACTTTCTTCTTGACAAAAATTAAAACAAATAGATAAGTTTATTAGACTTTAAACAATACTAAAAGTAAGCTGAAAATACATCAATCAATGAATTTCAAGTTTGCAAGGAGAACAAGAGAAAACCGTACAAAATTCCCATGATGTACAGTATCAGCCTGTTCTCAAGGTCTTCCCCCAAGCCCTTTCTTTTTATCAAAATCTCTTAGGTGACAAAAAGCAGATTAACCCTAAAGGGTGTGAAAAGCAAACAACAGCAACACAATTTGTTTATTTTTTTACCTGCACTAGTTTGCAATGCAACATGTTTTGACCTATGAGTATTCAAAAACAATGTATGGTTGTCTATGGTTGTATGTTAACTAAAGTATTTTTGCTAAAAAAAAAATGTTTTGATCAATTGAGTTTTTTGTGGGAATTTTCCCAGCGGTCACTGTCGCAGCAAGATATATATTATATCAGCTCTGGCTATGTGAGGCTCATACTAAGTAAAATAATGCAACATTTTTTTGACCTACGAGTATTCAAAAACAATGTATGGTATTTTTGCAATTTTTTTTGATAAATTAAGTTTTTTGTGGAAATTTTCCCGGCGGTCACCGTAGCAGCAAGATATATACTATATCAGCTCTGGCTATGTGAGGCTCATACTAAGTAAAATAATGCAACATTTTTTTGACCTACAAGTATTCAAAAACAATGTATGGTTTTCTTATAACTAAAGTATTTTTGCACATTTTTTGATAAATTCAGTTTTTTGTGGGAATTTTTCCGGCGGTCACCGTAGCAGCAAGATATATATTATGTCAGCTCTGGCTACGTGAGGCTCATACTAAGTAAAAGAATGCAACATTTTTTTTGACCTACGAGTATTCAAAAACAATGTATGGTTGTCTGATAACTAAAGTCTTTTTGCTAATTTTTTTTGATAAATTACGTTTTTTTGTGGGAATTTTCCCGGCGGTCACCGTAGCAGCAAGATATATGTTATATCAGCTCTGGCTACGTGAGGCTCATACTATGTAAAATAATGCAACATTCTTTGATCTATGAGTATTCAAAAACAATGTATGATTGTGTGTTCTTCTACCTCAGTCGAACTGTTTAAATCTAGGCTTAAAACACACTTCTGTTCCATATTGACAATATCTGTGTATTATTTGTTATTGCAACATCCATTACAGCCTGGTAATCCTGGAAGGGGGATTACCTCATGTGCGGTCCCTTCTCAAAGTTCATCCATTTTCCTCATGTTGAGGTTTTTGAGTTTTTCCTTGCCCTTGTGTAGGTTTCAGATCAGGGGATGGTGTAATAATAGTCTTTAATTTGCAATAATCTGTGGTCTGTGCAGCCCTTTGAGACTCTTTGTGATCAAGGACCATACAAAAAAACCCTGACATGACATACTGGATGAGCCGATGGTAGTAGTAGGCAGTAACGAGTGGTGGGCTGTCTTGAGCGGTCTCTAGTGGTATCTTCTGGGACTGCTCGTGAACTGGAGTCACCTACGTATAGCTAGCAAGATTTTTTATTAAAAAAAAACTCGTATACCCAAAATTATTTTGGAAGGAAAAAAAGACTCAATCATAAGAATGTATACGAAATACCGAAAGTTTAGTACAGAAAGTTGGACTGACTAAAAGTGCGAGGGAAAAACAAGTCACGAAAACCATATTTTGCTGCAAACGACAACAGCTGCAGACCGGAAATGAGCATCTGCCTCCTGCTGGCCCAAATTAATTGATGATTTATTCGTCCATGTATCATTGTTACTATCCAACAATCCTGCCCAGAAGGTTGTTTTGACCTTTGAACTTGAACAGGCCGGCGTGGCTCTCCTTCCCCATCCCATAGCAGGCTACTTTGGTTATTGTTGACTTCTTTATTATTTATTGCCAGCGTGCTGTGAACATAAATCACATAAATCACGGCGTAGGCTCATATAAATGTCAGCGTGGACGGCTAAGCTCATAAAGCTCTAATTTGATCGACGTTACTGCGGGGACGCTGTGTGAATAAACGGTGAGTCTCTTCCATCATTTGCTTCTGCATCCTGCAACTAGACACGCATCCATCAGGGCCCTTGGTAAGTCCCACCTACAGCAAGCCATCCAAAGACACAGCGGGCTTCCGATTGGCCCTCTCAGTGTATTGGTTTGTGACAACCAGCCAGTGTAAACTTTTGTTCACCTGAATCTTTAAAATGCTGTTTGCAAGTCAAAAAGGGAAGGGTTAATTTGTTGGGTTATATATGATCGCTTGATGGGAAAGAAAAGGAGGAACAGAAATGGAAGATGAAATGAAGGAAAAAAAGAAGGAGGGAAGGGAGGAAGGAAGGAAGAGAAAAACAAAGGGAAAGGAAAAAGGGAAAGGAGAAAAGAAAAGGGCAAAGAGATGGAAAAATGGAAGGGATTGATGGAAGAAAGAATAAAGGAATAAAGGAAGGAAAGAAAGCAAGAAAGAAAGCAAGTTGGACGGATGGACGGATGGACGGACGGACAGACGGACGGACAGACAGACAGACAGAAAGAAAATTAGGAAACAATTAAGGAAAGGAGAAAGGAAGTATGAAATGAGAAGGAAAAATGAAAGAAAGGAAGGAGGGAAGGAGTTAAGCATGGAGAGAGGGAAGGAATGAGGGATGGAGGAGGAAAGAGAAGAATAAGATAAATGTAGGGTAGAATGAAGGCGAGAAAGAGGGAAATAAAGTTGAAAAGAAAAAGAGGCAAAGGACGAAAGTGCTATAAACGGAACTTCCAATCATTATGATTGCTGAAAGAACATTATTAATAAAAGTGTTATTCAACACACATTTTTCCATTTTGGAAGTTAGATTCAGAAAGTGACGACACAGAATACAACAATAGTAATTAATATCAATAATTTGATAAACTACAGAATGGTATAACTATTATAAACAGTCCTCTAAGCTCCAATAAATATATGTGTGCTCTAAAGGGATTTCTCAATATCCTGCTAATCTCTAGACCACACGTCAAAGTCAAGGCCTGCGGGCCACATCCGGCCACTGACAAGGAGTTCTTTGGCCCCTTAGATGATCTTGATTCAATATTGTATTTTATCATAAATCGTTGTGTATTATTTTTCACTGTACGTTACCGCTCCTTGCACAGTTTTGTTTTAGTTTAGTGAATGATAGAAAATTACTATCTATTGTTTTCTTTAAGTGATGTCTGTCCACTTGAGCTGAAATATAAAATTCGGGCTACTAATGGTGCCTGAATAATTCCGCCTTTTTTCAGTAATGTACATGTAAAAGGGATTTATACAGACCTGTTAACCTCAGCCAATTGTTCCCTATAATAATTGTTGCATCTCCCCTTATCAAGCAATAATAAACCTTTCAAACACATCTATTAACCCACAGGAAAACAGACTATTTAGAACAAGGGTCTCCAACCTGGTGCACTGCATAGCACCCTAAGGGTAGCCTGCAGACAGGTTCAGAAAATAGTTCCCAGGGATGGGTCAAATTATGTTTTAGTGGTTGACTGAGCCTATTTTTCTATTTATCTCAATAATTACAAGCAGGTAACAACATAATAACAACATAGTAATTACATGATAAGTGTAAGTGATTTTAGAAATGCATAATAAACTGCTAGCCCTTTGTGCCAATCAGTGACAAAGAGTAGTTGTTAGCTTCATAAAGGTTGGTGACCACTGATGTAGAATAAAAATAAGGGATTATGTGTTTAAAAAATTGCAACAAAAAAAACAAATGCTTGATTGCAGATAACAATATTAGCAATCTATGAGACAACGTCGTGGGCAACCAGTAACTGAGACCATCCGGATTAGAGCCAAAATAGGCAATACGAGGTCTAACAAAAAAAAATAAGGTATTGTTGTCATGAAATTCCTGTTCAAAAATTGATATATGTCATATACAATTTGAATTTATCCAAAAACGTACAGTGGCTCGCAAAACTATTTGGCCCCCTTGAACTTTGTGACCTTTTGCCACATTTCAGACTTCAAACATCAAGATGTAAAACTGATTTCTTGTGAAGCATCAGCAATAAGTGGGACACAATCATGAAGTGGAACACACTTTATTAAGTATCTTAAACTTTTTAACAGATAAAAACAAAGAAGTGGGTGTGCAAAATTATTCAGCCCCTTTACTTTTAGTGCAGCGAACTCTGTCCAGAAGTTGGATGAAGTGAGGATCTCTAAATGATTCAATGTTGATCTAAATGGCTAACGATGATAAATGGAATCCACCTGTGTGCAATCAAGTCTCTGTATAAATGCACTTGCACTGTGATATTCTCAGAGGTCTGTTTAAAGCGGAGAGAGCATCATGAAGAATGGGGAACAGACCAGGCAGGTCCGAGATACTGTTGTGTTGAAGGCTGGATTTGGATACAAAAATATTTCCCAAGCTTTAAACATCCCAAAGAGCACTGTGCAAGCAATAATATTGAAATGGAAGGAGTATCAGACCACTGCAAATCTACAGAGATCGGGCCATCCCCCTAAACCAGACCTGGGCACTCCGGTCCTGGAGGGCCATACGTCCTGCCAGATTTTGAAGTTTGCTTATCTTTAACTCAGGTGATACAAATTATAACCTCGTTAGCAAGCTAGCAAGTGCTCGTTAACGATACTGGTGATTGGTGAACATACGGCCCTCCAGGACCGGAGTGCCCAGGTCTGCCCTAAACTTTCAGCTCATACAAGGAGAAAACTGATCAGAAATGCAGCCAAGAGGCCCATGATCACTATGGATGAACTGCAGAGGTCTGCAGCTGAGGTGGGAGAATATGTCCATAGGACAACAATCAGTAGTATACTGCACAAATCTGGCCTTTATGGAAGAGTGGCAAGAAGGAAGCCATTTTTTAAAGATATCCATAAAAAGTGTCGTTTAAAGTTTGCCACAAGCCACCTGGAAGGCACACCAAACATGTGGAAGAAGGTGCTCTGGTCAGATGAGACCAAAATTGACAACAATGCTTTCACGTTATGTTTGGCGTGAAAGCAGCACAGCTCATCACCCTCAACACACCCTCCCCACAGTCAAACATGGTGGTGGAAGCATCATGGTTTGGGCCTGCTTTTCTTCAGCAGAGACAGGGAAGATGGTTAAAATTGATAGGAAGATGGATGGAGCCAATACAGGACCATTCTGGAAGAAAACCTGATGGAGTCTGCAAAAGACCTGAGACTGGGGCGGAGATTTGTCTTCCAACAATACAATGATCCGCAACATAAAGCAAAAGCTAAAATGAAATGGTTCACCAAAAAACATATCAAGGTGGTAGAATGGCCAATTAAAAGTCCCGACCTCAATCCAATTGAGAATCTGTGGAAAGAACTGAAAACTGCTGTTCTCAAACGCTTTCCATCCAACTTCACTGATAGAGACTTACCCCAAGCGACTTGCAGATGTAATCGCGCTACAAAGTATTAACTCAATGGGGCTGGATAATTTTGCACACCCATTTTTTCGTTGTTTATTTGTTAAAAAAAATTATAATATCTAATGAAGTGGGCAGCACGGCGGTGCAGTGGTTAGCGCTTGTGTGGCACAGTTCATGTCATGGGAACCTGTCGTGGGTTCAAATCCAGCTCCAGACTTCCTGTGCGGAGTTTGTATGTTCTCCCTGTGCTTGTGTGGGTTTCCTCCGGGCACTCCGGTTTCCTCCCACGTTCCAAAAACATGCATTTCAGGTGAATGGCCCGTCCAAATTGTCCCGAGGTGCAAATGAGCGAATGAGTTGTCTGTCCCTGTGTGCCCTGCGATTGGCTGGCAACCAGTTCAGGGTGTCCCCTGCCCACTGCCCGGAGTTGGCTGGGATGGGCTCCAGCCCCCCCGCGACCCTAATGAGGATAAGCAGTACGGCTAATGAGATGAGATGAGATGAGATCTAATGAAGTGTGTTCCACTTCATGATCGTGTCCCACTTAGTGTTGATGCTACACAAGAAATTAGTTTTATATCTTGATGTTTGACATCTGAAATGTGGCATAAGGTCACAAAGTTCAAGGGGGCCAAATAGTTTTTCAAATCACTGTATAAAATACAGGGAAAACATATAAATTACATAATATTATAAGTTTTAAATCAAGGAAATGTGTGTTGTGCCTATTGAAAAGTAACGATTACTGACAGAACTGTAGGAATATATTGCTTCATTTATTAGATCAAATTATATTATATTTGTTAGTTTCCATTCCTTTGCGTACCTTTAGTTAAAATAAACATTCGATTTGTTCAGCTTTTTTTTTTTTTGTTTGTTATTAGGTCCTTCCCTACGTTTACTTTAAAAACCCTGCTCTAAAGCTCTGCTCCCATCTGTCGGTTTATGAAAGAAACTGCAACTAAATACAAACTACGGGTTATATAAACTAGATGGCCAACCCCCAAAAACGGTTTATTACTCACACGATAAGAGCGAGTCATTTTACTGCCTCGCCTATGAAATGAAATGAAAATGATCTGCATTTATATAGCGCTTTTCAAGTCAGTGACTTCCCAAAGCACTTTACAGTGTGCTTCACATTTCCCAATAGCGGCCTTGTATTGCAGCCATGTAATACACTAACCTGCTTATTGGAGGTATTAGGGGTTCAGTGTCTTACCCAAGGACACTTCGACATGTAACATGGACAAGCCGGGATTCGAACTGGGATTCCTTGAGCCCAAGACGAGCGCTCTACCTCCTGAGCTACTGCCGCCTCAAATGATGTATTGAGTTGTGTTCAGATTAATAAAATTATATTTCTTTCTACGAGGCAAAAGACAGTACTGTCACCCTTGAAGGAACATTGGGATTTTCAGGTTTCATACACTTTTTTCATGCACTTTTTAAACACTTTTCTCCAGGAGCAATAAAAGAAGAAATCCGGTGTAGGAAAAAGAACCAGAGAAATTGATAAATCCCAAGCCAAATATTAAAGTAGCAGTTATCATTCACTGAAAGGGACAGAGAAGGAATACAGTATGTTATATACGTCGACCTTCACGGCTCCATGCCCTTACAGACCGTCGTATTTTCCCTTACTAAAATAAAAAATAATCTTACACCATAGTTTTTTTCATACATGTTTATTTATGTACTTTAACATCTTGTATTGTACATGTGTTTTGTTTTATCATATGTATTGTTAATTAACATTTTGTTGTGAGATACTGAGTTGCTCGACATGAATAAGGTTTATTATAGAAAAAGTTCAAAAATTAAGTAGCTTGGAAGTTCACGGTAGAAGGAAAAAAATACATGCAAATATAATTAAGTAGAATAATACATTTTCTTATTCAAATTAGTAATTCATTTTCTGCATTACATTATTGTTGGTAATATACTGATGAAAGGGATAACCACAAACCTGTCTTTTTTCATATTCTCCTTTTATACTTTTTTTCCTATCTTATTTATACAACATAATAATTCGTAATATAATGCAACAAAGCTAGTGAGCCGTTTGAGAGACGGCTCTCTTTAAGGAGTTGAGCCGAAAAAGACAGTTCTCTAAAAAGAGACGGACTTCCTTTCATTACACAACAACCACATGGATGCATCACGGGAAATCCCCAGGCGGCAGACGCATGGCACAGTAGCATCAAACCGCTCGCTTCGTTTGCAACGAAAAAAAACACACCAAGATAGAGGCTACCTCGGCGAACTCGTTTGACTTGATTGATTTGCCAATTCGTGATAGTCGGTGTACACCGGATGGTACCATAATTGCCAAATTTGCGTTTTTCCATACAGATTTTCTTGTACGTCGTACACGTCTTAAAATGCATAATAAACGTACTTTGTTCGGCAAAAACGTACAGGTTGACAGGTATGGTATATAACCAAGTTCTCCCTTTTCATTAGTGTTAGCTGCCGTGTGTTTGGTCTTGTTCTTATTTTTACTTAGAGTACCCAGTGACGTCAAACTATTGAATTATGGATTTACTCGCGCCTGATTTCTTCTCGTAATTGCATAATGTGATATAAATTCACACACTCTCAAAATAACATTTTGAATCCAGTTATTAGAGGTACAGTGTGTATTATTTACTGCCTCCTAATGCTCTAGAGCTATATATGGCTCTTTCTATGAGTACCCGTGGCTCAAAGACAAATTTGATTGCTTGCAAATTTTCTCTATCTCGTTCAAAACTTGAGCCATTAATCCTGTTCAGATACACGCAAAGCCAAACCAAAGCTGATTTACATACTAGTACTTCGCAGAGTATATAAGGCACGTTTTTCACTACAATTTACAGTCAAGGTGTCACACCAAAAAAAAAATAGTAATAATAAAATAAAATTTAAAAAAACTCGTTTTGGCTGTACAACGCTAAAGAAGCCTTTATATAAAAGCTCACTAGATAATCTGTGTTCAGTGTTCAGATACCTTATGATGAATCCACAGAACAAACTGTAAATACGCCAAAACACCGGAAGAGAACTTAAAGTTATTTGATTGGGTAAGTGGGAGGGATGGGTGGAACTATACAAAAAGTGCAAGCACTCCCTCCCATCTCTCGCCCTACATCGTCTGCGCCAAAGGTAAGCACATCAAGCTCCCTTGTTTGCAGAATGTTGTGACATTTTTAAAAAAATAACTGCTTGCATCTGGTTTTGAAACCAATATGTATGAAAAAAAGGGTAAAAATGAGTTTAACCGATCTTGAGTAATTGCAAGAAAGAGACAAGTTTAAAGTGGTATGTTTGTTGATTTTGAGACACGGGCTCTGGCATTATTCTCTTTTCATAATTTTAATCAAATCATCAAAAATAAATGTGCTGAAGACTAAGCTTTTGTCTGGGGTACGGGCAATTTAGTAAATTTGTCTCATAATATATGGTGTGGCTCTTTCCCAAAATAAAATTAATATATTTTGCTTTTATGGCTCTTTGAGTCAAAAAGGTTCCTGACCCCTGGTCTAAAAAAAACTTTTAGGTTAAAAAAAAAACCATTGATTATAATACTAGGCAAAATTACTTACAAAAGTTTATTTTACACAGTGGAATCCCTACCTAGTGGTCCCCGTCAGGTTTGTCTGGCATCTTGATGCTATGCTGTGTTCCTGGCACTCGTTTTTGTTTGCATTATACAATACAGTGCAATCTAGTGGTTGCACACTGGAGCTTTTGTTAGGGAAATTATAGTCTAAGTGTGCCTTTCATACTATATTCTTTATTTTACACCCAATATATCTTTAGATGTTTATATATCTTTGTACGTTTATATAGTTCTGTTTTGTACTCAAAACCAGTTAAGTCTTCAAGTTTTTTTGGTTTGAACAAATTTATTGACACTAAAAACAGAAAACAATCATGACAATCTCAACAGCAATTAAGCACATTCACAATATTATATTCCAATATTACGTTTTTAACAGCAAACACAAAGTGAGTCTTCAAGTTGTTCTCAGGAGCAAGCACCTTCAATGACAGGACAATATGGTTCCCAAGCCAAAATAATTTGTCTCTAATTCATACCTGTCAACCTGTACGTTGTTGCCGTACAAAGTACGTTTATTATGCATTTTAAGACGTGTACGACGTACAAGAAAATCTGAACGGAAAAACGCAAAATCGTCAATTATGGGTACCATCTGGTAAACACCGACTATCACGAAACGGCAAATCAATCAAGTCTAACGAGTTCCCCGCGGTAGCCTATATATCGGTATCGTTTTTTTTTTTGTTGTTGCAAACGAAGCGAGCGGTTTGATACTACTGTGGGCATGCGTCTGCCGCCTGGAGATTTCCCATCATGCATCATTCCGAAAACAGGTATGCTAATTAAAAGCTACAATTCAGACGCTCACTGGTAGACTCCTGTTATCAAACAGGTGCACGGACCTCCTATGCTAACCATCTACAACTTGAAATCCACTTGGTACGTTCTGTTCTAGGAGAGTCTGACTCTCAAATTCCAAGCCGAGCTTGCTTTTCTCCTCACAACTCATTTATTATATTTACACGCTATCTAACGACCAACATTATACACTGCATTTAAATATGTATATAAAAATAAAGCAGATACATTTCTAATGGGCACAACGTAACTATCTTCAATAAACATTCTTTTTCTGTGAATAAGCTGGTATAAACTGACATGAATTATTCTGTTCTGTCACAGAGACAATGACAATGCCATACAAACTGGCAGGTGTTAATCATGAGGGAGAAGAAATGCTATGGTAAAGCTAGGCCACTAGAGAGCAGTCTCAGAATCATTTTTAAGCAGACTTGTTTTGCTGTTCTTCATTTAATGCGTGGTCTGCCAAGAAACATGACCAAAAAGTTCAAGCATTTACAAGCACTTCATCTATAAATACAGCCCTTTTCAAACCTTGAAAAGATAATTTCAAGGACACCCATACGAACTTACGGATTTTAGTTTGGTTTTTTTCAATACACTGTTTAATCAGTTGAAAGATAGTGATACTTTAGTGCATTAATCCCTGCCCTGATGTTAGCTCAGAGAGGACGTGCAGAGCGAGCACCCAAAAAGCTCAAATGGTGGCGTCGCTGCCACATTAGCACGCACGCTTAGCACGGACAGTAAGTTCAGCGTTGACTCCACATAGAAAATTCAACCTTCCCTCTGAACCATCATCCTCATAACAAGCAGTGAACAATTCAAAATTTCTAGACTTAAACATTTTAAAGTGCATGAACTGTATCAAAATGTTTTTTATTCTCAAGTTTCTACAGTACAGAGGCTGACTGGTGCTGACAAGCGAAGCAAAAAGCCGAACAGAAGAGCACCTGCAAGCCCGGGGCGTCAAACTTCAAACGGCTCGCTGTGAACGTTGAAGTTTGTGACTTTGATGGTTTGAGAAGTTGCAATCCCCCAGGAGCATGCACATTTTGTTTTCTTGCTAGAAAAGTCCATAAGTATAGGGGAATTGTTTATACTTTTAGTGTTGATGTTCATCAAAGAGAGCGAAAAGATTGTTCAGAGTAATAAACAGGCATGTTGCATTTAATGTGGAATGCATGAAAGTGTAATGCAAGTAAGCAGCGAGCGAAAATTGGGAGTCTCGCTAGTATGACGTCTTTTTTCTTTTCTTTCTTCATTTGGCAGCATAAAAAGTCTTCATCCTTGAGAAAAACACAAGGCAGAAAGAACTTGCAGTTAGTGACACACGTGACAACGGAGGACATTTGCAAAGTTTTGCCGTTGCATGTACGCTAGTTGGACATCTAAGACAAGAGAGGCCCTTCATTTTTGTTTTGCAGGCTACAGACACCTAAAAAATTGTGGGGTTTTGTGCCGTCAGTCACAGTACCCCTTTCACCACAAGACATCAGGTTGCACTGAACTTAGCTGTGGAACATGCAGCAAAATAAGAAAAAGGCGCCAACTCAAGTTTATAGTTGTCGTGAGTGAAGTTTTGTTATTTCTGAAGCATCCAAATATGTGATAGTTCTTCTTTGGCATCTGACTTGCTACGTCAGACAAAGAGTACCATTTAGTGACACAAAGTGATGTGGTATAGCGCTACATTTTCATGTTTCATGCTTTGTCTGGGGCAGCACGGCGGCGCAGTGGTTAGCGCGTGTGCAGCACAGTTCTGAGGCCACGAGATCGAACCTCCTGTGTGGAGTTTGCATGTTCTCCCCGTGCCTGCGTAGGTTTCCTCCGGGCACTCCGGTTTCCTCCCACATTCCAAAAACATGCATGTCAATTGGCCGGTCCAAATTGTCCCTAGGTGTGAATGAGCGAATTGTCTGTCCCTGTGTGCCATGCTATTGGCTGCCAACCAGTTCAGGGTGTCCCTTGCCCACTGCTCAAAGATAGCATGGATGGGCTCCAGCACCCCCGCGACCCTACTGAGGATAAGCGGTGCAGATAATGGATAGATGGATGTTCTGTCTGTTTTTGTTTTGCTTTGTCCGTTCAAGTAAAAGCTGTTTCATGGTTTTCTCTACCATTGATGGCGATAGCAGGGTTTGGGGTGGGGAGGGAATGAGGGAATGAGAGACTAACTTCAAAGCAAAACTCTCGCCGGGTCTTCTAACCCAGTTTTAAATATAATGAATTAATAAAAACGCCGATACCAATATCAGCCACATTCCCAAATATCGGTGGTGATAATCGGCTCGGCCTATAATTGTTCTACCAATAGTTAGAATGCCAGTTAAATAGGGGTTGATAGAGAATCAACAAAGTTAGCACCATGTACTAGATTAGCACCATTAAGAGGGAGGTACCTGAAAGTATTCTTTAATTTTGGCAAAATACAGGTTTTTTGTTGAAATGGCTCGTCTTTATGGAGGAAAAGTTTTATGGTCGCAAGGTTTAGAGACAACAAAATGTATTTTAACTGTTGAGCAGTAGAGGTGGCATTTTTTCAGAATAATTCCATTGTTTGTCAATTGTTCTCTAATTTTGATCTCCAGTGTGTGTGTGTGTGTGTGTATATATACATATATATATTTTATACATATAGTATGAGTTGTGCAGCTACATCCTTTTCGAAATTGTAATTATCACATCACTATTATTTTGTCATGTTAAAGCACTAATGTGTAATATTTGACCCTTAGATGGCACTGTTCTATCTGGTATGAAAGAGGGCCAGTGATTTACGGCACAGCCTGGCAGCAGGATGCCAGACAAACATGTCACCCATCTAGGTGGGGATTCCATGGTGTAAAACAAATACAAATTTCTCCACCTGATTTTCTTATTAAAATTAACATTGTTATGGTAGTTAATGTATTTTTACCTACTAGTATTCAAATCAATTTTTTTTCCGACTTTATGCAGGTTTCTTTTTTTACCACGAGAAGGCACCTAATGTTACTCACTGCCCCTTTCATCGTTTTGTGGTATTTCAATTGCCATCTCTATGTTCCATTAATTTAGCGAATATAAAGGTTACATTGTGTTTTGATATAATGTTAAGGGACACAGTCTTGGTGTTATAATACAACCTGCAAATAATTAATTCTCAACAATGGTCTGTTGACACTTCCTGAGATTGGCTGTAAAATTACACTAAAGTTTTGTTCTTGTCATACCATCCGCATGTCTTCTTAAACAAGGCCTTATCAGTTTTCAGATGCCTTTTTGTGATTGGACTTTGTCTTCTTCACAGGCCCAGAATATATTGTCTTTTTGTTTTATTTTATTTTTTTACTGTAATAAAAATCCTAGACAGAACTTCTACACTCTAGCATTATTCTGAAACGGAAGTAGAATTGATCAAACGGAGGAGAGACAGGAAAAGTCTTCACAGGTCGAATGTGCTTTCACATACTTACTAATTCCCATTAGCATTTAGCGAATGGACTTTGAGTGTATGACCCAGTCTAAAAGTGTTGGTGTTTGATAATTCAATGCTTGGCCTACTGGTCTTGTTAGTTTTGCAGGTACATTTTACAGTCAGTCTGCTGTCATGCGGATCCTGTACCGGTCCGTCGTGGTGAAGAGGGAGCTGAGCCGGAAGGCAAATCTCTCGATCTACCAGTTGATCTACGTTCCTACCTTCACCTATGGTCATGAACTGAGGGTTATGAACGAAAGAACACGGTCCCGGATACAAGTGGCTGAAATGTGTTTCTTCTGCAGGATGGCTGGGCTCTCCCTTAGCGATAAGGTGAGAAGCTCAGTCATCCGGGAGGGACTCTATGTAGAGCTTCTGCTCCTCCGCATTGAGAGATGCCAGTCGAGGTGGCTCAGGCATCTGATAAGGATGCCTCCTGGATGCCTCCCTCGGAAGGTGTTGTGGGCATGTCCCACCAGCAGGAGGGCTTGGGGACGACCCAGCTAGAGACATAGTCGCTGGAGACTATGTCTCTAGCTGGCCTGGGAACGCCTCGGGACGTCTAGGCTTCCCTGTTAAGGCTGCTGCCCCCGCGACCCGACCCCGGATAAGCGGAAGATAATGGATGGATGGATAGACTTTACAGTCAACATCAAGCGTGGGTGAAGAACCAGTAGCACCCAACAAAGAGTAATTTTTTTCCTAATCTGGTCATGTGATCAGAATTCGTGGTGACAAGGCAAACCGCGTTTAATAAAAAATTATTGTGTTTAGAACTTGTTGAAACAATTGATTTAAAAAATAAATGACAGCGACGTCACCTGTTTTATTTGGTCCCCTTGTAGGTGACCTCTTTGCCGCACTTTTTTAGCGTCTCCAGCAGCACGTCGGCGCTCTTGTTGTCGGACTCGATCCACACCAGCTGGTTCGGGAGGTCGATTTCAAACTTGATGTCTGCGGTTCACAGCAGAGTTTGAACTGCACAAACTAGCAAGTAATTTAGGGACATTCAATACCTTTTTCAGATCAACAAATTCACAAGAAAGTCACTCTTCATATCAAGTACAGCAACACTATTTTGGCTGAAAAATATATTTGACTAAAACGGTGACATGCCAGCTACAGTATATGCAAATATCATCTACTAAATGGTGAACTTTACTAATCAAACATTCTTTAGTGAAATAAAGGTTGGACAAGGGCCAATTTGACATGATGCGCGATTGGAATAATTTATTCTGTGATTACTCTACTCACAAGCATTCCCTTAACCATCTTGTGTTGGCTTCTAGGTAACACGGTCCATGTTAGCAGGTCTGTGGCGACCCGTACCGTAAAATATGCTAAAACAGTAATACATCACCCATTTTTTCCCATATCTTGGTTATTTTATCAGGCTTACTTAACCATAAAAATAGTGCTTTCTCTATTTTGTTGTGGGTGCCTGTGCCTTTTTCCTGCCATGGTACCCCTTAATTTTTGTTTTTAACGATGTTAAAATAATGCGGCACAGCGGATGAGTGGTTAGCCCGTCTGTGGCCAAGTTCTGAGGTCAGAGGTTCAAATCCAGCTACCAGCCTTCCTGTGCTGAGTTGGCATGTTCTCCCCATGCAATCCAGTTTCCTCCCACATTCCAAAAAAATGCATTGCAGGTTGATAGGTGACTCCGAAATTGTCCCTAGGTATGAGTGATTGTATGGATGGTTGTCCTGTGTCCGTGCCACTGGCTGGAAACCACTACCTTAAGATAGCTAAGAGAAGCTTCAGCACCCCCGTGACACTAGTGAGAATAAGCGGTGTAGTTTATGAATGGATGAACTCAAAGATAATTATCTGAATAAATAAAATGGTTTTCTGTTACCTGACAATTATTGTGGGGTGAATCTGCTAAATATTTATTGTACGTTTTAATACTTTTAACTACCGTAAATTCCGGACTATAAGCTGCTACTTTTTTCCCTAACTTTAAACCCTGCGGCTTATTCAGTGATGCAGCCAATTAATGTAATTTTTCTAACAGCCGCTAGCGGCGCTTGAGTGTTGCTACCATTAACATCCCTGTCAAAGCTATATTATTATTATTAAAGCTTTGAAAACTCTCTCGGTGTACCGTCTTTCTTTGTAAATATGTGTAACCCATGTATAATATGTATTTGCAACTGTATATTTTTGTAATGTATTTATTTGTATTTATTTTAGACACTTATTCTGATATGTTTTGCACGGGTGAACGAAAAATGAGGGGCGGAACAAACGCGGGGTGCCGAGTTTAAGTGGGGACCGCTAAAGGTGGGGGACAGACAAGGAAAGAAGAGGGGGTAAAAAGTTGGTTGCGTGAGTAAATGTGTTCATCTGAAATATTTTTCCCACCCTTACCTTTGGAAATATACACTTTTTTTCCTTGAATTGCTTTTAACGGGACCTGGACTCTGCAGGTCTGCATCAAATCTTAAGTGTGGTATCATTTGCCATTCATTTTCCCAACTGTGATTTTTGGACTGTGGACTTTAATGAAGAACAGATTGTCGTGTTTGTTTTGCTGCTGTTGGTGTCGGTGGATTTGTTCAGACCGAGGACAATCGACTTTGGCCTGGACGGATCTATTGACACTAACAAATATGTTATATAATGAAATTGTGAATATGCTTGATTGCTAATAAGATTTTCGAGAAGGGTTGTTCAAACATCACATTGTGTTTGCTGTTAAAAACGTCATATTGGAATATAATATTGTGAATGTGCTTAATTGCTGTTGAGATTGTCATGTTTGTTTTCTGTTATTAGTGTCAATAAATTTGTTCAAACCACAAAAAAAAAAAAAATAGTTCCAATCGGTACCTCCGGGAACGGTGTTTTCGCAATGATCGCAGCAAGGCTTTAGGGCTAGGACCTTAGCTTGGCCTTTTGGCTGAGAGTAAGTGTCCCGGCTCCTAGGCTTTGTAGCGCATTATGAACTGACCGATAACGGATAATGGATAATGAAAAACGAAGATAGAACAATAACCCTTAAAAACCCCCATTTAGTTCCAATCGCGGGACTTGAAGTCGGGTTTGGGTTAATATTGTGTTTGTGTTACGTGTTTAAATGTGGGCGCATGCGGCTTATATACAGGTGCGGCTTGTGCATGTACAAAATCGGTTTTCCTCTTAAAATGTGGTGGGTGCGGCTTATAATCAGGTGCGCTCTATAGTCCAGAATTTGCGGTATTCATTTCTATACATTCATATTAATACACTTTTCCCCTGCATTTTTCTCAGTGATGCCACTTGCTTTACCTGTGTACATCTGTAAATTTCAGATATACCGTATTTTCCGCACTATAGGGCGCACCGGGTTATAGGGCGCACCGGGTGATAGGGCGCACCCCCCAAAAATAGTTTTTGGTCCTATATCTTCCATAGATAAGGCGCACCGGATTATAAGGCGCTACAATGGGAACGTCGACAAAACAGTCAGATGATTCAGTCAAACTTATTACCCCCTTAACACTCCCAAATCTTGCAAAGAAGCAAATACGTGTCGTAGACACGTGCGGATGCGGTGTCCGTACGATGTCACTCAAATGCATCGTTTCAAATATCATTCGGAAGGTTAAAGTCTGGGATTCAAGAAATGCCAACCATTCCTTAGTTTCTATTTTTTTTTTCGCTTGCAACTTTACTGTGCATATGACAATAAACACTTGGAATTGAGTTTAATTTAAAAATAGACACTCCATTCCATCCATTATCTGCACCGCTTATCACAGAAACATCGAGTTCAGTCTGAAACAAGATACTGGGAAAATATATAGCCAGGGTAGCTCACCGAAGTCGTTGTGTTCAATAATAATGTGCAGCCATGGTCCTCTTATATCCGTGAGTTTAGTAAATCCAGGAGAATAAAATATTTACAAATACAGAATAGTAAAAAAATGCTTTCTGTATGCCGTCACACCACGTGCTATACGCATTCATCTTTTTCAGCCAATTGCAGGCTTTGTTTTGCCGCTTCAGCCAATGCCAGCCTGTAAATGATAAAAAAGATCTGCCCCTGGACCTCTGAAAACCTTTAGCCAATAGTGATCGATTCAACTGATGATTGACACATCTTTTTCGGCCAATTGCAGGCTTTGTTTTACAGTTTAAGCCAATGCCAGCCTGTAAATGATAAAAAGGATCCGCCCTTTGACCTCCGAATAACTTTAGCCAATAGTGATCGATTCAAATGATGATTGACACATTGGTTAGCCAATGAAACGCCGGTAAAAAAATCCCAGCATTCACTGCGCACTACTTGGCGTTCGGGGGAAAATCTAGTCGGCGGCTGCAAGTTAGTTTGAAGACTTTGCGATTTAATATTGATCCATAAATAAGGCGCACTGTATTATAAGGCGCTTGGTCAGCTTTTGAAAAAAAATAGGACTATTAGGTGCGCCTTATAGTGCGGAAAATACGGTAGTTGGTTTTGGCATAGCAGGCTGCCCAATTTTGATGCCATACTCCCCTGGCTTACTTTCATCTGAAATGACTGAAGAGTCATTGTGGCCCAAAACAACAGCTTCATAATGAATTTGCCTTGCATGTCTTCACAAGTCTTTTGTTTCATTTGTGTGCATATATTCTGGAAAAACGGCAAAATGAGGATACCTTAAAACTCACAAGTTGAAAAAGAGGTGGTTGTCACTGTTGACTGACAGTATACTTGTTTTCAGTTTTGGTGTTTCGTAATCTCGTTTTATAACCGGGTTGAAAACGATCCCAAAACTACAAATGGAACAATTTCCGTCAGAGTACTCACATTTTTTCCTTTGTATTGTGTGAAATTGGCACTCCTAACAAAGTCAGGAGGCCTTGATGCACTAAACAAATGTACCGTAAATTCCGGACTATAAGGTGCACCTGGTTATAAGCCGCACCCCCCACATTTCAGGAGGAAAACGGATTTATTACATACACAAGCCATACCGGTATATTAGCCGCACGCATCCACATTGAGAAAAGAAGTCCTTTTTAACTGAACAATTTTATTGGGGAGAACCTGCATAGATATGTTGTTTCTCTGT
Organism: Urocampus carinirostris; assembly: GCF_059441175.1. Taxonomy (NCBI): domain Eukaryota; kingdom Metazoa; phylum Chordata; class Actinopteri; order Syngnathiformes; family Syngnathidae; genus Urocampus; species Urocampus carinirostris. Next base: position 16,792,880 of record NC_142357.1, read on the forward strand.
AGATTGCTACTTATCAGGCATATCCTATTGTACCTTTGGCCATTAGGTTGAAACACGTGTTTCCAGCGAAGGGGCTGGGTCAAGGTCCTGACCCGACCAGCACATGTCGACATTTTTAAAAACTCACGGTCAGCTGATTGAACGGTGAATGATACCGGTGGTTATCATTTGCAAAGACCAGGTGCCCGTTGAAAGTAATCCAAGGAAAAAAAATCGCGGGACTTGAAGTCGGGTATATTTACAAAGGTAAGGGTGGGAAAAATATATATGCACTTTTGTCTGCGGTGTCCACAAGCACTCACCTTTACTGGTTTCTACATCCCATAATCCCCCGCGTCTGTTACGCCCCTTCTTTTTAATTGGTCAGTGCAAAACTTATCAGAACAAGTGTCCAAAATAAATACAAATAAATACATGACAAAAATATACAGTTGCAAATATATATTATACATGGTTACACATATTTACAAAGAAAGACTGTACACCGAGAGTTTTCAAAGCTTTAATAATAATAATAAAACTTTCATCCCAAACCGTGCCTGTGAAAGGTACCACCCACGCTACTCCTAACACGCTCGCAGGGCTCAATGCGTAGCTGTTGAAATAAACTGTGCCGCAAGTATGAAATTCACGGCAAGCTATCCTCGTCTATCTCGTCATTATTGGCGTCTTCAAGGGCGTCTTCCTCACATTTGAAACGAATTTCTATCCTCTGTCATACGGACAATACTATCATAATTCAAGAGAATGCAGTTTACCTCGGCGCACAATTCCACCAGTCTAAATGTTACCTTTTGTACTCGAGTGCAGCTGGTGTTCGTTAGAAAAATTACTTAAATAAGCCGCTTCACTAAATAAGCCGCAGGGCTGAACATTTTGGGGAAAAAAATAGCGTTTTATAGTCCGGAATTTACGGTATGTGGTATTTGTATGCATTTAAAATTCAGATCACACGAGAATGGTTAAAAATTATCATGAGTTAGTCATGACTGTGATTTTGAATCTAGGTGGTTATGATCTGAACACAACCTTTTTACATCACAGCAACACACATACATAAATCACTTTTCATTAGTTGCGTATTATCAGCCAGAGTATCGGTGGGGAAAGGTAAGAAATTATGTAGCTTTCACATGCAAAACGGAGTGTAGACTTTTACGATTGTATTTATTTATAAATCAACTCAAAAAATACTCAAAACAGATTGGAAAGGATTAAACATCCAAAGACATCCAATAATAAGGGGTCCAGTCGGGACCATAATTCGGGATTGGCTCTTATATATGAAACTAAAATGCTCTCATAAATAAGAGTGAGATGTTTTTCTTCATAAAGACAAATTAAATACGTCAGTACTTGAGTATTTTATGAAATAATGTGAAACGCTTTCATACACAATGGAAATGTTTTTGCCCATGAACATAGGTAAGACACGCTCATAAACAGTACAGAATGTTTCCCTACGCCCTGGTCAAATGCTCTCATAAACACAAGTCATATTCTCACATAAACACATGGGAAATAATTTGATAGACTGTACATGATTTTATGAGAGTACAGAACTTCATTACTGTTTAGGAGCATATTTACCAGTCTTTGAAAACACAAACACTTATTTAGCGTGTATGAAAGCAGTAAAGGTAACAGTGAGACAGGTAGAATATACAGTACGTTTCAAGGAAGACGCAAGTTTAATGCAACCCTGGCTAACTTCGCGTTTTGTGCATGAATAAAAGTTACATTTGCAGACCCTCATCATGGAAAAGGTGTCAATTGAAAGGGAAGGGCTAACTACCATTGTGGGAATCATTTTACGAGTCTATTTATTTGTATATGGAAATAATGTGGTGAAACGAACGGATTACAAGAAGCAATGTCCAACAGAGCAGAAGTGTTTTAGGCGGATTTCTATTCATCTGTCCGCATCATCGTGAGTTTTGGAGTAAATATTTTACATGTTTGAATTCTATGGATTGTCCTTGTGGTAACGAAAGCATTTTCGAAACCATTCAAAGAAGTTGACTAAGACCGGGTGATATAATGGTGAGTTACGCCGGCTTTATAGATTTCGGCTATCTTCTTTCAGACTGATAGTGATGTTTCCCTGATCAGATATCAGTGACTGACACGTATGTTAATCAAAAGTCCAGCGGCCCGCCAGAGGGCCGTCGGATCATTTAGGGGATGGGGTTTTGGGGTTTTTAAGGGTTATTGGTCTATCTTCGTTATTCATTATCCATTATCCGTTGTCGGTCAGTTCATAATACGCTACAAAGCCTAGGAGCAGGGACACTTACTCTCAGCCAAAAGGCCAAGCTAAGGTCCTAGCCCTAAAGCCTTGCTGCGATCATTGCGAATGCACCGTTCCCGGAGGTACTGCAATACCGGGCCGATGCGTGGAGTGGACAGAGCAAGCTCTTATTCCATCTCCGGATTGCAAAAATGAGGTATCGTTTATCATTAAAACTCTTTCTGTCTACCTTCTTTCATTTTAAATGTCTTATGTTTCAATGTAGCCACATGCGGATTATAGTAAAGTGTGGCTTGTGTATGTACAATTTGTTTTTTTTTTCTATAAAAATCAACTGGGTGCGGCTTATAATCAGGTGTTCTCTATAGTCCCAAGATTGCGGTATGTATGGAAGCATTTCAGCACTGTTTATGAGTGTATTTACTTGTCCGTGGAACAAAAAACACCTCACTCTTTATGAGAGCCCTCAGTTGCAAGTGTGAGAGATAATCCAGAAGTATGGCACAGGCAGCACTCCATACAATAAGGAAACCCTTACATATGAACATACCTGTCAACCTGTACGGTTTTGCTGTACAAAGTACGTTTTTTTATGCATTTTAAGACGAATACGACGTACAAGGAAATCCACACCGACTATCACGAAACGGCAAATCAATCAAGTCAAAGGAGTTCGCCGCAGAATCCTCTATCAAGGTATCGTTTTTTTTTTTTCGTTGCAAACGAAGCGAACGGTTTGATGCTGCTGTGCGCATGCGTCTGCTGCCTAGGGATTTCCCATCATGCATCATTACAAAAAAAAATGGTGTACAATTATTTGGTTTTGGAAAATACGACAGTTTGTACGGGCATGGAGCCGTGGAGGTTGACAGGTTTGTATGTAAGAAATAATGAATGGAAAAATTGGGTTAAAAGGTGTAGCAAGCTTTAGGCTCACCTTCCACCCTGCTGAGAATTCGACTGACAGCGCCAGAACATCCTTCACACGTCATGGCTACGGTAAACTCGTGTTTCTATTGGGTCACACAAGATCACATGATCGTCAACAACTGACATTAAAATTGTTTCAATCGATGACAAAACATTCTTTTTTTTTGGCGGGGGGTTACAGAACTTTGTTTCCAGCCTGAAAAGAGTAATGTGTAACATCAGACCAGTATTTGTTGCTGCATTTTGTAGTGCAACAGAAAACGAGTGCTAGAAAGCACAAAATAATAATAATAATAATAATTTCCTTTGTATTGTCATTCTTTGTAACAATGTACACAGAACGAAATGTCGATACACCTGACCCGTTGTAGCGAGCCGATGCAGCCGCAGCCAACAGAGGGCGCCGCCATTTTACCAATGTTATAAGTCTTAGGTATGACTCGGCCGAGGCGCGAACCAAGGAAGAATACCAACTACAGAGACCCGAAGGGACAAAAAACACACTATTTTTCTTTTTCGGCTCAGACTTTCACAAGGTTTGCTTTATGGGGGTACCCGTAGCAGCAAGATGGCATATAATAATGTCAACTCGTGAACCTCATGTAATTTAAAATAGTGACATATTTCTCAACCTACAAGTATTTAACAAAAATTCATGTTTATATGATAGTTCGTGTATTTTTTGCTTTTTCTTCAAATCAAGAAATGAATATTTGTATCACTAGGATCCGATGAATGATAAACAATGCCCATTTAATGTATTAACACCCTAAATAAAGACTAAATAGCTCCTTTTTTGTCTTCTGTTCAAAAGCATGCATTCTATTGTTACGGGGGGGTTTTTAAGGGTTATTGATCTATCTTCGTTATTCATTATCCATTATCCGTTATCGGTCAGTTCATTATACGCTACAAAGCCTAGGAGCCGGGACACTTACACTCAGCCAAAAGGCTAAGCTAAGGTCCTAGCCCTATAGCCTTGTTGCGATCATTGCGAATGCACCGTTCCCGGAGGTACTGCAATACCGGGCCGATGCGTGGAGTGGACAGAGCAAGCTCTTATTCCGAGTTCGCATCTCAAGCAAAACCAAGTCTAGACTCGTGTCCAAAACAAAACTCTAGCTAGCTTAGCGAGGGCGCTAAATACCGAGAAGGAAAACCCCCTATCAGGAATTTATTACATTTGAAAATAGCATGACGACTCACGGGCATGTTTATGACGAAGTGGCGTTCCTTTCCAGGAGAACTTTGACCAACGAATTACGCAAGAAACCAAAAACCTTCCACACAGCACCTGAGTTGAGTACACACTGGGCATACAGTCAAGCTAGCACCCGAATGTAATGGGAACTGCGTTTCCGGTTAATATTTCTTGGCATTTTTAAGAGCCGTTGCGTCCAATAAAAATAAAAATAATTTTCGTAATCTTCACCTGTTCAAATAATATACACATACAATTGAAATATAAAGAAGCAATCTTGATCGGTTTAACTTAAACTTTATTTTGTTGGTATTTTTGTTTCCTGTTTTATGGTTGTATTGAAGCCACCTGTCAAGTGGATTTGAATCACAAACGCAAATCTTAAAGACCCAGTGTGTAATATATTTAACCACATAATGGCACTATTTTAATGCAGCAACGCTGATCTCTGTGGCACTGGTTTACGGTTGCAGAATGCCAGACTAACATGGCAGCAACTTCTAGGTATGGATTCCACGATGTAAAAAAAAAAAGTAAATTTCGTGACCTATGATTTTTTTTAATAAAAAAAATAACATTTGTGTGAAAGTTCATGTATTTTTGCCTTGAATTCAATTATTTTTACTGAATGAAAGTATTTCTGTACGACTAGGGGGCACTAAATATTACGCACTTTTTAATGGACACAAACGCATTGTTATTGCTTTTTGTTGTTGCTGACGGTTGTTGTTGTTTTTGTACATATTTATGGATATTAAATATGTAAAAGTTTGTCCAGCCACAAGTGGAAATTTTTAAATGTTTTTTTCCCAAAGTAGCAACTAAAATATGGGCTGAAATAACATTTTGACAGTAATTACATCTTATATCGTCAATATATAAAACCCGTCGTGCCAAAGAATGTAGTTAGTTTAGGTAAAACAAAACCAAAATTAACACTTTAAATCACTTTTATTGAAATAATTAATAATTTATGTATCGACTATCGGTTTATAATGCGATTTTTTATACTTATATATATATATATATATATATATATATATATATATATATATATATATTTATATATTTTTTATAATCAAGATGGCGGCTGCGCATGGATACATGCTTGCGGCTAGCTCTCCAGCTAATCTTCTATTTATTGCCGTTCTCTTGTCTTTTTTGCTTTCACTTTTGGACACATGTGTGGCCAAAAACACTTACAGTAGGGACGAACTTATTCGGTTGGGTGGGCGTCTAAATTTCGATTTTTCGGGCACTTTTTATACCGCCCATGATATACCGAGCGAACTTCAAAGAGACCCGGCATCCTTGTGGACAGCTATTCCTCTTAATAAACGACGCCGACGGCGCCGTAAAGAAAGGACACAGAAGCGTGGTTGCCGTGCAGGTAGATGTGTGAAGCGTGTGAAGTCCAAGCAGCAAGTGGACGCGAGGATGGACGCGAGGATGTAACTAATTCCACCATTCATTCCTCGCCGGACAACCGACGCTTTAAACTCAGCGCTCACGAGCGGCCACAACGCCGGGAGCTTTTGAAGATCTCGACAAAGACTACAAAGAGTTCAGCTAAGTCAAATGATTCAGCAAAGCTGAAATTTGGTCTGTTAAATATTAGATCGCTTGCTCCAAAAGCTTTACTTGTTGATAACATTATTCGTGATTATAAACTTAACTGTATGGGTCTTTGTGAAACGTGGTTACGCCCGGATGAGCACTTAGCGCTAAATTATGCCTCTCCCCCAGACTACGAGAGTAGTCATATAGCACGCACGCTGAAAAGAGGTGGTGGTGTTGCGCTAATCTCTGAAAAATCGCTCAAATTTAATACACGTACCTCTAATAATTACAAAACGTTTGAGGCTCTTGTGATGCGGTCCCCTCAATTGTCAATTGATGTAATTACTATCTATCGTGCACCTGGGCCATGCACAACTTTCTTAGACGAATTTGCTGAACTTTTGTCTGAACTAGTAACCTATGCAGACAAAATTATAATTATGGGAGACTTTAACATTCATATGAACTCCCCACACAGTTCACTTACTATTGCGTTTAGTTCTCTAATTGATGCATTTGGTTTTACTCAACTGGTTGACTTGCCAACCCATAAAAATGGGAACACGCTAGACTTGATTCTGACTCGAGGAGTTTTAACCTCAAACATTATGGTTCTACCGTGTACTACTGTTATCTCTGATCATTATTTAGTGACATTTGAGGTGCTAACTAAATGTAGACTTAATAAAGCTGAGGGATTTAGCGGACGCAATATAAGCACTGGCACAGTTTCTGAGCTCTTTGAACTCCTTCCTGGAGCAGTTGCGTCCTTTCCTAAATACAATGGCTCGATTGACTCACTCATGAATGAGTTCAATACCACCCTGACTAGTGTGCTGGATTCAATAGCGCCCATAAAACTAAAATCACGTCCTAAAAGACGCACACCTTGGTTTACTGATGAAACTAGAGCCCTTAAAAAAGAATGCAGGAAATGGGAGAGAAAATGGCGCGCTACCAAGCTTGAGGTTTTCCATCAAACCTGGTGTGACAGCTTGTTAAAGTATAAAGCGGCCCTTGCCTCTGCAAAATCGGCCTACCTTTCGAAGGTGATTGCGTCTCAAAAGAACAACCCCCAAAGCCCTTTTTGACAGTTCGACACACTCTGCTCAGGACTTAATGGTCTTCTTCACTAAGAAGATTCAATGCATACAGGAAGAAATTGCAAAAGATATTGTTAGTACCACACGTATTAAAGGACTGAAATTTACAGATGCACGACAGGGTGGCTGCCCTGGGAAAATGGCCGGTTTTAGTGAACTGTCACTTGATGATCTCAAACAAGTGGTGAATGCGGCCAAACCGACAACTTGCCAGTTCGACCCTCTCCCAGGTTCACTTATTAAAAGTCTTTTTAGCGTCCTTGGGCCTTCAGTTCTAAATATTATAAATACATCACTCTCCTCAGGTGGAGTTCCAGCAGCTTTTAAGTCCGCCGTTATTAAACCCACACTGAAACGACCCAACCTTGATCCAGAAATATTAAGTAATTACAGACCTGTGTCAAACCTACCTTTCCTCTCTAAAGTACTCGAAAGAGTAGTGGCACAGCAGCTGAATGCTTTCATATCGGAGAATAACCTTTTTGAATCCATGCAATCAGGATTCAGGGCTAACCACTCTACTGAGACAGCTCTGATCAAGGTAACAAATGATCTCCTATTGTCAATGGATTCTGGCGCTTCATCACTTTTGCTGCTGCTGGATCTTAGTGCTGCTTTTGACACAGTGCGCCACAATATCCTACCAGAACGGTTGGAAAAATGGATTGGTCTCTCAGGAGCCGTCCTCTCGTGGTTCAAATCTTACCTCTCAGATAGGACGCACTGTGTTAAATATGGTGAAACGACATCTGAGCCCTTTAATGTTACCTGCGGTGTTCCGCAGGGTTCAGTGCTCGGCCCCCTACTTTTCAACATTTACATGCTTCCATTAGGTGATATTATTCGCAAGTACAATATCAGCTTCCACTGCTACGCAGACGACACTCAACTATATCTTCCGTTGGAGGAATCTTCCACACTAAACTGTGGAAATTTGGAGGCCTGTCTCACTGAGATAAAAAAGTGGATGTCACTCAATTTCTTGCGTCTTAACTCTGAAAAGACCGAAATGTTAGTCATTGGTCCTTCTAAATGCCGGGACTTATTCGCAAAAACTGCTGTGAACATTGACAAATGTCACATCACACAGAGTGACTCAGTTAAAAATTTAGGTGTCATATTTGACCCTGATCTATCCTTTGAGATGCATGTAAAGCAAATTACTAGAACTGCCTTCTTCCATCTTCGCAACATTGCTAAAATCCGTTCAATACTGTCTCAGTCTGATGCGGAAACAATAATTCATGCATTTGTTACCTCCCGTCTCGATTACTGCAATGCACTACTCTCCGGTCTCCCGAAGTCCAGAATCAAGTCTCTTCAGCTAGTACAAAATGCCGCAGCGAGGCTTTTAACTAGGACAAAAAAGTACGATCACATAACACCGATTATGGCTAACCTGCATTGGCTCCCAGTTAGCCAAAGATGTGACTTCAAAGTTCTCTTAGTATTGTACAAAATCATACATGGACTTGCTCCCTCTTATCTTTTAGATCTGATCTGCCACTATGTCCCGGTCCGAAGCCTACGATCTGAGAGTGCTGGTCTTCTGATGATCCCGAGAGCAAAGAAGTCTTCTGCTGGTTCGAGAGCGTTCTCCATCCGGGCACCGGTGCTGTGGAATGCTCTTCCCCCTGAGATTCGACCTGCAACCTCAGTGGAAATGTTTAAATCTAAACTTAAAACTCACTTCTACTCCATTGCATACGAATAACCTACTCCTCTTGTCGGTTGAAAATAGTTTGTGTAATATAGTGTAACAATCTGTGAAGCCCTTTGAGACTCTTCGTGATTTAGGGCTATACAAATAAAAATGACTTGACTTGACTTGACTTATACGTTTTTGCAGGACAAAATTCTAAAAATTGTTCATATTTTCGCCGAGATACTGCATAACATATTTTAAACATAATTTAAGTGAGTGTGCTCATAATTCCTATGCTGTAAACCAGGGGTCTCCAACCTGGTGGTCCCTAAGGAAACCTGAGGCGACCACGGACCTGTTGTGAAAATAGCTCGCCGGTAAGATTTTCGTAAGATTCCGATCACGAATAAGATTATTAACAAGTAAATATTTGAAAGTAGCCGATCGAATATTCAGAAGACCAAGTTTCATCTTCGCTGAGCCTTTTAACTGGGGTCTTTGTCATAATCGCCACAAGATGTCGCTGTTCGGCCATGTTGTGTCTAGGACGATGGCAGCTGCGATTATTCTGCAGTTCGACATCACTTAAATTGGCGGGCGAGAAGTGTGAAGAAATATTGATCGGCTGAGGCACAGTTCTGTCATCATCATGCCCTTCTCTTCCGCTACCAAATTTATTTTTGAAGTCACGCCAATGTAGCTAACACAGTTTAACATCAAGGCTTCGTAAATGGGTTGGTCACCCACGGAGAACCCGCAGTTCTTTGATATATGACTTTGCTATCAAGTCAAGTCAATAGTCATGTTTCTTTGTATAGCCCTTGATCACAAGGAGTCTCAAAGGGCTGCACAGACCACAGATTATTGCAAACTATTATTACACCAGGAAAGCACGGCGGCACAGTTCTAAGGTCTCGGGAACCTCCTGTGTGGGTTCAAATCCAGCTACCGGACTTACTGTGCGGAGTTTGTATGTTCTCCCCGGGCTTGCGTGGGTTTCATCCGGGCACTCCGGTTTCCTCCCACATTCCAAAGACATGCATTTCAGGTGGATTGGCTGGTCCAAAATTGTCCCTAGGTGTGAATGAGCGAGTTGTCTGTCCCTGTGTGCCCTGCGATTGGCTGGCAACCAGTTCAGGGTGTCCCCTGCCCACTGCCTGATGATTGCTGGGATGGGCTCCAGCACCCCCGCGACCCTACTGAGGATAAGCGGTGCAGATGATGATGATGATGATAATGATTATTACACAATCCCTGAACTAAAGCCTACAAGAAAATGGGTCAGATCAACTCAGCCTCTTGGCTGAGAGCAAGTGTCTCGGCCTCTTGGCTTTGTAGTGTATTATGATTTGACCGATAACGGATAATGGATAATTGATAAAGAATATAGAACAATAAACCTCTACAATGGTCACTAAAAGTCCTATGGGAAAAGTCCCTCCTTTTCCCCCAACCAACAACCCAAAGCATCTAATACACAAGCTTTACGGTTCACAGATCTCTTAACCATGAACCTGGGTCTTCAGGGAACCCATGAGGCCACAACTTTGGACAGCTTTCCTTTGTTTGCTTCCTGGCCTGTTTTGGGGTTGTGGATAAGTTGGCACACACACAATTGGTAAACTAAATTTATACAATAGGTCATGCATTTTTGCATATTGTTCAAATCAAACAATCAATCAATGTCATGATGACTCATTACACTCACCTGTGCCCGCTTGTTTGGCGCCAGCTGCTGCTGGTTACCTGATTGGTTCCCTGACCTACTTAAGCGCAGTACTTTCACTCGCCTGTTGTCAGTCCGTTAGCGGACCTCTGTTTTAACAAGGCAAACATTTTTTACTTTGACTCCCGTCGGTCCCGTTTTGTCACCCGATTTCCACTCACCCGTTCCTGATTTCCCCGTTTGTCTTCTGCTAAGACCCGTTTTTTGACCCTGACCACTTTTTGATCTCTCGTCCCGACTAACGACCCGTTTTTTACCCCAACCACGTTTTGATCTCCCGTCCCGACTAACGACCCGTTTTTTTGACCCCGACCACGTACTGATTTCCCGTCCCAGCTAACTACCTGTTTTTCCGTCTAACTACTCTACGATCTCCCGCTCCGGAAGATCCACTTCCGCATTCGGAACACGTTCCGATTCCGTGAGCGGCTCGCTTTCTGCGTCCAGCGAGCACCGGATCACTGGCGCTCCCTTTCCTCTATATTTCAATAAACTTGTGAGTAACGTTACGCATCTGGGTCCTACTTTTGTTCTTGTTGTGACAATCAATTGTTTTGTTTTTTTAACTCTCCTCTTGTGTAACCCGTTTTGGATTTTAAAAGCAAACAAAAACACATACATTTGTTTATTGCATTAAAGCTTCTTAACTTTGTCAGGAATGTCTATTTTAATCTTCTAAAGTTAAAACAATGTGTTCAATAAATTATAATCTGATGTATTTGAAACAGTTTCATTTGAATTGTTAGGGTCGGTTTTGACCCGGCTGTAAAAACAGGATTAACTACTGCCAAAAATGTAATAAGTGGACTGTCAGTCAATATAGTAACAGTTTTCTCCTCTCCCACTCATGTAACTTTAGGGGATTCTTATTTTGCCGTTTTACCAGAATACCTGCACAAAAATAAAACAAACTATTGTCAGGATATGCAAAGACAATTCAATATATTTGGTAATTTATAGAATATTTTCCTGGCAACAATGTCACTTCAGATTTGACAAAATAGACAACAGAGCCAGGTCTGGAAAGCTTGCCCCCAGCAGGTATGTCTGTGACAGAACAGTGGGGGTCCCACTACTAATGTTCAACCCAGGGCCAGAGTGACAGTTGATGAACATCTTGATCCTTTTCGTGATAATTGTCCCTTCAGCTATTACATATCAAGTTAAGACAAGGGATTGTGGCAAAAGCTGGGAAGTCTGTGATTTAAAAAGCAGCTACTGTATATCTGGAATTTACATATATTAGCATGTGAGGCTGCAGTGGCATCACTGAGAAAAAAATCAGGGGGACAATCAGATAGATAGATAGATAGCTACTTTATTCATCACTGTTGGGAAATTCAATGTGTTGGCCTAAAAATGACTCCTGGACTGCAGAGCCACAATGAACCTTTTATTACCAGCTACAGTATGACAATAATTTCTACAAGGGACATTTAGAATAGTGTGAACAGTAAACACAAATAAGCCTGAGGAACCTGCTGAATGGCAGACAGCCCACAGTTATCATCGACTAAAACAAAAATAAAGGATTAGTGAAGCCGACCTCCACCTACACTTGCTAATGTATGACCAGGAGAAGGCCAATGGTTGTGCTTTACAACATACTTGACGAGTCTGCATATACTGTAATGCATTTGTGTTGTGGACCCACATCCGCCAAGGGTGGACCTCAACCCCAAAAAGCAGAGGATTTTTTTCTATAGGTGCTAAGAAATCCCCTGGTCAAGCAACTCAGTGATAGCCCCAAGACTCTGATGCTAGACACCCTGAACTGGTTGCCAGCCAGTTGCAGGGCACACAGGGACAGACAACTCAGTTGCTCAATCAGACAATTTGGACTAGGCAATTAACCTGACATGCTTGTTTTTGGGAATGTGGGAGGAAACCAGACTGCCTGGAGGAAACCCACATAGGCAAAGAGAGAACATGCAAACTCTATATGGGGAGGCTGCAATAGCTGGACTTGAACTTTAACCTCTGCACCGTGGGGCTGCATGCTAACCACCCAGCCGCCATATGGGTACCTTTATAGTTAAAAATATTAAAATAAAGACTAAAATAAACCGATACGTAGCAGATGTATTGTGATGACCTTCTGTATTAGGCATGTAACAGAAAAGACGTTGATTCATTCATCTGATTCTCTTGAACTTCACTTTATCATTTTAAAACCAAAATTAAGGGGTACACTTGTGGGAAAACAAAAATATTTTTATGGATGAGGAGGCCTGACATTGGTAGCCTAGATATAAGAAGAATTTAGATTATGTACTATGGACCGTGTAACCTGAAAGCTAACACAAGAGGGAAGTTAATGAATTAAAATGTATTTTTATACCACTAAATGTAAATAAATGAAAGTAACAATGTCCCTTTAACAATGCATTTTTCTTCGGTGTTCCAACTCCTGAACCGTTCCTTGTGGTGCTCCCGCTTTGACCGCCAGGAGGCATCAATGTATAACGCATTCATGCAGACACAAAGGTAAAATGGAAATACTTATTGTTTTTAAATTAACTTTCACCTCAGTGGGGATAATGTATGTATGGATGGATGGATGATTAACGAGTATGATATTTTGTCAAGTCTCTCTCTCTCTCTCTCTCTCTCTCTCTCTCTCTCTCTCTCTCTCTCTCTCTCTCTTCTCTTCCCCCCCCCCCTCTCTCTCTTTTCGTGACTCGCTAGTTTTTTCCGTCCATCGCGCCTCGTGGTCCTCCTCAGGAGCAGCCCCTCGGTCATCCACCATTTGCCCCTCCTCGTCCCCCAAGCCCCCGCACAGCACACTCTCCAGAAGGTCCCTGCTGTATTTTAATCCGTCAAGCATCGTTTTTGTGCCTTCTTGCAACCGCAAGAGAGACTGGAGAAAGAGGAGGAAGTGCAAGTGGGACGTGAGGAAGTGTCGTATGACCTGATGCTTTGCGGACACTTTCATGAAAAAGCTGGATGAGGGCGACCCGGTGCCAACTCCCTTTAAAGAAGCTTCTCATTTATTTCCCTTTTTTGTCCGGGACACTTGAGGGACGCCGACCTCTCGAGTGACTTGCTGGGATAAACGCACACTGCAGTGACTGTCTTTGCCTCCATCATGTTGACGTGAATGCATCAGAGTCGCAGGGTGGGCCTGGCGCTGCCTCACCTCTCTTTTACCAACCCCCGCCCGACCAACAGAACAGGACATACTCCCATGCTACATCGATGTCCTAGAGGAGTTTTATTCCTCCCTATGGACATTCAACCAAGTCCAAGTTCAGCTGGCACTTTTCCCAGGAAAAGCCGTTAAATATCTGCATAAATAGAGGTAAGATCTTAAGCCCGTATCTGATCTGACCCAAAATGATCCTAAAATGTCACACATTACGTTCGGGTCATGCTGGTCTCTCTTGCTGCCTTTTTTTTCGATATGTGGGTATTAAACTAGAAAAAAAATTATATGTTGAAAAAAAACAAAATCATTAAAAAAAACAAAAATGATGTGTGAGAAACACCGTCATTAAATCAGTGTGTTGTAGAGATAGGGATAGGCGATCCTGGGAATTCTGGTATCGATCCAACAGGATAGTATCATTCGATACTGTAGTAAACTTTTGCAGTGTCGATTCTAGGAACTTCTTTTCGTCTCTGTCTTTTATACACCCGTCATTATTCTTTCTTGTCTCTCATCCTCTCTTTAAAATGCCACAATAGATTCTTAAAAACGTACTGCTACTGTGGTTTAAGGCCCAAATTTAACCCTTCGACGGACGGCCTTTATATTTTCCCCTGAACTCCCCCCAAAAATCCGTCAATGATGGAAAATTGTCGGTTAATGTAAGTTTAACCAACCACTGTAGACATAGAATTATAAAAGATGTAGACTTTTATACGGTTGAGTTTAACTTGGATTTTGTTACAAAAGGCAGGCTTTAATTTGTTATCATAAATCACATCTTTTGAAATGATCTGCATTTGAAATGATCTGCACATCTTTTCCTCCCAAGTTCTCACAAATAGAATATGAAATTTAATGTTTGCTTCGGGCTTGGTCCTGCAAATCAAGTTAATTGGTTGCTCTCAAAATGTGTCGGGATTTTTTACCTGCGGGTCAGGCTGGATTTGTTGGTCCCGATTTTACGCCTATGCAGAAACACCCATTCTCCTGGATGACCTTTTTCCATCTTCTACTCCTGCAGCCTGCATAGCATTGTGGGCAATGGCGGCGAGCACCATCACGAGCGTGGGCCGGGACACAAACTGGTTGACCCTGGAAGTTTGCCGTGAGTTCCTGAGGGGCGCATGCCCACGTCCGGACACCGACTGCAAGTTTGCGCACCCGTCGCACAGCTGCCATGTGGACAACGGGAGAGTGGTCGCCTGCTATGACTCCCTCAAGGTGAGTGAAACTGCAAAATATCTGCACCAGCTCCTTTACATTGGAACACGGATTTTAGTTTGTCCTTTGCTGCTGGAGCTGATGAAAAAATTGCTTTCTAGTTTTATTCTGTGGTTGTTTGCCCCGGTTGAATTTGATAATCATAAAGGAAGACAAACATCAGTTACAATGTTTATAAAATAAAGACTCAATTGCTTGGAAAAACCCTCTACAGACGCTCCCCTACTTACGACCATTCAACTTACGCAAAACGGTAGATACGATCATTTTTTGCATGACATCGAAAAATATCCGGACATTGCTGTAAGTTAGATTTTGTATTGTGTGCACCCTTTTACGAGTACAGGACAGTACTGTAGCGCTTCATTCCGCCTCGTGGCGCTGTGAGAGGTCACTCAGCATCCACCCCGAAGAAGAAATCCACCTTCTACTTCCTAGTTTGTGTGTAAACATACTGCACTTTATATTTAGTGCACTAAGAACTTTTATTGTTTAATATCTCGTACATCCATTCTATATGGTTGGTGTAAAGTGTAAAGAAGATGCAAGCCATTTCTTTTGAAATGTAAGTGGAATAAGAAAGCTTGATGGGGTTGAGAAAATGGTTGGATCGCTTTTTCTTGTCCACTTTTTACCACGAAGGAGGAAGTCACCTTAATCTTCCAAAAGTAGGTTAAACTTAACTTTATTTATCTTTATGGTCAAGTCAAGTCATGTTTATTTGCATAGCCCTTATTCACAAGGAGTCTCAAAGGGCTTCACAGATCACAGAATGTCAACATCTAATGTGTAGCTTTGTTTTCCGGTACTATGCTTTATCATTTAGCCTCCTTTGTAACATTATAGAGCATATTATTTTATCAAACGTTTATGTTTCAGTTTTAAAACAATACAGGTTACTTATAAAAGCCTTAAACATACTTATCTAAACCTTAAACATACATTCCATACAAAATACAGCACTGAAGCAACTTATGAACAAATTCAACTTACGGACGATCGTCCGGAACCTACCTCGTTCGTAAGTAGGGCAGCGTCTGTATTTTGCTTGAGCACCTGCTGTAATTCATTGTATACATTTGACAAAAGTAAGGCTTTCCTTCAATGATTTTTGGTAATTTCACAGTTAACGGTTCACAGATCCCTTAACCGCCAAGGTAATTGAGACACCACTTCCAGTAGTGTGTCATGGGCAAATACAGCCCAGCCGTAATCATCCCTCTCCATGCTGTTTTTTTGAGTAGGGGTTTGCTCCTGCACATGAAACATATAGTTTTGGTTTCCGCGGTTACAAGTAGCAGGTGAAGCCTCCTGATCTGACTCAAATGCAGCACTTTCATCATCCAGTTGCCGTTGATTTAGGTTCCAAGCGTCGACCTGCGCTTCAGAAATAAGCCCGACCTTGTGACACTAGATCCTAAATCACTAGATCACTAAATCATTTTGAGTATCACATTATAAAATAGGCGCTGCATCACTTGTGGCTTTCAGATTTATTTGTTGATAAACAAACTTTGTTGAGATGACGTTACGTCCTTTGCTTTTGTGACATTATATTTACATACTACAGACTCAATTTCTCTCTGTCCAGTCAAATTTCTTAAATATAAAAATATGGAGATTTTAACGTTCATCTGACCGATTTGACACTTGAAAAGCTTCTTGGCAACTATTGATTTGATTCAAGTAGTAAATAAACCAACACTAGCTTGGGCACACACTGGACCTGGTTATTTTTTGGGGACTTTCAGCCATCTTTGGGCAGTGGGCAGGGGACACCCTGAACTGGTTGCCAGCCAATCGCAGTGAAGAATGGTTGATTCTGGTTAATTCTTGTGGCAAAAAAGTTGAAGTCATGGATGGCTACAGGCCTTTCCACTTGTTATTCAAATTCATTTTTTAGTTGATTGATGAACAAGAATAGTGGAATATAAATTGGTCAGTTATACCGGTGTTTTTCAACCAGTGTGCCAGGGCAGACTATAGTGTGCCGTGAGACCTTGTCTAGTGTGCCGCTGGAAATTGCCCAATTTTATCTTTCCAAAAAAATCAGGCCATTATTCAGTATTTTTGCAATCTTCAGATGAGGAACTGTAATAGTCATCCATATCAGTAGGTGGCAGTAGGTAGCACAGTACATTTAATAACTTAATTTGTTTTACAAAGCGGTTTAAGATTGCCCTGTAAAAATAAAAAAACATAAAGCACATCATTCTTTTTTATTTTAAGTATTATTTTCTGCTTTTTATGTACTAATTATCTGCTTATGAGGTAGTATAGTGATATATTTGACAGTTCACATTGTGTATGCAAATAACAATTGTCTGTCTTTATTGTCATTGATATCAACACGGTGAACATTGTTTACAATGAGATGAGACATGGAACTCAAAGATAAAAACATAAGAAAGACTTAGAGAAAAATACAATCGAAGAACATCAGAATAAATAGGCTAAAATATTTACAAGGTAATGCTTGGAAAGTTTTCTAAGTTGCAAGTGCATCGTAACAATAGTGCAATGCATAATAGTGCATTCTTAAACGAGTACAATAAAAAATATGCAATAACATTTAGCAGTAACAAATTTTCCATTTTTACAGTCTATTGCACTTGTTTAGGGGGATATTAGCCCTGTCTGAGCCTATTAGTCCTCATTAAGGGATATTTATCACCTACCAAAAGGTAGCTGGTCAAAGAGGGGGTAGCCAGGGTGAGATGAGTCCTTGACATTACATTTGACAGCAACAAAATTCCAAAACTAATTGATAAATAAGACACAAATACTCACTTGCAAAGTATATTTTTTCACAGTTTTATGTACTTCTTTAGGGTGGTATGGTTTCTGGGGAAGTAGTCTCAGAGCCTGTTATTCTATCCAGGTGTGAGTATGGTTTCTGCGTTGACTATCTTTTATGGTGTGTTCAGTGAAAGGAAAATCGTTGATCTACGTACATTATACAGTTATGTCCACGTGTGGGAATGTTTCATTATGTAGGTATTTTATCTAGTATATTTTCCTGCATCCTCTGCTTGTGCTCCAACAATCACGTGTCTGCTCCTTAATGTTGCGTTCATACAGATCTAGTTCGTTTTTCAACTATGTAGAAGAGATGTGTAGTCAAGCCTGTGTTTTAGCAGCTTTGATCTCCTTGAATTCTGAAAATACTATTGTAAATTTTGTCGTTCTGCTATCCGACACGATTGCCTTTCTGTTAAAGAATCAATTATCTAATCTTTATCTTTTGTGTACATTTTTGGGATCGTCCTCTCCGTTCCCACCAGAATCTGACAATTGTAAGATGCACTGATTTTGTGCAGATTTTTATTGTTTGTGTCCCAGCCTTATTCTGTTTCCAGATAGGACGTGAATTGAGGATATCCGTTGAAATGCAAATAGCAAACACGGTGTCGGTTGAGGGGTTTCATTTTCACTATGCTACCAACCTCAAGCCTTTTGGTGACAATCTCAGTTCAAATGCAACAGAGTTTCCTTTAAGCAAACTGTATTCTGCCATTCATCAAGAACTTATTTGAAATTAAGTGAGTGTTTACACAGAAAGTAATGGTTTATGCAACATTTGATGACAAGTGGTGACAAATGTTGAAGAGGGGAGCTCCATTTAGACCTATCACTATAATGATACTTCTAAACCCAGAAACAAAAACAACTAGCGCTTTTAAACCAAGACTCGATGTTGTATTTTTCACAGCACACTCTATTTCTGGCACATTAGTTTTAATGTCTTTCCACTGCTCCGTCGGCATGGCGACATTTACTGCTGTATCTAAGTATGGAACCTTTTCTGCCTCTTCTTCTGATTTTTACATAAGGCTATACACCCTTGAGCAGAGCCCAGTGTTGCATCAAAGACAAAAGAGTAGGTTTTAACCGCCATTAGACGCTTGGCCCCTTCCTGATACTTGTGTTATTCAAATTTTGGTTTTGCAAGACTTTTGCTGGCCTGCTGCAAATGGAAAGTTGTATTCAGTCAGTCACGTGGTTCCGTGCAGCTGTGCAATTTGCAACCACTGTCTCCTTGCTTATTGAGCTAAAATGTATTACTGGTCCATTTTACGCGTTGTTTCCTCCAAAGCAGTAGAGAGATGGCAAAGGGAGAGTGAGTTGGAGGCTTGAGAGAGGCCTAGCAACAGCAGAGGAGAGCATAGCCATTGGCTAGCTTGATCTTCCTGAGTGGCACGGCTGTTTTTAGCACACAGCAACAACGAGAGGCCAGGAGACCGCCTGGCAGGCCTGATGCAATGCTGCCGAGCCTCCGCAGCCTCTTCTTCATCCCTCAACTTAGGATGTAACATCAATTTGTGTTGAGATGTGCAGAGTTATCCATAGATTTTTTTGAAACCCGGCGGGTGGACAGTCTAGAGCACAGGTGTCAAACAGGCGGCCCGCGGGCCAGATCAGGCCCGCTAAAGGATTGAATCCGGCCCGCGAGACAACACTCAGAGAAGCGCAAGAGAAAAACAAGCCGCAGGTTGAAATATGTCAACTTGATGTTGCCAAAGCCAGGTGCCTCGAACAAAAACACTGTACTTGTATTTCTTTCTCTCTCTTTTCCACACCTTTTCTCCCACTCTCTGCATCTTTCACTCTCTGTGTCTCTCTTCTTCTCTTCCTTTGTTGCTCTTTGTCTCTTTCTCTCTCTGTGTCTTTTTAAATTATTTTGCTCTCACTTCCTTTTTTCCTTTTCTCTCTTTTCTCTTTCTCTCTTCCTACCCTTCGCGCTTTCTTTTCTCTTTTCTCTCCTTCTGTCTTTCTATTTCTCTTTGGATTTCTTTTTTCCGCCCCTTTCTTTCCCCCTCTCTCACTACTTCTCTTTTTTTCTCTTTTGTTTCTCACGCCCTCTCCCTCTCTCTTTCTTTGTCCTGCCTCCCTCTTTCTCTTATTTCTTTATCTCTCTTTTTCTTTCTCCTTAATCTACCAGTCTGGCCCCCGACAGAATGTTTGTTCTATCGTATGGCCCCCGAGTTAAAATTAGTTTGACACCCCTGGTCTTGGGGTTCTGAGGGTGTGCCCGAGGCGTGTCTGGGGGAGTGTCCAGGAGAGTGTCCAGGGGCATGCCCTCCGCATAAAACAAAAAAACAAGTAGTTTTTTTCACATACAAAAATCTTTATATGGTGTACTCAAATTGTCATGATCAAAAAACTAATAAAATATTGGGAAATTGTATAAATTGGCAGGTAGGTTATTGTAAAGCACATCTATTAGTGATGGGACATCCGATTCTTCTTAGAGAACTGGCTCTTTCTGCTCAGCTCCCAAACAGCTCTTCACATTTTTTTGTTGTTTTAACCAATATGCTACCGTGAATAATGTAACATTACGCATGAAACAAATGAAAAATACAATATACCACTATATTATACTATCCTTTATTTTAACACATTAAAACTGTTCTGTGCAGCCCTTTGATACTCTTTGTGATCAAAGGCTAGACAAATAAACATGACTTGACTTGACTACTAAACAATTTTGAAGTCAAGCAATAAAGAATGTCTGAAAAACAAACTACACAACAAAATAAAAATTATAAATATTACCTATTCACTGCTTTAAAAAGAAAAAAAACATTTTTAATACATTAACTTCTAATTACAATTCAACTGCTAACTAATGTTAACTGAAAAAAAACACAGAAATATGCAAAATATAAAATCAATATGTGTATCACAAAGACAAAAACATTAGTCTCGAACATTGGCATTTAGGAACACAAAGTGCTGAGCTTTGAGGGACTGATTCAGATTCTTATGTCAGTGATAGACGATGTAAAATGTTTTGGAGCCATCAATATAATTAGAATGAATCCAAATAAAGATGATTTTCCTGGTTTCAATCATTTTTTTTAAATGTCCTTTGTACTCTGTATTGCAATCTATCTTGAACCGTTCCTGTGCTTAATGTGCTTCTGCAGCAATACCACCACCCCAGCCCTCTATCGTCTGTTCACCGGACAAAAACACTCATATTAACCAATTGACCAATTAACCAAAAGTGAGTGAGAGACAAAATTAATCAATTTTTTTCAAATACAAGTTTTAGACCCTGGCGGGGACCAACTAGACCCTAGCGGCCCACCAGGATTTTTATATGGTATGGGAAACACGGAATTAATCTTTTACTTAATTAGGATAACAGTTATATCAACAATAATAACCTTAATACTAATGACTACATTAATAATAATAACAACAAATCCACCTCACTTCAACATCTGTTGCTATTGTAACGTTTAATGCAAAATATCCCAAAGAGCCTTATGCCATGTAATCAAAAAAACACTTGCTGCCCAAAAAGCAGATTCTTGCAAAAATTGCGTTGTTGTTGTGTAGTCTTTCATGCACTGTTTGTCGTGTTTTTGATGTATATGTTTTATGCGTCCTCGAACTACAAACGTTTTTCCATGTCCACTAGTTTGTTTACTATCTTTGTATCATGTCATAAGGGTTGATCATTTTCCACACTGATTGGTTATGATGCTATAATGCAGAAATGAGATTTGATCCGGGGATTCTAGCAATGTGACGCTTGCCACGCCTGAGAGGCAACTGCGCCCGCCCGTCAAAATCACACTTTTATTAAAACGCACCGCCTCAAACACCCGGTACACCTTTGGTGGGACCGGAGTGGTTTGAATAAAACAATAATAAGCAAAATATGATGAAAAAGACCACTGGACTAAAGCACTCACAGAAACTTGTGCCCCTGCCTGGGAATGTGTTGCACATATTTGGTCTGTGAAAATTTGTTTGGTGAGTTCTGACCATCTGTTTCCACTTTTGAACTTTATCTCATCACGTTGTTTACTCAGCTCATTTGATGCCAGCAGGCAAATTTCACATACCACAGAAAACATTTATTCATGGTTAAAAAACAGTTGCAGTTGAGTCAAGGATCATGTTTGCACTATTGTCTTTTAGAATTCTTAATTCACTGCCTCTTGTTGTTTTCTGGGTTTCGCGTATAACAATGTTTTCACTCATTTCTTCTCTAAGTTAATTTCAATTAAAAAAATATAAAAGTGGGCACCATTGAATTCATTGCTCTTAAACTGTGAGAGGTATTTGCTTCTTACTATTGCATAATTGTGTGAAGTGTGAATTTCCCTACGGGGATGAATAAAGTATATATCTATCTATCTATCTATCTATCTATCTATCTATCTAATCAGATGAATTACACTTCAGATAACAAGTGATACCTCATTTTGTCAGCAACAGATGTTATGTCACTGGAATTATTTTTAAATTTTTATTTTGACTCTCATTCATGTTGAGGTGCAATATTTATGATTAAAAAAAAGTAAAATAATGCAGTAAAAAAATGGAAATAAACATGGTGTTCAATAGTCTTGGTAAAAATTTGACATTAAATATGTCGGAAGCTATTAAAGATATATAAACACATCTGGTACATTCAGAAAGCTTTTAATCTTAATGTTTACATCAAATGTTCAAAGATATTCAATGCAAGCACAATTGGTCACACCGCACATAGAAAGCCAAAAGTCAAATTCTTGCCAAATGCATCCCAGCATTGCATTGTGATTGTGATTTGTGCTTTCAGCTCATCTATGTCTCCTGGAATAAGACCTATCTTTTAACAAATTCCCATTAAAATGAATCTCATGGTGTGAGATCTGGAGATCTGGGTGGCCAAGACATGAGATCCATTCTGTCCAGACCGTCCAAACCATCTGTCTGCCAGTGTTGTGTTCAGAAACTGTCTAACACAGAGACTCCAGTGGGGTGGCATGTATCTGCTGAAGGCACAAATAACAGAAAGTGTTGCAACCATTGACAATCCAATGGAATGTGTTTGGCGATAATTTGATGATTGGCTTTCTGTGTGTGGTGTGACCAATGGTGCTTACATTGAACGTCTTTGAACATGTCATGTAAAAATTTAGACAACAATCTTTCTGAAATTACCACGTGTGTTTTATTTCCCTGATAGTTTTTAAAATATTCAATGTCAAAATGTCCCCAAGACCCTCTGAACACCCTATAAGTAGGTAGTGGGTAAGTTGAGTAAAATTGTTTACCAGCAGATTCTTGCTCATTTTCACTTGGGAAGTTAATATTTGTTCTTACTTAATTCGACGTATCTGTTATATTTCAATTGAGGTTTTTTGCAGTGCATGCTCCAGAAATGAGATTTAACTGAAAATCAATTACTTTGCTGTGCTTTGCCTTGCTTTGACAAGACGAGCATTGCCAAACGCGCTTATGACTATGTACAACTTTGCAGACGGCAGTTGAATTTTTCATATTTTACTCAGCACCTTGGAGACCTCATTAGTGCTCCATTCCAGCAGAACTTACAAAACGCCGCCTTGTATATAAAGCCTACTTGACGCTTGGCTGACGAATGGAAGAAAAAAAGAAGATTTTGTAATTATTACATGTCAAGCTGAGCTACAAATGCGTTATTTCACTGAGTGTGTTTATGTAGATCAGAGGTCTCCATCGTGGTACCAGCAAGCACCAGGGTGCCCTCTAAGTACAGCTGATGTGCCCACAAGCTTGATCAGAAAAAAAGCTCTCTAGTGCTGGGTCATATTATTTTCTAGTATTTTTTTGTGTGGTTGACTGAGTCTATTTACCCTGCTTCCAATTAATTAACCAGGTAATAACCTTTTAACAGCATAGTGTCATCATGATAAGTTGTTATTTTAGAAGTGCTCTTTGTTCTAATTAGTACCGGTAATAAAAAGTAGCTCTTAGCGTGAAAAGGGTTGGAGAGCCTGATGTAAATGATCACTGTGTTGTTATCAATGACAATTAAGACAGACAATTGTTATTCGCCTAAAGATATCAGTTTATAAAACCCATCAATTGTGTTTTGCATTATGTTTGAGGATAGCTGACTCTAATTAGTCAAAATGCAATGGTTTGAATTTTTGTGTTTGAATGCTAGTTTTAGGTGTCTTTCCGGTAATGCCGTCCATTAACTTTAACAGCTATATTCAGTGATAAGCACAATAATAAGCAAGGGTCTTTTTCAATGGATGCATGTCGCCTGTCTAATGAAAAAAAAACCTCTCCATTTGTTGTCTTTTTCTGATTTGCTTGCATATATGGAATGTTTACAAAGTAAACATATGTTTGTCTCCCAATGTTTGACAGTGTAAGGTCGTTATCTGGCTCTAAAGAACACACTTCTTTTGATACTTAAGACATTTCAGGGCGCAGAATTAATAGATGTGTCATCTTCCCCATTGTATGTCTCCATGCAGGGCCGCTGCGCACGAGATAACTGCAAATACCTACACCCTCCACCACACCTAAAAAGCCAGCTGGAGATTAACGGCAGGAATAACCTGATCCAGCAAAAGGCCGCCGCTGCCACGGCTATGTTGGCTCAGCAGGTGCATTTGGTGCTACCTGGAGGACAGCTGCAGCCCATCGTGAGTCCACCATTCATGTGCCATGCATTTTCAGTTCTTCAAACACTCTAATCTACATTGCAGACACACCTTGCAAAGTTCAATACTTGGGAACATATTTTAAGAGAATTCATATATAACATTAATTCAAAATACATAAATATAAATAACCAATAAGCAGAATAGATGAATAGAAACTTTGTGTTGAAAGACGGATAAAAATTAATTGGGAGCAAACATTTTATATTTACAACGTGGAGCAACCATGCAACAAGTGTCAATGTATAGAGAGGAACAAAGGGGAATAAATGATTAAATAGTGCCTTAAAAAGCCAATAAAATGAAATTGATTTAACCATACTGCAATGGTTCAGTAAGAAATTGGTATGCAAAAACTATTTAAAATATATTTGAATTGCAAGGCCAAAAAGTTGATCTGAATTGGAATGTTGGCCGGTAAAAAAGGTGCAGAGAATTCAATTTCTTTGCTCTCTAAAAAAATGTATGTCTGTGAGCTAAATGTAAAAGGATATTCACACAAATGATACATATATTTGATTCCTGATTTTCTATGGGAAGAATGGCTAACATATCTGCAGAAAGTCATATAATGACTTCTCCTGTCTAGGAATTGCACATTTTAAAAAAAAAGAAACTACAGGCAAAATGGCCCGGCGTTGACAGCCGATAGAAGATTGGATTCTGCTGCTTGGAGTGGTCGGTGGTCGGGAGCTGTAGCGCCTAATTTGGCCGCCAGAGGGTGTTAGGGACCCCACAAAAGCAGACCACACGAAATCAGATGTTTATCGATTTTGTGGTATTTATGGGAGGTGCCTTGACACGAAACCTAGCTAAAGACACTTGCGGGGGTCTAAAGTACAACTATGTAATTTTCGCGAAAATCAATTAAGCCATTTCAGAGCTTGTAAGTCACATACAAACACACACACACACAAATCAGGATTTATAAAGTAGTTTGTATTAGATAGATTGGTAAAATAGATTCAATTGGATAGATTTAACTAGTGACTCACAAAAAAGTAGCAGAAGGAATTACTGCACTCAAGGCACAACTGCACTTTTTGTGATTTTTTTCTGTAGTGGTAATGCCATAGTATATATTAGAAGATGTGTCCAGGCTCAATAAATGTCAGAAAGCGCTGAAACTATGAATTGCATTTTTTTAAATCTGTAGACTACATTCCCCATGACACCCACCCTGGCAACCAATCCAAGTGTGGCGTTCAACCCCTACCTAGGCCACATAAGCCCAGGGGTGAGCTTCATGCCAGACATGCTACCCAGTTCTCCCCTGCTGTTCCCTGGAAGTCCTGCTGGCCTGGCTTTGGGTAACAACGTGGCTGTATCAAAACAGACGCGCATGGACAAACTGGAGGTACGTAGAGGTCATCGTGTTCCTTTCACAAACACTGACAATTCGCCGTTGGCTGCAGGTTTGTCGCGAGTTCCAGCGTGGGAACTGCACGCGGGGGGAGAGCGACTGTCGGTACGCTCACCCACTGGAGCTGAGCATGGTGGACTCCAACGAGAACTCTGTCATCGTTTGTATGGACTATGTAAAGGGTCGCTGTGGCCGGGACAAGTGCAAGTACTTCCATCCTCCCACTCACCTGCAGGCCAGGATGAAGGCTGGACACAGTATCACACCCAGCGTGTTTGTGAGTCAAACTTATTTTCAACATCATTACTCACTATATAGTATGTGGCTAAGTAGGTTGTTAGTCAGCAAATAGATGGGTAGGTAGTGGGTAGGTTGGGACTACAGAAGTAGGTAAGTAGAAACATAGGTAGGTAGCAAGCTTGGTAGGTCAAATCTTAGAGAGGTAGAATGGTATTTGGCTGTAGGTAGGTAGGTAAGTAGGTAGGTAGATTGTTTCAAGAAAGTTTTTATCTTGGGCTTCCATAATAACATACTGTACTTTCACCATGAAAACCTGGTGCGTCCACAGACTCTGCCGCTATGTCACAAGAGACACTAGCCGAGCGAAAGGGTAGCGGGTAGAAGGGCGAGAGCGGTGCTTGAAATCAAATGTTCTGAACCATTACAAGGCAGTTTTAGCTAGCATGTTTCAACATATTTAAGCATATCCTGTCATTTATTGAGGAAAAGAGTGTTTTAAAATGTATATAATTTTGGAGGTGCTTGAGCAACCCCCATAACCAGGCTGAATATGCTCAATATGTTGAAAGCCTTCTCGTTGAAATCCGTACCTAATATTGGGTCTACTTATTGCATTACCTCTACTGAAGCAGCAAACATTAATCATGGTAAAATGCATTTAGACCGTCAAACAAGCAAGAAAGGTGCTACCCCAACACAGTTATTGTATATGCACAAAAATGAATAAACAGAACATTTCTCAAGAGAAGAGTCAATGACTTTCGTCACATCTGCCTTTGTGTGCTCCTGGCTTGACCTCTACTTGGTTGACGTCACATTAGCGCACATTTTGACTGCAACGGCCTCTAGTGGCGTTTTTGTGATTTCAAAACCAGACATCCTAGCTTTGCTGTAAATGTTTGATTTCTTTTTACTCCATTGTGTAAATAAAATAGCAAAGAGCCTTCTATTAGTTTGGATGCGTGTTGTAGTGGCATAATATATAGTTTTGTGATAATAAATTATGAAATGATAAAACGTAAAAATCAATTTTGATAAAAATGTAAGACTAATAATGAAAATAGTACTATAAAATGAATGACAAGTTTATGGCAACACTTCTAGCCTATATTTAAAAAACGTGAAAACAATTGTATTACCCATATGTTTTGGTCCACAAAATCAAAGGAAACAAAATCATTTCATGACCTTGCAAATGTGAATACACAATATCTGGTAATGTAGGTGGCACAATTAAATATGTGCGTAGGCTACATTTTGAATTTTAAATGGAATAATTAGATATCTGGATGTTATGGTGACAAACTGGTCAGCATGTCTGCCTCACTGTTCAGAGGTTCTGGGTTAAAATCCAGCTACTGTCCTAAATGAGCGGAGTTTAGATTTTCTCCCTGTGCTTGTGTGGGTTTTATCTACCCTGGTTTCTTCCATATCACCAAAAACATGTACAGCAGGTCAATTGGGGAATCACGATTGTACAGAGGAACGAGTCTGTGAATGAATAGTTGTCTGACTCTGTGTGGCCTGTGATTGACTGGCAAGCAGTCCAGGGTGTCCCCTGCACACTGTCCGAAGTCTGCTGCAATGGACTTAGAGCACTCTTGTAGCACTGGTGAGAAAAAGCAGTTGGAAGTTGAATTAATTCACTTTCAATATTTTGTAAACAGTATTCAAGCTTGTCAAACATGATCGTAGGACTGACAACATTCTTGACAAAATTGTTGTTTGTTGAAGCACCAAAAAGGTCATGGCTTTGATGGCGGAGGGACTAAATCTTGTTTGATGCTGCTGTTTGGCTAGGGCGTTCCAGCAGGAGGCATGCAGACACTACCAAAGAGGCCGGTAACGCTGGACAAGAGCAGCGCCGCCGCCGTTTTCAACCCTGACGTGTTCCACTACCAGCAGCTGCAACAGCCTGCCTTTTTGCCCACCGGTGATTTAGCAACTCGAACCATACTTTTTCCAAGCACAGAGACATATAAGAAAAAACAAGCAACTTATTGTGAGGTTGCTTGGCAGATTTGACTTATGAGGCAGCACATTGAGGATAAGATCTCTTTAGATGGAGACACAAAACAAAAATATAGACATCCACTTATTTGTACAGGAATTAAATTTAGCCAGATGGAAAAAAATAAAAAAAATATACACAGGAAAATGAATTGAATTGGTTTTATTGATTTGATAGCTTATTGGGTGTTTTCTGTTTCATGCCCATGTCCCTTTCAAATACAATGGTCATATTTTGTCATCTGATTAAATTGCATTCGTCCTACTTGTTTGCACGTTGAACAATAATTGTCCAATTTTTTATGCCCTTGTGGCTTAAACTGTTGCTATGGTAACTATTTCACTTTTATCACCCCGTCTCCCCCATCCTGCTCCTCTTGTCCACCTGAATGAAAGTTGCCATGACTGTCTTCTCCTCCTCTGCAGATGTATTGCCGGCATCCAGCACTGTCGTTGATGTTCCTTTCCTCCAATCCGCTCCCTTCGAGCAGGTATGCTCAAATCTTTTTTTTGTATAAGATGTTTTCTTTAGTTCTTTAGTTAGAAGCAGTGAATTACATTTCGGGATTGGCACAATACGCTATAATTTACTGACACAGTAAGTGAAATTTCAGGAAGAATTTTTCCTTTCTCATATATATGTTTAAAATCTGTAAATATATATATATATATATATATATATATATATATATATATATATAGGCACAGTGGTTAGCGCTTGTGCGGCACAGTTCATGTCATGGGAACCTCCTGCGTGGGTTCAAATCCAGCTCCAGACTTCCTGTGCGGAGTTTGTATGTTCTCCCCGTGCTTGCGTGGGTTTCCCCCGGGCACTCCGGTTTCCTCCCTGTTAGGGTTAATATTCTAAAAACGATTAGATTTGACACTCCCACATTCCAAAAACATACATTTCAGGTGAATTGGCCGGTCCAAATTGTCCCTAGGTGTGAATGAGCGAGTGAGTTGTCTGTCCCCGTGTGCCCTGTGATTGGCTGGCAACCAGTTCAGGGTGTCCCCTGCCCACTGCCCGATGATTGCTGAGATGGGCTCCAGCACCCCCGCGACCCTACTGAGGGTAAGCGGTGCAGCTGATGAGATGAGATGAGATGATTATATATATATATATATATATATATATATATATATATATACGTGTGTTAATTTAGATATGTAATGATTTTATATATGCTTTTATCTCTCTCTTTCTCTCTCTCTCTCTGATGAATTTATTTTTATGTCACTATATATATATATATATATATATATATATATATATATATATATATATATATATCAACAGAGAGAGGGAGAGAGAGAGAGAGAGAGAGATACACCAATTGTTATATAACGTATACATAACAATTTTAGCACTCGAATGTTTTTCATGTTACCGTGCTGTTCAAAATAATAGCAGTGCAATGTGACTAACCACAATATCCCTGTTTTTTAGTATATTTTTAATTGACAATTTACTAGTAGGTGCAGTAGATAGTCAGAAAACGAACATGACCCAGCATTCATAATAGCCACGCTCTAAAGCAGACCTGGGCACTCCGGTCCTGGAGGGCCGCATGTTCTGCATGATTTTTAAGGTTTCTCTGATCCAATACAGGTGATTCCAATCACCAGTATCGTTAACGAGCACTTGCTAGCTTGCTAACGAGGTTATAATTTGTATCACCTGAGTTAAAGAAGAGCAAACTTCAAAATCTGGCAGGACGTGCGGCCCTCCAGGACCGGAGTGCCCAGGTCTGCTCTAAAGGCTGTCAAATTGGCGAAATAATTCAAAGGGATGTGTTGAAAAAGAATCTTTGAGTTCTTCGATTTGGGGGAGAAGAAAAGACAGGTGTGAATCAGGCTTAAATTGCGTGCCGCATATATTAGAATGATGAAGCCAGCAGAGGTTGCAAATGTATCAGAGGAAAATGGGTCGCTGAAGACACTGCTCCGAAGATTGGCGTTATTTGATTAAAAGATTGATTGGAGAGGGAGGTCCCAAAGGAGGTGTGAACTTTTTGGGGGGAGTTCAGCTAAAATGATCTCCAATGCCTTAAAATGGGTAGAAAAACTAGAAACATGTGGAAGAAGACGGAAGACAACTATAAAATGGACCGAGAATAACCAGAATGTCTAAGGCTCAGCCAAAGATCAGCTCCAGGACGATCAAAAACAGTCTGCAGTTACCTGTAATTGCTGTGACAGAAGACATCTGTGTAAAGGAAATTTATTTTCAAGACTGCCACGCAAAGTCCCTTTGTTGAAAAAAAGTCATGTGCAAATGAGGTTACAATTTGCCAAAGATCACATCAACTGGCCTAAGGAAAAATAGAGGAACATTTTGTGGACTGATGAAAGTAAAATTGTCCTTTTCGGGTCCAGGAAGCCACACACTGTGTGTTTGAAGACCCCAAACTCTGAATTCAAACCTCAGTACAAATTGTAGACAGTGAAGCATGGTGGTGCAAATATCATGGTCAGGCCATGTTTCACCTACCCTGGTGTTGGGCCCATTTATCGCATACCAGGGATCATGGATCAGTATGTGAATGTCAAGATACTTGAAGAGGTTATTTTGCCTTATGCTGAAGAGGCCATGCCCTTAAAATTGGTATTTCAACTTGGTTCCAAAACAACAAAATTCATGTTATGGAGTGGCCAGCCCAATACCCACATCTCAATCCAATTGAGAACTTGTGGGGTGAAATAAAAAATGCTGTTTATGAAGCAAAAACAATGAATGTAATTGAATTGACGAATGTTGTTAAGCAATCATGGAGTGAAATGACAACTGAAAGATTCCACAAGTTTGTTGACTCCGTGCCACACAGATGTGAAGTAGATATAAAAAAAAACTGTGGTCATGTAACTAAATATTAGCATTGCTAAATCCTACATTTTTGGGAGAAATACAAAATAGTTTTGAGGTAGTACAGTGAAAAGCAGACACTGCCATTTTTTAACACACCTCTTTGAACTATTTGCCCAATTGCACAGCCTTTGGAGCGTGTCTATTATGAATGCTAGTCTTGATTGTTTTCTGAGAATTTAGTGCACCTACTGGTAACTTTTGTGGCCTGTAACATTAAAACTAATTCTAAAACCTATGATATACTGGTCAGTTACATTGCACTACTATTTTAAACAGCACTGTATGTACCTGGTTGCAATTTAATGATTGTGTCCGATGAATGACATTAGGGGCTTATTTGCTTATTTCGTTCATTGTGCATTTGAAAAATAACGCTGCCAAACAAAGTACTATCTTCTCGTTTGCCTCCCAGTAAAGGAATCCCTGAGCTGATGAGTTCTGACGGCACGGATTTCCAGCGGTAGTCGTGGATATCAGGGACCAAACTAAGTCCCAGGCCATAAACTTCTGATGGTTGCTCTTGTGGCTCTCGAAAATTCAGCCTTTCTTCCAACGCCACTTAAACTCCACGTCACTCAACTACCACCCAAAAAATACAAACGTGTGCCTCATCTATTGCAAGCCAACCTTAGAGACTGAGACCTCAACACGCCACCTTCTTGTCAGGCATAAAACCAGACAGCTTTAAAGTATGCAGGACGTGCACGCTTACCAAGCTGCTGAGAACTACTGAGGGCCTTGCCTCGAATG
The DNA here is from genome assembly GCF_059441175.1 of Urocampus carinirostris. NCBI lineage: Eukaryota > Metazoa > Chordata > Actinopteri > Syngnathiformes > Syngnathidae > Urocampus > Urocampus carinirostris. The sequence continues at coordinate 16,824,346 of NC_142357.1, forward strand.
TTGTCAAACACATATTTTGACCTTGGCCCAGTGTTGCACTAGTGAATATAGAAAGAAACATTGCTGATCATAAATCAGTTTTCATCTGAACATTATAACAATGGAGTTTGGTTCTTTATTACTCAACAAATGTAAGACAAACAACAATTTCTAACCTGGTTGGGCTGGTCCCAGAATATAGTAGGCCAACTCTGGACCATTGACAAGCAATTGGAGTAATATGGAGATCAGTCAAGTGACAAGCATGTCAATTAGTTCACTTTTCTTTTGAGCGTTTGCTCGCACTTCAAATTTTAGTGAATTTTTCTTTTAGCCAAAAAGGAGAGTATAGAAAAACACAAATTCAGGGAATATACAGTTATTGTTGTGTTCAGTAAATTCTCAAACATTCAAAAATACATTAGCCTGGTAAAAATACTGCATAACATTTTTAATGAATAAATCACCATAATTTTTTGTCTTGTATGACTGTAAAATCTTTGCTGTATAACATAAAAAGAGGTGACTGTAACATAATCATAAGATCATATTAATAGATCACAATAATCGTTTTAGAAATGTTGACTACTGCAGTCATCTTAAAGGATTGTGTTTAAATGTAGTTTTTGCACTTGGAAGGCATTTAAGACTGTTTAAATATTACATTGCCCAGTGGTGGCCATTTTGAAAAGTTCAGGAGGCTAAGCTCATTTAGGAAGGACACCTTTCTAGAGAGCCCAATAAATTGATGAACAAAAAGAAATAACAGCCATTAATGACAATGTCATGTAGGCTTCAAAGTCAATTTATGTGAGCATATCCTTTATTGAGCAGACGTGTGAAAATTCTACGTATTCTTTGTGATCCAAGCGGATTGTTTCTTTATGGTGGGGGAGGAATCATTTTAATTTGTAGAGGCTTTGTTTTGGTCTCAAAAAATAGACTCAGATACCAACCATGTGGTAAATGAATGTGAACATTTTGATTTGGGCCCAAATCGTGTCTTGTTTTATGCAAAGTGCTATATTGTTGCACAGGCTTGACTTGAATGTACAACACATATTTATCAATTATCACGTTTTGTTTTATAAGACTTTTTATTCAAATGTTTGACACTAGAATAGAGTGCTGTATGTGACGGCTTAAACTATGGGGGGGACTTTTTTCCCCTTGTAGTCCATATTCTACAAAATAGTTGACATGTTGCGGGTGAAATTCTGATTTGCCTCTTTTCCATTTTTTCTGTCCCTTCACTTTAAGATAAATAGTTTAAGAATTGCCAATGTGATGGGTCAAACATCTGTTAAAAAAATTGAACTCCGTCTACTGCTGCAAAAATTGCTTCTGATGAAAAACGTCTTTTTCACCTTTGATTTTTTTATCCATCAGGAAAGTAAAAGTCTCATTTGGGTTGTTTTGATTTAAAAAACATAATAATAATAATAATAATAATTTCCTTTGTATTGTCATTCTTTGTAAGAACGAAATGTCGATACACCTGACCCGTTGTAGCGAGCCGATGTAGCCGCAGCCACAAGAGGGCGCCGCCATTTTACCAATGTTATAAGTCTTAGGTATGACTCGGCCGAGGCGCGAACCAGCGACCTCCCAGTCTCAAAGCAACAAAGATTGTTGGCTGTTGTCCATTTGTGAATGTGACCTTCACCTTTATTGTAATTATGCAGGCTGTACAATATCTTAAATACCCCCAAATTTTTATTTACATACATTCTAGACAAAGGAGTTAGATCATACAGAGACTCCTCGATATTTTGCGCTTCGGTTATCGCTAGTTTACTCGGATTGAATTGTCTTAGTCATTTATATCAACGTACATTTTTTGGTGGTCAGAGAAAGCACAGACTGCACGGGGCAGATTGTGTGTGCGTTTATTGGGTGGGCGTAATTGGTTGCGTCAGCGACTCTGATAGGCTGGTGTATGCGGTCAGTCAAACAGCCAGGGTGGTAATGCGCAGTCTGCGTCTCAAAATCAAAACAAGCCAGGAAAGGCAGCTAGCTTTTAACAGCTCGTTACATTGAAAAGAAATTCATCAATGAAATTGGACTCTAAGGAATGTCAGAAGAATGCAAAGAAATGCTCATCACCATCGAGTGCTCTGTGGGATTATTATTGGATTTCAGAAGCAACTTGGGCGGCGTTTGGGAGAAGGCAAGAGCGGTGCTGCTGGTCCAGACTAATGCTAAAAGCTAGGCTAACAACTGGACCCTGTACAGTATCTTGCCAACGCCAGGTCCGTTACCCATGAACCCACGGTTTTATTTTAATCATCGCGGATCTGTCCCATTCGAGGACACTTGATACTAGCCTGCAGTTAGCCGGTCGCTCCTCTATTGCTTTCTTATACTCAAAGGAGAAACCCTCCAATCTTGTTTCACTTTTGAATAATGACAATAAAACCATGGGTCCAAGCATTCCGGTTTCGGCGAAGGGTTTGGGGGCTGATAAACCCTGGACCAAACGGAGTTGGATAGGGCGGGGGGTAAGTGTTGAAGTAAGTGGGTGCTCTTAGCTCATACCTGAAGCTGCGTGTGCTTTTGACGAATGTCCTGCAATTTAATTTGAACTTTGTAAATAAAACAATTGATTTAACTGCTATTTTGTGTTTTTTGTTATCGTTTTTAGATCTATATTTTTTTTACAGTTGTATACTTATTCAGTTATGAGGTAATCTTGAAGTTTAACCCTTTGGGGGCTCTTATTAAGGTGTGACTTTTCTTCGCGGATTTTCACTTTTTGTGGGTGGTTCCGATCCCTATTAACCACGAAAACCAAGGGATCTCTGTATGGTAAAATGGCTAATGTATGTCGACTGCATGAGTATTGCTTTATGTTCTCATGTATTCTTGTTTGTTTATTTATTTTAAGAAGAAGGGGGGCTCAATTTTATCGATTGTTTGATATTATTTATCAATGACACAGCTGGAATCCCAGTACTAGATTTCATTTGAGTGCCCCTTTGGCCTGGTTGGGTCAGAAATACCAAATTGTGTTTTGTTTGCCACTTTTTATGCAAAGCAGATCGAAAGGTTTGAAAATTGTTGGTTTTTTTTTGAGGTGGCAGCATTTGTGGCCTTCACAATATGACATTCACTCTACTCATCATTTTTGCTTGTCTTGCCCTTTGTCTTGTTGCCATAGCACTGCTCCCTGTTGGAGTGAGTCCTTCTAAGTGAATTGTTTCTTAGCCATTCTAATCTCTCACATGAACAAGAAAAGGAGATTAAGCCTTTATGTATTTAGTCCGTCTCATATCCTTCGTGCGTAGACAGTATCTGTGTTGCTCTACTTAAACACCAGCTGATTTTGTTGTTGTTGATCTTCTTGATTGTGTATTTATAAATGGTTTATCTGGGCCCACCACAATGTATCTGCAGACACCCTTTAGCTGGAGGCGAGATCAAATACTTGAGCCTCCCCTGTGGACCTTATGAAATAATATTTAGTTTTCTTAATATTGCACAGATGTCATCAAGTCCTGACTGCTCGAAATAAATAAATCACCCTAACACAGGGGTCAGGAACCTTTTTGACTCAAAGAGCCATAAAAGCAAAAAATATTAATTTTATTTTGGGAAAGAGCCACACCATATATTATGAGACAAATTTACAAAATTGCTAAACCCGCACCCCAGACAAAAGCTTAGTCTTCAGCACATTTATTTTTGATGATTTGATAAAGAATATGAAAAGAGAATAATGCCAGAGCCCCTGTCCCAAAATCAACAAACATACCACTTTAAACTTGTCTCTTTCTTGCAATTACTCAAGATCGGTTAAACTCCTTTTGACCCTTTTTTTTCATACATATTGGTTTCAAAACCAGATGCAAGCAGTTATTGTGTAAAAACGTCACAACATTCTGCAAATAGGGAGCCTGATGAGCTCACTTTTGGCGCAGATGGCGTAGGGCGAGAGATGGGAGGTAGTGCTTGCGCTTTTTGCATGGCTCCACCCATCCCTCCCACTCACCCAATCAAAAGACTAAGTTCTCTTCCGGTGTTTTGGCGTATTTACAGTGTGTTCTGTAGATTCATCATAAGGTGACACCTTGACTGTAAATTGTAGTGAAAAACGTGCCCTATATATACTGCGAAGTAACATCGGATACTTAGCTTTGGATTGGATTTGCGTGTACCTGAATAGGATGAAGAACTCAAATTTCGAACAAGATGGAGACATTTTGCATGCAATCAAATTTGTCTCTGAGCCATAGATATTCATAGAAAGAGCCATATATGGCTCGCGAGCCATAGGTTCCCGACCCCTGCCCTAACACAACGCCTGCTGGTCCAATCTTGCCCAATTTCTGAATCTAGAGCCCACAAATCAGCTCTGATGCTGCTCTTGATCGTTTCAGTTTTCTATCTTTAGTGCTGAAATGGGGTAAAATGATCATTAAATACCAGCAGGCGTCTGCCTATTATGCCAAAAGGAGAGTCCACCCCTTGATGTCATCTTGCCCCCAGTTATGCCTCACTGTAAACCTTTAATCACACATGTATTCTTGTCCAATGGCAGTGTGGCAAGCAGAACGATAGTTGCAAGGGACAAACCCAATTTGTTTGCCTTTGAAAGACATATAATTGTATGTTTCACTTTTAGTTTGATCCTTGTGTCGAATATATGAATAAAAAGTTTAAATTGTACTCAAAGTTGGTGAACAAGCCATATAAAGAAAAACTTGTTTATTCTTTCCCTGTTTTTTTTTCTTTTTGTGCTTTTAGGATATCATTGTAATTACGAGGAAAGCACTGTGCCTATTTTTACCCCCTTTTCTCTTGATCTTTGATTAAAACATTGGCATCTCAACGAGTTGGATGGTTCTTTGTTTGTTGTAATTATTTTCGTCTTTAGACTGATGACCTGTTCACAAAATACTTAGTGATGATGATCATCTTAAGCGGTTGTCTGAGTTTGAGTCTGTTGATCACTTTTCTAAATCAGTGGAAGCTTTTGGAAAGGGCAATTATCATTTTTGTGTATCTATGTGCCACAACTAGCTCCTATTACAAACTATTACATCGTTTTACAAACCCAAAGCCTGTATAAAATATTGCATATATTTCTACAACGAAGGCATGATATGATTACAGCATTAGCTGGCCACATTTACTTTTCAAATTTATCGTTGATTAGGGTTCATTTCGATTTTATTATTTTTTTGGCTTATGTGAATTAAGTTGTTTTTTGTTAAGCTATTACAACTAGTTTGTTGGTATATATCCCGCCCTGAAATTCAAATGTATCCACGTTTACTTTAACATTAGTAAAGTAACTCAAACCTCAAAACCCTTTTATCTAAAATGTTTTACTTGTTAACAAGGTAGTACGATTACTATTGTGTTAAGGGACACAGTGTAACATTTGACATGTAGATGTCATTGTATTTTGTAGCCAACCGAAAATGAGTGCTACAAAGAAAACAAAACAATACAAACAACGAACACTCAAAGTGACCAAATGAAATCATTTTTCTTATTCTTTGCACAGCTTTTCAAAAGTTTTTTTGTACCCTTGGCAGAATAATTGCGAATTATCCTGTCAGCTCCCTCGAGGCAAGTCTCATTATATTAAAATAAATAAAGACTTCTTGACCTATGAGTATTTTAAAAAAAGGTACCTTTATATGTTTTGCTAATTATTCAAATCAATATTGTTTGTTCTTAGTTTAATGGATGAAGTATGTTTTTTTTTACCACTAGGTAGCGCTAGGTAATACACGATGTCGCACAATGTTGCACGTACCAGTACATTAGTGGTCCCTGACTTTTTTTTTATATCACTGACAAAATTCTTGCAGCCCAGGCCAATGATAACATTAGTAATAAGAGGAATAACAATACGCCTAAATCCATCACGTAATTACTAGAAGTAAGAACACTAGGGATGTCACAAAAGTGAGAACACCACTTACATCTCGCTGAGATTTTATTATAATGTTTGATAGAACATCACTGAAGAAACATTGCTTTGACACAATGAAATGAAGTACAGTATGCCAAAAAGGCAATGGAATTTAGAAAGATATCCTCTGGTCTGATTTCTCATTGTCTCATTTTTTTGCTCAGGTGGGGCGGCAACAAGGTGAGGAGTACAAACATGTTTGTGTTGTGTCTAAGGTCAAGCATGGTGTTGGGAATGTCATGGTTTGGAGCTGCATGAGTGCAACTGAAATTGAGGAACTGCATTTGATTAAGGGATATTTGTGTACTGTGATACACTGGAGATAAACTGGGTTGCAGGCCAATGTACCAGCCTGACAATGACCCCAAATACACTTCTGAGATGACCAAGACTTTTCTAAAGAGACTAAGTCGAAGGGTCTGGACTGACCAAGCATGTCTCTGGATCTAAATCTAATAGAACATCTTTGGGGCATCCTCAAACAGAAGGTGGAGAAGCACAATATCTTGAATACCCTGCAGTTCAGTCATGATGTCATGCAGGAGTGGAAGAGCATTCCAGTGGCAATTTGTGAGGCTCTAGCGAAATCCATGGCCAGAAAGATTAAAGAGGTTCTGCAAAATAATGGTGGCCACACAAAATATTGAACTTCAGGAAATTTTACTTTAACAGTGTACTCACTTTTGTTACCAAGGGTTTAGCTGCTAAGGGCTATATTTTGAAATTTTTGAGGTGGAAAAAATATTTACACTGATATATAAGCTTTACACTGACTAACTTTCATTGTAAAGTCTTGTTTCTTCAGTGGTGTTCAATGAACCATTATGATGAAATCTTTGCAGAAATGTGAGGAGTGTACTCACTTGTGTGACACACTGTAGAATAAGTTTGAAGCAGAATAGCATTGTTTTATCCCATCATCACACTTTTTCAACTTATGGTATCACAGACGAATGTTAGAGAATTTAGAAAACGGAAACTCAGCCTTAAAAATATAAATCAGCGCACAAAAAGCACGAGGAGGGAAACAACTCTTTGGTTTATCTGACGTATCAGACTTCGAAAGACAACAAATGAATACAATATCATAGCTGTCAACCTGTACGTTTTTGCCGTACAAAGTACGTTTATTATGCATTTTAAGACGTTTACGACGTACAAGAAAGTCTGTACAGAAAAACGCAAAGTTGTCAATTATGGGTACAATCCGATAAACACCGACTATCACGAAACGGCAAATCAATCAAGTCTAACGAATTCGCCGCGATAACCTCTATCTCTGTATCGTTTTTTCGTTGCAAACGAAGCGAGCGTTTGATGCTACTGTACACATGCGTCTGCCGCACTGTGATTTCCCATCATGCATCATTACGGAAAAATGAATATGGTGTAAGATTATTTTGTAAGGGAAAATACGACAGTTTGTACGGGAATGGAGCCGTGGAGGTTGACAGGTATGCGATATAATCATATGAATACAAAATAATTCGGGAAAACTCGTGTGTAATGTTGCAGTCTCAAACGTTGAGTCATTGTTGGGTAAAAAGGGCGTTATACCTGAACAAATACGGCAAAAGCAACAAAAATAGGAAACCTTTTGTTCTAAAATAATGTTGTTGTTTTTTTGTGTGCAGCCCGGTGTCGTGCCTAAGAATATGTCATCAGTATATTGTTTTTTTGTAAACATATGAAAAGGAAATATATATTTTTCATATTTATCAGCGATGCTTCTCTCACTAAAGAGTGTCTGTGTCACGTGCAAATAATTGATGGGTCCTGATTGGCTGGTGACCAATCCAGGGTGTGCCCCGCCTCCTGGCTATAGTCACCTCGCCCGCCTCTCATAGCGGAAAATCGCTACACTAGATTACCCGATTTTGACTCAATATTGGATGGATAGTCTTCTATATGCCAATAAATTTTAAACCGTTGTGTCTTCGTTGGGCTCGGAGACGCTGCTTTACTCCTCTGCTAATTCAACCGAGAGCGGCTCGGTAGCGCCAGCGGAATCCACGAAAGGTGCAAGGCAGCCCCGGAAGCAGAAGCGCCGCCCGATGCAGCACCGACACCCGCTACAGTTTGTTTCCCTCGCCGTTTCGTAGAATGCAGTATTTTTCGTTAGTCATTCGAATAAACGTCCTCCAAACTGGCCTCTGTGTAACCGGGTTGGACCCTTGACAAGCCCGGGCATGTCACCGCAAATATTTAACCGCCGTCGAGTTAGCTAGCTAGCTAACTGCTAGCGGAGTGGAGGGGCTGGCAACTTTGACTCGCAGAGTTATTCCAACCGAGAGGGCAATTATGACTCGTGCAATTCATTCTGTCTGCGAGTAGACTCCATTTTTGCATTGCTGTTTCGGCCTGGCTCAAGAAAATCTATTGAAAAGACAAAGGCCGTTCAATGTCTGGAGGCTTCCCTAAGCTACTCCATTAGCCGCAGCTAGTTAGCGTGTCCATCCGAAGCCAATGAAGGAGTACAAAGTAGTCGTGCTGGGCAGCGGCGGCGTCGGTAAGTCGGCGCTGACCGTCCAGTTTGTCACCGGCACTTTCATCGAGAAGTATGACCCCACCATCGAGGACTTTTACAGAAAGGAAATCGAAGTGGATTCGTCGCCGTCTGTGCTGGAGATTCTGGACACGGCGGGCACCGAGCAGTTTGCCTCCATGCGGGACTTGTATATCAAGAATGGACAGGGCTTCATCCTGGTCTACAGCTTGGTCAACCAGCAGTCTTTCCAGGTAAGGCAAAAAGGAGAATATAAAACTATGTTCACGCCTATTAATCTTACCTCAATGTTTGATACTATAAACCCCATTTTTTATATGGATACACTCCAGGCCCGTTTGGGATGTGTAAAAAGAAAGTCTCTTTAACATACCCGAATCTATTCAGTCAAGAAAATAAAACCTGTAATAATCTTGCTCATAAGTCAAGTCATATTTATTTGTTAAGCCCTTAATCCTCACTGTTGGGCACGTTACTTTAAAAGGGAATTATAGTTACTCACTACTTTATCCTAAAAGTAACTGAGTTAGTACAGTACTTAAATTACTCTATAGTAAATATCTATCGGTTACAGTAACTATCAGTTACAGTAACTTTTTCAGTTATTCTAAAATTAAGTGGTTGTATGTCAAATAATTTTAAATGTTCTGAACAAATAACAGAATTTATTTTCATTGTAACATGTGGTGTTTGATTTCCTTTGCTTCCAACCGCATACATTGAGCTTAAAAAAGTAAAACAAATTTAAACTTTTCAATAAAAAGTAGGGGGGCGCATTATACACAAATATGACTGGATTTTATTTGTTGAGATGGAATTTTTATTACTGTTTTTAGAAAATTAGCTATTTTGCCCCGGCTCACTAAAAAAAGCTGGCTCTTCCTTGTCTCAATCGGCCGTTCATCTTGATTGTTTATGGACCTTTAATCCCTACATTACCAATTGTCATGTTACATCATGCGTGGAATGAAGGGGTGAAAATAAAGAAAAAAAGTACATGGTCAATGATCTGCTTTTATACAGCCCTTTTCACGTCACTGAAGACACCCCAAAGCGCTTTACAATGTGTTTTACGCTTACCCCGTTCACACACACATTCACAAATTGAAAAAAAGAAACAAAATAAAAATTACAATATCAAAGGGAAACTGAGAGATAAAAGAATAAACATTACATTTTTATGCAAACGCATAAACACAGGAAATACATTTGAAATATTAAACAAAAAGACACAAAACATTTTTTTAACCTTTTTATGCTTAGCAAATTTAAAGTCAATAGTACAGAATCCATTTTTGCTGTTAAAACACATGCACAAAATTGTCAAAATCTATACAGTGTAACTTAATTTTTTGTTGTTGTTGTTGCTGTTCAATGTTATTGCACTTTCATTGCACTATTGTTACGATTCACTTTTTTCATTGGACAAGACACTGAATCCCTAATGCCCCCAATAAGCAATTGGCGCCTTGCATGGCTGAATGGCTGCTATTGGTGTGTAAATGGGTAAGTGTGAAGCACATTGTAAAGCGCTTTGGGAGGTCTTCATTGACTTGAAAAGCGCTATATAAATGCAGACCATTTACATTGCACTATTTTTATTACTTGGGCCAGTCTCTAAGCAATACAGTACATTGTAAATATTTTTTTCTGCCAACTATCCTGGATAGTCTTTTCTCTTTTTTTCTCTTTTAAGTCTTTATTACATGTTTACCTTGGAGTGTCGTGTCAAATCTCATTGCATACAATGTTTACTGCGTTGCTATCAATGACAATAAAAACAGTTCAATGCCGTGTTGCAAGGGCATCAACTGGCAATGCACAGTCAAAATAAAATACTCAATAGAAATAAAAGAAATCATTCAAAAAACCTACATCCCATATTTATTTGTGTGTAATGCGCCCCCCTATTTTTTATTGAAAAGTTTAAATTTGTTTTACTTTTTTTAAGCTCAATGTATGCGGTTGGAAGCAAATTAAATCAAACACCACATGTTACAATGAAAGTAAATTCTGTTATTATCCAAATTACTTTCCTTGTGCTTTTTTTGTCTTTATTCATGTCTTCAAGATGATTTTCTCCATTCTCTGACATTCATCTCCTAATGCCTTTTCGTATGCCATGTAAATAACCAATCGTCCAATAGATGGATTTCGGCGCCCTTACCGCCATGACTCTGGTTTGATTAGTATTTCATTGGTATTTATGCAATTTTAATCATTGATATTTTTCCACTGATCAGTCAAAGCACAAATAAGAAAAAGCCTCCTGTATGACGGGCACCCACACTTTGGGTTATTTTTTATGTTTAAAAAAATGTTTTAAACTCGATCAAATACAGTAACCCATACAACAAAATTACTGTCTAAAAATTTCTAAGGCAATTAAGCTTTCTGTGTTTCAAACAAGTAGTTTGATGTCATTCTTGTACTTACATTCTGGTCCTTTATATGGTTAATTTTTTTTTCTTCCCCACCCTCACATTTTAATTTCATCTTGTTCCACTAACAGGACATCCGGCCCATGCGAGATCAAATAGTGCGAGTCAAGCGCTTCGAGAAGGTGCCGCTGATCCTTGTGGGCAATAAAGTGGACCTGGAGTCAGAGCGCGAGGTGGCAGGCGCAGATGGCCGCGCCCTTGCCCAAGAGTGGGGCTGCCCCTTCATCGAGACCTCGGCCAAGAGCAAGACCATGGTGGACGAGCTGTTTGCCGAGATTGTACGCCAGATGAACTACTCCACGCTGCCTGAGAAGCAGGAGCAGTGCTGCACCGCTTGCGTGGTACAATGAGCAAGAGGTATGTGTTCTTAATGTCAATCCACAATATAAGTGGGTTTTACGGTTCCAACTCAAAATAATTTTTTTCCATCCCGTTGATTCATTACTACGGCTTCCTAAACTCCCCTCATGCCTATATATTTTAATGCTTGATTCCCTTTAATGAACGGTCTTCTACATGTCATTAATGATTGGCTTTCAACCAGTTGAATTTGCAATGCTTGAGTTCCAATTTCTGAAATGATGCAATTCAAGCTGTGACATTTTGTTACAATTAATTTGATTACAGTTATCTCACTTTTTAAATGCAAAGAGGGAGTACTGATACTTTATAATGATATTGCAACTAATGTGACGAAAAATAATAAAATGTTAGAACTCCTAGCAATCGAAAAGCTACATAATAATCCTGATTATTTGAATTCTGTTTAATTAGAGAAAAACTTGTAAAACATGCTACCCTACAGCTCTTTTATATCAGAATTTACAAATTGCGATCAATGCTAAATAACTCGACCCATAGTTTAGTTATAGGCTAAAGTTTTATTATTCATAATGTCTTTAAGAATGGAAGTTTTGCCTGGCAAAATGCTAAGAACTTCTAACCCCATTACATGTACGCACAATGTGTTGAATCCTGATATTTGGATCATTAGGTCAAACAGGCACAGACTGCTTCTTTACCAGGGCTATTACCACCCTAAACGAGTCCTGTGAAAAAACATTTTGCGACTTATTTGGTGTCTTTTAAATTTTTGTTTCTGCCAAATGTTGATGCACAGAACAGAAAATAGATGCCTTGTGAAAATAAAAGACCAATGAAACCTGAAAAATGGTAGCATAAAGTGGGAAGGCAGTTAGAGGGCTGCGAGCCCTTAGCGACACCATTCGAAGCTTCAAAAGAGCTTTCTTGCAAAGCGGACTGCGCATGGAGGAAAATGCCACATCCTGAATATGAATTTCTGTTCCACAACAGGAAGTTAGCATGTCATTGTTGTAAAGCGTTCCCCATCTGTTTTCTAAAACCAAAGCACAGTCAATATATTTGCTACAGGAAATTCTATTAGTACCCAACTGTTAATTCTTTTCATCATTAGCGTTCTTTTTGGCTTCTCAGCAAGGCTTCAATGATGATTTTTTTGGGGTGTTTTGTTTCCACACTGTAGTCATTGTGGGTTGCTGTGTGAATGCATTCCGTGTCGCCATAATGGCTTGAGGCACTACTGTACTTGGTCTTCAAAAGTCTTTTGTTTGATTAGCGTGTTCTTTCAAAATGCATAATTTTTAAAAGCTGCCTTTTGTGCTAAAATGCTGTATTTATTTGCAGATGCTGTTTTTACCTGGGGGATCCGGAGCAAGACTAAGGGAAGTGTATGACTTAGAAATGTGACTTCCCTGGCAAAACATTGGCACATGGCTAACTTTGAAGATTACTGAGCATCTCGACACAAGAGTCCCTGCCAGCCAAGATGAGGCTCCAAATGTTGATATCTGTTTGAGGGGCATTTAGTCTGTGCTGCCACTTAAAAAGCCTTGTAGGGGACACAAAGTGACTTTACTGGGGGGTCAACAAGTTCTGTATTTCTTACCCCCTCCCCTTCTTAGTGAGAAGTCAACCCCAAGTGTAATAAAAAAGTGTCTGTGAGGTTGCAGCTCCTTTTTCAAAGCTGCTCTAATCACCGTTCTATGCTTTCTTATGAGGACTTGTATTACATCTCAATGGGGAGCTGTTTGGAATTGATTACTCATCTGTGACATCTAGTTCAAGGTACATGTACTACAGTATATGCTACATGCTGGCAGCAGTAAGGCAATTCTTCACACTTGTAAGACCAGGACACTGGCCCCTTCTATAGAAACATATCTTTGCTGCTCAGCCCAATTTGTGGGCTCACGGCAAGTTCTGGGACCCTGCTAGTAAGAGGCAAATGTAATGAGTAATTGTAACCCAATACTAATGTGTATACGTGGACCTTAAGATGGTTATTTGGGAAAATGAAAGAGGAAAAGCCTTTTTTTTCTCTCTCGAGTTTCAAGTATTTAATGTTCAGAAAGCTTTTTGAATTTTAAGCATGCACATATAAGTTTGGCTTCAGGTATTTAGTTCATATTATTTTCTTGGATGCTCGGTTTTTTTCATATTTTTTTCCATCTTGACTAAATATTTGGCAGTATTGAACAAACTGTTCTTTTTATTCTTCTTTTTCAGTTTACGGTTCCAACTCAAAATATTTTTTTCCATCCCGTTGATTCATTACTACGGCTTCCTAAACTCCCCTCATGCATATACATTTTAATGCTTGATTCCCTTTAATGAATGGTCTTCTACATGTCATTAATGATTGGCTTTCAACCAGTTGAATTTGCAATGCTTGAGTTCCAATTTCTGAAATGATGCAATTCAAGCTGTGACATTTTGTTACAATTAATTTGATTACAGTTATCTCACTTTTTAAATGCAAAGAGGCAGTACTGATACTTTATAATGATATTGCAAAGTAAAGGAAATTGTTATTTTTTTCAAAACCCAATGTTCAAAATTGGAAATGTAATATGCCGCCATACGCAAGGCCACGGAAGCTGTTGATGCCCGTTGAGGATTACAAAAGGACCACCTCAAACACATTTGTCCATCCATGTTTACTTTCGTTATTTCAACTTGGCCAAACGTTGTTCAAAGACTCCAGCTGCAACGCATTAAGTGGATTTACCTTTACTTCTTTCTTTTTTGATATGGTCATATTTATTCAAAACTATTGATGTGAGTGGCCAGTTTTAAAGATTTAATTTGATAGTTTTTTCTGCTTTGGTGATATCAGGCTTAAAAGGTATATTGTGTTTGTTTTTGTTTTTATATTGAGAAGAATTTAATAGAGCTTAAAATAATTTTGGGTGCAATCTGGTGTCTTGTTTCTTTTTGCACTCATGGACTTTATATGTGTGGTTCCATGGTTGTATCAATTAATATCAACACCACAAAATCATCACAAAACCACAAAAAATGATTTGTATAGCATTTTTCAGAAAACAAAATGCAAGTCAAAGTTCTGTAATAAAATATTCAATTTACAACTAGAAACATCCACCCCTTTTCCCACTGATCATCTGGGAGTGTCAAATACAGACATATAGTTTATAATCCACCCATCGCATGGATGAGGTTCCTATTTTTAATTCAGGCTCAGGCTTTCTCTTCCTCTGTAGGTGTGGTATTACAAAGAAAACGTTTTAAAATAATTAGAAAATGACTTATTCCCTAATGTTAGTGGCCTTGGGAGGCTAATGAGGTAGCTGCTCGTACCAAAAATTGTGTGTACTGTTATAACTCGCTGTGAAATATTGCAGCAATGGTATGACAAATGCACAATTCGTCTGAATAATCTGGATTTCAAACCATAATGGCGGTTCGAGCCTTTTATTTGGTAACATGAGTGGTGACGTGTAACCACTGCTAAACATTGCATACGTGAGCGTATTGCTGCTTGAATGCCTAACAAATTAGTTAAAACGATTAATTATCAACTGATCGAAAGTGATTGTAAACTTGACCTGTTTCACGTGCAAATTCGCGTTTGAATACTTCCCCCTTCTATGTTGCATTCTGTGTTCTAGCCACTGGAAGCAGCATGAGGCTTTGTACTTTACCAAGTGACGTCATATGGTTAACCCGGAAGCTTTGTTTGGATAATGGTAGCGTAAACTGATGAGTGCTTGCTTCGATGCATTTATTTGATACAAACTGAAAACGTTTTAGGCGACCAGATCCACACGAAGCACCAATGAAGACTGTGTTTGTTACCGTGGGCACAACAAAATTTGACGAGCTCATCGAGGAAATCACGTCTTCCGAGGCTGTTAAGGTGACATGGAGTGGGTGGCAGGAGACGAAGTGAACATTTATCATCCTTTTGATTGTTCATTCGGAAAATGGTTTTATTTCTTAAATTTATTTTAACATACCACAAGTTGCAAAATTATTTGCAGGTTGCTGACGAGTGTATATATAATTGTGCCGAGAAATGCACTCTTCTAGAACCAACCTTTTTGAAGATGAAGGCTACTTTTGGTTACTGATTAGCCTGAAGGCTACCAGTTAAATACTCATTTCTTAAAAATATTGTTACTACATAATAACCATGTTATTATAAGTAAAATAAGCCCATCAACCACTAATTCATAATGCCAATAAGAAATCAATGTTCCGACAAAAATACTTACAATGGTCCGTCACTGGTCGCCTACTTTCAGAACCTGTCCGTGGGCTATTCGGGTGTTATTACCCGGCTACCTTATCAAGGAATAGGTCTATGATTTATATAACTCTTTTTTTTTAGTAATAGTTTGGCACAGAGGGAAAATAAACTTGCACGAGAAATTTGTTTCCCAGGGGTAAAAATCACTGGTGAAGACTGCAAGATTTGACTGCTATTAAACCCGATGGTACTGGCATCCATTATATGCACTGCTTATCCTCAGTAGGGTCGCTGGGGTGCTGGAGCCCATCCCAGTTATCTTCGAGCAGTGGGCAGGGGACACTGAACTGGTTGCCAGTCAGTCGCAAGGACACTTAATTTTTCATTTCGACTTTGGGACAATTTGGACCTTCCAATCAACCTGACATGGCATGTTTTTGGAATGTGGAAGGAATCCAGGGTGCCCGGAGGAAACCCATGCAGCCATGGGGAGAACAAAATCCACATGGGGAGGCTGCGGCAGCTGGACTTGAACCCTGAAGCCCTGCACCGTGGGGCTTTGCGCTAACCACCCATTTGCCGTGCCGCTGAAATGTACTGTTTAATCCAAAAGACAATTAAAGCTAAAAGTAATAATTGTCTAACGCGGGGTCAACAAAATGCGTCTCTAAAGCTACACATGGGTCTTGAGAGCAGCACTAGTGGCTTTCTGGAGCCTTTTAAAAATTGTGAAGTTAATTTCATTTCATTGAAGTTGAATAATATGGTAGGGTGAAATATTTTTGTTGTTCTGATAGAAGGAAAACATTTAACACTCATTCTTAACATTTTTCAAAAACGCTTAGTATAAATATAAAAAAACGAACTAAATTTTAACAATCACCTTTTGGTTTTAGTTTAAAATAAGCTTTTATATGGCTTTTAATATTTGCGGCTCCAGACGGTTGAGCTTTTTTGTGCCTTTTTTGGGACTGTCATGGCTTTTCCAAGAGTTTGGGTTGGTGATATCTGGGTTATTACAAACTTTCAGATGACACCAGGGAGTGTACTTAACGTTAGACACGCCTCTGGTAACATTTGTAATGCGGCAACAATGTTGGGATAGTGGAGATTTTTCTTTATGATTAATATATGAATAATAATAATCAATTAGTTTCCCGCCACCAGGAATTAAAGAATCTTGGCTATGAGCGTTTGGTTCTTCAAGTGGGGAAAGGGTCAATTCTCCCGGATCCCCAGGACTTCCCACATATGACCCTGGAAGTATTTCGTTTCAAGGACTCCATAGCAGAAAACATGGAACAGGCTGACCTCATCATCAGCCACGCAGGCAAGTACACTCGTTGCTCGTTTTCTGTCAAAATATCGATGAGAAGTCACCTTCACATTTCCTGTCAAATGCAAGAATATTCCATGTCATTAAAAAACAATGAACCCTATGTTTAAGTGTCAGCCTTCTTATTGATATTGGGAAAAAAATGTGATGCGTTTTATCTTGTTTTGTTGTAAAACCAAACATGTGATTTTGAAGTTTCTGTAGAATTTTAATCTGAATTGAAACAAAAATCAGACTGTTGTTTGTTTTGGCAGTAGGCCAAGAACCATCTTAGCCATCCTCAACTCCTTAGGGTCCTAAGCAAAATAGTTTTTGGTACTGAAGTCCTTCAGTAATATTGTTTATATTTCATTTATTACTTCAACCTAAAGAACCTTAAATAGAATAACAGTTGAAAGAAATGCTCCAACAAAACTGACCTGGGATTGCTTTACACAACGCATCTCGTAAAATAGACAAAGTTTGAAACAGAATATAATTCTGGCAGGCTAAGTATGAGACAAACTATTATTATTGTCATTATTATTAAAAATAAGGATGACTGTGATTAGAATACAAAGTGTTTCCGAAAAATGATATCCTTTGAGATGTAAATATCACAGAAAGTACATGTTTACGGTAAATGAAATTACCGACTTGACATATGCTGTTTCTCATTCAGATTTGGAAGAATGAAGCGTATAATCGTCAACCTTGAAAATTTTAATTGCGTTTTCCTTAATCTTGTACTTTCTGTGATATTAATGTCCCAAAGGATATCACATTTTTTCGAACAGCCTGTTTCATAATACTGTAGTTTTGATAATAATAGCAGTAATAGGTCATTTGTAATGTATTTTTTAATTGAGTGCAGGACAAGTTTTGGGTGGAAATGTTGTTGAAGAACCTAAAGTCATATTGCAAATGGAATCTCGGACTCTATAAACGTTTTGAGAAAAAAGAGCAGTATTTGGAGCTTACCTTTCGATCTAATTTTGTTTTTGTAAGGAACACAATCAATAATTGTATTGCATCTTAGTAAAAGAAGATTTATTTAAATCCGTTGAATGCTATGGGCTGTTTGCATTCAGCAGTTTCAATCCAAATATCATGTCTTCAAGGTAGGTGTAGGTCCCTTACGTCAGATGTCATTTCCGCTTCTCGGCATTAGCTCACAAGCTTTACAAACTCTGCTTTTCGGCTGCATATTTCACTATTTGCATCTTGCAATCTGCAGAATATGATTTTATTTTTGGTGCCCTTTCGTTCTTTTGTATTCCGCTGCACTTCGCCTGGATGCGCACTTTAGCACCGCATTGTTCATTTCGGTGCTGCACTCCAAAGTGCACACTTGATTTGAGGGACTTTGCCCAAAGTAAACCCGAAGCTGCGTACTTCAGCCACTACGCACACTTCGACCTCGGAGTACGCACGGCACCGAAGTAACACATTTTACAGCTGATTACTCAAAATAATAAAGTCCCGCTAACAAATTAGAAAGAAAAGCGTCTACTCAGTTGGTTTGGTGCATCTATGTTGCATCTTGGCAACAAATTTGGGGCCAACTCCTCCTCCCGAACCCCTTTAGCCAACATTTCTAATTCAACAAACATGCCTGTGCTCAGTCATGAATGAATGAATGTCCTTTATTGTCATTATACACAATTGGGGCCGTCTCCTTTTAAGTACAAATTAAAAAGGTAATGTGCAAAAGGATAAAATAGTTTAAAAACAAGATAATAATGATAACATTTTAGCATATCCACAGTGGCAGTTGTACAGAACATAATGCTCCTGACTGCTGTAAATGGGAGTTGTTCATACCCCAGCCCACACTTTTATGCTTACACAGTCCATTAACACATGTTGAGAAGACATGTGAAGTGAAAGCAGGTATTTACCAATGGAGCTGCTGAAAAATGTGGATCTTGTTTCTGCCAGGCGCCGGAAGCTGCTTGGAGGCTCTGGATGCCGGCAAGGCTCTGCTAGTGGTGGTCAATGACAAGCTGATGGACAACCACCAGCTGGAACTGGCCAGACAGCTGCACAAGGACTCTCACTTACTCTATTGCACTTGCCCGTATGTAATGAAGACCCCTAGTCGGGTCATCTCAAACTTCTTTGGGTCCAGGAAATGTAGTCAATGGAAACACTCTACCATGAATAAAATACAATACTGTGGAAACCCAAATCAGTGATGTTGGAAGTTTTTCCACTGATAGCCACGAAGTAGATGAAGGCCAACTTTACTGCAATAAATTGGATGTAGTGAAGTTAAGACATTTCCTTTGGGTCCAGGAAATGTAGTCAATGGAAACACTCTACCATGAATAAAATACAATACTGTGGAAACCCAAATCAGTGATGTTGGAAGTTTTTCCACTGATAGCCACGAAGGAGATAAAGGCCAACTTTACTGCATTAAATTGGATGTAGTGAAGTTAAGATATGGACGCCACTGATGGGAATATTAAATAAATAAGTGCAGTATCAGATTTTAACTGAATTTAATTGAGCATGAAAAAGATTTTGTGGATTTTGATTAATCTCTTATTGTTATTTTGAGTAAAATTTCCCTTGGCTGTCACTCAAGTCCAGTGGCAGGTCGTGCATTTCACACCTAAGCCTTCAGTAGTGAAGTGCTACGTCTGAATAAATCAATCTTTTAATAACTATTTCATGGCTGCAAAACCGTACATATAAAAAAAAACATCAATAATAACATAATAAAATTGCAATATTATTATGATTATTGCCACATTTTACTCACCAAAAATCCTTTTTATTTGTACACACAATCCATCCTCCTTTCTTCACTTAGTAGTGGACAGTTGTTAATGTAAATCCATGTCTATTTTTTTCAGCAATGAGAAAAATAAGCTATACATAGTTTCCTTTGTTTTGCAATCCAGCGCTTTCATTGTGACTCAAAAAGTCAGTCTTAAAATGGCTTTGACAGTAAATCTGCGACCAAATCCATTTTCTGTCCTCTTATTAAATCTACACAAAAATATATTGGCCTGTACAGCTCATCCTCAGGTTTGACCACAGATGGCTTAATCACTTTGGTGCATTACCACCCACTAGCCAATCATAGTTTGTCAAAACACTGACGTTTCCCTTGGTCTTCTAAAAGGCCCTGGCTTCACCTACTTGAAATCTCATTGGCTAAAGCAAGATGGTAGATTTCTGACCATGGCATTGAGTAATGGTTGAAATATAATTGGTTAAATTCTTAAAGCCCACATCTGGAAGCAGGGTAACCACGGGAAACACAATGAAGAGAAGCTGACAGCCAATTTGGAATTATTTGATAAGTATTCATGAATGAAATATATTTAAAATCACATGATTCAAATATTTTTAAACCATCAGAGAAGGCCCCCCCACTGCTCAAATCTACTCTGTCCATTCATTACCAGTCATTTGGGAACCCCAAATTTGAGAACCCTTGAAATGCAAACGCAAAATAAGGATGTGTTGTTTCTTTCATTTTTTCCCTCTTTTTCAGCACACTGACAGAAACCTTGAGAACCATGGACCTCTCTGTCCTTCAACCTTTTGAGCCGGGGCAGCCGGAGAAGTTTGCACATTTTATGGACAAAGAACTCGGACTACTGTGAAGCTTCGTGCCTCCTTGAAGCGGATTCGACGAACGAACTTTTTCTTCATAAGGGCTAGTAGACTGGAATTCCAGCACATCAAACCAGTGAGGCAAATATCTGACTTACCAGAACCTAACTACATAACAAGCCTAGTTGGGGAAGACCCTGTGCCATTTTTTTTATGACAATAAGGCCCCATCTGTGTCAGAAATGTTATAATACAGAATCAATCACGTCCCTAACGGGTACCTCGATATCATGTCAAAAGCAAAAGATAAGCAGAGCTGAGGGGAGGTTTTCAAGGCCTGGATGCACCAAACCAACATTTGGCTAAAGGGGTCCATGTGAATACCTGTTAGTACCCTAAGATATTACAAAATTGCATAAACAATCTCAAGACCACCACGATCTCCATTTTTTTCATCTTCAAAAGGGAACAACTGGCAAGTCCTGGGAACCATTTTTGCATATAGGCCAAAGTGCGCTTCCTAGGCTGTTTTGTCTGCATGCTATCAAAGACACTTCAGCCTTATAAGGTTTATAGACCTGGTTCTAGCATCATGTTCACTTCTCAAATTTGTTAGTAAGATGTGGAAAATATGTCTACACTATTAGAAACTATTCAACTTAATTTTAAAATCTAACTATAGTGTATCCATGGTTTAAATAACTGCTTTTAATCCAAGTGTTTTGTGAAACTCATTCATAACAAAACATACGATACACATTGCTCAGTACATTTAACAATGTCCTGTTTTAAAATGAATAAAAAACTTCCTTTGTTGTTGTATTTGATACATCACATACTTGTATATTTCCAAAATGTAAAAAAAGCTACACAATTTAAAACAAAAATATTTAGGAAGGCCCCTTCTGAAGGATGGATAATCAAATAAGTAAAAATAATGTAAATAATCCTTAAGATCCCATTTAACTCATTCAGTGGCAGACTTTTTCCTCAAATGGGATGTGCAGGTGCAGCACGGCGGCGCAGTGGTTAGCGCGTGTGCGGCATAGTTCTGAGGTCATGAGATCGAACCTCCTGTGGAGTTTGCATGCATGTCAGGATAATTAGCCGGTCCAAATTGTGTGAATGAGCGAGCGAATTGTCTGTCCCTTTATGCCTTGCGACTGGCTGGCAACAAATTCGGGATTTCCCCTGTCCACTGCCCGAAGATAGCTGGGATGGGCTCCAGCACCCCCACGACCCTACTAAGGATAAGCGGTGCAGATAATGGATGGATGAATGTGCAAGTGTGTGCCAATTTCTGCCATTCTGACTCATTTTTGAAGGCCTACAGAAAATATAGTTCTGTAGCTGTATAGGCACATGACACAACAAAAGAAAGCTTGAACCCTCATCTTTCACTGAGAAAAAAAGGTATGTTTCTAGCTTTTAACATTGTTCAGTAAACAACGGTTAAACACTGCTAAAATTTCCTAGTAATACTCGTTTGCCTCGGGCAGCACGGCGGCGCAGTGGTTAGCGCTTGTGCGGCACAGTTCATGTCATGGGAACCTGTCGTGGGTTCAAATCCAGCTCCAGACTTTCTGTGCGGAGTTTGTATGTTCTCCCCGTGCTTGCGTGGGTTTCCTCCGGGCACTCCGGTTTCCTCCCACATTCCAAAGACATGCATTTCAGGTGAATTGGCCGGTCCAAATTGTCCCTAGGTGTGAATGAGTGAATGAGTTGTCTGTCCCTGTGTGCCCTGCGATTGGCTGGCAACCAGTTCAGGGTGTCCCCTGCCCACTGCCCAATGATTGTTGGGATGGGCTCCAGCCCCCCGCGACCCTACTGAGGATAAGCGGTACGGCTAATGAGATGAGATGAGACTCGTTTGCCTCCCTGCTTGGCGCTCGGCATTAAGGGTTGGAATTGGGGGGTTTGGTCACCTAATGACTAAAAAATGGCTGCGCCCTGTTTGGCTGCGGCTGCATCGGCTCGCTACAGTTTAACTGTACGGGTCAGGTGTATCGACATTTCGTTCTGTGTGCATTGTTACAAAGAATGACAATAAAAGTAAATTATTCTTCCAAGGAAACTTCAGGAAAGTACGTCTGTGAATGTATGCATTTCAAACAGAACTTTCAATTTGGTGCTTTTTTTTTGCATTGTTGATACCTCCAATTTCTAAACAATGCATTTCATGAACTCGAGCACTTTGCTTGCAAAAAAAACATTTTATTGCAAGAACACTGAACTTGCGCATTAACAGAGCATGTAATTTGCAAGACCTCTTCAGCGCCCAATGTTTCCGGTGACATGATCACAGGATTTTGGTCACTCAGGGTCCTCACACACACTCAATAGTTGGATAGAGGAAGCAAAGTAACACAAAGAAGGGGTGGCTCCATGATGTGTGGACAAAAATCTGATCCAAGCTGTTCCTTCCATCTGTTGGTGATTTATCCTAATGAAATAATTCCCAGGGCCTTGATGCTTGCTGATCAGCAGCACCAAAGCCTTTCGTTGGTTTAAGATAAAAGGCACAGAAAATTTTCATTTAACATTTACGCACTCAGGGATATTGCTTTTGAAAATGTTTTATACGTTATGGCACTGAATGTGTTAAAAGTGGTCTCATTAAAATGTGCACATCCACGATACAGCATAATTTACATATGTGTATACTGTATAAAAATATGAGATTGCAAGGAAACGAGTGAAATGAATATGATGTTGCAATGCTTGTAGTTGTATGATTGTGTAGGACACAGGCTGGTTATACATGCTATTGACCTAGTAATCTGATAGCCAAGTGAAGGTTACACACACCTTTCAACACCCACAGATCCACACCTGTCGCTATACAATAAACGCAACCTTTTCAACTGTCAAAAATTTCACAACCTATGAGAGTTAATTGGCCCTAGTGGGTATTTTCATTCATAAAAGTTAAAAGACATCTGTTCATCAAAATTGAGAATTCGTCATTTCAAGTATCGACCTAGTTGCAATCTGCAAACCTGACTTCTTTATCATCAGATCAAAGAGAATGATTTGTTTTAACGTGCCCAATTCAACAGAGAAGTTGGAGTTATTTTGTATCTCTCAAGTCTATTCCTGGCCAATTGTTGATCATCTGCCCGTTCAG
Source organism: Urocampus carinirostris (assembly GCF_059441175.1). Taxonomy (NCBI): domain Eukaryota; kingdom Metazoa; phylum Chordata; class Actinopteri; order Syngnathiformes; family Syngnathidae; genus Urocampus; species Urocampus carinirostris. The sequence continues at coordinate 16,847,744 of NC_142357.1, forward strand.
ACCGGTTCTGCTAACAGCTCTTCATCACGATCCACATGATGTTTGCACACAGCCACGAGTAATTTAATGAAATGGGCACTCACTCATTTTTGCTGTTGTGTGTGAGTAGCTGCAACCATCCCCACTCCCCTCTCCCCACCCCCCATTTAACTTGTTTTGACACTGCGTTAGTAAACAAACACCAAGTAGCTTGTTATAAACCACTCAGTCTGCCTTTTTTGAATGACAATGCCAGGAGCAGTTAAGGGCACACTAGGTGTTTTTCACTATGGACTGTTGTTTATCATGAATAGGATTATTTTTCACCATACTTCACCTTTAAACACCTGCACGTTCTTTGCTTTCTGTTTAACTTCAATGTGCTAAAGCATAGTATAGTACTGTGATAATTTTATTATTTCTTTTTATTTTTCAAACACAGGAGTGGAATCAATCTTTTTACTAGGGTCCTTAACTCCTTTTGCCAGCTCTGATCATATTATATTATAGGCCCTGGGAACTGTTTTTTAAAATAATATATTGTGTGACCCTTGTTAAATGTTAAATGACAACATTCACGTTCGAGATCAGCGGGGTTGTCATGGCTCCTGAATTTTGTAAACATGTGGAAATAACTTTGTTGCAAAGTGTCGGGCTTTAAGAACAATCCTCCTATTCATAACGAAAACTGAACTGAGGAAGGCCATGTTAAAAGTCACTGCTGTGTCAGTCCAACAGGAATTTTGAGAAACAACTTACAAAACGAAAAAGGAAAGAAGATGTTCTTTGCATTGATGTTTTTGGGTGACTTGATATTATTTAGCTTTAAAATTGCGGTTTGAATCGAAATACAATCATTGTTGTTTTATCTGTTGTCTAGTCTGCTGCGGTGCAATTCAACACAAAAATAGGACCAATGTTTTCTGACAAGGAAAAATGTGCAGTCTGTATCAAGCAGTAAAAATATGGTTTGAAAATTCAAATACTGCTAATTAATTAGTCTAGTTATGTTTATTTGTATAGCCCTAAATCAAAAGGAGTCTCAAAGGGCTCTAATTACTGTGCTTGTATTTATTTTTCATGTCTGTTCACTGATCCTTTACCAACCTGTGTCTTCGAGACGCCAATTGGTGTGTTGTGTCTTGGGCAAGGACAGCATGGAAGTGCCCACCTCTCTAGGCCCTTTTTTGGATTGGGATTTTCCCCCTCACATGTAACACGACTTAGTCCATGTTTGGGGGCGGCAGTAGCTCAGGAGGTAGAGCGCTCGGCTTGGGATCAAGGGATCCCAGTTCGAATCCTGGCTCGTCCGTGTTACATGTCGAAGTGTCCTTGGGTAAGACACTGAACCCCTAATACCCCCAATAAGCAGGTTAGCGTCTAACATGGCTGCAATACAAGGCCGCTATTGGGAAATGTGGAGCACATTGTAAAGCGCTTTGGGATGTCATTGACTTGAAAAGCGCTATATAAATGCAGATCATTTCATGTCATACCAGTAGCAGAAAAAGCCGCCTGATCTGTCTCAAATACAGCACCTTCATCATTTAATCGCATCTGTTTTTTGGTGTTTAGCGTCCTGCCTCTTCAGAGATGGCCCCACTGAGTAGGTCTGCAGCAGCCCATGACAGGCACTTTGCCCTCAAAGCTTTCTGCTACATGAATAACGAAACTGACACCAAATCTTAAATCACAGAGGAAAATCTTTTGTTCCGACATTTTGAGTTGCCCTGTTTTGTTCATATTGAAATCATACACTTTGCATACCATGAGCCTTCTTTTTTTTTTAAACAAACTTTGTAGCGATGACTTTACGTACTTTGCTTTTGTGATGTATTAAAAGGCTTTTGTCTCTTAAAGAACATTCTGTTTCATATATTTTTGTATCCATCCTAGGCCTATTGCAAATACACAATCTAATTTCTATATAAATTCCTGCAAATGTATGCCATAGATACTCTATAGGACTGTGGAGCCTCAAAATGTGTTGAATGACCATATCTTAGAAGCCCTTTAGAAGCACTTCAATGGCAAAATAAAAGCAGCTTAACCAATCCAAAGACTTAGTTGTTGCTACATGCTACTTTGCCTGTTTTACCCATAAAATAAATGAGCAGATTCTTAACTATTTATGCTGTTGGGAAATAGTCATACTCCGTACATAAAAATAAGTCATCTAATATCACATCTTTTCATAATGCTGATATATATGTTTTTAAGACAACAACTGATTTCAACAACTAGTCCCTTTTTTAAAATTACAAATCATTTTAAGAGCTTTAATAAAGGGTTTCGAACAGGGTGCCCCCTGAGGACAGCTGAAGTGCTGGTGGACCTGTTCTGAAAATGTCTCACCAGTGCTGGGTCATAGTGATTGTCCAGTACTGTATATATATTTGTCTCTGTGTGTGTGTGTGTGTGTGTGTGTGTGTGTGTGTGTGTGTGTGTGTGTGTGTGTGTGTGTGTGTGTGTGTGTGTGATTTTCATAATCTATTTAGCCTTACTTCTAATAATGATCACAGTAGAAGCATATTAATAACATGACTAGTTGTTATTCTGGAAATGCATATCAAATCGGGTTTCCTTTGCGGGAATTGTTAAGAAAAAGTAGCTATCAGCTTGAAAAGGGTTGGAGACCCCTTTGTTTAAACATTTTGAACGGTTGGCCAGAAATGTTGCATGCTTTTAGCCAAGCACTGCAATATTTTTGTCTTTTGTCAAAGGCGCGTTGCCTCAATACATGCGAGGACTGAACACTGACTCATGCAGATTTATGTCAGTCGATGTAATGTCTTGCTTGCTTGCCTTGTTTGTGAGTGCGTCTTCAGTCTTGCTCGGTTGCACTTGTTTGTTATTGGAATTTTACTACTCCCGCCCTCCGTCCGCCTATTTATTCTCTGCTGAATTATGATTGGTCGAAATATCATAGGCCATGCTGTTCGCGAAGCCGCTATCCTCCTTGGTGATTGGCTATTCTTAAACAATCTTTTTTTTCTCTCGTTATTAGTAATCTAACAGCGTGATTAATACGACAGAAAACAACACAGGATTAGTGGAAACAAAAAAACGAAAAAAAAACAAAACGCACAATTATGCTCCGCTTAATGCTCCGCGTCTTTATGGTTGGTTGTACGAAAACCGGAACTGCCATATCGCACGGCTTTCCTTTGCTGTGATTGGCCGCGCTGTTACCGTAGCTGTCACAGTTATCCGACTGGCAGCTTTCGCCTGGTCTCTGCCGTCACAAGTCTGCCTGCCGAGGCATTCGAAAGCCGTATACGGCCTCCGCTTTGGACCCACAAGACACAACGGCGTTGATGTCATTGACACAGTGAGCTAGAAAATGATCATCTGTACGAATAAGATGGAGTACCCGCTGAGAAGCCAGTGCCAGCGAGTCCAGAAGCAGGTAGGTGAAGGAAGCGAGCGCCAAGTTCGGGGGTACTAACGTCTCAACTGGAGCGAGGTTCATTTTGCCCACAAGGTGTCAAAAACCTCCTTAATGTCATGTCTCATTTTGAATAATTCTATACTTGACCCAATTAAAAGGCAACTCAATGTCCAGGCAAGGTGGTAACTTTGCCTTACTTGGAGGAGGTAGGCGGCTAGGGGGGTTGCTATGATTAATATAATTACAAGCCTCTGACTTATTTTACCTTTTGACGTATGTCGACAAAAATCCCCCCGAAATGACTTTGGGGTGGTTCCTTTACAGTAAAGACACTTTGTCGTCACCCAGCTTAAATACATGTCGCGTCTATCTCATTCAAGTTTACACTTTTCCTGTTTTATTTTACAATGTCGGCCAAATTGATGATGGCAAAAAAAGTCTAAAGACGCACTAATTAGCGTGAATGTGTGTTGACATGGATGAGGTCCAATTTTTGCTCTGGGTGGCCGGTGACGTCAACCCAAAAAGATTTGGGGAGAAAAGTGTCAAATGAAGATAGTCTTAGCATTAAAAGGTGACATATGAGCATTTTTATCCAAATCAATCGCTGCGATGCCTTCCTTGTTGTGAATATTGGGATGCTTTTGTAGTTCAACAAGGACTGCCAATCAAACTTGTTTTTCTCCCGTGCCTCTGCGTTTTCTTTTGCAACCTGTAGGGGGGCGCTAGCTCAAGGAGTTTGCTTCAGGTGAAATGGAGCAAAGCAGGCAGAATGAACTTGCATGCATGCAAATTCCAGCATTAAAAAACAAACGAAGGCGAATAAAAAAGAATAGATTTTTAATCCACATTGTGAAATTAGTTAAATTCATTCTTACATCACTCATAGTTGGTTGGTCCTCCACTTAAGTTTTTTTTCTATCCGCTGCAGAGTTGTGTATGTCCTGCTCCGTCGGCCCCTTTTCTTTAAGAAGCGTTCATTCAATAGAATTGCTTAAGGTCCATGCTTTGGTGAGCTATGGACTGTCACTAGTTGGACAACAGGGCATTACACGATTTGTCATTTCATTCCCAGTGATGCCTTTGTCCTAATCGTAGGAGTTGTGCTCAATTCTGTCTTTGTAGTAAACAGCTCTGCTGCACTCGTAGCCCAAATGCTTGGCATGCAATACACACTGGTGGCCTTTAATCTGGGTTTATTGTAAGAAATCAATGCCCAAAATGTATCCAGATGTAGAATAACCTGTGCTCTACTGTTGACTCTGTACTCATTATATTAACAGTAATAGAGCGTAGCAGTTTGATGACTACATCTGGCTGCTATGAGTAGTACTCATGAAGCATTAGCAATTAACTACAGGCATGTTTATGTCTCAACTAGTAGCGCTTCCCCAGTCATATTTGATGGGGCTTGCTTCGCTAAAATCCTTTAATCAGTTTTTCTTTTTCATAGCCCAAAATCCGTTTATTAAACGATAAAAATGTAAATCTCACAATCCCTTCCATTTGAAGGCAAATTTCATTTTTGCCCTGACTACATATTCTACTATGTTAAACCACAAAATTAGGATACGTGGTACAGATAATGAATGGATGGATGGATGGATGTGTTGAATTACTTTCCCTAAAATAGTATTTTAATTCCACCCTTGCTGAGCTCAATCTTGGTGATTTACTTTAATTACAAATACAATCATTTGGACAGTTCCTGCCTGTGCATTGTTAGTGTGTTCGTTTGATGTTTGTAGACATTTAGGATGTCATTTGTATGCAAAAATAATAGATGTTTATTAATGTAATTTTTATAGAAATGAAAAATAATCAAGTTGAAGAAGGTTAATCAAATTGTAATTTAATGCAGTAGATCATTTATATTTATTCCCTAAATTATGTAGAGTTCAGTTTACAACTAGTGCACCGTTTAGCCTCAAATGTAACATAATTGTGCTACTAATGTGCCTAGGTTGCCCTTCTGCGAGTGTAGGTGAGAGTGAACTAGTAAGAATATTGTTGAGCATGTTTTCTTTCAGGGTGAGGCAAACTAGTCATCCGTACATTAAACTGACTGTCAACACGCTTCACAACTTTTTGGAAAGTTGTTTAAGCAGCATTTGTGTGATATACCAGCTGAAGGCGCCACTAGTGCATGACTAAATCAATCTTGCACTGTAGTTTACTCTATTAAGACATTAGTAACTTGAAAGTCAAGCATTATTATTATGATGCAGTCGTTCACTTGTTGTAACATTCAGATGTTAATTATTCAATTCTTATTGAATTGAATTGTTTTTATTATTATCCATCTCAACGTTTTGAAACATTATGAAAACAAGATTATACATCACACCTCAGGGTATAACTGTAATAAAGACTTTAAAGAAAAAAATAATAAAAGACTGTAAATATGTAGTTCTTAGAGCTTGGCCAATGTTATAATAATATTGCAATGAGAAAAAAAGTGCATCGTAGCAATAATTCAATGAAATACATCCTTCAGTTTGTGTGCAGCGCAACAGCTAAATGCTGCCTTACCTTGTTTGCTTTAAAACCTGGGCTCTGATGGACTCGATTTCAGGCTTGTTACCCAAACCCTACTCATAGTTCGTAAACGAGATAAATAACAGGCACGAACTGGTGTGTGTCAAAGAGTACCCATGTCTCTAGCGTAAGGTGAATGGATGGCAACCAGATTCCATTAACCTTTTCATAGAAAGCCTACACACTTTTTTGCACTAAAGAGGCAGTGTGTAATATTTAGCTCTTACTTGTGGTAAAACTAATATATATATATATATATATATATATGTATGTATGTATGTATGTATGCTCTGCAATTGGCTGGCAACCAGTTCAGGGTGTCCCCTGCCCGATGATTGCTGGGATGGGCACCCCCCGCGATCCTACTGAGGATAAGCGGTGCAGCTAATGAGATGATATATATATATATATATATATATAATCATGACCATGCTGGAAAAATACATGAACTATCATAAAAAGGAGGATTTTTATAAATATCCGTTAGTCGAGAAACTTGTATTTATATAAAATGAGCCTTACTTAGTGTGAGTTAACATAATTGTCTGTCATCTTGCTGCTCTTGGTACCTAAGCACCCAAAAACCATATGTTTCATGCTGGGCAAGTCGGCCAAGGCTGGGCAAGTAAAAGTGTGCAGTTTGGTCTCTTGGCATAATTTTGTACTCTTCTTTGTAGCCCTTATTTATTGTTGCACTACACAATAGAGCGGCATCTCGTGTTGAAATATTACACGGTGTCCCTTTAAGTATTGGCATGGCACCTCTTCAAATTAAGGTGGTCGATTTGAAAATTTGCTAAAACCAAATTTTGGTAGGAATTCATGAGTTACATTTGAATACTTCAACCCGCTTGTGGTATTTATTTAAAAAAAAAAAAAAATCCGGAAGTTATGGTTACTCTTCTTTTTAATACATGCTTTAATTTTGGCATTCAAACTTATTTAAAATCCTGATTACTTATTGTTTTTTTTTTTTTTTTTGCAATTTAAATCAACAAAAATTTCTTCCAACGCATGTTTATTGGGTGTGGTTTGTTGATTAGGATAGCTTCAACCCTTGTTTTTTGCCTACATCGCTCTTCCGTATAATTTTTGTTTTTTGTTTAAAGTTTTGTTGGTCTCCTATTACTTTTTTCCCCAACCTTTGTCCGCTTGCATCTAGTTTGCCTCGTCCTTGTTGTCACCCCCACAGCCTCTCTGGCCACCAAGAGGCCTGATTTAAAAAAAAAAAAAAAAAAAGGGTTCAAGTTGCAGGGCCTGAAGCGTACTGTTTACTCCAGAACAAATTTTTGCCTTGCCTACCTCGTGATTGAGATGCAACCGGCTTGTGGATCGAATGTCCTGCCTCCTTCAACACACAAACACACACATGACTGGAGCTGTCACATGCACCCCCAAGTACACGTTTCCCCCCCTTTTTGCAATTGTGTGGATCTACTCAGTCATTCTTCCTCATCTTTGGCGGCTCACTAAGGCCTCTCTTGATTTTCACCAGCTGCCTGGCTGAGGTACAAAACAATAATGTCAATCTTCCTTGGGTTTAGACTTTCAAATTACCTTGATTGCAAGTTAGGTTTTTCCCACTGCAAACACTCATCCTGCAAAAATATTCAATAGACTGTTTATTCAGAATTATATTGGAGGTTACAAAGGTTTTGGTTTATCAGTGCTGTATTATTTAAACTCATTAGTGCGTTATGACACCTCAACGCCGCTTTGGTGTGATTGATTCATCGCCAAATTAAAAAGATCATTTTCTATGACAAACAAATGATCGATTATCATCCTAAACCAAGAATTGTTGGTTGTCCAGCTGTCCTCTATTTTCCTGTCTGTTGTATGGAAGAAAAATACACTTTGTAAAAGCCCCTATCTTCTCCGAAATGATGATTCCTTCCTTTTGACGCTACCCGCCCACATGGAATGTTTTTTTCGCCCTCTCCTTTTCATGTGGGTTGTTTTATATTTTCTTCATGGTTTTCATGTGGGTGGACAATACGGTATGTGTGTCTGCTGAGTAAGTGTGCTGGATTGCACCATTTCTTGCTTGTTGATATGGGTACCTGTATCATAAACATCGCCCTTTGCTTCAAATACATTTATTTGACAACAACACTTTAACAGGAATAGTTAGTTTAGAAAAGAGCTGGGCAATTAATCAAAATAAACTGGATTAATCATTTTAAAAACTGTTGATTACAAAATTAGATGAATCATGAAGTCAAAGGGAGGGATTTAAGATTTTTTTTTTTCAAACAATAGTTACTTACTAGTATTCGTGGAATTTATTCTAGTTTTTTTCCTCTCAACTGTGAATGACCCATTAGAACTGATTTAAAATCAGTTATTATTGTCTTAACATTTTGCACAGGATGTCCTTTTTTCATCAATAAAACATGTTTTTAAGTAAATCTGTATTTGTCGGGTTTACCTTTTATTAATTGTCTGACAGATAAAAAAAGTTTTCTTTTCTGGTGATAACACCCATTCCTAGTTGAAAACCTTTACTTGAGGACATGAACCAAGTTTCTATTCATTTTAATATCAAAACAAAACCAAAGATGCAAAGAGTTTCAACAATTAGCATATTTCTGTTATTCATTACCCCAGAATAAAAATTTTGTATGTAGACCTATGTTATTATTGTTTGGCATCTGATTCATAAGTAAAAAAAAAAAAAAAAATCAAAAAATATTAATGCTGACACAATTTTTTGTTAAAAGGCTGAGCATGTGTGCTGTCTAATATCTTTGTGTTTTGGGTGTTTTGCTGTTCTGCTGAGTGATTAAAGTGAGCCAATTAAAACTAGCTTCAATTTTTCTCTTCACTTTCTTCATGTCATGACTATCAATTAACTTTGGATACATAAGTTAATCAGTGACTAATTCAGGCTTAACTTTCGCTTCGAGAAACTCTTTGCCAGACCGAGCTCTGGTTAAGCTTTCCCTCTGACATTCTGTGTAATACTTTGCGAATTACATTTGTCACACATTTTTTTCCCTGCAGAAACAACCATAATTTCTAAATGTGTTAATTTTACAAGCCACAAATTTAATCTGAACAACCGGTGTGTGTGGTTGGGAAGGGGGTTACCTTGGTTTGCTGGTGACATGGCAATTTCCATCAGTTCCCTAGCCAGTTAGCAGATGGGGGTAGAGTCATTGAGTGTTTGAATTGATATTTTTCTTTTTTTAACTTGAGTAGGTGTTTGTGGTTGTTCAAAAATGTGAATGCTTTCAACTTAAGACAGTAGAAATGTGTGTGTTATTACAATTATAGCAATCGCTAATTACTTTTGCTGATGCACATATGTTTGTTTAGGCCACAGCGGGCAAGGAGAAGGAAAGCGTGTGGTCCGGCAGCAACGCAGATGCCTTGTGGCAGCAGATGGCGTCGCATCCGCAGTACTTGGAGCGCTTCCTGCGAGCGCAGCATTATATCATGCAAATGGACGGACCCCTGCCACTGCCCTGCCGACACTACATCGCCATTATGGTGCGGTTTGTTTCTCTCATTTTTTACCGTAGAATAGGAATATAGCAGCCCCTCTAAATACGAGATACAAGAAGCCTTTTGAGCAAAAATCTTGCACAACGTAAGAGAAAATCCAAGTTACAAGAATTTCCAGACACTACCACTAGAGACCGCTGAAACTACTCTCCGTCAGTTAGCATGTGCCTTTCCCATCATACAGTTGTGATTCTGCGCACTTGTGTTGTTTTTATCGTATTTATTACGCATCATAAAGAGTCCCTCATGTGCCCTCACCCCTCATGCACCTCTCCCTCACTTCCTCCACCACCATGCATAGACCGCCGTTAGGAACTGAAGGGCTTCTTCCATGGTAAGTGGTCATAATAAACTCAAATTTTATTTTGCGAATATCATCTTATTCATCCTAATACTGTGTTTTTCTTTTCAATTACTGTTTGCGGGGTTTTTAGTAAACAGGAATATGCGTTTTATAGCTATAAAAGCATGATGGCATTGGCATTCCCGGGCATTCTACTTGGGTGATGTTGTTGGGCCTTGGTTTGTTGAAAAAGTGCGAGGGAGCCACTAGGGAGTGCCAAAGAGGCGCTTGTACACAAAAGCAGATGTTTATGGATTTTGTTGGTGTTTATCAGGGTTGCCTTGACACCAAACCTAGCCTAATGTATTTCCAAAGGCCTAAAGTACCACTGTGTAAACTTTTATGAAAATTGTTTTGCCGTTTCGGAGCCAATAAATCGCATACGAATACACACACACACACACATCAATCGGGATTTATAAGTAAGAAAATAGGGATTCGTTATCAAGTTTAGATAGATTTAGATAAGTAAATTTAAATTTATACATAAATTTGGATTCGATTAGTAGTTTATAGTTAGATTAGATAGAAGGATTTAGATTATGTATATATGTGTGTATATATAATATATATATACGTTTAGATAGATTGGAATTAGATGGGGTTAACTTGGATATTTTGGGGATACTGGAAATGGATCGATCTGGGAAAGAATACATTTTATATGGAGAGGAGCCACTGTATCATATTAATTTGATAATCAGTTCATTATTTATTTTTGTACCACAAATATCCAAACACTGTCAGTTTCTCCCCCAGCTGCAGAAGGTTTGCTGATCTTTGTGTATGTGTTTTGTAGGCGGCGGCACGTCACCAATGCCACGAGCTGGTCTACCTGCACTCTGCACACTTCCTGAGGCTGGGCGGTGAGCCCTCCTGGTTGCAGGGCCTGGAGGAGGCACCCCCGCGCCTACGCCGGCTCGACCACGTCAACAAGGTGCTCGCCCACCGGCCCTGGCTTGCAGCCTGCTCGCACATCAAGGTAAGAAAAAAGGGGCCTTGTAAAACGGACTTTGTGGGACAAGTGTTATACATTCGGCTCATTTTGTGCCATTCAGCTCAAAGAAAAATGGAGCAAACAGAAACAACTCTTAAAAGAGGCATAATGGGATGAATCAACTATTTGGAGCTCTTTGTCATTTAAAACAGCGTATTTCTCACTAAAAACACTTAACGAGGTGTTTTATCCCTTAAACCCCACCTTTGATAATTCTATATCATGCCTGCTCTCCATCTAGCACCTACCCTCATCTTGAGAAAGTGGTTTGGGTGCATTTTGTGCGTAAAACCTCAGGGACCCTTTATAATTACAAGGTCGTATAGGGATACAAGTAATGTTGATCAGTTGAAACTCATTTTAAAGAGATACTTGGATGTTAAATGGGTGCTTTGCAAGGGAAAGGTCTGCTTTTTGTGAACAAGGCGCTACCTCTTAACATAAATTATCTGCACCAAAGTCAATTTTCTCTGAAACTGCATCACCTTTGCGTCAAAAGTAACACAACATCATTTAAGAGTAATAGTTTATTGTGAAAGAGCTTAAAATCACAGTGAACGTGCTTAAATGAGATTTAGGCTGTTCTTTTAAAAAAATTCTGATTAAAATATATGCTGATTAAAGTTTATGCTGATTTTTTTAATGTGGATCATTATGTACTGTACATCAACTAATCTTATAGTTATGACACAGTTCAGTGTGATATATATATTTTTTCCTTGTACCCGTAGATGTTTTTTAATTTTTTTTATTTTGTAAGTTCTCTTACTCCGGTACTTACTTCTCGTCTCGTCCTTGGCTTACTGAGATATGACGCCATGTGAAGAATACCAGCACCCTGCAAGCCAGTCACTATATTGGTTTACATGTTAATGAGTCGAAAAGGTTTTGAGTGTTTTAAGCGATTTTGGTAGATTTTGCGGAGAATGCCTAGGCCTTGTGTCACAGGTGGGTGCAGCAACGGTACAACAAATGTCGGGCAGCCAAAATAGGGCAAACTGGCAAAATTAACACACAGCGAGTTAACAGGCCAAACTAGCTGGGACACGGCTTGCTAGCCGGCTGCTGAAAAGGGCTAACCGGGACGAACCGGCAGCAGGCTGGCTGACCAAAAACATGCAGTAAGCAGTCAGGCTACCTGGAAACCAACGTAAAACGGCCACAAACACAAACCCAACAGGGGAAAAAAATATATATAATATAAGTACACACTGGAGGCTATCCAGCTAACTTACTACTTACAGGGCTGACCCAGATCAAACAAAACTGGAAGCTTTTAGGAACCTGCACCATAACCTGGAGCTATCTGGACATTATTTTATTAATTGCAAGACACACGACAAAATATACAAAAGGAATGTCACAATCCCTTACCCAAAAGGAGGCAAAGGCAAAAAAGGAACACACGCTGTCCACAACAGCAGGTAAACTTACCTCATGCAGCTTTTGATTATCAAAGCATGCAGCTTAGACAAAACACCCCCCAACGATACAGTAAGCAAAATTCCAATTGCTACAAGCAGAAATGAGCGCTATGTATTCACTGATTACTGCAATTGCTTTCTCTTTTTCAATGGGACCTGCCATTGTCTTAAGTCCTTGTTGTCACCCAGTGACATCACAGGTCTAGGGGGTATGAGGTCAAACTGTCAACTTTCAGAATTACTTCCTCGACTTCCATAGCCCGAGGAATATTTTGGAACATATCTGCACGATTGTGGGGAGGAAAACCACAAGTTCTATGCCTGATTGATGAAAAAATGTGTCTTTTGTAATCCCTTTAAGGCTTCACCCATTAAGAACTTTTAAACACAGGTCATAACTCTTTTGACACACCCGAAAGGCCAGCTCCACCTTCTAAGCCGTCCACCCATTAGACATATCCCAATCGCGATGGAAAGCGAGTAAAATGCTCCCATGTGTTGGGATTTGTGTTCCCGCAGACGCTGCTGAAGTGCGGCGAGCCATGCTGGTCACTGGCCGAGCTGGTCCAGGCTGTGGTGATTCTGGCCCACTGCCACGCGCTTTGCAGCTTCGTGTTCGGCTCCAATGCCAACTCTGCTCACCCAGCGACCCAGCCAAAAAGCCCCAACGGCAACACTCCCACCTTCTACAGCGTTGACGCAGCTAACGGCAACGCCATCCCACCTGCCTCACTTGACAACGCCACCGGGCGAACGACGCGTCGTAGAGTAAGCAACAAAAAAAAAACGTTTCTCAGTTTTCATAAATAGCTGCTGAATAAATTATAATGTTATATAAAATATAATTTTCATTACCCACAAAACTGCTACCAATCAAATAGTTAATTCTTTGTTGTACCATAAATTCCGCACCACTGAGCACACCGGATTAAAAGCTACATACTCTATTTTATTTTGTAAGATCGGCAACAGATTTAAAGCAGAAGCCATAAAATAAATATTTCATGTTCATTTCTTACATTTTAAGCACGGTGCACACTTGGCACCAACCGTGTGGGGAATTCAGCGTTGAAACATTTAGCTGCAGTACTCCAATGGTGTGCGCCTCTCTGCATCGATTTCAGTTCTGCTCAGAGTTGTTATCATCTTGTGTTTTTGGATCATGTGAACTTTTAAGATGGCCATCACATAGACAAGCACATATTTATTACTACGCGGAAAGAAAAATTGCATGAGGCCTGCATCCCGTAAAATGGGAGCCCTGTATCTCTATACGGTGGCACCAGGACAACTGTACTGCTGAGCATAGTACCAGATTATAACACAGTTGTGGAAGTCGTCCGGACCAAAATGCATTAGCTTGTTATCGTTCCTCAAGTATTAAAGGAAATTAAGTGTCCTGAAATTGACGCAGATGAGAAGAAGTGGTGTGGCGTTTTTGATAACTTCCATTGCTGTTTAATTCGAAATTGATTTTTGGGTGAAAAAGTAAATATTCTATAAAGTCACTGTTAAGCTTCTGGTTTTGCTCCTGTTGTGTATTTTATAAATAATGGTGGCCAAATCAGGGACTAATAGAAGAGAACAGATCGCAGTTTTTCTTCATACTGCCACGAAAAAAAAAGAACTAGCTGCACTGTATTTAAAGCCGCAATGTTCAAAATATAGCAAAAAAACTAGCGGCTCGTACTCCGGAATTTACGCTAATTTCACATAGATGCCACAAGATAGTGACAATTTGTGACTCTCAAGTGGAAAGTTTCTATGTGTAACAATTGATAAATAGAACGACAAAAATAAATAACCTTTTTGGACTGTTGTCTAATCCGCTAAGATATTTTAGTAAACCGAAGCAGTGCGCATACACCTAAAATAAGTTGTATTTTGTATGGTTTGAATGGATCTTTGATTTTTACTATTTTGTCAGTCTTTAGACTCCAGCAATGAAGTGCCACGTGTTAAAGAGAAGATCCACAGAGACCAAGAGGAGCAAGATATGCGAGAAGAGCGTCTTGTGCACGCTGGTGGGTGAACAAAACCCTGGCGTGAAATCCTTGATATGGGAGGGAGTTCCAGGAGGTTTTATGGAGCAATATTGCAAGGACCAATACAGTAGATCACTTCAATACATATTTTATAACAATGGGGGTCTATGTTTCCATTTATTTGAGAAAAAAAATCGGTGTTGTTTTTTTCAAAGTTATCTTAACATGTTCAAGTGAAAATGTTCAGATAATAATTTGGAGGAGTTGGCGCTTAATTGTAGTAACCTGAAATTACCTAATTTCCTCTTTGAACTCTTCTTTGTACATCGTTAAATCATAGTCTGTCACAACCTACAGGCTAAGAGTGGAATTAAAATTATAAAGTATTAAACACATACAAACAATTTAGTGTGTATTTTTATTTTTTTAGATGTTGAAGAAGAGGACGAACTGATCTACTTTGCGGACCCGTTGCGCTTCGTCACCGACCCCGATTTTCATTACCAAGAATTTGCACGCAGGGACGAGGACCACTTTCAAGTACTTCGAGTTCAGGTGAGGCAACTTCAACAGGAAACGGAAATAAGCAGTCACTATGGAAACAGACGCTTTTGTAACCATTGGCGAGTGGATGGAGTAAAATGAAGTTCGATTGATGACCGGGTTTTTTTTGGGTGGTGTTCAGGATTACTCTTGGGAGGATCACGGCTTCTCGCTCGCCAACCGTTTGTACTCGGACGTGGGCCATCTCCTCGATGAGCGTTTTCGGAGCGCCATCGCCTTGTCGTCCCCGCGGGGTCCCGAGCTGACCCGGGCCGTCTGGAACTACATCCACTGCCTCTTGGGAATCCGGTCAGCCAAACAGTCTTTTCTGGTCGCCTTGGAAACCGCAAACATGTTTAAAACTCTTTTGTTGGCCGGCGACAGGTACGACGATTATGACTACGGGGAGGTGGACCGGAACTTGGAGCCCGATTTGAAGGCATACGTGAAGGACGTGGCCTGTTTACCCTACGCCGAAGGCAAGAGTGCGATGTGCACGCTCGGCTGGACGCCTCTCACCACATCCGAGCGGGTAGGTCGTATTCGCATTAAGTCTGTACCCACAAAATCCTTTTAGACATCAGTCTTCCGCATTTCACGTTTTGCAAATTAAATTACTTCATCAAAGCGGAGGTTGTCGGGACCTTGGTCTGTTGCCGCATGCAGCTCTAGAGACACACTCCCAGAGGCCCAAAGTACAGCTGTGTAAATTTGATCGAAAATTGGTTCAGCCGTTTCTGAGCCTATACTGTAAGTCACATATGAAAACACACAAACGCACTTCCAACTTGGGATTTACTGTAAAAATAATTCATGTGAAAGAGAATATTGGAGATATTCATTTTCGTTCATTCATCATCTAAATCGTCCCTCAATGGTTTATGAAGGAGGATTAAATGTCGACTCCACTTTGGCACTTCTTGGAGAACATTGGTGGAAATGTCTTTTTTCCCCTGCCGATTCTTTTCCTACCTGTGTCATGACAAAACCTCAGAAGCAATACAGACTTTGGATTAATTAAGCTTTTTGCAGATTTCCTTGCCTTTCTGTATAATTTTTTAACGGTAACCTTCCATTTTGTCTGCTTTCTGTCCAGATCCACGTGAATTTACTGGTGATGGAGGCGCGTCTGCAAGCGGAGCTCCTTTACGCCCTGCGAGCCATCACTCAATACATGATTGCCTGAGACCTTTGTTGTTTTCTTCCTTCTCCATCGAAGTTGGCCGACTAACACACGCACAAGACACTTCCTGGCGGCGAGACAAGTGCAACAAGACGCTCTGTGACAGCAATTTTGGGCTGACAATAAGACCTGGCTTTTACAGTTCATCTTAATTTGATCTTCTGTAAACTCCTGAATGTGCTTCATTGGTTAATTCCTTCACTTTGGCTTTGTCCGGTCAGGTTTTGGACCTGATGTTTTTGTAGGCCATGTAAACAGAACAATTCCAGTTTGATTCTAGGTGGAATATGCGTGATGCATCTGCTATGTGAACACCCACCAGTACACATCTGATCTCAAAGGGAAAAAAGCTTCTCTTTGGCTTTGAGGATGCATGTTCACATTTTCAAAACGTTTCTAGAAGGTCAATTACATTTCGCATGAAAAGGTCCTTGAGCATTTATGCTCGTCCAGAAATTCAGACCGATACGTAGACGATTTGGTGAGTTCGCTGTCCATCATGAAAGCTCTCTTCACATAGTTTGTGCTCGAAGTGAATGTTGTCCAAGGACAATCCCTATTCAGTGTCTGAAGGACCTTTTTGCAACTGTTTTTACAAAACAAAAGCACATCAACCTAACAACCTGAGTTTATTTTAAAAAAAAGCACTTTTACAAAACATATCTATTTATATAACAAAGGAGCAAGTGAATGTTGGATTTTATTTTAATGAAAGACCTGCTGAGATGCAGCACGGCGGCTAGGTGGCTAGAGCACAGCCCTACGGTGTGGAGGTCCAGGGTTCAATTCTAGCTACCGCATCCTCCCCGTACAGAGTTTGCATGTTCTCCCGTGCCTGCGTGGCTTTGCTTTGGGCACTCCCGATTTCTCCCACATACCTAAAACATGCATGTCAGGTTAATTGGTTGGTCCAAATTGTCCCTAGGTGTGAATGAGCGAGCGAGTGAGTTGTCTGTCTCCTTGTGCCTGGCAACCAATTCAGGGTGTCCCCTGCCCACTGCCTGAAGATAGCTGGGATGGGCTCCAGCACCCCCGCGACCCTACTGATGATAAGCGGTGCAGAAATGGATGGATGGAAATGGACCTGCTGAGAAGTTTTTTAACTGACAAATGAAAATGTCGTATTAAGCTTGTTCGTTAGCGCTTTGTGGTACAAAAAAAAGTTGAGCCATCGACAAGATGATTGTCTTTACTATCTTTGCTCCCTGAACAAAATGAATGTTTTTGTGCCGTATGGAAACAAAATGGACGGTACCGTTTGCAAAGCAGAACCAGCTGCAAACTGTTTATTTTTTTATCATTTTTGTACACCGGACTTGTTGCTGTTTATGTGCTATTCTGGATTAGCATTCAGACATTTGATGTAGCGCCGTGTTTCTCAAGATTAGCTTCTAAAAGTTTATACATTGTAAAGAAAATAATTTCAATAAAATTGCACAGCTAAATCTGGACAGCAAAATGATACGCCTGCTCATTATTTTAGAAGTTGCGCGTGTGCTTTACCTTCATATGTTTTCTTGGATAAAGTTGTTTTTGAAGTGTTTTCAGAAGGAGACATTTTTTAATTTAAAACTCAAAATGCTTTCCTTCTTTTTGCAATTCTTAATAACCCATTTTTTTATTTACCAAGTGTGCCCTGAGACCTTGTCCAGTTTGTTGCAGAAAATCTGTCAATACTTTCTTTTTCAGTATATTTGTCCTGTGATCAGGTGATTAACTTTAACATCCATCCGTATCAGTAGGTGGAAGAGGATTACTATTTTTTTCCTTCATGTACTTAGTACTCCATGTACTCTTTGAAGCAGTTTAATGTGTGACCTATCAGTGGTCAAAAATTAGTGGGGGAAAAAAAAAAAATACTAAGGGCATCATGTCATAAACATGTTTTATGAGGTATTCCTATAATCTTTTTTTTTGTTCTTAATGGTTTTGAAGAATAGCAACTCATGGGGTCATTATTGACCCCACTTATGCATCCAAGGGTTAAGAATGATAATATAAATCATGTAAAAATCTTGCACATAATTTTGCTAATTATCATTTTCTTATTATACTTAGGAAAAAATTACTTTTTATCCGGCATCCTGCTGCCACGTTGTGCTGTTTGTCACTGGCCCTCGCTTTTACCAGACATGTACATGTGCGGTCCCTTCTCAAAAGTTTCTTATTTTCCTCAAGCTGAGGTTTTGGTTTGTCTTTGCCCTAATGTAGATCAAGGGGTGGTGTAATAATAGTCTGGTCTGTGCAACACTTTGAGACTTGTGATTAAAGGCTTTACAAATAAACATGATTTGGCTTGACAAGACAGTACCATCTAGTGGTCAAATATTACACAACGGAGCTTTGAGGACAGTATGTAGTATATCAGGCTGATCAGATTTACTACCTGCAGGTGGGACCCGGATTTAATCCAGATCCCCATAAATGTCTGAGCATAATCAAAAAAGAAGTGTATCTCTTGGTCATTTCTATCAAAAGGTATGTTTGTTTGTTTTTTAAATAAACGCATGCCAACTGCTCCCTCTGGACGCTAGAGGTCAGTAAAGGATCTACTCGTAGTTTTTTAGTAAGCTCAGTATAGTTACTAGACTAGTAGTTTGATCTGATGTAGTCAAGTCATATTTATTCGAATAGTCCTTTATCACAAAAAGTATCAAAGGGCTCTATAGATCACAACAACAACACAGTAACTGGTAGATAAACCTCTTAAATATAAATATGCATAATGCACCCCTAGATGAATTGTGTCTATCATGATTTCAATTAATGACACGAGAGACAGAGAGAGATGACAAAGAGTGTGTGAAACGGAAAAAGTGAACAGTTTGTGTGTTTAAAATAATATTGGGTTCTTGATGGGCTGTTAATTTGAACTAAAACAAAGCATATCTTATCCGCCATGTTAAAGTTTGATTTTTGCTCAATACACTATACTAAGTAATTAAAATGTGACCACTTTTTTAGGATCCTTGTGCTTTTAGCACTTGTCTTGGTGGCACGGCAGGATGTACTGACATCTGGTGGGTAGATAATACGCACTCTCCCTTTAACTTTCACAAAGAGGTGGAGGCCTCAAACTATCAACCTGGGGGCTGCAATTGGCCTACGGGCCGCGGGTATGAGACTCCTGCTTTAAAGTGATAGAGTGTAATATATTGTCCCCAAAAACTTTCATCCAGTAAAAAACCGTTGATTTGAATACTAGGCAAAACTACATAAACTTTCATGGTGGGTTGGTGATTCCCTTAACCACTAGGGTGGTAGGGGCTTGAGAAGGTACAGCCTGGTAGCGCCCATCCCTCCCCAGGCTACACCAATGTTAATTTGGAAAAAACTGACCTCCCCCCAATTCTTCTACTGTTTCGGTTCAGAATGCTGAGTTGATGAGGATGAAATCAGGCATCACAATGCTGCATCTATCATCCACCTCGGTGGGTTTTCTGTCTGCTTGAACCAGCTAGGAGTCAAAGATGCGCGGGAATGGCCGGAGTCTTACGAAGAGGGATACTGAAGAACACGAATATACACACAAGCACATTTTTAAAAAAGCAAAGATGATATAATGTATGATTTCAGATGAGATACACTGCACCGACCATAGATGATTGCAAACCACAGACTATTATTACACCATCTCCTGATCTAAAACCTTCATGAGGGCAACGAAAAACTTAAAAACTTTAACATAAGTTTGTTTTCAAACAAAAATATGAAAGCCGCAAGTCATGCAATGGCTCATCTCTGAAGAGCGGGATGACGCGTTACACAGTAAAACAACAATAACCAGATGATGAAGTTGCTGTAGGGAATTTTGATAACAGGACTCTGATGGAGGACGGCAGGGTTTGTTTTAGAACATGGCCCTGATGACGTAGAAACGCTCAACGTTGTTTTGAGAAGCCCCACGTTGGGCTTCCTTGGCACGCCCATGGGAGGAGCCGACACACCTTCTTGCGGGGAGACGTGGGCCAAGAAAAAAAGAGCTAAAGGACTTCAGAAGAGGGCTTGCCAGAGACTCCAACGACACTAATTCGGCCGTTTTCGATGGAGTACACTTAGTTAATGTGTTAATGAAATTAAATCTGCCCCCGTGTGGAAATGTTGGCTTTCCTGTTCATCTTTTCCATCAAGAAACGAGCGCGCATAAATTGTTGGGTGAATGTAGGTTGTGTTTGGTTAATGGAGTCAGATAACTAATTCGAACAATTTGGTAAACGGTACATTTTGATATTTAATTCCCAACAATATTATGTAAAAGACAAATTAAGAAATTAATTATTTGCAGTATCAAAACGGCCAAGTTATTTTTGACCATATGAGTCTTCAATATGTTCTTTAAACGTACGCACAGTGCCATAAGACTTAAAAAGTGGTCGGCGGCGCCCTCTGTTGGCTGCGGCTGCATCGGCTCGCTACAACGGGTCAGGTGCAATCGACATTTCGTTCTGTGTACATTGTTACACAGAATGACAATACAAGGAAATTATTATTATTATTATTATTATTGCTTGTTTATTCCGCTCCCCATTATTTCCAACATTTAATGTTATAAACCTTTGAGACTCCTTGTGATTAAGGGCTGTACAAATAAACATGACTTGTATATTTTACTAAAGGTAACATTTTTCTTCTCATTTACCGCCTCTCACAGGATTTTCGCGTACCCGTAGCAGCAAGATGACAATTTTGTGAGGTCTCGCTAGATTAGCCTCATTTTATGTGAAATTTATGCAAATTTCTCGACCTTTGAGGGTTTTAAAGGGGCATTGTGTTAACATTTGACCACTAGATGTCATCGTATTGTGTCATGCAACCAAAGATGAGTGCTAACGCATTTTACTTCTTGCCCAGCCTTTCGCAAGGTCTCAGTGTTTTCGGGTTCCTGTAGTAGCAAGATGTCAGACAATTATGTTGGCTCCCCATTGACCCTTTGAATGTGACATCACGTTGCCTTCTCTGGCAGAATGAGAGCCATGTCGGACGGCAAGGAAGCACTTGAACGCATGGCAGTTGAGGTGAAACAAACACCGATAACGACGACAGAAGTATATGTATCATTTGGCCACTAGATGTCTCTGAATTGTGTAGTCATGCATTGCAGAGCAACGGAAAACGAGTGCCAAAAACACAAAAATAATTACAAACTACGGAAACCTGCAGAATTTGTTTTCCTCATTTTTTGCAAGTTTATTGAATGGCGGTTTAACCATTAGGAGGCACTAAAACACACTGTCAGTTTAAAATTTTGGATTTGGGATTCGATTCACTTCTAGAGGTGGCTCTCCTGTAATGGCTGGACAAAGCGCTTGGTTTGCATTTGCTTAAAAAAAAATCATAGTTTTTGATAGAAATGGCCTTAGAAACTTGCTTCTTTATTGACATACTCAGAAATTTACAGCAGGCCGGATTAAATCACCCAATGGGCCAGTTCAAGCCTCGAATAGTGCCACCATAAAACAGGACAAATACCAACAAGATAAAATTTCCATTAGACCAATCTTTTTTTTTTCTATTTCAACTGTAACAATTAAAGAATACCGATATTATTTTTCATTATTTGTTTTTCACGTTGCAGCTATTGAAATAAACAAGAATATATTAGCCAGAAACACAGTTCGAAATATTTTGGGGGAAAAAAAACAAACAAAAAAAAACACATTAAAGATAGTTCATTATTTAAATCAATATTGTTTGTTTTTAAGACTGAAGGTTTTCATACCCCTAGGAAGTGCTAAATATGACATACGACATGTTCCTTTAAGTCAGTGGTGTCAAACTCATTTTAAGTCGGGGGCCACACCATAGAACAAACATTCTGTCGGGGGCCGGACGAGTAGATTAAAGAGAAAGAAAAAGAGAGATAAAGAAATAAGAGAAAGAGGGAGGGAAAAGGACAGAGGGCAGGACAAAGAAAGAAAAAAAGAGTGAAGGAGAGAGCGTGAGAAACAAAAGATAAAAAGTCGTGAGAGAGGGGAAAAAGAAAGAAAGAGGAAGAAAGAAATCCAAAGAGGAATAGAAGGACAGAAGGAGAGAAAAGAGAAAAGAAAGCGCGAAGGGTAGGAAGAGAGAAAGAGAAAAGAGAGAAAAGGAAAAAAAAGGAAGTTAGAGCAAAAGAGGTTAAAAGAGAGAGAGATAGAGAGAGAGAGAGAGAGAGAGAGAGAGAGAGAGAGAGAGAGAGAGAGAGAGAGAGAGAGAGAGAGAGAGAGAGAAATAAATACAAGTACAGTGTCTTTGTGAGAGGCACCTGGCTTTGGCAACATCAAGTGGACATATTCAACCTGCTGCTTGTTTTTCTCTTGCGCTTCTCTAAGTGTTGTCTTGCGGGCCGGATTCAATCCCTTAGCGGGCCGGATCTGGCCCACGGGCCGCCTGTTTGACACCTGTGCTTTAAGTAAACCAAGTGTAGTACAGTACTGTACTTTGCTAGTACTGGAGAGGAAAATGAGCCATTTACTATTTTGCTGGCTCACAATTTTGAGTTTTTAACAGGATTCAAGATCTATTTATCACTGTGAATTTAGTAACACCATAAGACAGGAAATGAAAAATACCTACTAAATGAAATTACCCTAAAACTTTTGATTTGTCTTTGACGTTGCAGCTATTTAAATACACAAGAAAATATTAACCAGAAATGCAGTTCCTTTTGTATTTAAATGTTACTAATATTTGAAAAAATGCACTTTTATATGATAGTTCATGTATTTTGCTTGTTTAAATCAATTATATATATATATATATATATATATATATATATATATATATATATATATATATATATATATATATATATACAGACCATTTTTCTATGTTAACTTTTTTTGGCAAGCCTTTCACAAACTTTATGGTTATTTAGGTCCTCATAGCAGCAAGGTGCCGAACAATAATGTCAGTTCCCTCTAGGTACAGTTCATGCTATGTGAATCAAGCATATAGCCCAGCCGGGTGTTTTACTTGAGCGAGGTTGTTGGGGCCGTCGTTTGGTGAAAAAGCGCCAGGGAGCCACTAGGGACTGCCAAATAGCCGCATGACTGCATGCAGCTCCAGAGCCGTTTGTACACGAAGGCGGATGTTTATTGATTTTGTTGTTATTTATTGGAGGTGCCTTGAAACGAAACCTAGTTGAAAACACTCCCAGAAACCCTTAAGTACAACTGAGTAAATGTTCACAAAAATTGATTCAGTTGTTTAGAAACCTATAAGCCACATACAAGCACACACACGCAAATCAGGATTCAAACATAAGTTTTGATAGATTTAGATAGAAGAATGCAATTCTTCTGATCTACAAATATTTAAGAAGACACATGTAGATATGATAGCTCTTGTGTTTTCTTATTATTTAAATTAACAGTGCAACATAATACACAACGCCCCTTTAAATTAGTAGAGGAGTGATGTATCTTGCTTTTAATTCCAAATAGTCAACGAGCTTCGAACCTTCTGGTGTGGAGTTTGCATGTTCTCCCCACGCTTGCGTGGGTTTCCTCCGGGCACTCCGATTTCCTCTTACAATCCCAAAACATGCAGGTTAGGTTAATTGGTCGGTCCAAATTGTCCCGAGGTGTGTATGAGTGAGTGACTTGTTGCCAGCCGGTTCAGGGTGTGCAATGCCGACTGCCCGATGACAGCTGGAATGGGCTCCAGCACCCCCGCGACCCTACTGAGGATAAGCGGTGCAGATAATGAATAAATGAATAGTCAACGAGCTGTAAATGAATACGTGCAACTTGAGGAACGCCAAGCGGGTTAAAGTCTTTTATTTTGGTGTAAAGTTCGTTTTTTTAACATCTCGCTTTACTCGCCCAAAACGAGGAAAGAGAACAAAACTACTCGTTGAGATAAATCGGAACAAAACATAGAAATCATCAAGTACATAGCAACTGCTTAGCGTTGTAAAATACTGTGTGACGGGAGAGCAACTTTCCAAGTCGAGAAAACATCATCCGAGGAACTTACTGGGAGAAAAAGTCAAATGGAGATCAAGTACAAGTGGAGTGAACATGCGAGGAGGCAAAGCAAAAAAATAAAATAAAAGTAATAATAAAAATAAGAATACCAGATGAAAATCGGAAAGCTTTTGGAGCATTCAATCCACCTTCAGCGTCTGCTCAAGGTACAAGCAATCCTTCTTTGTTTAATTTGTATTAATCGTTAATTTTGGAGAGCGGTTTGAATCGTGCTCGCTCAAAATCCAATTTACAAGGAAACAGAAAAGGTGTTTGAGACTTCATTAAATATTCCGTAGCATTTACGAACATGTGATTTTGGAATGAATGCTCCCATTTGTCACACAAAGTCGCAGTTAACATTCCATACATTAATTCTTTAATTGGGACTAGTTAGGTAAGTAGGTTGGGGATCTAATATATATGTTTGTGTATAACAAAAAACGTGAGACTTAAAAAAGAAGAGAGAGACGATTATTCTTAATAGTTCCAGCTAACTTCAACAGGACATGGTGTAATATTCGACCACAAGATGTCGCTGTATCGGATACTCGACACTCCCCTTGAAAAACACCTACCGATTCAGTAGGAAATCTAGTGTTCGAGACTAGGTTTTTAAACTACGACCGCTTGAAGTCTTTGTGTGTGAATAAACCGTTTGTTCAATTGCATTTCTGTTTTGGTAAAAGTTTACCACACCCGGTTCCAAACGAGCACATTGTTGTTTTTAAAAATTTTTTGGAGATGGATTGGGTTTTGTGAGTAAAAATTGCGGGATGAAAACTACTGCTGTGTCTGACGGTTAGCGTGTATGCATTTATTAAAACGATGGGGGTGTGGAAAAGATTTACATGTTTGACATTAAATGTGTCATGTGTGTTTATTTTAACATTTGAGTGAATGGAGTTTTACACCTGAACCAAATCACGCTATACAAACTCAACACTGCACTGTAATGGCCAGAGAGCACTTGGTTTGCATTTAGTCTCGCTTCTTTTTTGACATTCCCAGAAATTTAGGGTGATCTAAAAATCTAGCCTTGAGTAGTGCAACTGATAACCAGTGCTACAAAGCACCAGGACAAAAACGAACTATGGAGACTCAAAGCGACCAAACTACAGCTTTCTTTCTGATTTTTTTACACTGCCTTTCACAAGGTGTTTCGGGTTGTATTTTCTTTAACAGTTTATATGATTCATCCATTGCTGCTTATTGTTCAAATCAGTTTTTTTTTTTCTTCTAATAGATACTTTTTTATAACTAGGAGGCACATAAACACAATGTCCCTTTGTAATCATTGAAATAATATAGATTTTAAAAAATGTTCAATTTATGTATGTCTTTAAAGGCAATTTGTGTATTATCCTAAAGGTATACCAAATTTCTTTCATTAATCAAATCATTTTAATAATGAGGAAAAATACACAAAATATCATATAAACTTGCATTTAAATGATCCTTTTGAACTGTTTTTACTAAAAATAAATTAAATAGTTTTTATTTAAAAATGCCAATTTTATCTTCCAGTGGAAGAGGAAATAAATAATCAATTTCAAGCTAAACCTTTAGCAATTTTATCTTTAATTTGAAGGTTGAGGTAGATTTGATCAATTTTAAATTGGTTTTAAAGGGAAAGTGTTTTTCTTGTAGTATAAAAACCTAATAAATTACAAAAACAATATTGATTTCAAAGAGCTAAAATACATAATTAATGTGTTTTTAAAATACTCATAAGTTAAGATATTTGTATTTATTTTATATAACATGAAGCTCACAGAGAGAGCTGATTGGCCGCCATTTTGCTACTATAGGCACCCCTAAGTTCCAGAAACATCAATGAAAGGCTTTGCAAGAAAATCAAAAAGAAATGCGGCAGTTTGGTCACTTTTGAGTCTCCGTGATGTGTTTTCTTCCTTGTGCTTTTTAGTGTTTTCAGTTGCATTACACAATACCGTGACAACTAGTGATCAACTATTACACATTGTCCCATTAAGCAAGAACTGACGATATGCATCCAAAAATAATTAGCACATAGCACCACAGCAAAGCAAATCACGTGCTTCTTCCACTGTTCTGGAGGAACCCAAAATGCTTTTAAACAAATAAAATGATTCATCATGAAAAATAAAGTACTGTACAAAAACCAGCAATTGAAAAACCCCAAAATGAAAACCATTTGCGCACGCTAGAAGCAACACCAAGTGTTCCATCTTGGCAGGAAGAGAAAGAGCTAAAACATCAAATGCATAGTTTTTTTTCCATTTTCTAAAGATTCCAAGTTATCAAACAGCAAAAAAAAATGTTTCCAGTCGCAGCAGAAAAATAAATACTTTTTTTGTCGCATGATTGAGAGCTCGTTTTCTTCTGGGCGACCCTGAGAGGTAACGGTTGTATGAGTCCTTTTTTTCTTCTTTCATCTCAACAATTTCGGTTTTACATAGGTAGATGTGGAAATGCGAGAAAAATACCCCCATTTTTTTCTATGTACATTGATACCATTTCGAATAGCGTGCATGTTATAAACGCCATGCAAAATATTAGTGTTCCTTTGGTAAGGTTAAACGCGCGCACGCACACACACACACACACCACACACTCACTCTAAATGTGTGAACGTTTTTACAAAAATAAATCTAGAAAAATTGGGGTTACAAATCTGAAAATCCAATGTAGAAAAAATCGTAAGTAGAATCTCTTAATTACTCTCTATTCATATTAAAGCTATAACCAATTGTTTTCAAGTTAGCAATAATGTACGAAATAAAAAAAATAAGACCCTACGTGTTTTTGTTTTTTTAAATGTTTTTTTTTCTTCAAAACTTTCATGAGAAATTTGCATAGTGTGTTAGTGACGTGCATCATGTATCGAAATGTTTCAAACCGAGAAAAAAAAAAAAGATTATTGGTCCTGCTTGTACATAAGTGCTCAAAAAATATAAAATCATGTAGCTAAGACAACACACTATAGACGTTGATTTAAGCTTGAATGCCCTACAAAAATGACTTCATTTTTTTGTATAGTTAGTTTAAAAAATTTAAGCATTTCTAGCTATCATCTACAAGTACAAGCACACTCACGCATTCGCCCGTACATCTTAAAAATCGAGACACTTTGAGCTCCTGCAGTACCGAGTCTGACCTGAGAGAGGCAGCACCGGTCACGGAGGGAAGAAGTAAAAAAAGAAGAAGTTAAGCGGACATTTAACTTTGTTTACGGGGGGGGGGGGGGGGGGTGATCAAATTAGCTGTAGAAAAGTCCTCTCTGCAAGGGAATCACCAAACTCTTATATAATAATTGTACAAATGTAAAATGCCTTGGCATTCTCTTATTTGCCGTTGCAAATATGAAACTGATTAAACATTCATGAGTTTAAAAGGGAAAATCCTAAGATAGCCCACGGCCAAAAATCATTTGTATACGACAGTCAAGATTTTTGAAATCTGACATGATTATCACTCTGCTTGTTTGGCTATGCTTTTGTAGCGGAGTGCGTCGCTCTGAACAAATCGGTTTCACGAAACACTCAGGATAACTGAGGGTTAAGAAGGAAGTCAATGACACTTGAGACCTCAGGGCAATTTGTGGGTAGGGGCAGTGTATTAATTTGTCAGGAATTAGCTGACGCTCATTCTAAAGAGAGTACCGTAATTTCCGGACTACCGTAATCCTCACTGTATAAATGTACTTTTCGCAGTTTCGATACTCATCGTGCTTTTTATTCTGAACCAGACCACACACAGCAAATGTGGAGGGCTGTGAGTGCGTGACTGTGATAGGCTAGTGTATGCTGTCAGTCAAACAGCCAGGCTGACGCACAACTCAATGTGTCCACACGAAAAAACTGCAAAGTATGGCGACAGCTAGTATTTTAGAGGCTTGTTGCATTGAAAAGCAATGCATCAATTAAACTGGACTGGGGAAAGTCAGAAGAACGCAAAGAAATGCTGATTACCACCGGGTGCTCTGTGGATTGGTATTGGATCCAGAAAAACACTGGCCTACTGCTGCGCCGACTAAACAAGTAACCCCTGCCAAGCCTGTATCTCACCAACGCCAGACCCATTACCCATTAAACGAGCCTAGACGCTTGGGGGACAGTACATTTGTGAGTCTTGTGTTCTAATCATCATAGAGACCTTGCTCACTCCAAGGATCACTGATGCTAGCGTACAGCTAGCCAGCCACTCTATCGCTTTCTTGCTCTGAAAGGAGAAGCTCTTCAATTTTGTTGTACTTTTGTGTCATGACAAAGAGCATTCTTTCAATTCTGTGTTCTTTTGTAAGATCTCTAGTTGCCATTTTGTTACAGCCGTATATATTACTGATACCTAATAAATAAAAAATTCTACTTGGCGGGTTTTCACTATTGAAGGACTTTTTTGGTGTGTAACCTCAGAGAAAGCCGCAACTTCTGTCACACGATTTCAAACCTGCAGCTTATGTAGGGATGCAGCTAATGTATGCTTTATTTCTAACGGCCACCAGGGCCGCTCGATTAGAAAAGGTAAGCGTGTGACAGGTGGTGTCGGCAAGACGCATGTCACAACCGTAGATAAACACTATAGAAGAAGTTTAACATATAGTAACGCACATTGCACATGAATGCATTAGCATAAGTGTCAGTGTTGCCTTTTCCCTGTGTGTCTTTGTTATTAAAACTTTGAATATTTTCTGCAGTCTTTTTTCTAAATATCTCATGTTTCAACGTGGGCACATACAATTTAATAGTCAGGAAAGGTTTTCCTTTAAAAATTGTATTGGGTGCGGCTTATAGTCAGGTGCGGCTGATGTGTGCGTTTTTTTTTGTGACAGCCAAGGGCGCTCGAGCAGAAAATAGTGAGACAGGTGGTGTCAAGGAATACGCAGGTAAAAATCGCCAATAAACCCCATAGAAGTTTAAAGACATGGTAACGTGCTTTAGACATAAATAGAATTAGCATAAGCATTAGTGCTGTGTTACTTGTGTTGCTGCTGTGTTACTTGTGTTGTGTGTTTGTTATTAAAACTTTGAAAACTTTTCCTGTGTACCGTCTTTCTTTGTAAATATCTCACGATCCACACATGGCACCTGCGGCTTATTGTTAGGTGCGGGTTATGGTCCAGAAATTACGGTAATAATGAAATAAAATAATCTAATGATTATTGACATGTGTGTACCCTTCATCACTAATTTAGACAACGAATGGAGCTCAAAACAAAACATTAAAAACCAAATTGCTCAGATTGCAAGTAGTATTGAATCTCGGAGAAAAGTCATGTATCGTCGGCGTCCTCTTTTTGTACCGATCTTATGTCCTTAGGGAGAACTGGCCATTTTGTCAAATGTTCCATCCGGAAGTGGATGGGTACTGAATCCGTCCAAGCAACATTTGTGCGAGACATTATTCAGGTCGGACTTGAATTCTTGATGAAGAAAATGGCAGTGACACGAGGATCGAAAACGGAAAGATGGAGGACCATGGAGATGCGGGGCTTCAAAACCCCGTGCATAGTCGGAGGATGCGTTGGCACTTGATGAATCCAGTCCACGAATTGATGCGGCGGGACGTTTTTCCCCTTGTTGAAGGATGTGGGGAAGGGGCTGCATCAAGGAATGCCATCTTTGCTCCTGGTAAGAAACAGAACAACAACAGATTACAACAAGCAAAAAAAATTACTAACACGGCACACGTATGCCATTATTTTACTAGTCCGGCTCTCTAGTGTTTTTTTTTACCATGTAGCCTACAAGCTAAAGTGAGTTAAACACCCTTGTTAAAAGAAGACTTATCATAAAGGCTAAGTCAGAAATAAAACCAAACATTGAAATAATAGTAGCTTTCCTAGGAAATTGAGAACCACAAAAGTACCTGGCAAAGCCTTTAGCTGGGCACCCAGTTGTGGGCAGAACCCTGCGATGTGGCGGGCCCGTTGTAGCCTTGCCCAGTCGGACCGGCGTAAGGATCAAAGTTAAAGTCGATGCCGTCACCATCCATGAGGTCGCTGTTGATGATGTAGTCCACGTCGCAGTCCAGGTTTTCCGTGAACATTTCGACGTCCAGGTCAGTCGGTAGTCGGTCCTGCGCCGCTTGGAAGCAGGGTGATGCACCGAAGGGTCCTGCAGCGGATGCCATGGCGGTATGCTGGGCGGTAAGCTGCACTTTAAGTCCTGGCATCTGCAGTGGGTCCTGAGACATGCCTGAGAGAATCATGCCCAGACCAGGGGGAGGCAACTGATGCTGCTGCGGGTGTTGCTGCTGGTGGTGCAGATGGTGTTGCATGGGCATCTGCTGGCTCCGAGGGCCCACAATGGGTTCCAGGCTTTTCCCCAGAATCATCTGGCTCGCTTTGGGCCTGACACCCACCTGTGGAGAGCCCAAACCCATGAGGCCCGCTGGCGCGGGCACCAGAGAGTCCACCTGCGCCATGAGAATGTCACTAGGAGGAGGTGAGTCAGAGGTGAGCAACGCCTCCAGGCTGGAGGGCACGTGCCCACCATAGTGGGAACTGGTCCCCCCACGAGAAGAATTAAAGAGGGAGTTGCCAAATTCTTTAGGGGCGGTTCCCACTGCCGTCTGGGGTATCGTCTGTGCCGCTTGCAATTGATGAAAAGAAGAAAAGGAGGAAGATCCTCGGGGCAGAAGCGTAGCAGCAGATGGCAACGGGGTAGGTGGCGCTGCCGGGGCCGTACTCGGACTAGCGCCACCCTGCTGGGCGCTCATCAGGGTCAAACCATCTATCAAATCCAGCTCTTCCATGAGGGTCTCAGCCAAGGTGGGTGTCATGGCACTGGTGGCGTAACGGCCCAGAAGCCCATCTTCGGGGAGGTTATCATCATCCTCCTGGCCAGGAGCAATAGGCGACAGCCGGCCGCTCAGGGTGCTGGCGTTGGAACTGGTGCGTGGCCGAAAGGATGTCCACATATCTGGGTCATCCAGGCTTCCGCGGGACGATGGGCTGCTGCTGCTCACAGCCCACTTTGGGAACTGCTGGGACGAATTGGGGCTGTCCGCACCGGTCCCCGTGGCCCCCACGGAGCCTTCGCCCTGTAAAGCCGAGCCCCCGCTGGCCCCTGCACCCGCCTGCTTTTTAGTCTGCTTGGCTCGCATGCGGCTCTTCAAAAGCTTGCTGCTGTTGTCCATGGAAGCTGCGCGACGGCGCGGGGCTTTGCCTGTTTTGCCTCCTTCTGGGTTCAGCATCCACCAGGAGCTTTTGCCTGTCGACTCGTTATGAACCCTCAAAAATTTGTTGTGCAGCGACAGATTGTGGCGGATGGAATTCTACACAAAAAAAAAATGGAATGGTCAAAAGGGCTACTCTTTAAATTAGAGGTCGGAAATGTATGGCTCACGAGCCAGATATGGCTCTTTTTTTGAGTACATCTTGCTCAGAAATAAAATTAGGGACATAGTAAACTTTTCTGTGACTTGCCAATTTTAGTGTATTGGAAGCCAAACCAAAACGGAAAGTAGTCAGTCCAGTCCAAAACATGGAGGGCACCAAAAGACCCCGTTTTGGATGTACCTCTCAAAAAAATATTTTGTTTGGTAGCTCATTAAACAATGCGTGTTCACTGTTGACAGTTTATGATGAAAACCCACAGAGCAAATTCAAAGCACCCAAAACGAGGGTTGGTGGATTTCTGCACACATAGTGCACTCCCCTAATAAATTTGTAAGCTTCTTGTTTGCAGTATTCTTATTTAATTAAAAAATAATAATCTGTTGTCTCAAGGTCCTATAACTTGCTCTGAAACCATTATTTACGACAAAAATGGCAGTCATAATGAGCCTCAACCACCTGGGGAGGAGACAAGTGGTATATTAGTTGATATGGGACACGGGCTCTGTGACTTTGATTATTTTATACATGTTATCAAATCATCTAATGTTTGTATTGTCCTTTTTTGTGTATTGTTTTTTTAGTCCAAAATTGTATAAATCATCTTTTATCTTTTTTGCGTTTTTTATTCTCAGTAAAATATGAACTTGGAGTGCCACGTCCAATTTCGTTGTCACAATATGTTCAACCGATTTTGTAACAATGATATGGCGAAATAAAATGTGCTGAAGAATTAGCTTTTGTCTGCAGAACTGGTTTGGCGATGTTGTGATTTCTTTTTTTAAATATATGGCTTTACTATATATATATATATATATATATACACACATGTACACATATACACATATATACACGTATACATACACACATTATATATATCATACATATATATATCATACATATATATATATATATATATACACACACACACACACACACACACATTAAGTATGTATTGGCTCCCTTATAAGGTTCATAGAAACTTTACATTTTTGGAGCTCCAAACATATGGTGCTGGTTTTTGGGCTCCGTCTACATTTTGCTCTGATCGGGTAACTATATATATAGTTTTTGCTGAAAAATTGTGTTTGTGCCACCATGATTTTACAAGATTGCATACAAAATGTACAGAACTAAACTAAAACATGATTAATCAAATTGGATTGACAACAAAAATCACGTAATGGCTATATTTTTGTATATGACTTTCATCTATTTCCCTGCTAACAAAAAGTACTTTTTCTGTCACTAGGTTCAACGGTTCAGTTGAACAACATTGTTTTCATCTAGTACAAGTAGTATTACAGCAACAGTGCACGGTGTGGGACTGACCTTCCACCCAGCTGAGCTGTTGCTGTCGCCCTTGTCTCTGAAGTAGGGCACGGTCTTGACCATCCACTCATAGATCTGGGCCAGCGTCAGCCTCTTGTCGGGTGAGTTCTCGATGGCCTGGCTGATGAGGTCAGCGTAGCTCTGATTGCCCCACGCATTGCGCCTGGAAGAACCCTTGCGGGGCGTCACGCCCCCCACTGCAGGGTCAGCGAGTGCACCGGCAACACCAGTCACCTTTTCCGGCTCAGTCGCAGCTTGCCGCGGCTGCAGTTTGTCATCATCGGCGGGTGGAGTTCCGGCGGCGGACTCTGCGCCATCGGGGGCTTCCTGCTTCACGGTCGAGATGTCCGGCCGGGGCAGCGGCCATGTGCACGAGCGCGGCCTGCTCTGCGGTTCGAAATCCGGGTCAATGGGCGGCACCGGTAACTCATCCATGGCGATCTTCGCATCCATCTCTTGGCTGCTTCCGATCCAGTCCAAATACTAAAAGTTCTTATGACCCTCCAATTCAGGGGTCACCAAACCACGGCCCACGGGCCGTATCAGGCTCGCCAACTGATTAATCCGGCCCACAAGACGATGCTGAGAGAAGCATAGGAAAAAAAATGAGCCGCTTCATATCAAACAATGACCTGCAGTTTTAAACATGTCCACTGGGTGTCGCCAAAGAAACACACCACTCCCTCACTGTAGCTGTGTATGCTGACTACCATTTTTCAAACAGAACATTTGTGTGAACGCCGAGCACAATGTTATTTTATTCAAACCGAAGTCTGTATTTAAGGCACTATTGCTTAGCATGTGTGCCTTAGTATACCCTCATATAAACAATATTTTTCATTGCCTAGCACTCATACCCAGCGTTCATATGTTATTTTGTGTGTGTCAAAATCAAATACATTAAGTGTGTGTATGAATGGGTAATTGTGAAGCGCTTTGGGAGGTCTTCATTGACTTGAAAAGTGCTATATAAATGCAGACCATTTACCATTAAATTGTACCTTGATAAACAAATATAGAATGAAACACTACTTGTGCAGGTAAATGTAAAGCAGTAAAAATGGATTGGCTTTGTTACTTATTTTCCTCATGTATTGCCGAGAAATCCGATTTAAGTCTCTCTATCATCATATACAAATTATTAAAAGCATCCCTTAGCTATTTTCCCTTGTGCATTTTTATTCAAACCGATATGGCCTGCGATTTGAAAACTTTGACAACCGTTGCTACAATTGGTCGTATTCCATAAGGCAAAAAACAAACAAACAAAAAACAATAACAATACAGTGGCGTAAACACTTGGGCCCTATTAAAAAAAAGACGTTATAATCTGGGCACACAATAGCTCCAGTTAATCCTCAGATTGGAGATTAGGGAACCCAAATAATCTCCTTAATACTAACTATCATAAACCTTCTGATTTATATAGAACGGGGCTCTTTTGTTTGAAATAATTGTGAATTTCTTCTGTGAGAGACTAATGTACTAACGAAGGAAGGAAAACAGCATCGGGGTTAATCAACATTACAAACTCGTCAAACTCAGCCAATAGATCCACTTATTAGTGATAGCAATTCCCCTCTTGAACGATATTAAACTCTACAAAAACAACGCGGCACCTGTTAACTCACAGCGAGACAGGATAGGTTAACTATACTGAGACGTTGTCGTCTGCTACCAGTAACCGGGAAATTCCGGATTACAGCCAAAATGGGTGACGAGAAGTCTAACAAAAACGAGTTCAGGGAAATATAAACAGTTTAAAATGATCAAACAATGTGTGAAATACAAAGAAAACGTATACATTGACAGGCATGAGATCGGTCTCCTTTTGATGGCAGTACCGTGGGGTTTACGATCTCGTAATGTTTGTAAACAAAGTGTGTGTCTCGTCTCATTGCCGAGGGAAAATTATACCACGTGTAAATCATTTTGTGGAAAATATGTCATTTAAAAAAAAAATGCTGTCAGAAAATAACTCGACGCAAATAACGACTAAATGAAACCGGGGCTAAAATTGAGAACCAAATTCAACACATTAGACTATAGTGTTTAGGAGCGGGTGGGGGGATTTAAAAATAATAATTGTTCTCGAAAATATTTTGAAAAATAATAATTTACTTACTAGATAAAAGTGACTTAAAAGGTTCAGACTGGAAGGGCCTTGTTTTTAGAAGTGCGCGACCCGCCACATGTGGCCATGTGCCATGTTTGTCCACTCGTGGCGCCGCGCACGATGGATGCCACGAGAGGCGCTTACAAAATGCCTCCGACTCGGCCGACGCTGCTGCCGCCGCCGCGGGCCCGGAGCTCACCTCCCCGTACCGGGCTTCTCCTCCTTCGGAACGAAATCTTTCGTCACAATTTCCAAGAAGTGGTCGAAGAAAGCCAGTAGGTTGGGCGGAGGCGTCGAGTCCCCCAACTTTTGAAAAACAACCCGGCCCGGCGGTCACGTTAGCTGCTTAAGCTGTTCCTGCTACTCCAGAGTTTGCAAGGCGCCGAAAAGTCCGCCAGCAACTCGCCCAAAGTGGCCTTTCGGAAGCGGCGACGATTCGGCTGGAAGTCAAAATGGTCCCCGTGGTCCGACGATGCTCGTCCCGGCTGTTTGGAGCACTTTGTCCGCGTTTGTTTTGTTTTGACTCGAGGCGAAGACACCCTTCTGACGTCTGTTTACCAGTGTCAAGTCAGAGGCACTGGGCATGCGCGGAGAAGTGTTCTGGGAAATGAAGTCTTTCGCTCAGGGAAACCGCGGCGTAAACAAAACTTGAAGCTTTTATAGCACCTTACGTAAGTCAAGTCAAGTACGCGCTGTCCATGCGCTGCAATTAGATATTAACCACAGACCGGTAACCAAAAAGGGCGCTCAGATAAGAATATTGTAAATAAACGTATCAACATGCAGGTAAGGGGAGCAAAAGCAGTATTGCAAAGAAACCCTGAGTACTCTATTCAAGGATAAAGGTACTCAATTCGTACCTGTTAACCTCAACCAATTGCTCCACTTATTATTATTGATTGCAATTCCTTTTATCATACCTGCCAACCTCAACAGCTCCATGCCCTTACAAAATGTTGTATTTTCTCTTACAAAATACAAAATAATCTTACACCATATTTTGTTTCAAACGTGTTCATTTATGTAGTTTAACATGTTATATTGTACATGCGTTATATCATATATATTGTTAATTAACATTTTTGTTAGATATTGAGTTGCTCGACATGAATGAGGTTTATTATTAAAAAAAACTTCAAAAATTAAGTTGCTTGGACGTTCACTGTAGAAGGAAAAAAATACATGCAAATATAATTCAGTAGTATAATAAATTTTATTTTTCATATTATTAATTTATTTACTGCATTAAATTATTGTTGGTAATATACTGATGAAAGGGATAACCACAAACCCGTCTTTTTTATTTTCTCCTTTTACACTTCCTTTTTTTCTTAACTTCTTTATACAACATAATAATTCGTAATGTAATGCATCAAAGCAAGTGAGCTGTTTGAGAGCCGGCTCTCTTAAATGAGTTGATCTGAAAAAGCCTGTTCTCTAAAAAGAGACGGACTTCCTTTCACTACATAACTACCACATGAAATCCAAGGCTGCAGACACATGCACACATTAACATCAAACAGCTTGCTTCGTTTGCAACGAAAAAAAAACGATACCGAGATTGAGGCTACCGCGGCGAACTCGTTTGACTTGATTGATTTGCCGTTTCGTGATAGTCGGTGTATACCGAATGGTAACCATAATTGACAAATTTGCGTTTTTCCGTACAGATTTTCTTGCACGTCGTACACGTCTTAAAATGCATAATAAACGTACTTTGTATGGCAAAAACGTACAGGTTGACAGGTATGCCTTATTCAGCAATACTAACCCTTACAAAAAACAATGCAGCACCTATTTGCCCACAGCATCTGACTATGTAGAATTAAAAACAAAAATAATTTGTATAAACAATTTTACTCTAGGGCGGCACGGTGGTTAGCGCGTAGCCCCACAATGCAGAGGTCCAGGGTTCGATTCTAACTATCACAGCCGCCCTGTGCGGAGTTTGCATGTTCTCCCGTACCTGTGTGGGTTTCCTCCCAAATTCCAAAGACATGCATGGCAGGTTAATTGGCTGGTCCTAATTGCCCCTAGGTGTGAATGAGTGAGTGAGTTGTTTGTCTCTGTGTGGTGTGGGCTGGCAACCAGTTCAGGCTGTCCCCTGCCCACTGCCCAAAGATAGCTGGGATGGGCTCGAGCATCCCCCGCAACCTTAATGAGGATAAGAGGTCAATTATTTCTACATCTTTCTTAGTTGTTTCCTATTTGTAGTAAGTTCAGTCCTGCTTAATACATGTAGATTTTTTTTCTTTCTTTAAAACATCCTTCCAAAAATTGTTATATGGCGTACAGAATTTGAAATGATCAAAAACTGTATCAAATACAGAGAAAGTGTATAAGTGGAAAGGTGTGTCAAGTTCTAAGCACCTGAGTACCGGTAATTTATGGTATAGAACAGAGCCTTTTAAATTAATTTTTTTTTGAGCCAGTAACATTTTTTCTAAATAAAAGAATTTCGAAGCACACCGTATATCAAAAATGTTTAAAAATGATACTAAGTGTTCTGCATTTATATAGCGCTTTTCAAGTCAATAAAGACCTCCCAAAGCACTTTACAATGTACTTGACACTTTCCCTTTTACACACTAACTAACCCATAGCAGCGTCAGCCATGCAAGGCAACTACCTGCTCATTCGGGGCATTAGGAATTCAGTGTCTTTTCCAAGAACACTTCAACGTATAACTCGGAGGAGCCAGGAATCGAATCTGCGACCTCTTGAACCCAAGACTTATAGCTTTACCTCCTGAGCTACTGGTAGCTTGAACTATAATGTTACATAAATTGACAGAATAAAGTTTCGCTGGGTGGTTAGCGCGCAGACCCACAGAGGCTCAGGGTTCAGGTCCAGCAATTGCAGCCTCCCCGTGTGAAGTTTGCATGTTATTCCCGTGCTTGAGTGGGTTTTCTCCAGGTACTTCGGTTTCCTCCCACATTCGAAAAACATGCATTTTAGGTTAATTGGCCAATTCAAATTGTGTGAATGAGCGGGTGAGTTGAATGTCCCTGTGCCCTGCAACTGGCTGGAAACCAGTTCAGGCTGTCCCCTGCCCACTTCCCAAAGATGGCTGGGATGGGCTTCAGCACCCCCTCGACCCTACTGAGGATAAGCGGTGCAGATAATGGATGGATAGATGGACGTCTTCGTATCATTTGTGGTCACTTCTCTGTTGTATTTTTGGATTTAATCATAATTGAACCTGTTTTTCAAGTTCAACTGTATTTTGTTTTACTAGAAAAACAACAAAAATTCGACTTGAAATTAAGAAAAAAATATGAGTGGAACCAAAGAAACAAAAAAGTTTTTAATACATTGTAGCCTTTTCTGCTTTTTTTATTCAACTAAAAAATAAGAAAATAATTAATTTCAGCAACATTATGTACAAGTTATAAACATGATTTTGCTGTATTTGATCCTTATTTGAAATGCAATTTCAAACGGCTACATCAATCAAAATAAGTTATTTAATTTTTCCTGTAGTAACTTATAAGCAGATAAATACACAAAAAGAAGAAAAATAGTCATCTACTGCCACTTACAGATATGAATGAAAGTGACAGTTGCTTGTCTGATCATTGGAAGTAAGCAAAGATACTGAAAATGGCATGCTTTTTATACAAAGATAAAATTGGGCAATTTACTGCGGCACACTAGACAAGATCTCACGGCACACTGGTAGCAAAACACCAGTGTAGAAAATATCGAAAGTTTAAATGCTGCAGTGAGGTTTTTAACTAAGACAAGAAAGTTTGATCACATTACACCGATTTTAGCTAACCTGAATTTGCTGCCTGTTAGCTTCAGATGTGATTTTAAGGTTCTGTTAGTATTATACAAAATCATGGACTTGCTCCCTCATATCGTTCAGATTTAATTTCCCCCTATGTTCCAGTGTTTCGCTCTGAAAATGCTGGTCTACTAATGATCCAATAGCCAAGAAGAGAACTGCAGGTTAGAGAGCGTTGAGAATGCTCTTCCCCCTGAGATTCAATCTGCAACCTCAGTGGAACTGTTTAAATCAAGGCTTAAAACACACTTCTATTTTATAGCTTATGAATGACCTATATTTCCGGTTGATGATATCTGTGTATTATTTGTTACTGCAATATCCTTTGCAGCCTGGTCATCCTGGAAGGGGGATTACCTCATGCGCGGTCCCTTCTCAAGGTTTCTTCATTTTCCTCATGTTGAGGTTTTTGAGTTTTTCCTTGCCCTCATGTCGGTTTTAGATCAGGGTATGGTGCAACAGTTGTCTGTAGTCTGTACTAGTCTGTGCAGCCCTTAGAGACTTCTTGTGATTAAGGGCTATAAAAATAACTGACTTGACTTGACTTGACTTAAAAATGTATTATGCCTTTTTTGACAAAGTAGAATTTATTTTTGAATAGGCGTGAAGTTGACAAATACAAGTAAAAAGAGTTTAGGTGACGGTAAGTGAATACTCAAAAACACAAATACAATAAAATCGACTTTTTATTTGGCCAATTTACCACCAATTGAAATATTCTGCTTCTACAAAATAGTAACCCACACAAATATTTAAGGACGACAGCTGTATGAAAGAGGGCAATGATTGATCAATGTTGGTTATTGTTTACCTGGCTGGTAACATTGTGTTCTTCTTTTTCAGTTTTATTGATGTAATTATCAATAATTAAACAGATAAAACGTAAGCAAGCAAATAGCATGAGCAACTCACAGCAATATGAGTGACATTTATCATCAAAACGTTCTATTCAACTTCTTTTATATTCCGACTAACCTTTTGTGTGATGATTAACGTATTTTGCAGTTATACTTTCACACTCTATGCATAATACAGAATATTGGGTGTATTTTGTTACTCTTACTTAATTCATGGTTGGATTAGAAAAACAAATATGGCTTTCACGATTTGCTAGCTGGATGACTTAAATATTGAGAGCTTGGGTATCATTTTTTCACATGTTAAACATCCAAAATAAGAAACAGAGAATGCACACATCTTTTTTATATACTTATGTGCTCTCATTTCCAGGAAAATTGTGGAGAAATGCAATGGTTGCCCAAATAAGCATTGAGGAAACTCCCTCAAAATTAATTGTGACGTGTGCAGTCTTTTTGACATTTTGTGATTAAAGGCTACACTATTAAATGTGATTCGACTCGAGTTGACCTACAAACTCGGATCCATGTGTGTTTCTTAAAAAAACCCAAAAAACAAAAACATCCGGGATTGCCGGGAAACCTTTTTGACTCAAGGGCCATAAAAGCAAAAAAATATCTATTTGTATTGGGGGAAAACAGTCACACC
Organism: Urocampus carinirostris; assembly: GCF_059441175.1. Lineage (NCBI taxonomy): Eukaryota > Metazoa > Chordata > Actinopteri > Syngnathiformes > Syngnathidae > Urocampus > Urocampus carinirostris. The sequence continues at coordinate 16,887,651 of NC_142357.1, forward strand.
ATTTATTTAAAGACAAACTTCAACAAAACCGCTAAAACCGCTCTCCAGACAAAAGCTTTTCTTCAGCTCATTTTATTTCACTGTGTTACTTTTGATGATTTGATTAATCTATGAAATAATAATAATGCCGGAGCCTGTGTCCCATATACTGTGGTAGGTGGGTCGTAGGGGCACCACTTCCTGTGGTGTGTTCTGGGCAAGTGCAGCCTGGTGGTGCCCATCTCTCTCCAGGGTAACAAATTTTGTACCACTTAAAATTTGTCTCCTTCCCGCTGTTACTTAAAAGTGTTATGGCACATCTTGACCATCATTTTTGTCCTAAATGATTGATTAAAAAAAAGATGCAGGCAAAGTTATTTTGTTAAAATAACATATCTGCAAACAAGGATCCCGACTTTGCCTTTGGCGCAGACGCCGCAGGAGAGAAAGAAGGGAGGGAGTGGTTGCGTTCTGTGCATAGCTCCGCCCATCCCTACACGATCAGATCGGTCTGAGTACCCTTTGTTTTTGTTCTACACAGATTGTCTTGCTGTCAGTAAATAGGTGCTGCTTTGTGTTGTAAGGTTTACGATCACTTACAATGCCTTGCAAAAAGTTTGCATTGTAAATGTTGCTTTATGTTTCAGGCCGTTGTCCTGTTGAAAGGTGAACCTGCGCCCCATTCTCAGTTCTCTTGGAGACTCCAACAGATTTTCTGCCAGAATCATCCTGTATTTGGCTCCATCCATCTTCCCATCAACTGTAACAATCTTCCCATTCCATGCTGAAAAAAAGCAACCCCAGAGCACGATGCTGCCACCTCCATGTTTGACAGTGGGTGTGGTATTTTCGGGAAGATTTGCAGTGTTAACAAAAGAAATGCTTTGCTTAAAGCTCAATTTTGGTAACATTTTACCAGAGCACCTTTCTCCATATGCTATTTGTGTCTCCTATGTGGCTTCTTGCAAACCAGAAACGGGTCTTTTTATTGTATTATTTCAGAGAGAGCTTACTTCTTAGCACTTTTTCATGAAGGGCTGATGTATGCAGAGTACGACTAATGGTTGACAGATTGTCCTGGCTATGCTGTGCTAGGCAGTGTAATAAGGGGAATTGCAAACATTAGTAAGCAGAGCAATTGGCTGAGGTTGACGGGGTTGCTAATGTGATTATTTCATAACTGTCAACCTCCACGGCTAAATACCCTTACAAACTGTCGTATTTTCCCTTACAAAATACAAAAAATCTTACACCATATTTTTTTAAAATGTTTTTATTTATGTAGTATTAACATGTTACATTGTACATGTGTTTCGTTATATCATATATATTGTTAATTAACAATTTGTTGTGAAATACTCAGTTGCTCGACATTAATGAGGTTTATTATAAAAAAAGTTCAAAAATTAAGTAGCTTGGACGTTCACTGTAGAAGGGAAAAAATACATGAAAATATAATTAAGTAGAATTTTCTTATTCAAATTATTAATTCATTTTCTGCATTAATTTATTGTTGGTAATATACTGATTAAAGGGATAACCACAAAATAATATAATGCATCAAAGCCTGTGAGCCGTTTGAGAGGCAGCTCTCTTTAATGAGTTGAGCCAAAAAATAGACGGACTTCCTTTCACTACACAACTACCACAGAATGATGCATGATGGGAAATCCCCAGGCGGCAGACGCATACGCACAGTGGCATCAAACCGCTTGCTTCGTTTGCAACGAAAACAACCGATACCGAGATAGAGGCTACCGCGGCAAACTCGTTTGACTTGATTGATTTGCCGTTTCGTGATAGTCGGTGTATACCAGATGGTACCCATAATTAAACAACTTTGCGTTTTTCCATACGGATTTTCTTGTACGTCGTACAAGTCTTAAAATGCATAATTAACGTACTTTTGTACGGCAAAAACGTACAGGTTGACAGGTATGAGTAAGCTATCTAATAAAATAACGGTATCTCAGTATCTCACAACAAAATGTTAATGAACAATATATGATTTAACGAAACACATGTACAATATCACATGTTAAACGACATAAATAAACAAGTTTGAAAAAAAAATATGGTGTAAGATTTTTTTTTGTATTTTGTAAGGTAAAATACGACAGTTTGTAAGGGCATGGAGCCGTGGTGGTTGACAGGTATACTTACTAATTTAGTGAGCCGCGTTGGTGCGTGAACTTCATTTCCCAGCTTGCTAAGAGGCTGTTTTGTGTGTTTACAATCAGCTGACATCCGGCGTCCTCCCGTCCATTAGCTGACGAGCTCAGGACTCGGCTTGCTCCATCTGCACTCGATTTTGACGGCCGTTAGGAACGCGTTACTCGATGTTTTTTCTACCCTGTTGAGTGCAAATTTTGACCGTCGTCGCCAAATGCAGGTGAGATTAAAGTCAAGCAAACGAATGGTGGGTATTTTCCACTTAGCCACTTAGCTTCCTCCTAGCCAGCGGCGGTAGCTTTGCGGTAGCTTTGCGGTAGCTAATGCTAACATTAGCCCCCTCCTTTTTTTCTTTCCTCACTTGGATAGGCTCGAATTTGTCAAGAGCTTCGAGGCACCCACATGTATCACTGGCATGCATAGGAAGAGCAATGCATCAAAATGACGACGATGCGTCCGAGGGCGTGCAGTCGTGGGGCTTGTGAAAGCTCAACTCACCCCGATGTGTTGTTTGTGACAGTGCTCTGGCCCCGTCTGCTGCAGCTGAAGCACGCCCGTCCTGCACATCTTTGCTCCGGCTGCATCGCCTCGCCTCCTCGCTGAGCCATGAGCACCCATCGGGACCTCGAGATGGTCAGTCAATGCTGTGGATCATTTGTTTTGCATCACTTGATAAATATTTGCATATGTGTTTCATCCCCTGATGTCAATGTTGAAGCAAAATTCTCAAATTCCATCACGACTTAATGAACCCATAACCGTCAACCTCGGCCAATTGCTTCCCTTATCATGATTGCACTCTCCCTTACTAAGCGAAAAACCTTTCACCTTAAATCAGTGGTTGCTGAGAAACCTTGCAACTTAAATCAGTGGTTGGTAACCTTCGGGCCGCGGACCAGTACCGGGCCATGGGTCGTTTGGTTCTGGGCTGCACAGATAAAAAGTAAATTGCCACATGATCACCTTATACTGTATTTATTTCTGCATACAGGGGTTTTTATTTAGCCCCCAAAACCCTCAAGGTTTCTGTGCTGTTATACTGAGCTTCTACAGTAAGATATCACGATCATCAAGTAATGAATGATCAATCAACAAATATCACTGACCTCAATTGCTCTATAATGGATGCATCGATGAGTGCGCTGAATCCCAACAATTAGTCCATTAGGATTGTAAATGACAACGTAAAAGGCATCAGATTTGATCTCATTATCACACCTTTTACTCACGGTGCCACATTGTGGGAAAGAGTATTGACAAAATGATGTTATACAAAGTGGTACCGTGATTAAAGATTCTTTGATGGTGAGATCAAATGTAATGCCTTTTCCTATGTCATCTTAATAAGTGGTTCTCAACTGATCCGATTTCAGGACCCATTGTGTAATTACAAGCCACGACCCAAATCAAGAAAAAAATCAGCTCCTAAAATTTATAGAATTAATGGATTGTTAAGTTTAAATCATGGATAGTAGAATATATCGGCATAAAAAAGACAGAATCTTTGCTTATTATACAAAGCAGCGCAGGATTTTGCAGACGTTATCTTCATTGGCATTGTATGATGACGTTTTTGTCTGATACCACTGATAGACGATCTGGATTGGAGCCAAAATGGGCAAGAAGAGATCGGTCTTTTTTTTTACCTGTACAAGAATTGTTGTACGGTGTACTCGATTTAAAATACTCAAAAAACGTATAAAAGTATAAGATGACAGGTACGTTAACCTTTCTGTCATTTGACCAGGACAAGCATATGGGCATATATCTGTGACGGTCACCTTTTAAAACACTTCTCACAATTAAAAATGCTTAATTTAATTACAGATTAGTGCATGAGTGGGCCATTTTTTTTTGCATAGGTTTCTAAAAAAAATCTGAGGGGGCAGGCTAGGAGGAAAAATTATGAATAATTTGATTTTAATTATCTGCCAATACAGTGTCTGGATATGATACATGTCATGAAAATGGGTTTGAAACGGTGGGAATGAAAGCAAAATTATATACCATGTCCCTTTTTTAAGCAATAAATTTGATTTTTTAAAATGTGTTAAACTCGTAGGGGCAAGGAAGTGTTGGCCTTTTTTTGCTCAACATTTGATTTTTGTAGCAAAACACATACGCTTAAAATCTTTATGTAAATTTACAAAAATCAGCTTAGCTAAGATGCTGTATAAATCTTTGGGACATTTGGGCATTGGCAAAACAGGAACATATTTTTGTAGTACTTTGTTAAACTAATATTTCAGCATTTTGGTTCAGCGGGCCCAATTCAATAGGCATCATAGGCGGCTGTACTTTGCCTACTCCTGGATTAGAGTGATTTGCAATAACTGAATCACAAAGTGATGAAGGAACACAAATCAGGATACACATTTTAGCCTGGAATAATTGACATTCAGATGCAATTTCAGCCAGAAAGTCACCTGCAAAAATTTACGTCCGCTTCAGTGTCAGCAGGTCTGGTGGCATTACACATCATCAGCCAATCATGAAGTGGTGCTTGTCTGAAATGCAATGACTACTCCAGTGATTACTTTGGTCTGTTGTTGCTTAGTAGAGGTGTCCCAATACAGCTTTTTCATTTCCAATACTATACCAACATTGCAGCCTCGTAATAGCGGCTTATGATGTTTTCCAATATCTGCAGAAAATATACATGCCTTTGTGGGTTTTTTTTGTTTTTTTTTAATTTAATTGGGAACAACACTGGTTGAATTTGGACAGCTATTCTTCCTCCAGTTTATTTAGGTAAGCATTTTCAACCTTACTTGTAATTTTGCTTATCTAAAACTTGTTGTTCTTGGCCAAACTGGAATACCATTGTTTTGATTCTGTTCCTATGTTATGTGTCTAGATCAGGGGTCGGGAACCTTTTTGACTCAAAGAGCCATAAAAGCAAAAAATATTAATTTTATTTTGGGAAAGAGCCACACCATATATTATGAGACAAATTTACTAAATTGCTAAACCCGCGCCCCAGACAAAAGCTTAGTCTTCAGCACATTTATTTTTGATGATTTGATAAAAATTATGAAAAGAGAATAATGCCAGAGCCCCTGTCCCAAATTCAACAAACAGACCACTTTAAACTTGTCTCTTTCATGCAATTACTCAAGATCGGTTAAACTCCTTTTGACCCTTTTTTTCATACATATTGGTTTCAAAACTAGATGCAAGCATTAATTTGTAAAAACGTCACAACATTCTGAGAATAGGGAGCCTTGTGTGCTTACCTTTGGCGAGAGATGGGAGGGAATGCTTGCACTTTTTGCATAGCTCCACCCATCCCTCCCACTCACCCAATCAAATGACTAAGTTCTCTTCCGGTGTTTTGGCGTATTTACAGTTCTGTGGATTCATCATAAAGTATCTGAACACTGAACACAGATTATATAGTGAACTTTTAAATAAAGGATTCTTTAGCGTTGTACAGCCAAAACAAGTTTTTTTTTCCCCCCTTTTTTTGTGTGACACCTTGACTGTAAATTGTAGTGAAAAACGTGCCCTATATATACTGCAAAGTGTTTCCTTTGCATTTAGCTTTGGTTTGGCTTTACGTGTGCCTGAATAGGATAGACAATCTCGGTTTTGAACAAAATGGAGAAATTTTGCATGCAATCAAATTGGTCTCTGAGCCATAGGTACTCATAGAAAGAGCCATATATGGCTCGCGAGCCATAGGTTCCCGACCCCTGGTCTAGATGCTTTATTAAACTACGAGAGCAGTGTTCGGTATGACTGTAATGGTGTTAATGATAAGTTAATAATAAGCAAAAAATAATGGAACATATTTTTTCCTACTGTGTGGCTTGCAACCAAATGGCTCATGGCCTGGCAGCTTGGAAAACCCTGTTCTAAGGAATTGCATGCAAAATTCTAAAGTCTGGGTTTGACTTCATTGCTTTAGGAAATGTCTTGGCCATTTACTTGTATTCAATCAACATTTTTTCTCAATTTAAATGACACAGATGACATGCAGAAGATCATGAGGGATAATATTTCGCAGCAGAAATTTTCATTCAGATTGGAAAGAAAATCATTGTCTGTTTTTGAAAACAATCCAAATGCATTGGCTGAAAAAAAAAAACATTCAATACCCACACTGTAAATACTTAATTAGAAATGATCTGCATAGTGTGCTAAACTCCGAAGACGTGTCCAGAAGTGTTAAGTGACTCGTGCGCTGGCCTGAAGACAGGCCAGGTAGGTGAAAACAAGGACAAGTCCAAGGCCAATCCGCGGATGTCTGAGCTCTGCGGGTGGCAACATCTCAAGGGGGAGAGCGAAACCAAAATGTATTGGACTATGACATGAAAATTACACATAAAACAGCTAGATTCATTTTCTGTCGCAATTAAGTTTGTTTTGGAGTCGTTTCTTGTGTAATTTTCGAGGCACACTTTACTATTAATCCATCCATCCTCAGGAATGGTCTTGATTTCTTCTCCAGTTGAATTTTGAAGCAGGTCCTGTAGTGTGTGTTGATTGTGTGTGTGTGTGAGCTGTGTGTGCTGGTGAGCGGGTAGGACGCGATTCCTGGGTAACGGATTAACCGATGTCCGTAAACATTTAGCCGAGACGGTGACGGCCGCTCGTGTCAACGCCATCTGTCTAATCTCCGTTAAAACATTGCCCTACTTTCCTTTGAAGGTTGGGTGGCCCAATGATTGTACCCCGGCCGACGCTAAATCCTGACCGTTGGTTGGGCCCCCGTTTGCCAATTGCCAGCACACACGCTCACCCGTAAATAAAGCTTTTTGTGTTCAGTGTCAAACATGCTAGTGTGCTTGCTCATGATAGACTTCTCATATTAAGATGAAAATAATGTGTGTTGTTGATGTTGTTCAACTAAATTATTGGAATGGTATTCGAACCGATATGTTAAAAAAGCTAATTGTTCTGTAAAATGAATAATAACCTCTTTTGTTAAAAAACAAAATTACATTCATTAAAACCCAAAGGAAATACATGTTTTTGGCCGATTTTTTTTTTTTCTCTTGTGAAGATGAAATAATCCTCAATGATGTAGGGTGCCTTGTCCAGTCTATAGACTTGACATTATAGAAGTGTTCCCTGGATTAGATGTGTTGCTGGTGTTTTTGGGAAAATGTTGGGCTATCATGAGCCATTTAAGCCTTTGAGAGATGCGTTAGCCCCTCATTATCATGATTTGAAAGAAGAAAAAAAAGTCTTGTCTGACAGCCTTTGAAGGATTTGTAGTTCAGGCCTTGGGATTGGAGAGCGTCAAGGTTGATGTCGATGTAAGATGTTGCCACGGGATACGGGGCAGATTGAAGGTTGTTTTCCTTTGAACAGGGGATGAAAAGGGGAAGCTCGTTATTATGGCATGGGTATGTAACCCCACTCTAAGGTTATTCGGTTCAGGGGGGAAGGGCCGACCAGGGGGGAGCGACTTATTTGTAAACAGATCAGAGAGAGGGATTGCTCCGCCTCCTCATTGCACCTTCTTAAGTCGCTTTGTTCTCCCCTCTGACTTAACACCAGCAAACTGCTGGGAATTTCACACTGTTTTTCAGTTTGACCAAGAACATCCAACCCTTTTCTTAAATTGGGTCAGCATTGGCCTTCTGCAGTTGACTTTCTGCCGTAACTGTTTATATTGTCTGAGGTTGTAGTTTGTAATATTTAAGATCTGTATAAGTTGATGACACATTCCTGTTAACTATATTGGATCGGGACGACTTTTTAAAAATTGTTTTAAATAATTTTCTAAAGCTTTTTGCTGTCGACAAATTAAAAGGCAGTCTCAAAAATGGTACTTCAGAAATTAGATTTTTTTTTCTCTTAAAGTCCTTAATAAATGCTTAAATTTGGGCCATGAAGACGGTATATTAACTCTTAATTATGCAAATATGTTGCAAAATATTTCACGCACCAGAGGACCTAAGGATTTAGTCTTAAAGTTGACACATATGGCTTGTTAGCTGTCTGCCCGTTACATCATTGAAAAAACACAAGACTTTCAAAATAGCAAATCCTATTAACACAACATGAGAGGCGAGCTCCAAAGCAGACAGCAATTGTAGTGAAAAGCGATAGCATATTGCTCATTTATGTTTGGAGAAATTGGAACTTTGCTTACACTGTCTTGGTGGGCTATGTGACAGTTTTGTTGGAGTTGCAAGCTCTACCACCCAAAGGATGCGTGGTTTTTTTTTACTTGCTGCCAACGCGGCGTGTGTTCCTTGTTAGCCTACGCCCCCTTTTTTGATAGGCAATCGTAGTTTTTGGTTGTCTGTTTTGCCGCGTGTTGCGGTTCATGTAATTTTGTCCGGCCAGCTCCTTCATCGGGGCTGCCCAGGGGCTTTCCTGTTTTTGTTTGCTACCGGTGTTGTTTATCTTGGCGTTTCTACTGCAAACAAATCTTTTGAAGTGGGTTTCCTGATCTATTTTTAGTCCTTTGTTTCAGCATGTTGCTTGGTGTTAGATATATCACACTCCCTCCTAAACCTTCCGTGTCCCCTTTTAACCCCTCCCATACACACGTGCATTCCCCGCCCAGCTATGCACTGGCCATGCAAATTTAATAACATGGTCTAGAGCTGTCTGGGACACCTGCGGTGATCGCATTAGACCGACGGCTGGACCGATGCTTTAAGCTCCGCCCATTCTCTCTTGAGCGTTGCCACAGAAGGGTGGGCATGGACTGCTGGTCCAAATCTAATTTAAATAAGAGGCCAGTCCCTCTCATAGCCCCTGTGAGGTCAGAGAAGGTGGATGGCTTCTGGCAATGACGCTGATAATGAAGATTATTTTGTGATGTCTCAGGTGCACCTCCGTCTCATTCTGGTCAGTGGGAAAACGCAGGACTTCACCTTCTCGCCAAACGATTCGGCCACAGACATCGCCAAGCACGTGTTTGAAAACTGGCCCACGGGTAAGCAGCAGAAAACATGTGACATGCAGGTGAACTTAATTTGACCTGATCTGTACTTGCAAATGTATAACAGTTAAGTGTTTTTCTACTTTTTTGCACAACTTGCTTGAATAGGAAACAAACGCCAAATTTCGGTTGACAGGGTATAGCAGTGGAAGTATTGTTAGTATTGGGGGGTGGTCTACTATTGATGCCAGTACAGTAATCTCTCGTTTATCTCTGGGGCGACATTCCATAAATCATGCGTGTATATACGAAATAAATAAGGTATAAGAAAAATCGGAGGCTTTTTTTTTTCTGTGCGGCCCGTCACCAAACGACCCACGGCCCGGTACCGGTCCGCGGCCTGGTGGTTGCTGACCACTGCCATAAAGAACCTACGATAGGCAGAATCTATGAATTAGAAATGTTTATTATTTTATAAACGTTTTAGCTTTTGTTTTTTTATAACTACTGAACCATCAAATAATAATTCGCGGGGAGACTGTTTCCCCGATCAGAATCCAGAACCAATTGCTTGATGCATATCTGTGAAAAAACGAAACAGTGAAACGTAAACCACGTTATACTGCAGGATTGCTGAATACTCGAAAGGGCCATTTATCGTGCAAATAAATTGTCCATAGTTTTTAATATTTTAAGCATTTTATGGATGATTTCCTCCACCCAACCTTGTTCAACCATTCTTTTATTATGCATCTACAAAGTTTGCTTAGCATATGAATTAGGTGTAGCATTTTTATTTTCTGCCCTAAAATAACTTTTTTTGAAAATAAAATACTGGTAGTGCATATTTTTATTGCTCTTAAAGAAACTCTTAAAAAAGGGGTGCGTAGTATGAAGCGTCCTTAAATATTTTCCTCCATTAAATGTGTTAACAATGCCCATCTAAGTTCTAAGAGCCTTTATATATATATTTTTTCCCACAGCGCTTATCTGCTTTTACCTTTCCTTTACCCCCGGTGTTCCAGCACATTACGCTGGAGGAAAGGAAGGAGGACGACGTGGAAGAAGAATTATACCCACACATGCTGGCAGTTTTCTTATATTCTAGGATGAAAATTCTGAACGTAAAGGATTCTTTGAAATACAGTCCAAATGCCAGCCCAAACCCCCCCAAAAGATGAAAAATGATGAGTTTATCCGAGCAGGTCTAAGAATTTCTCGTGCTTGCTCGCGCAACAAAAGGAGCTAGCCTGAGGCTGCAAAGAACATTTCAGTTAAATCTTGAACTTTTGACATTACTTAAAATACTTTCAGTGAGGTTTTAGTTTGAGCCTGGGTTCTTTTCATGGTGTTGAGTGTATTTTGATAGATATCAAACCAAATGGAAGCGTGTACGATTATTTAAATCTTCATGTGTCTCTGCAGGATGGGAGGAGGAGCAGGTGAGCAGCCCCAGCATACTGCGCCTCATCTTCCAGGGCCGCTTCCTCCACGGCAATGTGACCCTAGGAGGTGAGATGAATTTTCGATTCATTGATTTGTAATACAGTGAAGCTTTCTCCTCACTCTGGTTCATCGTTTGTTCCAGCACTGAAGTTGCCCCCGGGCCGAACCACCGTCATGCACCTGGTTGCCAGGGAGACTCTTCCGGAGCCCAACTCTCACGGTGAGCACACCTGTGTGCCACATTTTATTCCCTGGTTCCGCATCATCGCAGCTTTGAACTGTTTTCCATGTCCTCACTTGCACTTTCCATGGTCCTTGTATCCTCAGTTCAACCTGATCTCAACCCATTAGAGACGCCATCACTAGGCATGTGTTGAAAACACAATAGTTTAAATTAGAAATTGCGGCCTTGTTCGATATTCATAGTTGGCCGTAATGGATTTGTTTCTGAATAGTTTGCAGAGCGGAAAAGATCCCTGATTACCTCACACCAAAAGATGTTGGTTCGGCGTAATCTTCAGAAACATGACATTATCAAACTTTTGCTCACTTTGCTCGGAAGAAGGTCATTTTGGCTTGAAATATCGCTAAAGCACACAACGCATTGTCGCCGTTGGCCTTCATAATTAAAGTCAATGGCCTAGTGCCAAAGTTTCTGCCCCGAGAGAGGGAACTTGTGAGTTTTGGCGCATGGCCAGTTGAGTATAATTAGTGTAAGAACATGACCCATTTTTAGGAAATGGAACAGCTCATGTACTCCAGATCCCTCTGCCATCATTTAAAGGGACACTGTGTATTATTGCCCAATGAATGCCACTCTATTGTGTCTGCATCCTAAAAAGAGAACAAAAAGGGGTACAAACTACAGAGACTCAAAGTGACCAAAAAAAGCACAATTTTTCTTATTCTTTTTTCCCAGCCTTTTGTTGTTTTTGGGTATTCACGTACCTGTATCAGCAAAATGGTAGATATATTATTACCACTTTGCTTTTTTTTTTGCCAAAATGGTAGATATATTACTACCATTTTGTGAGCTCCCTCCCTTAGGTTAGGCTCGTTTTCTGTAAAATAAATCCAATTTTTATAGACCTTCAAGTATTTAAAAAAAAATGCGGACGGAGTAATATTACGCGTGTGGTCCTGGTTTTCTTTAATTGTAGAATGAAAAGGGTGAAAGTAAAAAAAAAAAAAAAAAAAACTTGTTCAAATACAGTCCAAATGGCAATCCACACCCCCTAAATGATGAAAAAGGAAGAGCTTATCCGAGCGGATATAAGAATTTTGCATACTTACAGGCGAAACGAAGCTTGACTGAGGCTGCAGTAATGATTTCAGACATAAGATGGGGTCAGCAAGTAGTTTTTGAAGTTACATACATCACCTTGAGGTAACGTCATTACTTTCATGTTTTAACTTATTTTTCTTTGTAGTGGGTGCTTGATAATGGGGTTCATTTAAGAATTGACCCCCAAATAAACTACACTACACAAAAATGCCTGAAGAGGGAAGCAAAGCACCTAAAAAACAGTTGTAGCCTACCCTGTTAGTTATAATTGCAAAGGATACAGAGATCCTATTAAACACAACACATTTATTCACAAACAATGGAAAAACAATGATTTTCATTTTTAGCATTGAATGTGTTGCCTTAATTTTCATACTGCTTTAAAAATTATTTTCTTTTTCAAAGAGAGAGATTTAGCAGCTATTAGGCATTAACATTGGATCAAACTACTATGCTGGGCCTACTAAAGCTGAGAAAATACTTAAAATGTTGTCCCTAACATGAAACCAGATGTCATCTTTTTCCACTTTTACTACCCTCTAGCGGCAGGAAGGAGCATTTGGTTTGTACACTTATAAGAAATGTAATTTTTCTTAACTTTTAGCAAAAATAAACAAAAGACTTGCTTTTTTGACATACCCAGAAATTTACGGCAGGCTGGATAAAATCCTCCTACAGATGGTGGCGGCGTCCGGCCCGTGGGGCCTATGTTTAAAATGCCTGGTCTAACTCTACTTTGACTTTTTTTCACCTTGTGAGTGAAGAGAGAAAAAATAAAAGAGCGTGTCACATTTTGTGTTTTCTGCTTTCTTTTTAGGTCAAAGAAACAGAGAAAAAACCACAGAGAGCAATTGCTGTCTCCTCTTGTAAGGAAGACAACCCTTCGCAATCTGTACACTCTTCTAGAAAAACATAGAGATCTATATCTGCACACAAACACATAACGTGTCCTCTTGCCCATCGTCCCGTGAACGGTGGACTAAATCACTGGAAGTCGATGTTTTTGTTTTGTTGCTGGCTGTTTTTTTGTGCCAACGTCTCATGCAAAAACATCATCCCCAACATTTTGGCAGCATCCTCATGTGTGCCCTCTTTGAGCTGCTTAACACATACATTGTGATGTTCAGCGGGTAGATGTTGATGCGCAGTGCTGACTCGACGCTGCGTAACTCCTTAATGCACTTAACCAGTTGAATGGCAAGTGTTTGGTTTTACATCCTCCCCCTCCATGGATTCCCTTCTCGCTCCTTCAGAAGAGCAAACGGAACTTGTGCCATCTTCCTCTACTCCCTCATCTCGCCTTTTTGCCGAAGCACCGGTGGCGTCAGTGCCAATAAATCTTTGGTTTGGACCAATGGAAAAAACGGTGGACATACACCCCAAAATAACAAAGAAAAAAGGGTTGGCTGCAAAAGGGAACACGCTGTGTGGCGTCAGAATCACAACAGGCCAGTCCAGATGAAGAATTTTGGGGGGGATTAAATTCATAATGGATTACGTTTATTTGAATGCTGTCACTGTTTATTTTTTCATTTGCCTTTAATTGTGGAATCCAGTAATATCATTAATATTTAAATATGAATATATGGATTTTTATCTTGTGAATAGTTATCGATTGTGTGCGTGTGTGATTGATGCTGTCCTTTTTTTTTGTTTGTTTTTGGGGGTGGTCCCTGAGGGAACGGCGACAAGATTTGCTAGCAGGTGCGATTGGTGAACTTTTCTTGTTTTTCGAGCGTGCTTCGCAATGTGATTTTGTCTTCTCAGTGTTACCTCTATGAACTCGAGTCCGTGTCAAATCATGAAGCAACTAACATTTCCCGCCGTTTGTATGATCAGTCTGGGAATAGGACAAGAGCTCCTCACTTTTTACTCTGGAGTAAAGCTTGAACAGCCGCCTCATGTCTCTCTTCACCTTATCTGTTTTATACACGATGTACTTTAATAGGCCGTCTTTGAAATGTTGACTTTTGGTGTTAAAATGACGTCCGGATTTAATGACATATTGTATACAAGTGTGAATAATAATAATAGTAGTAATAATATTGATGAATTATCTCTGAAATAAATCTCTCACGTGCAACACTTTTTTTGATTTGATCTACTCGTTATCGCCAACCTCAGATTTTAAGGTGTTTGAAGGTGGCGAGCCTGACGTCTTTACCAATAATGTTCATTTCTGCAGATTAACTTGGCTAACAACCACTGAGTTTGGATGTCCAGCTCAAGGTCCTTGTACAAAGACAATGTTTGAGATCTGCAGCCAAAATAAAAAAAGCTTCCTATATTATGTAGCCCACATATGTCCAAATCCAGGCCAGATCTGGCCCATAAGGATTTTTTTCAGTACGGGATGATATTGATTCAAGGAAAGCCCCCAGCCACCAAAGGTTTCAAATAGCTGCACAGACCAGCGTTGCAACATCCTGCTCTGAAACCTACACGAGGGCAAGTAGAAATAAACAAAATAAATATTCTATTAATCTACCCAGGTCATATTCCTCGAGAGGGGTGACCGACGGCAAGACAAACGCATACAAAAACAAAGAAAATAAAAGGGAACAACTAGCAAAAAACACAAAACTTTTTGGACCATGGCCAACCCAAATGCCCAAACACCCAAACAAGTTGAGCACCTCGGCACCCAAGTTGGTCATGCTTTCGTCCCTCCAGATGAAACGGTACACAAGAACGCGGCCATGTCACTCGGGTCAGGGTGACACAACACGCTTTTCTGTTCAACAGCAGGGCCCGACAGCTTTCACTGGTTTACCCCTGCCGCATCATACGGGTGCCCTGCCCATCCCTTAGAACGTGTCTAAACATAAAAAAAAACATCCTGTGGTGAGGGGCCCTCTCCCCCTGGGAAGTGTGAAAATTCTCCCTCCGTTCGCCGCTTCGTGTCGTAAGAGGCGACTAAAGGGAAGGGAGCGAGGGGACTGGGGATCCTCTCCTCTCTATCTACTCCCTAAAAGACAGCAAGGCAAAAATAAAAACCTTGAGGATGGACAACACATGTGGTAATCCTTCTTCCAGAGTGACCATGCTGCAATGGATGTTGCAAGGGCACCAACAGACAATACACAGACATCATCAACATGAAATATCGGTAATAACAGAATGTCCAGTTGAGAGCTTTCTGCTCAAATCTTAGTCAGTGCAGAAGGTTCTAGAGGATGGTGTTCATCAGGTCTAGGTGCCGGAATGAAATTCATGCACCCTGCAACAACCAGGCTCACGCTTCTCAATGACATGAGGACAAGAGGACGAGGTCAACATAAGTCACAAGCAATAAAATTTAAGTGTATTAAGCCCAGATTTAAACACATCCATTGAGGTTGCAGACCGTATCTCAGAAGGCAGAGCATTCCACAGCACAGGGACCGAACGGAGAACGCTCTTGAACCAGGAGATTTCTCTGGTATCACTAGTAGACCAGCATATTCTAAGCGAAGGCTTAGAGGAGGAACATATTGTTTCGATTGATTACCTATTGTATTATACAACAAAAATCGTCTTGTATGTTATTTCTCCTTGAAAATGTGGGATTTTTTTGTACAGTAGATTTTTGCACTTTATAGTTATTCTATCTGATCTATAATAGTTAGAGGTGGCACAGCAGATAAGTGATTAGTGTGTCTGTAACACAGTTCTGAGGTTATTAGTTCAAATACAGCTACCAACCTTCCTGTGTGGACTTTAGATGCATTTTTACTTTCTAGCTCACTTTACCTTAAAGAGACCAAAGGCTCGAAATGTTGCCCAAAAATTACCAGCATTTTTCATTTAATTTTAATCTTAATACAAAATAAAATTGCCCGTTTTGCCTGTTGAAAATTAAATATTACTGTCAGAGCACTAAGAAAACATTGCCTTATTTATGTGATCATAATGGAATACTGTATAATTGCACTTAGGTTCCCTGGAAGACACCACTAGTCCAGTCTTCTTTTTTATTTGGCCCCCTATCTTCTTTATTTTTCACCTCTGATGTAACCCTTTCTAACATCGTCCTTACCTTCACAATTGTATAGCTCGTGAGAACATTTGCAAGGTCAAAACCAGGGAGAATCTGTGAGGATCTACATGCAAAAGTCTTCGCACCCTCTCACAAGCATGTTCAAATTGTTCCAATGAATCCAATTACCAATCCGATGTGCAGCTAGAAATACAATCTGTATTTATTTTTTTCAGTTACCACTAAAGCCAAAATAAGAGGTCCTTATGTTCATTAGAGAGAACAAGTATGTTTAAAACGATTTGTTTATCCTTAAGAGAAATATATTTGGGTTTATTTCAACTATTCATGACTTGATTTTTCATTTGAGTGATTAAAAAAAAGGAGCAGTGAAGTGTCCACTATTCTTCAATTGCTTTACTGCCGTTGGCGATTACACAAAATACAAAAATAGAACTTTGATGGGTTTCATATGTTCGGACACGGAACAGCCAAATTTTCCGCAAAAGAATTCTTGGCTGTTCTAAAAGTGTTCAACCCATCAATCTCGATTTTGCCGGACAGACACGTCTGTGTAAAGACAAAGCCCCAAGAAGAATGTTGGGAAGGCGTTTAAAACCAATGCTTTTCTTCTCGGTCACTTAACATTTTATTTGACAGATATGAAAAGCAGCTGTGAACACACACACATATACGATCCTGAAGAACTGTAGACAACATTCTTTCTTTGGCCATTTGAAAATATATCTGTGGTGGAAAATGTACATTTTTTTGCAATATCTCAGTCCATTCCAAAAACGCAGGCTCTCTCTAGTGGTTCTCCAAATGCCAAAATGCAGCCTAATGTCTCCTTTACATTCGAAATCTGGGATTTGATGAGAAAGGATAATGTAACATTTCGAATTGTAATCGAAAGAAACAATACTGATAAAATACCATATTTTGCTCCAAATTCTGGAAGGGAAACTGTTGATTTATTCAATCATCAATCCTGTCTTAAGGCCCCAGTGTGTAATATTTGACCACTAGATGTCACTGTGTTGTATGGTGGTTAAGGGATCTCATCAGCTGCACCGCTTATCCTCAGTAGGGTCGCGGGGGTGCTGGAGCCCGTCCCAGCAATCTTCGGGCATTGGGCAGGGGACACCCTGAACTGGTTGCCAGCCAGTCGCAGGGCACACGGGGACAGACAACTCACTCGCTCATTCCGTGCCCGGAGGAAACCCACGCAAGCACGGGGAGAACATACAAACTCCGCACAGTAAGGCCGGGAGCTGGATTTGAACCCACGCAGGAGGTTCCCACGACCTCAGAACTGTGCCGCACACGGGATACAACCAATTCAAATCAATGTTTTTTTTTACTGAATACAGTTTTTATGTACCACTAGGAGGCAACAGTTATTGCCAGGGTTGGGTAGGGTTACTTAAACTGGATTACTTTAAATTACTTTTGGATTACTCCAATACCAAATATGCTCATAAAAGAAACTAAATATGAATCAAATTATGACTCACAACATGTGGTAAGCTTTCTCTCCTGGCTTTGATCTCTTTGATCTCCGGCAAAACTAACATAAAATGCGATAGAAACAAAATGAAAATAAATCCAAACAGCTTGCCAACATCATTTTTGCCGTTCCATGTATTCCGTTACTCCCCAAGCCTGAACAAAATTTAGTAATTTTATTCATGTTTAGTTTCTTTTGTCTTTTATTAGCATATTTGGTATTGGAGTAATACAAAAGTAATTGAAAGTAATCCAGTTAAAGTAACCCTACCCAACCCTGGTTAATGCACACTGCCCCTTTAAGTGGAAGCAAAACTAGATTCTCAAGTGATGAAAAAACCTGAAGGAGGCTGAAGGAGTACATACTTTTTCTTCCTCCGCACGTTCGAATCAACACCGAGGTCGCGAGATGGATAAAAACAAGCGCTGGAGTGAGCAGTTTGAGTTTTTTATTCAATCCATCCATTTTCTTCCGCTTATCCGGGGTCGGGTTACGGGGCAGCGGCCTTAAAAGGGAAGCCCAGACCTCCCTATGCCCAGCCATTTCTTTCAGCTCATCTGAGGGATCCCGAGGTGTTCCCAGGCCAGCCTAGAGACATAGTCTCTCCGGCGTTTCCTGGGTCGTCCCCGGGGCCTCCTGCCGGTGGGACATGTCCGGAACACCTCCCGAGGGAGGCGTCCAGGAGGCATCCTTTCTGTTGTCTCTTGATTTGTCATCTCATGTCTTGTGGTGTCCTGTCGTCTCTTGTCACCTATTATCTTCTCTTGACACCTAGTGTTGTCACAAGCCAGAAACGGAGACAGGACCCAGTAGCGTTCGTTTACTCCGTTCTATTGACAAAGAGGGAGAGCAGTGCTTGCTTCTACGATTCGATGATCGACAAACACGGGTAGCAGGTGGCTGGAACGCGGAAGTGGTACTTCCGTGTCAAGGGAGGATAATCGTAGGCACCAGGGGTACTGGTCACTAGTTGGGACGGGAGAGCAAGGGCGGTATCGAGTTCAGAAAAGAGGTCGGCAACAGGTATCAGGCAGGAAACAGGGCAAAACAGGTCGGTGGTCGGGATGGCAGATCAGGGCAGAAACGGGTCAAGAAACAGGTCGGCAACAGGTATCAGGCAGGAGAAAACAGGGCAGGAAAATGTCAGAAGGTATTAGCTTGCCTAGCTGGGGGCATAGGTTCGCAAACGGTCTGACGCTTCCTCTTGGAAGCGGTGGGTTTAAAAAGAGTCGCTGGACCAATCAGCGCTCTGGGCTGTTGGCGCCAATTGGGCAATCACAGGTGCCCCGAATAAGCAATCATGACAATTGCCTTGTCTTGTCTTGTCGTCTCTTATCCTTTCTTCTCTTATTGTCTCTTGTCGTCTCTTGTCTTTTCGTCTCTTGAATTGTCATCTTTTGTCATCTCTTATCTTGTCTTCTCTTGTCTTGTGGTCTCTTTTCATCACTTGTCATCTCAGGTTGTTTCTTTTCTTGTCTTGTCATCTCTTGTCCTTTCATTTCTTGTCTTGTCATCTCTTGTCTTGTCCTGTCTCTTGTCGTCGCTTATTGTGTCTTTTTGTCCGTTGTCGTCTGGTGTTGTCTCTTGTTGGCTCCCGTCGCCTATTTTCATCTGTTGTCATCTCTTTTCACCTCGCATCTAGCCTATCCTTGTCATCTGATGATCTGTCACCTGGACATCCCATGTCATACTTTGTTGTCTCTTGTCCTTTGGTCTCTTGTCTTTTCTTGTAAACTCGGTTCATCTCTTTTTGTTTTTTGTTTTGTAATCTCTTGTCTTGTTCTGTTTCATTTCATCATCTCTTGTCTTGTCCTGTCTCATCTCGTCGTCTCTTGTCATCTCTTGTCGTCTCTTGCTGTCTCTTGTCGCCTCTTGTTGTCTATTGATGTTTCTTGTCGTCTCTTGTTGTTTCTTGTCATCTCTTGTCGTATCTTGTCATACCTTGTCGTATCTTGTCGTCTCTTGTCTTGTCGTCTTTTGTTGTCTCTTGTCCTGTCTTCTCTTCTCTTCTCTTGCCTCGTCTTCTCTTTCCTTGTTGTCTCTTGTCTTGTTGTCTCTTGCTCTGTCTTTGCTTGTTGTCTATTGATTTGTTTCATCTTGTCTTGTTCTGACCTGTCACATGTCCATGATCCCTAGAACCTCCAGCAATGCACTTGCGATCTGCCACTGGAAGCTTGGCCTCCTTGTTGGATTTTCCCTCCTCCGAGCTCGGCTCGAAACCTGCTGTGAAATTTCCAAGTCCAACTTTGGACTCTTTATGACTTGCACAGATGTAACTTCCTTCCTCATGAAGCCATGCACGTGATTCCGCTCAAGTCAGGCGAACGCCACGGCCTCTGGAGCCCGAGTGACGAGGAGGCGCTTCCGGCACCTTTGCGCTCCGACGCCTGCTGACATCATTAAGTGGGCAAAAGCTCCGGCACGTTCGCATTGAAGGCACATGTTGATGTTGCGTGTGATTATTGCTTAGTGACAGCAAGCACTGACCCCGTGGAAGCCCATCAGGGGATTGCTTACCCACAAGCAGAAGTTTGCATATTTCATACAGGGCTCCACAAACTTTCTGGCTCAGAGAAGACATTTTTCCAAGCGATCCAAATGCAGTTGCCAACACCCCAAAACCTTTTCATGCAACATTTGCTTGCCTTCTTTAATAATCTCATCTAGAACATTGCACAATTGTGATACAACTATTATTCTCCAGAAGGATACCACTACCTCTGTGTTTTCAAACCAGTGTGCTGGGGCACACAAATGTGCTGTGAGATATTTATCTCCGCGAAAAATGTCTGCCACTGTTCAGTGCTTTCTTCCAATGACTGTAACAGTCAGCCATATCAGTCGGTGGCAGCAAATAAAGTCAAGTCATGTTTATTTGTATAGCCCTTAATCACAAGGAGTCTAAAAGGACTGCACAGACCACAGATTATTATTTATTTTCATATGCAAATTTTCTGCCAATGAGGTAGACCGGGTAAATGGTTCAAATAACTTATTTCTATTATTATTATTTATTATCTCGTATCTTATATTTGTCAGAACCAGAACTGACGGTAAACCCAAACTCGTAACGTTTAACACCAAGCTTTATTACGGAAGCGGAGAAGTCAGGCGCAGGAAAACAAACGCCAGCGATTTGGTGATTGCTGGGCAGGAGAAGCAGGAAGCCCACGAGATTGGAGCATAGTCAGGGGGGGGGAACGAGTCGTGCAGCCAAGACGGGAGATCGGAGCGTGGTTGGAGGACAGAAACAAGTCGGGCAGCCGGAACGGGAGATCGGAGTGTGGTCAGTGGACGAAAAGAAGTCGGGCAGCCGGAACGGGAGATCGGAGCATGGACGAGGGAGTAATCAAGTCAGGTAGACAGAGACGATCGGGAAGCCAGGGGCAGACGAGCAGGATGCAGGACAGGACGGGACAGACGGGAGCCAGAGTCAAAAAAGTGCTTGCCCTGCATGTGCGGAGGTTCGCTGATGGACTGACAAGGAGTGAATGAGAGTACTGAGTTTAGAAAGGAGGGAACCGATCAGGAAACGACCAGCAGCTGGAACCAAACGAGCAGGCACAGGTGAGGGCAATGGGCAAATCGTGACAATATTTCTCATAAAGTTGCTTGTAAAGCAGTAGTGTTGCAACTAAAGACTATTTCAATAGTCAACAAGTCACCGACTCTTGAAACGATTAGTCAAATAACCAGATATTTATTACATTTTTCTTGAATTTAGCATGGTGTTCACATCATTTTGTGGGAAATGATCATAAACGAAAGAAAAATGATACAATAAAAAATACATGTTTTTGTGCTCATTTAGTAGAGATGAATAAACTTTGTCCATTTTTAGGGAGAAGCAAATAAATCATACATTGATATCAAGTAAAGATTTTTTTATTCCTGTAAAACAAGAACAGGGTCATTAGCCCTAGTAGAACAGTAAATAAAACAAATATGTGCATTTTGTGAAGTACATTCAGTGGTTAACTACAATGTCTGTGACAAACAAACTCAACAATTCTCAACAGTTTGGAACCAAATGATTTGACCAGCTGACGTTTTTAATTTTTAACATTTTAACAACTGAAATGTTATTCTTTGTACTGCATTTAGTTTGTCTGACACAGTCTGACATAATGCGCAAGCTCTTTTTTCAGCTAAATATACATGTATAAAATGTACAATGCATGTCATCAAAACCGTATTTGCTCGAATGTTACTTGAATCTTACCGAGGCGAGTCAGCCTCAGTTTTGTTCAACTGCTTGGCATGCTTTCTCTTTAAATGTTTGTGCATCGCATACTGGAAGGAGGTAGTGCTCAAAAAAAAGAAACTAATACACAACACTACAAAATCTAAGCAAGTCATGCTTGACTTCAGAAGGGCAAGCACTGACCCAGCTCCACTCATCATCAATGGAGAATGTGTGGGGAGAGTCCGCTCCTTCAAAGTCCTGGGTGTGCACATGTCAGACGACATCTTCTTGTCCGCCAACACAAGAGCTGTGGTGGGGAAAGAGCAGCAGCGACACTTCCTGAGGGTTCTCAGGAGCAACAAGCTGGAAAAGAAGCTGCTCGTGTCCTTCTACAAAGCCACGGTGGAAAGCGTTATAAAGCATCACTGTGTGGTACGCTGTGAGCGCGGCAGTGGAAGGGGAAAACGCACAGAGTAATCAACACAGCCCAAAACATCATCGCTGCTCTCTGCCCAGGCATTGTCGGTTTGCGATGCCTTAGCAGAGCCATCAATATGATAAAAGACAAAACCCGCCCCGGCCACCACCTCTTTGATTTGATGCCTTTCAGTCCGGTATGCGCAATAGGTCCCTTAAAACAGACTCAGAAACAGCTTTTTCTCTAGGGCCATCACCACCCTAAACAAGGGCAAAAAACTGTGAAAACATATCACACAACTTTTTGCGCTTTTCTTCTTTTTGTTCCTGCTAAACGTTGTTGCAAGGAACTGTAAAAATGTGTGACTTTTTTGTTGTTGCTTAATGTTATTGCACTTCTTTTAACTGCACTATTATTATAACTTAGGCCAGTCTCTAAGCACTATGTTGTAAATGATTGTTTACTGTCCTTATCCTGATAACTGTTTATCTTTTTAGAGTCTTTACGACGTATTTTCCCTGGAGTTCCGTGTCCAATCTCGTATACAATGTTTCACAACGTTGATATATATTACAAGTCAAGTCAAGTCAAGTCATTTTTATTTGTATAGCCCTTAATCACAATTAGTCTCTAAGGGCTTCACAAGTTATTACATATAAGAAGTTTAGGTTATTCGTATGCTATAGAGTAGAAGTGAGTTTTAAGCTTAGATTTAAACATTTCCACTGAGGTTGCAGATCGGATCTCAGGGGGAAGAGCATTCCACAACACCGGTGCCCGGATGGAGAACGCTCTCGAACCAGCGGAACACTTCTTGGCTCTTGGGATCACCAGGAGACCGACGCTCTCGGAACGAAGGCTTCGGGCCGGGACATAGGGGGAAATTAGATCTGAAAGATATGAGGGGGAAAGTCCATGTATGATTTTGTATAGTAATAGGAGAACCTTAAAATCGCATCTTAGGCTAATAGGGAGCCAATGCAGGTTAGCCAAAATTGGAGTGATGTGATCGTACTTTTTTGTCCTTGTTAAAAGCCTTGCTGCAGCATTTTGTACCAGCTGGAGACTCTTGAGTCTGGTCATCGGAAGACCGGAAAGTAGTGCATTACAGTAGTCGAGACGGGAGGTAACAAACGCGTGAATTATGATTTCCGCATCCGACTGAGAAAGTATAGGACGAATTTTAGCAATGTTACGGAGATGGAAGAAAGCGGATCTAGTAATTTTCTTCACATGTGTTTGAAAGGACAGATCGGGGTCAAAAATGACACCTACATTTTTAAGTGAGTCGCTCTGTGTGATGTGGCAATTGTCTATGTTCACAGCGGTTTTAGAGAATAAGTCACGGGACTTAGATGGACCAATAACTAACATTTCAGTCTTTTCAGAGTTAAGACGCAGGAAATTGAGTGACATCCACTCTTTTATCTCAGTGAGGCAGGCCTCCAAATTTCCACAGTTTAGTGTGGCAGATTCCTCCATCGGGAGATAGAGTTGAGTGTCATCTGCGTAGCAATGGAAACTGATATTATACTTGCGAATAATATCACCTAGTGGAAGCATATAAATGCTGAAGAGAAGGGGGCCAAGCACTGAACCCTGCGGAACACCACAAGTAACACTAAATGGCTCAGATGTCAATTCGCCATATTTAACGCAGTGTGTCCTATCTGAGAGGTAGGATCTGAACCATAATAGGACAATAAAGTCAATTCAATTTAATTGATTTTGTTGCTGTCATTACTGTATGTTACCACTTAAGACAAAGATGCTATAGCACATGAGCGACTCCCAGCAGAGATTTTAATGTATAATGTAAGATGCCTCAATCTGTTGTGAAAATGTGTCTGGCGACAATAGTCAACTATTTCTATTATGGTTTCTTTTTGACTTATCGTTGGAGCCCTGGTATGTGACGAACCACTGAAGCTGATGTTCATAAGCTTATCAGACGTACTGCCCTCTAGCAGACTGTCGCGACCAGAACGGAAACAGGACCCAATTGCGTAACGTTTACCACAAGTTTTAGTAAAGGAAAGAGGAAGGTCTGTGCCCACGATCCGCTGTTCGTTGGATGTGGGAAGCAAGTCGCTCTTGTGGTCGGGCAGTGACATGAACACGGAAGTGGATCTTCCGTAGCGAGCGATGGCAGTGTCAGGGACGGGAAAACTGGTCGGTAGCCTGGATGGGGAGAGCAAGGCGTGGTTGGGGTCAGAAACGAGTCGTAAGCCAGAATGGGAAAGTAGACGTAGTCGGGATCAAAACAGGTCGTAGCCGGAGACAAACGGGAACAAAAACGGGACAGGTAGGAGTCAAGGTTGAAAAAGGCTTGCCCTGTATACACAGAGGTTTGCAGACGGACTGACAACAGGGGATTGACAGGGTTTGAATAGGGAATGGGAGCCAATCAGAGCCCGCAGCGGTTGGAGCCAAATGAGCGGGGACAGGTGATTCACATTGGTAATCATGACAGTAGACAAGGATACGGACTAACAAGTTCAAAGAAAATTTATTCCCCAGGGCCATCAACACCCTAAACAATATTGTTTATTCTTTGGTCCACTTTTAGGCGGGACCAGAGTACCTCCAGCCCCATCCCACGCCCTACTCACCCACCTTGTCAATCGCCTTTTTCTTGCATTTTTGGGGAAGAAAGTCACGATTTGTAGAATTTCCAGCAAACATGTCAGGTCTTGATTCTTATCAGATGAAAACTTTGGCAGAGCATTTTTGCGCACGGGCCAGCTCGTCCAAGGGAAGCTAATGGCAGTTGACGTGTGCTGATGGCGACGTGGCTCGGGTTCAAACCTTTGCCGGCTCTGTCCTTGCTTTGTTTGTTGTGGGTTAGCGAGGGCCAGCGACTTGGCCCGGGGTGACGCTTCATCGCCCGGCGAGCCTTTGACACACACTCGGCCTCGATGTTCAAAGGCGAGCTTCTTTGTACCTGCCGTTGGAGCCGCCGAATTCCTCACCGAGGAAAGAATGCGAGTGAGGAGCCGCACGCGTTCTCATGCGAATGTCTTTGTGTTGTTTTTTTGATGGAATGTTTAAGTGCTTTCATGTGTTTTGGACGGCGAGCAGAGCTTGTTTCTCTGAGCTGTTTCCTTGCTAATGTCATGCCAACATGACAAAAAGCATCAACGTGCTGCATAGCTTGGTGCTTGGTAATAAAAATAATTTAAAAAGTATTTTTCGGGATGGTTTTGAATTCAACTTTGATTTATTTTCATATATTATATTTAGAAGAGGATAAAGTGTAATAACATATGACGTGAGATACCAGGCTCACAAAAACAAATATCTCTTGATTTTTTGCAAAATGTATAATACTGTCACGGTTGCCCATGGCGCCCAATTGGCCCCGCCCGTTTGGCGCCAGCTGCACCTCGTTGACTGATTGGCTTCCCTCCTGTTTACGCTCAGTGCTCTCACTCACCCTTTGTGAGTCCGTCAACGAACCTCTGCTCCCGCAAAACGTGTGTTTCGACTCTGTCCGGTTTCCTGCTTATGTATCCTGTCTGGAATCGTTCCCGTCTAACTCGTCCTGCTTGTTATCGGACTCCAGTCTCCAGTGTCTGGTATCGATCCCATCTGTCTTGCCCTGTCTGTTACCTTGCTAAAATCTCCAGCATCTGGTATTGTCCCTGCCTATTTCTCCCTGTGTGATATCATCCCCGCCTTTTTTGTCCTGTGTGATATCGTACTCCACTCTCCTGTGTCTGGTATCGATCCCGCCAGTCCCCTGAATTTGATATCAATCCTGTCTGTCCGGTCCTCTCCGGTATCGACCCCGTCTGTCCTGTATCAGCTGGAGTAACTGGTATCGATCTCGTTGGCCTCGGGCTTCCTGTTGCTCCACGCCAGACTTCCGCCTTACCTCTTCCGCCCAAGCGATCGCCGAATCACTGGCATTTGTGTTAAAGTGCATTACTGTCCCATTTCCCGTAAAATAAAGCTTGTATGAGAAACGTTACGCATCTGGGTCCTCCTCCTGTTCCAGTTCTTGACAAATACAATATATTTAAAGGGACACTGTGTAATGGTTGAACACGAGATGTTGCTCTATAGTGTAGTGCAACCAAAGGAAGAATTGAAACGTTTTCTTTTCAAACTACGGATTCTCAGAGTGACCAAACCATGTCATTTTTTTCTCTTTTTGCCCCCCTGAGCCTTTCTTATGTTTTTTTTTGTGGGTAGGGTGGATATGGTTACCTGTAGCAGCAAGATGAGCCTCATTCTATGTAGTGTCAAAATTCTGTCTTATTCAATTTAAAAATTCTAAGTTTTTTTTTTCAAAATTGCTGAATTTTCACATTATATTATGAATATTATTCAGATAGTTAGTATGTAATGTATTAATTGGCAGAGCGAGGCATGCTATTCTCAAGCCAAATTGCAGGGGGTGACACTTCAGCCCAAGACAATAGAATTAGTAATGGTATTAGCATACTAATAGCAAGTCAAGCCATTCAGTAAATTATTTCTCCTTTCATTGCCTTTTTTCATAATGGAGGGTTACCTATCTATTGAGGGTTTTATTTACAATCAGATGCGCATAGGGTTAATTTACAAGTAAAGATTTTTTGCATTTTACAGTTTCCTTTTTGCCCTGCCAATCATACGATGAAAAAGATGTAGTTTAGTTTTTTGGTAAAATCTGACTATGCTTCACTAGACAAGGACCTTGCTGAATGTCACTGGAAGACTCCTTATTTTGATCTTATGTGTTTATTATTGCAATTTATTACCAAATACCATTTTTGCACGTATTTCGCTTCACCAGCCAATGAACCTCAATTCCAAGTGTTAGGCAATCCAAAAAGCACATCTGTCCTCACTTTGCCATTGGGTCTAGTTGCCGTCCTAGTACAAAGGGAATCTGCAAGCTTGGACACTGTGTTGGGCTTACATTAGCTAGCTAGCTGCTACAACACAACACGGACATGTTTGGAATGTGAACACAAACCCCCCTAAAATCAATTTCTGCTTTGATCATTGTACAGAGGGGACTTTCCATGTAAGTTACTTTTTAACTGAAATAAAAATCGGCAGTGTGGATGAGGGATCGGGAACCTTTTTTGGTGAGAGCCACGAAATCAACATAATAAGATTATTTTGGGGAAAAGCCACACCACATATTTTAAGACAAAATTGACCAAAACCAGAAACCTGCTCTCCAGAGCTATTTTTTCCGCAAATTTTAATTCACTGTGTAACATTTGATCAATTGATAAAATCTATAAAATAATAATACTGCTACGGCCTGTGTCCAATGTCAACAAATATACCAATTAAAATTTGTCTGCCTCCCATAGTTACTTAAGATCATAAAGGTTCCTTTTGAACGTTACTTTTGTCGTAAATAATGGATTAGAAACAAGCTGCGAGCGGTATTGTTTTGTAAAAAAGTCATGAAATACTGTGAACGAGAAGGATCAAATGTATTTAGGGACTCGCTCACCAAATAAAATTGCTCTAGGTGCTTCCTGGTGTTTGGGGTGTTTACAGTTTGTTCTGTTGGTTTTCATCCAAACGTGTCTCAACACAGATTATTTAACAAGATTCCATATAAAGGAACACTTAGAGACCTACAACAAAAACGGGTACTGTTGGTGTAGCACCGTGAATATAAATTATAGTGAAAACTTTGCCTTATGCTTTTATGAAATGAACGGATTATTTCCGGTGTTGATTTGCTTTGCATACACAAAAATTGAAAAGTTGCAGAGGAAT
This sequence comes from Urocampus carinirostris, assembly GCF_059441175.1. Lineage (NCBI taxonomy): Eukaryota > Metazoa > Chordata > Actinopteri > Syngnathiformes > Syngnathidae > Urocampus > Urocampus carinirostris. Next base: position 16,915,185 of record NC_142357.1, read on the forward strand.
TTACTATTTACCTTATCTTATCCTCGAGCCAGATGTACTCATGAAAAGAGCCATATCTAACTCGCAAGCTAAACGTTCCCGACCCCAATGTAGATAATAGAGCAACCCTGATTTGATTCAGTGTTGCTATTAAAACAATAAAATCAGTCTGATTCATCCAAATACGGACATTTTCCATGGCAACAATTATCTCGCCAAGATGAATCATTGCTTTTTTTCTCAACCGTTTATTTTCTTCTGGGATTATGTTGGGAGACGGACCCGAGTTTTGCGATCCAAATGACATCGCTAACGCCAAGACTTTGTTCCCAAGGTTGCACAATGAAAGCGAGCTCGTTCCAGGAAGTCGGCGCTCTCCATTAATTCTGCCGTCGCTCAGGCAGCTGTGCACACACATATATGTATATGCACAAACACGTGCAAACACTACTCAAATAGCAAAGCGGCCGTTATCAACTGTTAGTTGTTGCCCAGCAACATTGTTATTCCCTTGGAAGGGTTTCCTTTAGAAAGCTCGTGGCAAAGTAGCTATCATTCCGAAGCATTCTGTGCTGCACTCAGGTGACCCCTCAACCGCGGTGTGTGTAGTGCTCATACGCGTGCATGCACTTGTGCAAAATCTCCCAAGGAGCGGCATCACCATTTTCTGCGTGACACAGTTGAGTCATACAATTGTTTTTATATTAGAAATGTCTTTGCTGTCATTTAGAACAACATTGTAAATGTTGTTTATAAAGAGATTAGACATGTCACTTCAAGAAAAATATGTAATAAAGACTCAGATAAAAAGAATGTCAGGATAAATCTGCTAAGATATCTACTAGATCATGCTTGAGGATTGGCCTAAGTTGTAACTGCATCAGAACAAAAACAAGTGCAATGACATTTATCCATCTATCTATCTACCCTGATCATATCCCTCGAGAGGGGTGACCGACAGCACGACAAACACATACAAAAACAAAGAAAATAAAAAAGGGAAAAAGTAGCAAAAACCACACACAAAAATATTTGGACCATGGCCAACCCAAATGCCCAAACACCAAAAAGTTAAGCACCTCTGCACCCAAGTTGGTCATGCTTTCGTCCCACCAGATGAAACAGAACACAGAAAAGCAGCCATGACACACGGGTCAGGGTGACACAACACACTCTTCTGTTTAACAGCAGGGCCCGACAGCTTTCACTGGTTTACCCCTGCCGCATCATACGGGTGCCCTGCCCATCCCTTAGAACGCGTCTAAACATCCCACTATCCTTTTACAACACCTTTCCACTGATTCCAATCACCAACAAGAGCTCTAGCTTCCACTTTATTTAAACGTCTATCCTGTGGTGCACTCATAAAACCATCCATCCACGTCAATCGCGGCCTTCCTCTTGGTCTCCTTTTATTTACTTCTGCTCTGAAGATCCTCCTGAACATTCACTCCTTATCCATCCTCTCCATGTGTCTAAACCAACCGAGTACTCTCTTATCCACACGCTTGCTCAGTTCCACTACTACACCAGTTCTGTCTCTCACAATTTAAATTCTCAATCTATCCAATTTTATCACTCTTAACATACTCCTCAAACACTTCATCACAAAAACAATGACATTTAGCAGCAAAATAATTCCAAAATAGGCCGAAATATAATGTATGAATACCCATTTTTTATGTAAGCAAGATAAATATTTTTCGCCAAGTTTTGTGCGCTTGTTTAGGGTGGTAATGGCCCAGGGGGGGAATTTTTTTCTCTGAGCAAGTTGGTCCTTGTCTGCTAGAGGGCAGCAGGTCTGATAAGTTTATAGTTTAGTACACTTAACTCCTAAATAAAGAGAGAAGACATCAAAGGATTTTGAAATACCCGAACTTCAGATAAGAGGGCCCAACCTCTGGTAAAAACTCTTCCCTGAGTCCTTTCTTAATTAAATCTCTTAGGTGACAGCAGATGATCTCCCCCAAAGGGTTTGGGTATCAAAGAACAGCAACATGTTTAGCCGATAGTGATAATTATGGAATAAGTTCATGATCGTCAAAACAATGGGCAACAGTAGGCAATAATAGTCAAAACGTGGTGGCCGGGGTGAGAGTAGTCCTTTACAATATGGTTGGCTCTGCTATGGTATGTCCTCTAGACTGGGCAGAGAGCAGCCAATGATTTTATGTGCATTGCTGACTACTCTGCTGCAGTGCTCGCCACATACCACTCCATGAGTGTCATTAAGATAACTTGTAGGTAAAAATCCTAGCAAATAACATTTAAAAATGATCAAGTAGACATCACGATTAACATTTAAATCAACAGGCGCTCCAGTTAACTAGCCGCACATGCAGAAAATAATGGCTTATTATGTTATGTTAACATTTAATTTTTTATCGTCCATTTTTGTTACGCTACACCGCATTCAAAAGTTAGTGAGAGTCTTCTCCCTTCTGAAAGTCTCCAAATTTGTAACATTTTCAAAAATTCAATTTCATGTTTTCATTGAACACTAGCAGCTCTAAAATCCTCCCCCATCCCCATTCCAAAACGTTTTTGGAGGGTCACCCGGGCCTCTGTTTGCCTTAGCCGTCATGAGCGGGAGGCAAGGCGAAGACGCTGGCTGGCAACTGGCAAATATTTGCTAGGCGATTTAGCACTGATTTGCATCCCATTCGATTTTGCGTCTCCTCCATGGAGACGAGGACCAGCCACGTCATCCGTCGCCTTTCTCATGCCGGGTTCAGGACCGAACCTGGCAAAAAAAGCGACTTAAGTTGACATTAAGATGAAACTAGAGTACCAATCCATTTATTAAGAATATCGATATCAACGCTGGTACCGATCAAGTCAAATCACATTTATGTATTTATGTAGCCCTAAATTACAGAGTCTCATAGGCCACAATTACAACACCGGAATCAACACCCCCTTTGATATGCAAACCGCATTAGAGCAAGGAAAAACTCCAGAATAAGAAAAATAAGAACTCTTGAGAAGGGGCAACACATGTGGCAATTCCCCTTCCTGGATGTCCAGGGTGCAATGGCTGTTGCATGGGCACCAATAGACAAAACATTGTCAACATCAACGATAAACATGAGTAATAACTGAGGTTTTGCAAGAAGTCCAAGACAGCATTGAAGAAGCTTCCCATCTCAGTCTGCTGGTCAATGCAGATGATGGCATGAATAAGGTCTGCTGGTCCACCAGTCAGGCAGCAGGAATGGATAAGAAAGGACAAGAAAAAAAAAAGCATATCATCGTCATCAATCATAAGCTACGGTATAGAATATAAGTGTTTCTCCAATCTAGATTTAAACTTTTTCACTTAGGTTGCAGTGCATTTTACAGAATCGGGGACTAAATTGAGAAATCTCTTGAGCCTGTATCAAATTTGTCAGATGAATACCTGCCAATGAGTTAAAATCTAATAAAATGTGATAAATGTAATATTTGTGACATTGCTGCTTGAGAGTGAAGAGCTCTGCCCTCACAGACTTGGAATCAGGACGGAAGCTGTTGGAGTGCCCCCAGAGGAGACGTGTGCCCTTTTCCTTTATGAGATCCGAGGTCGCAAGGATCCCGTGTGCGTTAGCCGTTTTGGTCTCGAGGTAGAACAATAATCTGCGTGATGCGATCAATAAAGTTCCAGCCTACAAAGGAAGAGTTTGTCCTTGGTGCTCGGCCGGCATGATTCTGTTTCCAGTCAGAGGGAAAGTGGACCAGCTCCTACCAAGTCTTTACTGTACACTTCAGCAATCTACATGCAAATTTTTGTCAGTGAAAAAAGGGATATCTAAATGTGTTAAATCACCTTACATGACACACATGTATGTGAAGATATGTGAGATTGAATGACCCCTCTGCGACACTGCGACGGTTGAACTCATCCACCAATCATCAAAAAAGAGGTACTCTACTGTATATATCTGTATCAGTGGGTATTCACTAAAGGAATACAATAATCGGTTTAAACAACTCATGGTATTAAGCATCAATACAAATAATCAACATAACATCAGGTTGTGTTGCTGGTTGAGTCATTTTATGATACGTCTTGGGTTGCGAGTACACTCAACCATTTGCAGACACCTGAGATGTAAATGTAAATGGTCTGCATTTAAATAGCGCTTTTCAAGTCAATGAAGACCTCCCAAAGCGCTTTACAATGTGCTTCACATTTTTCCCTTTTACACACTAACTAACCGATAGCAGTGTCAGCCATGCAAGGCAACGACATGCTAACGGGGGCATCAGGGATTCAGTGTCTTGCCCGAGAACACTTCGACATATAACTCAGAGGAGCCAGGAATCGAACCTGTAACCTCTTGATCCCAAGACGAGCGCTTTACCTCATAAGTCAATGCCGTGTACTCAGGTATTAGGACTCATTTTTCATTCTCACACTTTTGTCTGATGAGATTGTGAATCTGTTCAGGTCGTTCATCTTCACGTGATGTTCGCAAGCTCAATTCCGACTTCATTGTCGGCAAATCTCCCTATTTGTCTTTTCATTGCTATCATTCAACCAAACTACTTTGTTTTGCTTTTTATCAGTGGTCTGTGTTGGATTTTAAATTCATAGACAGAAACTAGGTTGTGGTTTGGAGGGACGAGAGGGGGTAATCCTTTGTTGGAGTAGTCTGAAAACAAAGAAGTGAAATCCATATGTGTTTTTCCATGCAAGGTTTCGAGTTCGTTGAACAGAAGGCTGATTCTTTATTTTTTCCTTGAGCAGGACTGAATGGACCCAAAGACAGAAAATAAAATTTAAGTAGACCAAAAGGTGACATGCATTCAAGGGAGGCAGATGAGGCTGTGCCTCACCTGTCATTATGGAAATATAAAATTCAAAATTAAAATAAATACGAATGAAAAATTAAAAATAAAATAAAAATATTTCAAATTGAAATATGTATTCTCTGTTAAAGTTCTTTTTCATTCAACTTCACTATTTCGGGATTTTATTTTTCAAAATCACTGGATGTTCTCATGATATTATGAATATTAGTAATACAGTTATTATGTAACATATTACTGTGCTGAGCATCTGCAGATTTTCATTGAGGCAATTTGGCGTACACTTCAGCCCCAAGCAATAGAATTTGGGATTGTGATAGCAAGCTAACGGCAAGTCACGCGATTAAGTATTTTTTCATAATAGAGGCTTACCTATATATTGATGCTTTTATTCAAAATGATCCATATGTAACATATTACTTATCCTGAAGCAAATGAACTAGTAATAGTACAAGCAAGCTAACAGCAGGTCAGGCCATGCAGTAATTTATTTCTTGTTGCAGGGACTTTTCCCCCCCACATTTTAGGATTACCTATCTATTGATGCTTTAACTCAAAAGGATGCACAGACTTCATTTATAAGTTAAGATAAGACAATAAAACCTTTCTTCCAAACTATGGCTTATACCAGTATGTTGCTTTCTTGCTTTGACGAATGAGGTATAAGATGTTGGTTCATTTATTTTGAAATCTGACTGTTCCTCACGAGCCATGAACCTCACCACAGTTTAATGGACCATTGCAAACAAGGAATGGATGTAAATTGGAAAAAAATGTTTTTCATAAATCTTTTTTCAAATGTGTGTTGTTCCCCTGGCGCGTTTTCAGTTGGAATTATTTTTAAAAACATGGCATAGTTTGAGGATGTTTTCAGACAGTACCTCAAAATAATGAAACCATCATAAATTGTTGGAAAAAAATGTTAGAGCACTTCTTTCAGCACCAAAACAAAATTTATTTTTTGATACAGTATCTCTTGCTGGCGTCGTGGTTAAGGCGACGATCCAAATCAGGCCGCGTGATCCGAGACATGATGACACATGTGCTCCCCTTTACACCTCAACTGTTTCCATTTTCCATTTGCATTTCTCGCTTCTGTTTTGCTTACTTATTTTGTTCCGTTCAGCTCCTCTGAGTGAAATGACATCATGGTCCGTCATTGGCAGAAATGCTGTCAGGCCCAGCAGGAGAAGCAGGGACGGGAGGCAGCCAATGGACTCGGTTTGTCCTCATATGAGAGTGAGTGGTGTCTCCTCAAAAACCCCATCGCACATAGCATGCAAATAAAATAAAAAATAAACAAATGGTTAATGAAAAGTGTAGACACAGGACGGAAAATTCACAAAGCACAAGATAAGGACAAATAACTGTTACGAGGGTTCAGAAAACGATTTATATGAATTTGACAGAGCAGGCAGTAACGAAAGATTGCATCTATGCTAAACATGCTCACATTTTACACTAAACTTGGGCTGTAAATTGAGACAATTTCATTGTTTGAGCTAGGTACTTTTGAGTATACAGTTGTTCATTGGTCTGAACTAGTTTCCCGCCCATGTTGTACTTCCGCATGGTGGTCCATAAAGTGGCTTGCCATACTGTGTCTAAGCCTTCTTAAAATCAATAAAAATGTGATAGAGGTTTCTCTGGTGTTGTCGAAACTTATCACATGCGCGGACTAAAAATCTTTTCTGGGGTGCTCCTTCCCTTCCTGAAACATCCCTGTTCTTTGGCTTGGATGTATTGAGCCTGTGGTTTCAGTCTGTTCAGTAGGATCTTGAGCATTACTTTACTTGCATGGCTTACAAGAATGATGGTTTTGTAGTGGGAGAGCTGAACTTTTGAGCACATTTAAAAGTTGTAATTGATAACTTGTCAATGAAATCAGTCACTACTAAGTTTTGAAGATAAATGAATAGTTTATAAGCAACTTCAAATGCATTCTGTGTTTTATTTAGCGTCAACTTTTTTCATTTTTCGCAACTTGTTTGGTTTACAGTGCAAGCCCAAGCCTGCAAGGTGCAAGCTTGTGTGCGTTCCACTTGGGCACCCGCAGGCATGCACGGTGGGCCCAACCTTTGAAGGGTTGACGCCGTGCTGTGCGAGTATACCACCCCCTGCCCCCATACCTCATAGCTTCCTCTGTAAAAACGTCCAAGCAGGATCCCTCACACGCTTTAATCGGATAATTGGCTTCACGGTCAAACAAGTCGTGTGAAACGTCAACCTGCTTCTGACCGGACTCCTCACAAGAGCATCAAACAGCTGCAGCTCATTCAGAATGCAGCAGTTCATAATTGTGACCATAACCAAGAGATCACAAGTCGGGTCCGAAAGGCTTTTAACTGGCTCACAGTCAGCTGTATATCACATTTCACAAGTTCTGCTACTGAGCTGGAACTCACGGAAACATTTATGGATCTTGAATATATGAAGTCCAGATTTCAAAGCAAGTACTTCATGGTGAAACCACATTACCTCAACATATGGGAAATACCTGATCTTATATACTGTATCAAGGCCATTATCAATGTGAGTGACATGCAGTCAGGGGAGGCAAGTGAGGTGGTCATGGAAATATAAAATAAAAAATGTATTAAATGGCAATATTTATTTAGTGTTAAAGTTGTTTCTTATATAACCTAATATTTTTTTCTTTCTCAAAATATTTAATATTTTCTCTTATAAGTATGTTAGAACAATGCCTAAATGAGTTCAAAAAGCCCTTATCCATTATGCACCACATCGCCTATCTGCTTGTCCTTACTTAGTAGCAAAGCTGCTCGGGGCAGAACACATTAGGTAGGAGGAATGGGGGCTGAGGGTGAGGACGGAGAGTGACTTTTTATTGGTCCGGTATATTTGTTAGTGTAGCATGGAAATGGTGAACGTAAGAAAACGTCTGTTTCAAGTACTGTTCAAATGCCAACCCAAACCACAAAAAGATGAAAAATAAAGCAGAAGTTGCAGTCATATTACAAGACGGGATATGGCAGAAGCGAGTAAAAAAAGTTCAGAATTCTGTACAACTCCTTTGATTAATTTACTGCATAACATATTACTGTGCAGAGAATCTGCATATGCAGAGTGAAGCCCGCAATTCTCTTGCGCCATGGCAGAGAAAGAGTGGAAACCAAAGATTCTGATTTGGTGCACACCTCAACTCCAAACAATAGATTTAATAATAGTATTAGCAGGCTAAGTGTGAGTCAAGCCATTCAGTATTTATCTCACGTTTTATGGATTTTTTTTTTTCAGAACGGAGCTTAATCTAGCTTTCGGGTCAGAAACCTGTGGTCCTAGAGCTGCATGTGGCTGTTTTTAGCGCGGTCCTGGTGGCTCCGTGAATGATTTTCAAAAATGTTTGGAAACAGTCAAACCATGTCCCAGTAGTAGCACAAACACAAAACAAACATTCTTAACATTTTTCAAGGCTGGAACAATGTTTAGAATACATATTAAATGAGCAACTTCAATGTATGGATCCCTTTTTTAATTTTGATGGATGGATGGAGGGCAGCATAATGGCGCAGTGGTTAGCGCATGTGCTGCACAGTTCTGAAGACATGAGATCAAACCTCCTGTGTGGAGTTTGCATGTTCTCCCCGTGCTTGCGTGGGTTTCCTCCGGGCACTTCCTCCCACATTCCAAAAACATGCATGTCAGGTTAATTGGCCGGTCCGAATTGTCCCTAGGTGTGAATAAACAAGCGAATTGTCTGTCCCTGTGTGCCCTGCGACTGGCTGGCAACCAGTTGAGGGTGTCCCCTGCCCACTGCCCGAAGATAGCTGGGATGGGCTCCAGCACCCACGTGACCCTGCTGAGGAAAAGCGGTGCAGATACTGGATGGATGCTTTGTTTAAGCACAGCACACACAAAAACCCATATCAAAGAATTATCAAACAGAAACAACTAAACGTTTGCACAAAAACCAGACGTACAATACAATAATATAATACATTAACATTTGCCCAAAGAGAGTAGGTGACACCGAAGGTTTAAATGCCTACCCCTATTCCATGTTTTCCTTGCAGGGATGACATATTCAAAATCAAACCCATAATTTAGCACCATTCAGCACAAACAAACATTTGAAAAATAAATAAATGACGTTTCAAACTTAAAAATTCAACACAATAATGTAGCAACAATGGTGAAGACAAAATACCAATATTTCTGCACTGTTTTAGTTGTTTGTGAGTTTAACACGACGTACAGACGAAAACGTTTACGTGTTGTCCGAATTTTAGTTATTTCAAAATCTCCATAGCCTCTGAAATTCTCAAATTTTAAAAATGTCATGTAAAATTCTGGGCAAAATTTTGTTAAAGGCTCTAAATAAGATTATAGCTGTATTATATTTGAAAAAAAAAAAAGGTCCTGAAATTCGAGCAATTTAGACTGCAGAAACAGCTCAAGCGTATTATCAAGATACCCAGCTTTGTGAATTATATGCAGTGCTTGTTTTTTTACTGTAACTGATAGTTCGACTGTATTTTGATAAGTGTTTCCCAACAATTCCCTACAAGATGTCAAGTGCGGAAGAACCAATGTACAGTACAAAGTACGGAGTGTGTCCTTATCAAGGAATTGTTTTACCTTGTTCAAAACTGTAAAGCTTTTGGTGATTTTGATCTTTGTGTCCAACATGGGGTTTCCAAGAAATTTTACTAGCAATTATGGCTCTGGGGAATTTATTTTTACTCACATTTTCAATTGGTGCATTGTCAATCAGAATAGGTATTTTAATGTTTTGTTTAAAATTCCTCAAAGCATCTCTTTGGTCTTATTTACATCCACCCATTATCTTCACTCGCTCATTCACACCTAGGGGCAATTTGGACCGGCCAATTAACCTGACATGCATGTTTTTGGAAGGAAGCAATGGGGAGAACATGCAGACTCCACTCAGGAAGGTTCGATCTCATGACCTCAGAACTGTGCCACGGGCCTGCTAAACACTCAGCTGATGTGCGTCTTATTTACATTTAATGATTATTTTAATCTAAAAAAAGTAGGTTATATAAAGCTTTTTTCCAGCTCCAGACTTTGTTGTTTTAAACCTCAACCCACGTCTCTGATCAATGTTTTCATCCACCTTTGCTAGAATGCACGACAAATTGAGTAAACACTTTGGCCTGGAAAGACTATTATATATCCTAGTGGGACTCTAGGACCCTGAGCAATCTGAACAGAAGCGCTCCTGAAGCTTACGAACTTCACACTTGAGTGCACGCCCCTGCTCGCACACGTGCGCGCGCGTGCAAAATCTGGAGCGTCTTTTGCTCTAAGCTTGTTGTAGCGCAGCATTCCGTACAGACACGCGGACTGGTGGGAGAAAGGGAAGCCAGTGAACGCCACACCGGGCTGCCCATACCGGGGGGCCGCCTGGAAGCACCCAAGAAGCTGCCTGCGCTCCACCAGTCGAATCAGTGACATGGACTGCAAAGCAGACGGCGCACCTCCTTAGAACAGGTAAGAATAATTATGACTCAAAACATGGTTTTCTATCTTATATGGCATAAGTCCCCAAACTTTTATTTCCCCTTTCTGATGACGGACCAGGGTCAGTTTGTAACAGAAAATGGTGACGATTGCAGGAGTAAATGTAAAAACAACATTGTTTCCAGAAAGCCACAATAAAATAACCCTTCTGGATTCTGCCCAAAACAAAAGTCAGAAAATAAATAAGACCACTTTTAATGAAACAAATAACCCAATAACCCTCTCTGGATTCCTTACAGAACAAAAGTTAAAAAAATAATAACTAAACCTCTGAAGTCCATGTAGCATACATTTTTGGTCGTTGAATTAGTTGCACCACCATTGGTATCGATGACTTGCAAAAAGGCAATACATTTTATGTCAATATCAAACTCTATTCTATCATTCTAAGCATCGTAAGTGACTAATGTATTGTCATTGTAACAAGTTAAATGCACAATACAATTAAGATTTTCTCTGGAGATAAAACCAAGTTATCCGTTCAACAAGCACTCCGCATCAACCCGTGTTCTTGAATACAACCAAAAACGAGCACTCAGACTTTAAAGCTGTCCGTAACTTCAAAATATTGTACTGGCTGACACCATTTTCTGGCTGGAATCATCTTTGCAGCTCCTTTTGTTGCATGTGAGAGTATGTGAAATTTTTAGATGCCCTCAACTTAACTCTTCCTTTTTCATCTCATTTTGCTGTTTGGGTTGACTTGTGAAACGGTTATTTTCTTACTTTCACCGGAGAATAAAATAAATCCGCCAGCACGCGCTTGACCTCCCCCCCAACAAATACAGTCCAACCGGCGATCTAATAAAAGTTTATTCGAGCGTGTACTTGAAATGCGCATACCTGCAAGCGCAACATGAGAAGCTTGACAGTGACTGCAATGATGACACAGGCCAGAAGATGGCGTCAGTGAGGAGAAAAGTCCTAACTTCTGTACAGCTACTGAATTTGATCGTATGCATTGAAAAACCCAAAATACAATATTGGGTAGCTCGGACATTTTATCAAGTTTGATAATTCATTACAATGAACACATAATAAAAAAATAGCAAGTAAAGAAAAATGTAGCCACTTGGGATGATGGACAAAAATGGCACCAAATCAACCCATTTCATTAGTAGTACTTTTTTCTTTTACCATTTTGTATAAACCATGATATTTTTGACATTTTCGTTTGGCGGGATGGATGAAGAAGCCTGATGGCCATGTGCCCCGTGGGCCATAGTTTGCCCACCCCTGGCATAGATGGAAAGTGCTACTGTCACGAATCAGACAGATTAGGACTACAATTGCGTCACATTAAGAAGGTTTATTTAGCGATGGGGGAAATGGAAGAGAGGGTCTTGGAGTAAAGAGAAATCTTGAAGTGGAGATTTTGGACTACCTTTAAGGAAGATGGCTTGAAACCTGTAACGAAGAGGAAACCGAGCAACAGGGTTGGTGTGGCAGGTCTTGGAGTGGGTAAACCACGATTCTGGAAGACCGGGGCAGATGGGAAGGGTCAAACAGGTCTAGGTTCAGGTTCAGAGTCAGAAGCGCAGACAAACAGGTTCCGGGAGTAGGCTTTGCAGACGATCTGACAAAGGTAGGCTGTGTAAGGCAGGGCTTTAAATACAGAGCTAGATTGGCAAGGAACTCAGAGCAGTTGGTGGTAAACGAGAACAGATCAGGGTGGAGTGATAGGAAGGTGATTGGTGCTGGTTACCGGTAGAGAGAATGCTCATGACAGCTAAATTCGTGACACATTGCCGAGCATGTGAAAAATGAGAATGAGAAAACATTTATTTCGATTTAAATCTCTATTTCTCCTTTTTTAAATCTTTGCCAGTTGACAGGGTCATCTTAACACCTCTAAAAGACTCAAAATTATAATCCAGCAGTATTTCATTGATCTTTTGTGGATTACATAATTGGAAAAGCCTGATAAACATAAATAGTTGTTCTGCGTCCATCCATGTTGAGTGGACGCACACGAATGAAGTGAAATATTGTTTATTATCAGCAACAGATGTGCAAAAAGAATGTCTCGAATTTTTTATTCCAAATGGGTTGTTCTTGGCACGTCACGAACACTGAACAGTAAGTGGAACAAGAGCTAAAGCCTTCGAGCAAATCTCCACTCTGCATTCCTTCATTTCCCCTGAATAAGATTTAACGTCCAATCTGACTCCGGAAAGATTTGATTTGGATTTTTGGTCTACATTCCTAACCCACCTTGCATACTTTTAGGATATTACTTGAGGCCTTTCATTTTTCTACAAGTGTAAACCAGAAAGGTCATCAGCGTGTGATTAGGCCACACCCATGCAAAGGAAATACTGTAATGTTCATCTTTTGTGTCTTAACCTGCCTTCTTCAATGCTGCCACACCTTGGCCCTATATAACACGAAAGCCTCAGGCCACTTCCACTTGAGCCGTGTCCCCCTCCTCAATCCGTCACGGAGGTTTCCCCTCTCGGATGTCTAAACTCGGGCTTTCGTTTGAGTTTTTTTTCCGCAGAAGCAGCTTGTTTTGAACTTACGCGACTCGCTCTTTGTGAATGCAAAAGTGCGTCTTTGCATGTTTTCCATGAAATCCTATTTGAGTCCGACAATCCTGCACACGGACAAGCGGATCATTGTTCTTTGGGTTTTTGGAGCCTTTCCGCTCGGTTGAGTTTATAGTTTGGGAACATTGTGCCGTGGCCTATAAAATCACCCCAGGCTTTTTTGCAGGTAAACCATCAGTGAGAGAAAAGGTTGCTTTTTTTAAAAATCAACGTTAAATACGTTGGAATGTTTAGGTACACATCCATTCAAAAATGTTTATATATATATATATATATATATATATATCTATATATATCTATATATATCTATATATATCTATATATATATATATATATATATATATATAACATCTCATCTCATTAGCCGCACCGCTTATCCTCAGTAGGGTCGCGGGGGTGCTGGAGTCCATCCCAGCAATCATCGGGCAGTGGGCAGGGGACACCCTGAACTGGTTGCCAGCCAATTATATATATATATATATATATATATATATATATATATATGAATTTTATTTTTATTTATTTTTTAAGCTTCGTCATGTCGCTTTAGTGTGGGGGGTTCATAGTTTGTGTCCTCAAGTAGTTTAAAATTCCTTTTCCCTATCCCTATCCCTGTGTTAACAATGCCCAACCGAGTTCAAAGAGCCTTTATATATATTTTGACACCGTGCCTATCTGCTATTCTCTTACTTTTATCATCAGTGTTCCGGCCACAGAGCACATTCTGCTGCAGGAAACTGGGCAGGGGGTATGGGAAACAGGAGCATAATTTCACACACGTGATCACCGTTTTCATTTATTCCTGGATGAAAATGGTGAAAGTAAGAAAAAGACAGTTTTAAATACAGTCCAAATGCCATCCTAAACCCCCAAAAAGATAAAAAAGTAATAGTTTATTCAAGGACCTTGACAGAGGTGCAAGGATGATGTCAGCCAGAGGAAGGTGCCAGCAAGTACAAAATTTAGAAGTTACAGACACTACCTTTAACTTGACATTATAACTTTTCTTATCATTTGTGGCCACCGTGGCTCACGATGTAACGCGTGTTATTCATTTTTGTAATAGTATTATTGTGCTTGAAATTTGGATTAACCTTCTCTTAGTGTTACCATGTTTTTGTTTTTCGAGAAAAATAACTAACACATTTAAAATGAGCATAACTGCCAGTAGAACATTTATGTTTTTGCTACATTCTAACCTTTTTCATGTTTTAGTAAAATAATTAAAATCTGTAAAACCATGCAGATTAATAAAAAAAATGTATGCCGTAGCTAGGAAAAAACCCCTGAACTTCCGCATGGCGGGGCTAAATGCTAGTCACCCAGCAGCTATGCCACTTGAATGAATGTTACAGTTACTCGGGGGACCAAAGGAAAAAAGCAAAGTTGACAAACAATGGCTTGCTATTCAAAAAAAAAAACTAAAAATTGGGCAATTTCCTGCAGCACAGAAGATAAAGTCTAATGATTGAAAAACACCGGTTTTGGCAACACCGATTTTGGTAGCTGTCAGAATTAAGCCTGTGAAGGAATTTTGAGGGTTCACTAAAGGACCGAGTGTAATATTTAGTGCCTCCTAGTGGTACAAAAAACTTTCATTCAGTAAGTAAAAAAAAAAAAACTGAATTGCACATTAGGCAAAAATATTATCATACCAATGATGATTTTAATAAAAAGTCGTTGATTGAGAAATTTGTATTTCTTTTACATAGTGGAATCCCTACCTAAGGTCGCCACCATGTCTGTCTGCTAAAATGCTGCTATGCTGTGCTCTGTGGCACTGGTTTTCGTTCACATTTGACAATACAGTTCCATTTAGTGGTCACATATTACACACTGGGGCTTTGAGAAAATTACCAACAGTGCGAACACCCTCCTTTCATTGCATATCCGTCAATATCAGATGAACAACAGTTTTATGTTTGTCAAGCCGTCATTCATGAGCAAACTTGATTGATGGATCTTCCATAAATCTGTCACTCAAAATTATTTTTTTCACTTGGTCACTAATGTTGCTAAAAAGTGTTGCGCATAGTTATAAATAAAAATTGCAGGGGCCAAAAGATGATGAATCTGATCTTTTTTGGGCCCTTAGTTGTTCAATTACATGTCCGACTCATAATGGTGCATTAAAATGTATGAATTTCTTACAGCTTGTCTTGTAAGTTTCGGGTGAACCCTAACCTGGTTATTTTATCTTAAATGCTTGTTTTACTAAAAATCGAAACCAAGAGAATGCATATTCTTGTTTAAACATTCACTGGATGCCAAAAAATGTGGAGCCCTTTTTAGTATGCCACAGAAGAAGTCTGTCTTATCTAAATAATGGGCAACTCAGCCTCACCAATGCACTAATGTGTGCCCCAATGGTCTTAACTGGTTAAAACCTCTAGAGCAGGGGTGGCGAACACGCGGCTCTCGAGCCGCATGCAGCTCTTGCCCAATAAGAATACGGCTCTTTGCCTCATGATATTTTCTATATACTGTGGCTCTTTGCCTCGTTTCATGTTTAGTTTTTTCACCTCTTAAAACACACTTGAATCCATCAGAGTTAATAACAAATAATAAATAATATTTTGAAATTAATTTGGCAGATTTGTTGTTTTTATGCTGCTCCGGACACATAACTGACTGCCAATCATCTGCGTAGTTTACGTCTAATGCCGGTCAGTGTGTCGTGTGGCTCTTTGACTCCCGCAGTTAAAAATTTCAGCTCTTTGTGTAAAACTTGTTCGCCACCCCTGCGCTAGAGTGCTTTTAGGTAGTAAGGCCGCCGAGCAAGGGCAAGTCACAAGAACCTAGCGGGTCAGCTCATGTCTCCTCATATGTAATCTAATTTAACAGTTTGATGTCAAAGAGTAGCAATCAGCACATTGGACACACCTGCACAAAACTTTAAAGGCCAAAGAATTTATTCAGTCAGGTATGTTGGCAAAAGTAAAAATTACTGCTAAGAAAATGAGTACTTAGTGGATGTGCAATGTTGTGCATATGCCGCAGTGAGGCGCCCAGGCAATGTTAAAGCGAATATGGGTTCTTACTAATTGTCCAATAGCGACGCCACGTTTTGCAGGATATACATACAGTATAATCAAATCATCAATGTGATGTGTATCAAGCTGATACATCTTAAGCGTTATATTTTATTATGAGATTATTATGAGTTTAGAAAAAGAGGGATCACAATTGAGTGTATGAAGACGGCTTGGGCCTCTTTTCAGTACTATTGTGCACACCAAATGCGAAGAGGAACTGATTGTTTTCCGTCTGTTAACAGTGTAGTTCCGGCAACAGCATGAAGGAGCAATGTGGCTCCCCCCTCCCAGCTCTTCTACTCTTCCTGTCTTTCCTTCTCCTCTCGGCCTCCCTGGACCCTCCCGGCTATCCACCGGTGCACCCTGCAGTCCCTGCCTTGGTCCCCCATCACCCAACCCCTCTGCTGCGCTCCCGCTTCAGTGCCCGCCCTCACCTGGACCTGATCACGCACTGCAACTCCAGTTGCTTCCAGAGACCGAGGGAGCGGACTCAAGACCTGGCATTTGAGACCCTCTACTGGGATGGTTCCCGCACACTGACAACTGTTGACGTGGAGGAGGACAGTGACGGAAGTCTGTTAGAGCCTGTGCCTGTTCGCAGGGGAAGGCGCCGACGCCTGCGCCGACAGATCTATGGCGCAGACGGTCGGTTCAACATCCAGGGCGACCACTTCCTGCTGGACTACCCGTTCTCTGCAGCCGTTCGGATCTCCACCGGCTGCACCGGCGTCCTGGTGTCCCGCTGGCACGTCCTGACTGCCGCCCACTGCCTCCATGACGGCAAGGATTACGTCAAGGGGGCGCGCAAGCTCCGGGTAGGCTTCCTCATTCCGCCGTCGAAGGCCTCTTCCCAGAAGTACCCGGCAGTGCGCTGGGTGCGTGTCAAGCGCACCCGGGTTCCCAAGGGTTGGATTATGGGCCCTCAGGAGCTCAGCATGGATTTCGACTATGCTCTCCTGGAGCTTCGCTGGCCACACCGGCGTCCGTTTATGCGGCTGGCCGTGGCGCCGGCCCCAGATGGCCTGGCAGGCCGCCGGATCCATTTCTCAGGTTTCGACAGCGACCGGCCCGGGGAGCTGGTCTACCGCTTTTGCCCGGTGGAGGAGGAATCCAGCGACCTCATCTACCAGCATTGCGACGCCCGGCCAGGGGCCAGCGGTTCAGGGGTGTATGGACGCGTGTGGGACAATTCCTTAGAACGCTGGGAGAGGAAAGTCATTGGGATCTTTTCAGGCCATCAATGGCTGGAGGTGGACGGCGAAAACCGCGATTACAACGTCGCCGTGCGGATTACTCCGCTTAAATTTGCCCAAATTTGTTACTGGCTCCATGGAAACACTTCCTGTTGGCGGGACTGACACCTTCTGACAGACAAAGAGGCTCATTTGTGAACAGTCCTTTAAAAAAATATGCATGTGTATACCAACTAACTCTCAATATGATTTATTTTAAACTGGGATAGAAAAATCTAAGAAACACTACACAACAGAGGGTAATCGCTCAAAGTAATATTGACAATCGGGCCTTGTTAAGTTTATACTTAAGTAGACAAGTCGACACTCAAAATAAGGAGAGAAGACAGAGGTAAGATCGTGCCTAAAAAAATCCAGCCTGACCAATTAACTTTATGTAAACAGTGCATAATAAACTGGCAATCTCCTTTGGAGGCGTCCAATTTTAAACTTATCAAGCCTGATTTTATGTATGTTAGCTTCCTAAATACAATCACAGAATCTGGATGAACTTCTGCTTGGTGCAATTTTTACTCATAAAGTATGAGCTGATGGAGTAAATTTCATATTTTTGCTCCGAGGTCCAAATTATTGCGACATTTCATCCTGAATGATTGAAAGATGGTCATATTGTGCCCAATGCCTTGTAAATATTGGAGTGGGATATTTAAAATAGATAGTTACTATTAAACAGTACTATGAGTGTAAAATAAATCAAATTATTGATAAAAAATAATTTATTCAGTGTATGAAAATGCTATGGATCTGAAAACCCATTCTAACGATGCAAAGCTTAAATGTATCGTTATGTTTCGCATTTATGTATATCACCACACGACCCGTTTCCCCCCATTGTACAGCTTTAGTGTGACTTTTTCCTTCATCAAAGACCAAAGTTCGTGTTTTTTTTGAACATCCAAGAGTTCAGAAGATTAATTTTATTTGTAGACAAATGCTTGATTTATTTTTAATAAAGAGATTTATGACTGCATTTCAGCTTGATTTTTACGCAGCCGAACAGGTTTAAATAGGTGCTCTTGCTCCCTCGTGCGGTCAAGACGAGACTTGCGGTTTGAAACGTCACAAGACGCTTTCCAATTCGGTTTTTTCAATGTTCAGTTTTACTCAAGTCTAAAAAAGAAAGGGTACCGTTTTAAAAGCTAAGTTAATGAGTGGAAGGTTAATGGGGAAGTTTTATTGACGAGGGTGTTTTTTAAAATTGAAACTTAAACTTCTCACAAATCACGTTTTGACTGCGCTCCTCTCCGTTTTACGTTTGCATTTTTAAATATTTGGAAAAAAATGTATCACTTAGTCTTGAAATCAACAGTAAAAACGGTACAATTGTCTATAGGGTAAACACTGTGAGATTTGACCACTAGATGTCATTACATTTTATATACCAACTTTAAATACTACAAAGCACAAGGAAGAATAGTAACTACAGAAACTCTGGGACCTTAGCCCTTTATCACAAGGAGTCTCTAAAGGTTGAACAGACCACACATTAGTATGCATTGGGATGTTGGCTGGTCCTTGAGCTACAAATGAAATGTTCACCTTTCATGAATTCATAATACTCCTTGTTTTCTTCTACCGTGGTTGTTGATTTCTCTGCTTCCTCCCACCCGATTGAAGGCAGACTCGTGACGTTGAACGTCGTGCAGGTTGAATGAATGTGTCACTACCGTTTACCCAGCGGTCTCATTCCAAAATAACTAATAGGTATCGGATTTAGGACCATATATGAAAGTGACCTGGGTGTGGTGTGAAAAAAGCGTATTTGTGCCGCTCTGTGTATTATTTGCCCTCATGTAGGTTTTAGATGAGGGGTTGGTGTCATAATAGTCTGTAGTTTGCAATAGTCTTTGATATGTGCAGCCCTTTGAGATTCTTTGTGATTAAGGGCTATACAAATGTACCGGTGTACCTGTCCCACCAAAGATCCACATTCATGCTGGACTGGATGATGAGGTTTTTATTAGTTTCTGCAGATGAAATGAGTCACAACATTAGCTTCTCTGCTGGCTTTGATCTCCACAAGGGGAATTAACATTTTAGTATAACAGAAACAAAACGAAAATAAATCCAAACAGCTTGACAACATCAATCACATTACTGTGCATGTTGAGAGATTCGTCAGCTGTGGTTATGTTTAAAATTAACTTTTTTTTGTGGAGCACCAAAAGATGTGTCTTACCGTTGGCAGCTCGCTCTGTAGACTGCCAAAAAAAACGCCTTCCGGTCACATGTCAAAAGCCAAAACAAACCCTAGCCCATACCAGCAGGTGGCACTGTTGGACTCATCATTGCAGGACACTTACCAAAAATTATACACATATTTCAGCAGGAATTTCAATAAAACAAAAGTTATTATTAAACCCATTACACAAATAAAGATGACTTGACTTAACCAATCAGATACAGGTCACATACGTTCAAAAAAATATCATTTCTCTGCAGTGTGAATCAACTCAAAGTGAAGAAATTCAATGAAGCGCACATATACAGCGGGAGCAACTGACTACTTTCGGTAGCCAAATGGATTGCCATCCAATTAGTTACGAGCATAAATGGGTGAACAAGATTCCAACTTACCTAAGCCACTATCCAACAAAAATCCTCCTTCTGCCTAGACCTTATGCATGTTTTTTGTTTAGTTTTTGAGGGTACCCTTAGCAAGAGGACAAAAAACATTGTCAGCTCCCTCTTGGTGAGCTTCATGTTTTGTAACAAATACACATTTTCTGACCTATGAGTATTTAAAAATAATATACTGGACTGTCTCAGAAAATTAGAATATTGTGATAAAGTTCTTTATTTTCTGTAATGCAATTAAAAAAACAAAAATGTCATACATTCTGGATTCATTACACATCAACTGAACTATTTCAAGCCTTTTATTATTTGAATATTGCTGATTTTGGCTTACAGCTGAAAAAAACTCAAAAATCATATCTCAAAATATTAGAATACTTCCTCAGACCAAGTAAAAAAATAATTTTATAACAGCAAAACTAAATCAAACATTTGAAAATGTCCATTGATGCACTCAGTACTTGGTTGAGAATCCTTTTGCACGGATTACTGCATCAATCCGGCGTGGCATGGAGGCAATCAGCCTGTGGCATTGCTGAGGTGTTATTGATGCCCAGGATGCTTCGATAGCGGCCTTCAGCTCATTTGCATTAGTAGGTCTGGTGTCTTTCATCTTCTTCTTAACTATACCCCACAAATTCTCGATGGGGTTCAGGTCAGGGGAATTAGCAGGCCAATCAAGGACAGTGATGCCATGGTCAGTGCACCAGTTACTGGTGGTTTTGGCACTGTGGGCAGGTGCCAGATCATGCTGGAAAATGAAATCCTCATCTCCATAGAGCTTTTCAGCAGATGGAAGCATGTAGTGCTCTAAAATCTCTTGGTACACAGTTGCATTTACTCTGGACTTGATGAAACACAGTGGACCAACACAAGCAGCTGACATGGCTCCCCAAACCATTGCTGACTGTGGGAACTTCACACTGGATTTCAAGCAACTTGGATTTTGCTCCTCTCCAGCCTTTCTCCAGACTCTGGCGCCTTGACTTCCAAATGAAATGCAAAACTTGCTTTCGTCTGAAAAGAGGACTTTGGACCACTCTGCAACTGTCCAGTGCTTCTTCTCCATAGCCCAAGTCAGACGCTTCTTCCGTTGTCTTGAGTTCAGAAGTGGCTTGACCATGGGAATACGGCTATTGTAGCCCATTTCCCGGACACGTCTGTGAACTGTGGCTTTTGATACCTGGACTCCAGCTTCAGCCCACTGTCTTTGAAGCTCCCCCAAATTCTGGAAGCGGCTCTTCTTCACAATTTTGTTAAGGCTGCGGTCATCTCTCTTGGTTGTGCAGCGTTTCCGGCCACATTTTTCCCTTCCAACAGACTTTTTGTGGATATGCTTTGAAACTGCACTCTGTGAACAGCCTGCTCTTTGAGAAATTTCTTTTGGTGTCTTACCCTCCTGATGGAGGGTATCAATGATGGTCCTCTGGACAGCAGTCAGATCAGATTGTGATTTAGATGACTGAACCAAGCTGAGTGTTTTTAAGGCTCAGGAAACCCTCGCAAGGTGTTTCGAGTTAATTAGATGATTCAGGTGATTAGTTGAATAGCCTACTTGTATACTTTTTCATGATATTCTAATATTTTGAGATAGGATTTTTGAGTTTTCTTAAGCTGTAAGCCAAATTCAGCAATATTAAAATAATAAAAGGCTTGAAATAGTTCAGTTGATGTGTAATGAATCCAGAATGTATGACATTTTTGTTTTTTTAATTGCATTACAGAAAATAAAGAACTTTATCACAATATTCTAATTTTCTGAGACAGTCCAGTAAATGATAAATTATTGTAATTACTAAAACAACTGCATGAAATGTTTTTTCACGCATATTTTCTGGAATTGCCCTGTGATATTAAATTTCTGGAGAAGTATTCAGACAGAGATAGAATTATTATTGGTTGGGAGTTGCGGTTGGACCCAGTGACTTACGTATTTGAAATTTTGCCAAAATAATTATCGACTGGTCAACATAAATATGTACAAGAGTTATGCTTCTGGTAACAAAGAAACCACAACCTCACATAAAACAATGGAGAGACAAATTAAATATACATTATGGAAAAAAAAATCACCGTAAGACTTCAACTGAAACTAGATAATTCGAGAAAAGAAGCAATTTTACTTGATGTCTAAACACCTCATCTTTTATTTATTTTATTATCAATTATTTTTGTTATTTATGGGAATGTCAATTGTATATATTTTTTGTTTATGTTGCTGTATGATAGGTAAACCAATCCTCTGTCAAATTGTGTGTGAGAAAAAAGTTAAAAAAAAAATACATTTTTAACCACTGGGCGTTAAGTCTTTTAACTGCAGATATTTTAACTGCAGAAATGTGCCTGAATACAGCAAACATTATCAAAAGGATTGCAAAACTAACCAAGTCAAGTTTATTTGTATAGCCCTTAATCACAGTATCAAAGGGCTGCACAGATCAGACTATTGAAAACTACAGACTATGACACCACCCCCTCATCTAAAACCTACATGAGGGCAAATAGTACACAAATATTGTCAACATAAAATATAGGTTATTTATATGCTATTGAAGTGTGTTTTAAGTCTGGATTTAAACATTTCCACTGAGGTTGCAGATCGAATCTCAGGGGGAAGAGCCTTCCACAGGACGGGGGCCCGAATGGAGAACGCTCTCGAACCTGCGGATCTTTTCTTGGCTCTTTGGATCACTAGTAGACCAGCACTTTCAGAGCGAAGGCTCCGGACCGGAACATAGGGCGAAATTAAATCTGAAAGATATGAGGGAGCAAGTCCATGCATGATTTTGTATACTACCAACAGAACCTTAAAATCACATCTTAAGCTAACAGAGAGCCAATGCAGGTTAGCTAAAATCAGGGTAATGTGATCAAACTTTGTCTTAGTTAAAAGCCTGGCTGCAGCATTTTGTACCAGCTGACTGCTCTTGATTTTGGACTTCGGAAGACCGGAGAGTAGTGCATTACAGTAATCGAAATGGGAGGTAACAAACCCAGGAGATTTCCGACTGAGACAGCATAGGGCGAATTTTAGCAATGTTGCAAAGATGGAAAAAAGCTGTTCTAGTAATATTCATAACTTTCGTTTGAAAGGACAGATTAGGGTCAAATATGACACATAATTCTTTGAGTCACACTGGGTGATACTATATTTGTCAATGTTCAGAGCAGTTGTTGAGAACAAGTTACGGCATTTAGATGGACCGATAACTTACATTTCTGTCTTTTCAGAGTTAAGGCGCAAGAAGTTGAGTGACACCCATTCTTTTATCTCAGTGAGGCAGGCCTCTAAATTTCCAGTTAAGTGTGGCAGATTCCTCCATCAGAAGATATAGTTGAGTGTCATCTCCGTAGCAATGGAAACTGATTATACTAGCGAATAATATCACCTAATGGAAGCATGTAAATGCTGAAAAGAAGGGGGCCAAGTACTGAACCCTGCAGAACACCACAGGTAACACTAAAGGGCTCAGATGTCATTTCACCATATTTAAACACAGTGCATTCTATCAAAGGTGGGATCTGAACCACAAGTGGACAGTTCCTGAGAGATTAGTCAACTAACAGCACCTACGGACATATACACAAGAGTAATTTTCCAATTTTTTACAATTTGGGTAAATAACAAGCCAGTCCGTAATTTAGTGCTTTTTTTATTAGAGATAGGAGACGTTACAAAACACACACCATTCAATAATATTCAGTCTCAAATCAGACCACCGGTGCATCATTTACACATCACTCTTCATCAAGACCTTCACAACGCCAACATTATCGTCTTTCCCTATGAGGAGATACTGGTTCGAAAAAAAGCGGAATGTGTGAACTTTAAATGCCGTCTGTGTTGGAACAGGAAACAAAATAAAAACGAACCGTTCAAGTTTTGGAATTTTGCACGTTTACAAAGGACATCAATGTTCCCAGCAGAATGTTTGATACGTCTCATGAAACCCAGAATGTGAATTAGCTTGCACTTAATCCTGATATCAACTATAGTTACAAAACTTAACTACAATTTTGGCAAAAAAAAAACCCCACAATGGAATCGAAATAAAAAGCAGGATGATTTGAAAACTCCATCAGTAGCTATCTTTATCATCTTCAACCACTCAATTGGTTCTTTACATTTTCACCTTTTCGTGTTTTGTTCATATTCTTTGCGTGGAATGACAGTCTGGTATTTGAACGACCCCCTTCACGGGCCCACCCGCAATATCCCACCCCATTAAAGTCCCACAAACTGCTGGTTCCGATTCTTCATTTGTTTTTTTCGCCCTTCTCCAAAGCACACTGGAACGAACAGCTAAACCCGACAGATGCGTCTGAAAGGCCTCCACCGAAGCCAGAAAAAAAGGGGTGAGGGGGGCTCGGGAGAGGGACAAAGGGGACGGGGGACAATATTTATATAGGGCAGCCCTCCAGACTGACTACTGTGCTGCCGCCCAGTTTTTCTGCCAGGGTGTGCCGGTCTTTCAGGTCTTCCAAACCGTTCACCTGCCACTCGTGCTTGATACCTAGCAGGAGAGAAAACAAGATGACTTCAAATATGACAAACTTGTCACGTATAAAGTCCTTAGGAACTTAATTGGTAAGATGTTGGCAATTTGTTAACATGGGTTATAATTTTCTCTTAATTGCATCCTGATTTTTCACTCTCAGGATAAAATATATTATATATACACAAACACACACACACACACACACACTTCCATCCAGACGTTGATTGGAGCAGGGATCTCCAATGCTGTGGCCATGAGCAACACGTAGCCTGCTGACTGGTTATGAAAAAGTCTCAACAGTGATGGCTCACAGTGATTTTCTGGGAAATTTGATTTCAAACTGGCAAGAGAAGTCGGTAACATGATCAGTGTATTTAACAACAATGTTATAGTGGTTGAGTGTGCTTATTTTAACCCAACTTCTAATAATTCCAAACTGGTAATAACATACTTTGGTATTTTAAGAATGCATCTCAAACTGGTAGCCCTCAGGCTCAAAAAAAAAAAGAATTAAAAGTTGCAGATCCCTGATTACGTGTATAATCAATTATATTGTATGGTATACAGGACTTCTAAAAAAAATTAAATATTGTGATCAAGTTATTTATTGTAATAACATTTAAAAAAAAAAAAAAGAAATGTAATATTCGGGGTTCATTATCAACTGATATATGTATTTTTTGGTAAAATAGCCTACTTGTACACGTTTTTCATGATATTCTCATATTCTGAGGTAGTATGTTAGTGTATGCCACTAAAACAATAAAAGACTTGTAATATTCAAGTTCAGTTACTAGGAATCAGGAATGTGTGTATTTTTTTAATTGCGCTCCAGAAAACCATTCAATTGTATTGTTGTGAAACTTTGTTTGCAATGAGATTGGACATGGCACACTAAGGTAAACATGTTATAAACACTTTAAAAAGAAAAAAAAGACTGTCTGATAAATAGGAAACATTTTTCAAAACTAGTGCTTAGTTTCCCAAATACATGCAAGTCGCAAGATATACATTTTCAGTTTTGAATTTGTTTAGGGTGGTAATGGCCCCGTTTGTACTTGTTTCAAGGACCTAAGGAAGAAAAAATAAGACAACATAACTATCACAGTAATGCATTTCTTGAGACAGTTCTGTGTATATTTAAAAAAAATTAATTCCAATTAATGTACACTTGCAGTGAAATCATAAGAAACCAAAATGAAAATGAACACCACCTGAGAAAAACTTATGCTTAAATGAAAAGCATAGCTCAAGGGCATGCAGCTTCTCAAGTACTGACCTTCGAACTTTCTTTTGATGGCATCTTTTGAGCTTGCGTAAATCATCTTGCTCTTGAGGGAGGCACCATCAGGAGCCCTGCAGTCATAAAATCAAATAAGAACAGCCTCAAAATAAGAAAAAAAAATCAAGTGACCACCTGTGGCTACATAAAAAAACTGACAAATGGGATAGTACAATGATCAAATGTAGGATAATCAAGACCATGACTGAAAAGCATAAAAACAAGTTTCCCAGCAAAACTACCTCAACAGTAGCAATGTAACATGTTTGCAATTGAGCCACTAGAGGGAACCTCACATGCACCGGTGCCGTCGTCGAATGGAGGCGTTTGAAGAGACTCACCAGAAGATAAAGACCAGGTCCTCCTTCTTGGTCTCTTTGGTCTCATAGGTGGCATCGTAAAGGGCGTAGCGGCAGTCGTCGGGCGGCAGCATTTTGACAAAGTGCTGGTAGGGGTCCTCCACGGTGGTGCCCAAGTCTCCCAGCAGGATCTCCTTGCCATCATCCAGCACAATGTTCTTCAAGTCCTTGCTCAGGCAGAAGAGGATGGCCTTCTTCCTCCTCCGCTTTTCCTCCTCGTTGGCTTGGGCTTTGCGCACCTTCATATCGTTGAAGACTGCGATCACTTCGTCTGTCACTTTCACACCGGAGGCCTGACAAAATGAACAGATGGCGTCATGTAACCCTTGCATCTAAATGTGAAATTAGTCGAGCGGGACTTCTATTGGATATTCCGAGCTGTCAAATCCCACTCATTATGCTAATTAAGCCTCAAAGACGGTTTCTTTCTCATGGCCATCACCACACTAAAACAAGCGTGACTGAAAAATATACATTTTACCAGGTGTATTGAAAAATGGGCATTGTATAGACCAAAGATAGGCAACAAAAATGTTAAGAGAGCCATATTGGACCAAAGATAAACCAAAATAACTGCAAAAAAATTAAAGACCTTTTATAAGCCTTATGATGAATGCAGCACGTGCTCTATTGTATCTTTCTTAGCTATGTTATCCCACTATCAAATTACTAAGTTTGATGCAGCCCATCCTCTGGATAATGACTACTCAATTGTAGGATGACTCCTCAAGTTTAACATCATTACAATATTATTGAATTACAGTACGTTTCATTGCTTTGACGATAAAGAAATAAATCACATCACACAAAGCATCATAGGCAATTGAGTATTCTGGTGCTGAATGTCCTTGATTTGCTGCCCAGTGGTGTTGTTCCCAATTTAATGACCCTTTACTGTTTTAGTGAAGAGGGGTATGCCTTGAATTTTCTGCATTATTTCACTTTTGTTCTTCCAGACTGCAACTAGGAGCTCTCATATCTCGATGAATGACTCCTTCATGTAGTCACCATCTGTGAACGGTTTTCTCAGCTTTATTATCTTCCGGGTTACAACAAAACTGGCGGCAGTAGTGTAGTTTGGAGATGCAATTCACTTCTCAGATCTATTTTTGCACTTATCCAATTTCTCCAGAAGTGCTGCAATTGCACTTTTTTGAAAACGTCTAACTTGGTACTCTGCTGCAAATGTAGTATGATTTCCCACATTACTCTTTTTTTCATTTGATGTCTTTTCTCTACAAGGCAAACATTCAGGCTGTAACAAACCAAAAACAGTATTCTCTAATACAAGCAAGTTTATTTTATTCTATTCCTAAAGCCAGGCTGTTATACTCTTCATTCAGAGTAGACAAAGATGTTTTTATTTCAAAAGCTATGCTTTTTTTGAAAGTTTCTCACCAAAATCGTGCAATTCTGAGGCTTTATCGGCAATTAGAAAAGTCAGTCAGGCAACCAAACAAGGTTTAGCAAACTTAAAGGAAATATTGTGTCTATTTAGAAAGGACAAAAGAGTGAGCACCTGGCTTGGTAAGGGGACAGGTTTTTGCTGTAGCGTCCCTGCTGAATTATGATGGTCAGGCTTTCAAACAGATGCTACATAAGGACTTTGATGGAAACACTGTGAAGTAGGGCTGCATGATTTTGGGGGAAAAAAAACTAATTGAGCCTTTTCAAACCAGTATTGCAATTTCGATGTCATTTTCAATTTTTATGTTTTACATTTTCCTGGATTGGTTCCAACACAGTTGTGTTCATCATTCCATGTAAGCTGTATAAAAAGTTAAAAGAAAAAGGTCCTTACAACGATGGCGCGAGGGTTTATCATATCGACATGCTTCAACCTTAAGAACAGCACCATCTTCTGGGGAACTTTGTTCATAGCATCGCAATATCATTCGCTTTCGGTTAATCGTGCAGTCCTACTGTAGAGCAACGTTTGAAAGTTAGAGCATCATTCAGCCAGGACGCTACAAAGGCAGTCCAACTGCATTGGCAAGGAATGCAAATAATTAAGTCTAAGAAATGTTTAATCCAAATAATTAAGTCCAAGAAATGTTTAATCCTCTTTTTTCCTCAACTATAGTTCCCTTTATACTATGTACGATTCATTTAAAACAGCAGGCTGCCCTGCCTGGTAACGCTTCCCCTTTAGCAGAGGAGCGATGTACCGCAGTTCAACTTGTAGTGCGTGAACTCGTTCCAGCTCCTCGTTAAAATATATCTATTCCACACATTTTTACAGCACAAACGTAAAAAGATTGTATAAACCATAATAAAATAAATATACATTTTCCTCCCCAATATTTTTCAATATGTAAAAACTTTTGGAAAAGCGCCGAGCAGCCACTCAGCAGCGCTAAAGAGCCGCAAGCCACTCCTTTGCTGCCTGTTGCAGACCCCGGTATAAACAAAAGAGCATTTATATCGTATTCATCAACTTTGGAAGTTTTATTGCATTGCGATGCACTTAAAACTTTGTCTCCAAGCACAACCTTGTAAATAGTTTTGCCGATTTATCCTGACATTCTTTTCAACTCATTTGTCTCCAAGTTTTCATTCTGCTTATACTGGGGTGCCATGTCTAATCTCGCAGCAAACAATGTTCACTACATTATCAAAACTATTATATTTCCAACATTGTGAATTCCTATCATTTTCTGTATTAAGGGATCTTTTTTTTTTTAATATTAGCATAACTACATTAGCTGGTTTGTGTTAATATTGAAGTAAAATAATAAGGAAAAAACATTTACTTAATATTTAAAATGAAAAAAATGACCCGTTTTAATATATCCAACAACTATTTTGGTATTTAACTATTACGTTAGGAACACAGAGTAGACTTTGTTAAAATACAAAATATATTTAGGATTCTGAGCCTTCCATCAGTATCAGACATGTCAATACAAAACACCTGCTAACATTAATTACAGGCCTTACGGACCAAACAAAGAATCAAAATCTTTCTATACCAATATTATTATGTTTTGGAATTAGGAATAAATGGCCTGTGTTGCTATTGTACAGGAGCACAACGAGATTGGAGGGCTTCTCTTATCAGTGCAAAAGACGAAGGTAATGTGATAAAAGATTTAAAAATATATAAAATAATGATGTTCGCGAGTTCCTAAAGACCCGTGCAACTAGATGCATTAATCGTTACCACTCGCAATCACTATTTAGAACATCTCTTTAATGCACAAAAAGAAATAAATAAAAATAAAGAGTTGGAAATCATGTAAAATCCTTCTCAAACCTTTTTTTTTTAAGACTATTCTGGAAAATTTGTCGTATGGCTTGGACGCGTGGCTCATTTTGGTCTGCCCAATAGCGCTAATAAAATTTGGCAGTTGCCCTGTACTTTTGGACAGCAAACAGAAATAAGGTTTGGAATGGCTGGCAGCTAAACAATCGCCACAGTGTTCTGCAACCCGCAAGAAAGTAGGAGTGGGAATAAAAAGGACGAGCAGGAGCACTAGGGGAGCATGTGACTCTCTGCTGAGGTGTGGCCATGAGCGACTGTTGTCAGCCTTAGTGCTGGAGAGTCAGGAAGGAACAACTCAGGCAGGATGTCACAACTTTTTCCACTCACTGGTACAAATACTGAACACAGACACGAATTACTGCCAAACGTGCAAGACTAAAGAATTATATTTATGGCTGTAACGATTAATTGCAGTTGAAGATTGTTCATAAAAATAGACAATTAATTTACTTGTTGACTATTGTTACGAGCCGTTTTTCCAAAAGAGGCATCCACATGAATATAATCTGCGCTGGGAGTCACTTTTGCGCAAGAGCGTCTGTCTTAAAAAGGTAACAAAAATGCAAATATGGCGTCATCTACATCAACTACATGTACTAAAACTTAAATTTTGGAGCATTTCAGAATATGACCAAAAGAAAAAAGACTTGGGTATCATGGTGATCAATCGGTGATGCACAAACAGAGAGCACATCGGTCAGTTGAATAAACAGAGTCTGACCTGCCTCAGTAAGAGTCAAGTAACTTTCAAGCCAAAAATGTTTTGATGACATGCAGTTTTACATTTTAAAAGCGTAGATTTTGCTATAAAAGAACTTAAGCGCAATGTGAGACTGTGCCCAAAACATATTTGAAATTGGATGCGTGCAGCCTGAACAAACGTCAGATAAAACCACTTGATTTAAAAAAATTGAGAAATCTTAAGTACTTTAATTGTTAGAGACTTAGCGGTTAATCACAGAATCTACTTCACAAAATAGCCCATTTCTGTTCTTTTTACCGTTCTACTGCCGCTAATGTTACTGTTCATGATTTACAGGGATAAAATAAAGGTTTACTTGATTTTTATTTGTTATTCATTTACATGTCCCTGAAAAATGGACAAAAGTTTCTTGGTAAATGTATTTACCTGAACGAGCATAGTGTCTAACCAGTTTTAGATTTTGCATTTTTATTTGATTTTTGTACAAATGCGGTGTCCAATAAGAAATTTTCATTGTACCCACTATTCTTGTGTTCATTATCATTTGCCACATAATTGAATCATTCAAAAATTTTTAAAAAATTATCCGATTAGTCGACTAATTGTTTTAATACTGAATAGTTAACTATTCAAATAGTCATTAGTTGCAGCCCTTGTATTATGTCAGTCATAACATAGAAGACAATTGCTCAACTGAAAAAAAACAAACAAAAAAACAACAACAACAACAACAACAACAACAAAAATTTGTATTACGGCTCAAGCCTTTAGGGGGTGAGATGACTGAGCAATTTGGAAGCTTGGATACACAACAATAATACAAATTACTGGTTCAACAGGAGAAAAAGGGATGAGTGACAGTTGCACACAAGCAATAAAAAAAGGTACCACAACTTGAACACGTGGAGACTTTTTCAAGAAGACAATGCTTGTATATAGCGTTTATTCTTCTTCATTGAAAGTATGTGGAAGGACAAGCAATAAATGAAACAATGTGGTGAGTCATTTGACAAAATGACCCCACCTTGCTTGGCCCAAGAATGCAGTGGATGTCAGGGAGAGGGCAATGCTAGCCACACTAAGCCAAGGCGTGCCACGCAAAGAAGCCCACAATGGCGCCTCTGTCTGACGAGTCACATATGTTCCGTCCTCTCATGCTGATGCATCTGCTGACTTTGCTTAAGCCAATTCATTGCAGGGAAAATGCAGTCTCATGAGGATGCTGCCACAAAACAGGAGCACATGCTTGCATTGAAGGGGAAAAGGCGGCAAGGGAGCTTAATCGGATGGGGAAAAAAAATGAAACAAGGTCAGAAGCCAGGAAAAAACTAAGTAGAAAAGCAAAACCATGATCGGTGTTTTTGCTAAGGGTGGGAAAGAAGGTAGGAATGATCGGCCTCAAAATGCATAATTATTAACCAGGAAGGAACTCAGGCATTCAGAAGTGTCAGATAAGAACTGACAATTTGACATTTCAAACTTGACCCATTTTCATTCTTAAAATGCAAGCACACTTCTTTATCGTTTCAGCAAACTGCAAACCAACCATCATCTCTTCATGTGCTGCGACTGTATCAGGTTGGGGCGCTAACGTAAAATGGCGCCGCTTTTAGGGCTGCAACAACAAATTGATAGAATCTATCAAAATGTATTACTAAAGGGGTTGGCAATGAATGTAATCACCAATTCATCCAAGTCTCAGAATGTTTATTCAATGCAAATAAGAGTGGACACTTGTAGTTCCCTAGGATTCAGCAAACAGTTTTTGAGACCGCATATTAATAAACGAGGTCATCAGCCAAATCCAAATGCATTTATATAGCACTTTTTAGATGCCGAAATACACCTTAATCAAATTACAGGTACATCAAGTTAAAATAGGGATTACTTTGCAGGATTACAGTGTTATTTGAAACTATATTCACAAGTGCATAATGCAAAAAATTTGCTAATCGTCTTTATCATAATTTAAATCACTGACAAGCAAGAGGCAAAGAGATGAGGCGCCTGCGTCATCGTAAAGTTTGAATTCGTTGCGCAAATTGCACAAACTGTCAAGTCATACACGGCGTTGCAGGTAAAAACACTTCTCATTTAGTCTGTTTTTTTTCTCCTTCACTGTAGCTCTTATTTTGTTGAATTGGCATGAGCCTGCAGTTTTGTGAGGCCGTTTACGTGTGTCATCCCTAGTAATGCGTTCAGCGACATTTAGTAACTATGAGTGTCTAGTTGTAATTTGTAGTTATCGAATATGACATTCGTCTAATTGCGAAATTTTTTCCCATTTGCGATTAACTTTTCTTTTTAGCCCTCTTTGTGACCACCCCTTGACTGAAGTGTCGAGGAATTAACAGCAACGCACACAACACAGACGATTATCAGCACTTTCATGTGTTCATCCTTGCAGTGCAACTTTGTTTCAAAGCCACGCACTACTTCAGTTTTTTTTGACACATTTTCAGTTTATACCTAGCAACAGCGGTAAGCCCTTCAGTTTCAAAAAGGTGCTAGTGAAAGAAGCGAACAACAAATCTCAAGCAGCATCTGGAGTCGAGCGAGTTGGCAAAGGAAGAATGGCAAACAAACTGGGGGTTGTCAATTGGATGTACGTGGTGTTTACATGAGAGTCACAACATAAAAACAAGAGGCTCGCGAAAAAAATGTTTTACACGTTACTTTGCTACTGAAATGCTTCAGTTATATTCGGTTGACAAACGAGAAGTCAGAGACATGCTGTACAACAGGCATGTCCAAAGTCCAGCCCGCGGGCCAGATAGATGATCATATTTTACTGGCCTCTGTCATAAAATTAATAATTGGCCCGCAAATAATGTTGACCGCAGTATAAAATCAATTCGTACCAAAATTAAAAAAATTTAAAAATCACCTTTTTACTCGATGGTGGCAGTAGCCCTTTGGCCACCCTTCCCATTTCCGACACTGCGACTGTAAATAACAAAAGGGACGTTGACTGAGTGCCGCCGCTTTCAGGTCATGAGGAAATTGGGAGTATTTTTTACCGGAAACCATAACTTAAAACGGGAGCGTGTATATTCATGTGCATTGAAATATGAGTCAATAAACGCTAGTGTCTACTTTTAACATGTTTATTTTGTCTTTTAATAGCATATACGGTAGTAGAGTAATACAAAAGCAATCAAAAGAAATCGAGTTACATTACTGCAATATAGTATTCGGATCGGGTTACATTTTTCAACAGATAATGAGTAACTAGGGCAGCACGGCGGCGCAGTGGTTAGCGCGTGTGCGGCACAGTTCTGAGGTCGTGGGAACCTTCTGCGTGGGTTCAAATCCAGCTCCCGGCCTTACTGTGTGGAGTTTGTATGTTCTCCCCGTGCTTGCGTGGGTTTCCTCCGGGCACTCCGGTTTCCTCCCACATTCCAAAGACATGCATTTCAGGTGAGTTGTCTGTCCCCGTGTGCCCTGCGATTGGCTGGCAACCAGTTCAGGATGTCCCCTGCCCACTGCCCGATGATTGCTGGGATGGGCTCCAGCACCCCCGCGACCCTACTGAGGATAAGCGGTGCAGCGAATGAGATGAGATGAATGAGTAACTGTATCGGATTACATTTTTAAAGTAACCCTCCCAAGCCTGAGCATACACTTTTATGGATTTTTTATTTTTTAGCCATTTGACAAACACTTGGATTTTTTAAAATAGCTTGTTTTGGGCGTCATTATTTTCTGTCAAAAACGTCACTACTTAAATAAAGACTGAAATCAAAAACGTGTTTTTCAAATATCGTATTCATAAATAAATTTGATAGATTCATAAATAATTAAAGCAATAGTTAGTTGCAAGCAGCAGTAGCTGCTTTGGCCATATGAGTACAAGAAAGTTAAAAATGTGAGTGTCAATCCTGTTATCTCCTCAGAGTGGCTGGAACACATACCGTTTTCACTCATCAAATGTGGGAAGATTGAAAATTTAGATGCAAACCATTTGCCCTGATCAGCTCCACCACAAAACAACGTGTGGGAAAGTGCAAATAGTATTTTTAAAGCAAATCATTCCCTCAATTCATAGGACAATTTCAAACTTGTCTATTCATTGACATTCAACTCAAACTATTTACACATAAATTTTGATCGCAAACATTTATGACCATACGTCACCTGCCCATTTTATGTTTTTATTGCCACCGCAATTGGATGGCACCAAAAGAGAGCAGTAAATTCAAGTCTCTAATCTTATCAGTCTTGGAGGTGCTCTATTAAAAAGGACAAGGTCCAAATAGTTTTCAGATAAAATAACTGATCAAGAAGCTTTACGCTAGACCTTTAAGTTAGCAAGATCCAAGATTAACAAGTAAAAAAAAAACAATCTAGGCTTACATTAATTCATTAACTATTATTCACTGTCAACAATACTTGTTTTGCACTCCAGTGGGGGGGAATGTAAAAGGTCCTACATCACACTTTGTGCACTGAATTATGAATGGGAGCTTCTGTGCTGAAAATAAATGCTGACGCATTATGATTAACTATTCGAAGATTAATACCACAACCCATTTAACCATCATGTCGTGTTCACATATTTGTCACTTTGAAACAGGCTCAATTGCTGGACTAGGTTTTTTTGGTCAAAGAAAAAAATCATTTGTTAATATTCTGTACTTGACCAATTCCTTTACACTCTTCACTGCAGGTCATACTCAAATGAACATGATTTCAAAGTTCCTATTTTCCAATTCCCTGTAAGACGACATGGAAAATATACTGACATTACAATCACTAATCAGATAGCGATTGGCAGCTACAGTTCAATATTTGTACGTGATAATTAGTAAAGTGTCGAGTACATTCACACAAGTAATATGTACAGAAGACACTGAAGAACAAATGGTGCTTATTGCAGAAATCTGTAGCGAAAGTGCTGACGATTTTTTCTAAGATCAGCATTGACAAGAACTAGTCAGTCCATTAATTGCTCAGAAAATATACTCTACGTAAACATTGTGTATGCATAAAAACATATGCTCAACAACAGTTTAGCACGCAATTGGAAAATAAATGACAGACTTGATAGCTATCGCACAAAAACATCTGGTCTTCTTGGTCATATTGTGACGCAACAAAATACTGATGGCTCATTTTTCTTACGCTGTACAGTACTAGACTTTCTTTACTTAAAGGACAACATGCATTATTTTGCACTGCCTAGTGGTAAAAAATAAATAAATAAAAAACTTTTGAAAATATTGATTTTAATATAGGCAGCACGGCGGCGCTGTGGTTAGCGCTTGTGCGGCACAGTTCATGTCATGGGAACCTGTCGTGGGTTCAAATCCAGCTCCAGACTTCCTGTGCGGAGTTTGTATGTTCTCCCCGTGCTTGCGTGGGTTTCCTCCGGGCACTCCGGTTTCCTCCCACGTTCCAAAAACATGCATTTCAGGTGAATTGGCCGGTCCAAATTGTCCCTAGGTGTGAATGAGCGAATGAGTTGTCTGTCCCTGTGTGCCCTGCGATTGGCTGGCAACCAGTTCAGGGTTTCCCCTGCCCACTGCCCGGAGATGGCTGGGATGGGTTCCAGCCCCGCCCGCGACCCTAATGAGGATAAGCGGTACGGCTAATGAGATGAGATTTTAATATAAAGCAAAAATCCTTGTATTATCATGCAAACACACATTTCACACACATTTGTCAAAAAAATCTGATGTAAGTTACATATCATAACCCTCATCTAGGAGAAGCTGACATTCTCTGACACCTTGCTGTTAAGGGTACTAAAATACCAAAAACCTTGTAAAAATTAAGAAAATTGAATGGTTTGGTCACTTTGAGTGTCAGTAGTTTGTATTCTTGTGCTTCGAAGCACTTGTTTTTGATCCACTTCTCAACACAGTGACATCCAGAGATCAAATAATATAAACTGTCCCTGTAAAGCCCCAGTATGTAATATTTGACCACTAGATGGCACTACTGTATTGTGTAATGCGAACAAAAACCAGTGCTGAAGAGCACAGCGTAGTGGTAAGCAGCCAGACAATGGGTGACCTTGTGTAGTAATTCCACTGTGGCCTGTAGGGGGAATTGCACCACCAGGCTGTACTTGCCCAAGACACAAAAGAAATTGTGCCCCTACAACCCCGGTAGTTAAAGAATCCAACCAAACACCAAAGAAATATTCATTTCTTGACCGTTTTTCACCCAGTTAAAAATTACCATTGGTAAGACAATTCAGGTATTTTTGCCTAGCATTCAAATCAATGAAATGAAATAAAATGAAATGTCTGCATTTATACAGCGCTTTTCAAGTCAAGACTTCCCAAGGCGCTTTACAGTGTGCTTCACATTTCCCAATAGCGGCCGTGCAGCCACGTAAGGCGCTAACCTGCTTAATGGGGGCATTAGGGGTTCAGTATCTTACCCAAGGACACTTTGACATGTAACACGGAGGAGCCGGGATTTGAACTGCGATCTCTTGATCCCAAGACAAGCGCTCTACCTCTTGAGCCACTGCCGCCCCAATCAATGCATTTTTTACTGAATGAAAGTTTTTTTTGTACGAATAGGAGGCGCTAAATAATACACACTATCCCTGTGCAGCCCTTTGAGACTCCTTGTGATCAAGGGCTATACAAAAAAACATGACTTGACTTTAAACCATACAGATAAAGTACTATC
Organism: Urocampus carinirostris; assembly: GCF_059441175.1. Classification (NCBI taxonomy): domain Eukaryota; kingdom Metazoa; phylum Chordata; class Actinopteri; order Syngnathiformes; family Syngnathidae; genus Urocampus; species Urocampus carinirostris. The sequence goes on from NC_142357.1 coordinate 16,951,630, forward strand.
TGTGACAAATATGCTTAAAAACACAATTTGTACTTCCAAAGTTTAAATACAAAAGAGACGCCAAGAATCCTGATCTCCTTTTAGAAGATAAAAACCCATGTTCCAAAATACTTTACAATACGATATTGGGCTGGTGCATTACACATTCAAACATATTTACCATGCAGGCCCAATTTCAACAGCAGATAGGTGACCAATTACCATTTATTAAATAAACTAAAAAAAATACACGAACCATTTTATATATTTTTTCTTAATAACAATGAAAACTACTGAACGACACACGAATGTGTATTCAGCGTTCGGTTGGGTGGGGAGTCGTAATTTCCTTATTGTGTATGAAATGTTTTAATACTACACTTTGAGTTCTATTTCGTTGTCTAAAAATTGCAGTTTAATTTTATTATATTAGATTACTGAACACTTATCAGGGTATGCATTAGATTGTCCAGAAACATTCCTATTATCATTGTCGCCTCAAACAGTGTGACGTGCACGAAGGGCGGTGCAGATTGCGTCGTAACAAAAAAAAGGGAAGATGCGCAAAGAGGATCCGGACACGGGGGCCCTTTAGCTTTCACTGCTACCACGAGCTTATATAACGCTTGATAAATCGCTTCAATGTCCACCACACTAGAGCGTAAACGCAGAACAAATCCGTAGGATGATAAATTTGGAAGGCATTACGAGGTTAGGATTGGCTTACTTTAATAACAAACTCGGATGCTCTTTGCACGAAATTCAGGGTGGGGCCGTGAATGCAGCACATGTGACGAGTGGACGTCAGCTTCCTCTACAAAAAGAAACGACGCACCATTCAACGAGCGTTTGACAACAATGTCAATTTCTAATCATCCCTTTCCTTGCGTCTTCGACACAGCTTGGACAATAGACTTGCGTGAAAATCCTTACGATGGCACTTAAGAGTCAAGCCGGCGTCAGATACGAGACAAAGAGAAGCAAAAAACAAATCAGAGCTCGCGCAGCCGTAGTGGGTGTCCGGGTGCTAGCTTAGCATGCTAACAATACCGTTAGCTGGCTCAGTTAGCTGCAGGCGGCGAGTCTGCACCTGCCACCCGGCACGAAACATCGTCGAGCCCCGCGGCGAATTTACACAAAGAGCCCGCAGAACCATGGCAACCGAAAACGCCTCATCTTTCTCCAGACAAACGCGAACGATGTAGCGAATGAGGCTTTGTTGAAAAAGGAAGCCTTTTATCTGGGGCCAATGACGGAAATGGGCGAAATGGCGCCAGTCATATCAGGCCGTGGATGTTTGGAAAAAGCCTTTCAAAACAATAAATTTCATTTAAAAAAACACGAAAGAGATACCAATATGAATGGTTATTTTAAAAGTACTTGCGGGAAGAAAGGGCTCGCGATCAAAGTGGCTTCCTTGTCTAGCTGTGGTCTTGACGCTAAAAGTACATCTTTTACATTTAATGAGAATGGGGGCTCTCATTCAAATAAACCTCAGTAAAACACGTTATTTTCATTTGGAAGACGTCAAACTGTGTAAAGCGTATTTCAACGTACCATTGTTGTAGCTCTGAAGTGATCAGCGTCTGGTCAGAAATTGAATGGAGCTCTGATGGGGATGATGAAGACTTGCTGTTGCGCGCTCCTGTGACCGCGTGAACGCGCTGACGTGCGCGCGCGAGCGAAGTGCACGGGTGCGTGACATTTTGGACATTTTTTGTACTTAAAATCACCGATACCTTATACAAGTAAATTAAATATATATATTTTAATGATGTTTATTTGACAGATTAATGTGATGTTTTTTTAATAACATTTAATAGCATCAAAAAGGTACACAATATTAAAGAAGGCATTTTGTGTTAAGTGTGCAATCAATACTGTAATAGCCTCGGAATGAGAATAGTTTTTATTACTTGAGTTTCACATGTTATCTCAAACTGTTTTCTTGTCTTTTAATATTGTATTAAATCCAAAACAGTGTATGGGGTAATAGCTTAGCAAGTTTTAATATTTATATTGTTAATATACAGATCACGAGTGAACTAAAGAGCGGCATGGGGTAATATTTAATTATTTGTATAACTGTTAGACCCAGGTTTTTTATTATTGTTATTTTACTTAACACTGAAATAAACGCTTGAGGTTATTGTTGCCACAATTTTTTGTCATCAAATAGAATAGAATCGTCTTTATTGTCATTGATATACATTTGTTGAAACAATGCGGTAGACTGGTAATAAAGACTTTAAAGAGAAAAATAAGATAAAAGACTGTCAGGTTAATAGACACGGATATTTACAACGTAGTACTTAGAGAATGGCCCAAGTTATAATAAAAGTGCAATAAAAAATAGCGCAACGTGACAATAGTGCAATAACATTAGCTGCAGGATGCGAACAGATGCAAGATGGTTGCCTTTGGCTAATGATTTGTGTACACAAATATATTTATTAAATAACTAACATGTCGCCATGTTTGAACTAGGAGGTGAGGCGCTCATATAGCCATGATCAAAAGAGCTCCTTTTTCTCTCTCTTTCTCTCTATCCTTTCGCGTCTTCGTCCCCTTGCGGGTTTTGGTTGAACTCACTTCCTTATTTGGAAGTGAACGTTAGTTCATGCACGCGCTTCGCTTCGGGCGCGCTGCGGGGGCGTGGCCTCACGACGCTTATCGCCATATAAGGAAACAAGGAACAGTTAAAAAATCGCCATGGCAGTCAATTGTGAAACACACACGTTCACAAGCTAAAGTGTGGCAAATGAGCAGACGGCAGTGGCGGTGTTATAATTGTATTTGAGATTTAATCATTTCTTATGCGTAAAAATATTTATAAATAAATGCAGATGTAAAAGATAGCTAAACGATTCTTTATGGTGTTGGGAGTGACGCAACCGCACGCCACTGTTGAGGAAAATCTACCGTTAGATGATTAAAGGGTCACATTAAAGTCAATTCAGACCTAAGGGATATTGTCTTTATTTTTATTATTTAGGGATAGTGTCTTTATTGTTTTATTATTTTTCGAAGTCCGGGTTGTCTCTTTTTGGGTCGCAGTTGAGTCAAGTGCACGAAAAACACGCCCCCATCACGCGGTGCGTATTTGATGGAACGCCGCCGGGTTGGATTGTACGTTTATCATTTCAATCACAGCAAGATTTCATGTAATCCTCAACTGCTTTCGTGATTTTAACGCCAATGTAATATAATTTGGAACAATTTTGTATACCTTTGGCATTTGCTAACTCGGTGTTTTTAATATAGGTCAACGTTTAAGACAGCCTGGTTACTTAATGATACCTCGGGAATTTATTGTGGTTTCCATAAACTGATTGAAACTCACTGCAAAACCAATTTTAATTTTCTTGTGTTGTTTAAAGGGACTGTGTGTATTATTTAGCACCCCCTATAGGTGGAAAACACTTCTTTCGTTAAAAAACATTGAATTAAGTAATAATAATAAAATACATTAACTATTTTATGCATATGCATTTAAAATAGCCAAAGGTCGATAAACAAAGATGTATTTTACACAGAATGAGCCTTTCCTGAAGGGAGTTGACATAATTGTCCTCCATCTTGCTGCTACGGGTACCCAAAATCCTCAAAAAGGCTGGCAAAAAATAAAAAGTAACCTGGGGCGTCCTAAAAGGCTCATTAAAATCTAAAAAATATATATGATTACTTAAGTGTAATAAGTTGATATTTTTAAAATAAAAAGGGAAGTATAAAAAATATCTTCATAATGGATTAATTATACAGTAAAATCATTGTGTTGGAATGTGAATGCTACCTAATCGGTTCGTATTGACCTGTGACAAGTTCAGATGAAAATAGCTTTCACTAGATTGGCTTCTTTTGCAAGTTACGTAAAAAAAAAACAGTATCTAAAGGGACCCTGTGTAGTATTTTGCCACAATATTTTGTATTTGTAGAGCAACGCAAAACGAGTGCTCCAAAGCGCAAAAAGGAATACTAACTATCGAGACTCAAAGTGCCCAAACCGCATGTCAGCTCCCCTCTAGGGAAGCCTCATGTTATATGAAATACAAATTTCTCAACCTGTGAGTATTTAAAAACTGCATCTTTATACGATGGTTAATGTATTTTTGCTTGATATTCAAACATTTTTTATCGAATGGAGTTTTTTTTTTTACCTCTAGGATGTGTTTAGGTCATGTTTATTTCTTTGTATAGCCATCAATCACAAGGAGTCTCAAAGGGCTGCACAAAATAATACGAAATAATACACAATGTCCCTTTAGATAGATAGATAGATAGATAGATAGATAGATACTTTGTTCATCCCCGAAGGGAAATTCACATTTCCAGCAGCATCCCTGAGCTGAGAACAATCGAGAACAATCGAAAATAACACGGGAGCTGCTGGAGTGGCTGCCATTCGTGACGGCGCCGGAAGAAACAACCTGACTTAATTTTCTTTTGATGCGAAGAAAATCAGAGACCGCTTATCAAGACACTGGACATTTTTATTTTTAAAAATGCATGTTGCTGTATGGGAATATTAGTCCACCCCTCCCAAAAAGTATAGTCGCTGCTTGCAAGCTGTTAAAATGAAGACAACTGAATCGTCCAATGAGCCAATTGTTTATTTGCTTGGTCACCAAAGTGTAATTCTATTATACATCCATCTCTGCAGCAAAAGCACACATTTCTGTCATCCTACACATCCATGTTGTTTATTCATTTTACTATTATGTGACATTGAAAAATAACTTGTTGCGACAACAGTTCTACAGCTAGATACAGTAAATATCTCGTGAAGCAAGAGATGAACTAATTCAAAGGCAGCAACAAAAGCAAAGAGGAATCTTGGGATATTTGGTAATAGTTACATGCTTAGGTTACAAAATATTCATCTATCAATAGAAGCTTGGCAATAGTAAATATCACGGAATTTGCTCCACACAAATATCTAAAAAATAATTGATTTTTCATTATCAAAATTGAGTTTATTTAACATGAAAGGAATGCCAAGCTAAAATTTAGAATGAATGTTCTTTCTTTATGACAAGAGTTTGTGATGCCAAAATTTAGAAATAGGTGATGAGCTTGAATTGGTTAAAAGTGCTGCTGCTTATGTCTAGAGCCTATGTCTAGATCACGAGGCTACGGAACTGTCCTAATTACTTCATTTATGATTGACCAAAATATTTTGTCAAGATCTTCATGCCGAAAAACAACAACAAAATACATTTTATCACTTAAGACTAAGGAGTACCTAGGTCAAGGATCAATGTTAAAGTGAGGCAAGGAACTTTATTTAGTAAACAATACTGCTCCGCCATCATTTTGCTGGAATCGGAATGAGGTAACTTAAGGATTTACCAAATTGACTGTTTGGCGGCAGTGAACTCAGTTGAAGTTTCCGTCAGTCAAACAATGTTCTCAGCTATGTTATGGTGATTTGAAGCGTTTCAACTGTGCAAACTAAAGATGTGCCATCTTTTTGTCTGGCACTATGTTCAAATGAGTTGAAAGACCAGACTAAATAGTATTTTATCATCATCCAGTGAAATCAAAAAAATAAATCATATAGCGGTTGTTTGCTGTAGACTGCCGTCACATTTCTGGGTGCCAAGCATGACAAAAAGTGCATATTGTAACAATTGCCTCCATTCTGCTACTTAAACCAAAGTGGAAAACCGGAATGTTGCAACTGAATTGGGAATCGAATGGAATTAAATATGGAATGCTCTTAAGCAAGGCACATTGTAAAAGGAAATAAATGAATTTGATAAAACATGCATATAAAAGTTCCAACAGCCAGCCCTTATATTAAGGTCTCTATCAACATTTTGAAAAAAGAATCCCGCAACTTTTGCAAAGTATTCCTCCGGATAAACGTTGCATAAACACGGCAAATGCAGTCAAAATATTTTAGGACTGCACATCTCTTTCTGGTGTGCTGTGTGTTTCTCCCAGAGAAAGTTTTGGGGGGCTTAGAGTGGGGGTAGTAAGGCTTTGTGCGGAATGGGGTGTCTGTGCTGTGCAGTTTTGCACTGTGTCATGATGAAAAACCTCACAGGTCCTCTAAGTGGATTTCTTGGTGTTGGGGATGCTCTGCCCTCTCGACTTGTTCAACACCACTGTGGCCTGATGACAAAGACAAAACAACACTCCGTTTCACAACTTCATTTACGTACCAGTGATACAAAAGTGACAAAACCAGCAAGAAAAAGGAAGCAGTATATGATTCACTGTTTGAAATCGAACCACTGAAATGTAATTTATATTTGTGAAAATGTGAAACTATGATAGTAAGTCTATATGTAGTTTTAAAAATATATATAAATGTGTCAAGATACTGATTTTTAACCCCCAAAGTGTTCCTGAAAATAGGACTTTTCAAAGTTCTTGATACATATAATGGATTTGAGTGTGAAAATGAACACACGACTAAGTCAAATTTCTGCTGGCTTTCATTTTCCCAGCGTTGCATGTCTGACCCTTTATTTGATGACGCCCTCGTGCTTTGCGGCCAGTCTTCAAGGTTTACATGCGGCTCTCTGATGAAGATCCAAAACATAGAGATGAACTTGGCTGCTGGCAAACAACGTCAGCTGCAGAGCTAAACTCTGAATAAACTCCTGAGTCACTTAAGGTAAGGTTACTTTCCCACACACAGCGCCTTGTCTTTTTATTCTTAATCAAGGTCTGATTAGAACTTACCACTGTGTTTGTTACACCTCTAACAAACTTATTTCACACCTAAGAACAAGGTCAGGGCTTAATACATATATTGGAGGAATACATGCAAACAAATGATAAATGTGGGGATGCAGGGCATTAGACGAATGAGTCCGGACACCATGCCGAATATGAGATCAGTGAGTCTTTATGATATAGGCGCATGAGATGGATCAAGTGTTAGGAAGTCTGTAATGACTGAATAAAATCTGTGCAAACAAGTCAGCTTATGAATGAGCGCATCAAAAGCCTTTACTGCCCTACTCGCTGTCCTGTGACTGAGCAATTGGACGCGACCCGAGATCAACCTTTGGGAACAAAGCAAAATTCAACTGCCCCGCTGCGGATCAGTAAAAGCACATCATTCCTATAAACACAAATTGCACGAGAAATGTGTCTAAATAGGTTTAAATTTGATTACAGCACATGAAAGCAATACTTAACTGGGTACAACCAGTACTTTTATCCCTGGTTTGTTTATTAGTTTTTTTGTTAATGTTCATTCCCACAGAGGATATCTGACTTGTAGAAAAATAAGTGGTATTATTCCAAGTGATAACAATCGGAAGAATTCTGACCTGCTCCAGCACCGTGCCCGCTGCCTGGTCGATGGCTCCGCCCAGGTCCCGATAGCGACCAGAGTAGCGGATGAAAGCCCAGGTCAGCATGGACATCATGACCAGGCCCAGGACACAGTCGCATACCAGGGCGAAAGTGGACAGGCCCAGGAAGAGCAGCACGCCCGACAGCACGTACAGAAGACACACCAGCACAAACAGCACGGCCGGAGTTCGGAAGGCGCTGAACAGATTCTTGGACTTTGCGGAGAAAAACAAAAACAGTTACCAGTTGAGTCCAGTTGAAAAAACAAAGATAGGGATACATATACAGTAATCCCTTGCTGTATTAAGGTTTACTTATAGCAATTGCACTATTTCAGATTTTCATCATGTATTGGGTTTTGCATTCTGATTGGCTAATCAGTAGCCTCGCCATTTTTCTGCTTGTGTCTTCCTGTGAGCCAATGACATTTCAGTCCGAGTTGTACACAATTTGCAAAACAACTCAACAAACTAATACTATGTATGCCAGCGTTCCCATAGGATTTTAACATTCAAATTTAAGACTTTGAACTTTTTCAATACCACATCCAATGAAATAGAAGACCAATCTCGCACATATTCTGGCATAAAGACGCGAGAGGCGAGCGCAGAGTTGTGACGAACAGGACGCCCAATGACAGGTTTCTGTGCGGCGGAGACTTTAAAGCCCCGCGCCAAAGATTAAAGTTGTGGCGTAACCGACCACCAGAGATGACTCGGCAGCACCGGCGCCCTCCCGGTCCATTGAAGCTCGTCCTCACCGTAATATGAAAGTTTAAAGGAACAGTTGTATTATTTACCCACTACTAGTGGTAGAAAAAAAAACATGTAACTAAAAAGAGCAATTTGGGTTTAAAAAATAATCCAAAATGATATGAACGTGCATTTTTAAAAAATACTCGTTGCTCGAGAAAATTGAATTTATTTCACCTATCATGAGCTAATTGTCAGCCATCTTGCTGCTACAGGTAACCAAAAACCTCAAAAAGCCTGGGCAATAAATTGAGGGATAAAATTGGGCATTTTGACCACTTTGAGTCTCCATAGTTTGTATTCCTTCTTGCACTTGTTTTTGGTTGCACTACACAATACAGCAACATCTAGTGGTCACATAATACACATTGTCCCTTTAATGTACGTAAATAATGTAAGTAAGTAATGTAAGTCATTTATACTTTTTCACATTATTTCATTTATAGTTTCACATTAATTGCTAATTTTTTTAAGATCTGATTTTGTGCAGCAAATTAAAAAATAAATTTGAGAACTGTGGAATGTATCAGGGCTTTGCCTGTGGAGAACCTGATTTGGCCCAGTTTCACCCAGACCCTAGCTCCAGAGGCCCCCAAGAAAAGAGTTTAAGACCCTTAAAGAAAGTAACCTACATAAAAAAAGGTCAACACGGTAAAAGGAGCCAAAGCTGTTGTGATGCCTCCAAAGCAGAGTGCATTGTCTGCCAGTGGCAAAAAGAAGCCGAATCAGTCCCTTAAACCGCTTTTTAAATTCCAATCCTTGTAGACACTGCTATTTTCTTTTTTGTTTGACACATTTTAATTTATAATTTCTTGCGTGTTTTTCAGAGTATATGTGTCTAAATTGGTTAAAATTGAATGGTATTTTCTATTGTATTTTATAGTTTATTTATAGCACTGCAGAGTTAATATTCTAAGTTATGTTTTGCATTCCTAGGAAATCTGTCTTTTTTTTTTTACCTTAAATCTGTTCAGTGTGTAAATGGCTAAAATTGTTTTGTATATCCATATATCCATCCTTTCTTTGCACCGCTTGTCCTCAGTAGGGTCGCGGGGTTGCTGGAGCCGATCCCAGCTATCTTCGGGCAGTGGGCAGGGGACACCCTGAACTGGTTGCCAGCCAGTCGTGGGACACACAGAGACAGACAACTCACTCGCTCATTCATTCCTAGGAATAATTAGGACCGGCCAATTAACCTGACATGCATTTTTTTGGAATGTGGGAGGAAACTGGAGTGCCCGGAGGACACCCACGCAAGCGCGGGGAGAACATGCAAACTCCACACAGGAAGGTTTGATCTTACGACCTCTGAACTGTGCCGCACATGCGCTAACCACTGCGCCGCCGTGCTGCGTTTTGTACATCATATCTGTATTTTTCAAAGATCAGCAAATATTTTAATTTATATGTTTTTCAGGGATAATTTATTTCACTTTAAATGTGTTATTTGTAATAAATAAATAAAAATAAAATGTTTTTTCTTGTATTACATCTGGCATTTGTTGTTGCACTAAAAAGTAAATATCTCAGTTTCTTTGTATTAACAACTTGAAACTTTAAATCAGGTAAAAGTTCTTAGTAGTGTGACACCAGAATTAAATTTAAGACTTGTAGACAAAATGTAGGACTTGTAAAAAAAAAATTAAGACCATTGAAAGCTTTTATCAGCGGTTTTGAAATTCAATTAAAAATGTGTTATTTCCACTAGATGGCAGCAGGAGCAATGAGCCTGCATATCCACTGGATGTCATACATGATCGTTACAAATGACTTGTTGGACTAAAAAGTAAATATATCAGTTTCTTTGTATAAACAACTTAAAACTTTAAATCAGGTAAAAGTTCATAGTAGTGTGACACCAGAATTAAATTTAAGACTTGTAGACAAAATGTAGGACTTGTAAAAAAAAAAAAATTAAGACCATTAAAAGCTTTTATCAGCGATTATGAAATTCAATTAAAAATATGTTATTTCCACTAGATGGCAGCAGGAGCAATGAGCCTGCATATCCACTGGATGTCATACATGATCGTTACAAATGACGTGTCTGACCTCGTTATGTTTAGTGAACGAATCCCACATCTCCTCAAGCTCCTTTTCCAGCTGTGCTTGGTAACGGTCGCAAAAGTCCTGGCCGCCCATCTTCTTAGTGGAGGAAAAGGTGTAGAGTGCCTCTTTAAAGTAAAACTGGTGCTTCTCCTCCAGGGAGTCGGGAGACACGTAGGGTAGATCTCCGCCACACATCTGAACAACAGAGAATAATTTAGATGGAAGATCACGGTGAAATATGCTTATTTTTCATACTAAACTACCCCTCACACAAAATTCTAGAAGCAATTGATTTTTTTTGTGCTAGGGTATTTTGAAATCTGGCTATAGAACAATAAAATAATTTAATAGATGGTGCCCCTACAACACTAGTGGTTAAGGGATACACCCACCCAACCCACAGTAGGATTAGGCTGCAAAAAAAAAAATCAAAAGAAAATAAGAATAAGTATACATTACAAGCTGATATTTACATCAGATAAGCGTCGTTTTCAACACAAATTGTTGAATGCAAACACTGCAGATAGAGAATTTAAAGGAAAACATAGGTTATGAAATGATGAATACGTTACTTAACTTAAACAATCCCCAAAAATTAAAAATATATCTCCAAAAATAAGGAATGCAAACATGCATTCTTGGGATTCTAAAATTGGTCAAGAAGATGAACTCTTTCAATCAGGATAAACTGAGTTTTTACTTGTTTATTTATTTTCCACACTTAAAAGCACCTACAATGTGCAGTATAACTATACAACATCAGACACTTTTTTCTACTTTTGACAGAAGCATCTGACCATGAAATAGGAAAATGTGATCGTTGACATAATTTTTTAAAAAAAGCCTATAAAGACGCTGCCCTACTTACGAACGAGACAGGTTCCGGACAATCATTCGTAAGTTGAAATTGTTCATAAGTTGCTTCTATATTTTGTATGTTTAAGATTTATATAAGTATGTTTAAGTCTTGTATAAGTATCCTGTATTGTTTTGTACTAAAAAATAAACATTTCATAAAATAATATGTTTTATCCAGATAAATAAAGTTAAGTGTAACTTATTTTGAGAAGATGAGCTTCAAGAGGTCCTCCTGCGTGTTGGGGAGTGGCTGAAAAAAGGCGATCCAACCATTTTCTCAACCACATCGAGCTTTCCTATTCAAAGGAAACGGCTCGCCTCTTATTTACACTTTACACCAACCATATTGAATGGATGCACAAGATATTAAACAATAAAAATTTCAAAGTTCTTAGCACACTGGAGATAGTATAGACATAGTATAGAATGTTTACACCTGAACTAGGAAGAGGAAGCAGATTTTTTTTCTTCCGGGTATATGCTGGGTGACCTCTCACAACGCCACATGACAGTAGCGGCGGAGAGAAGCACTACAGTACTGTCCTGTACTCGGAAAAAGGTACACACTATAAAAAATCTAACTTACAGAAATGTCCAGGTATTTTTCGACATCCCGAAAAAAATGTTGTATTTACAGTTTTTAGTAAGCCGAATGGTCGTAAGTAGCGGAGCGTCTGTACTCTATTTTTTCCTTAAATTTGAAAAAAAAACTGGGCCTGTGCTGTGTGAATGCTAGCAACCATCCAGCTAACCAACCTTTTCCATGTTTCTGTAATACTGATCTTTGCTCGCTGCCACAGCTGCCAAGTTGTTGGCCTCCGCTGTTGCCTAACGGGACAAACAATATGTCTCAAAGAAGCCAAACACGACATCAGACACGTGGTGATCTTTCCAAACTTACCATGAGCATACTCTTGGGCTGCGGCAAGTCCTCTCCTTGGTATATCTTGATGTAAGCCTGGTGAGTTAAAACCACAGTTACCACGATTTGATTTTAAAATTGGCCGGTGAACAAAGCCATGCCGAGGAAAGGCTGCAACCTTGAAGTACTCGAGCAGGCCTCTGCATGTAACTTTGTTTCCGTTGATCTCCTTCTCCGCCAGATTGTCAGGATGCAGCAAGGTGGGAATCAAAATCTTGAGCTGATCTTTAAACTCTGGCGCCACAGCTGAAAAAAAGGATTTGAAACCTCAAGTCAACCTCAGAGAAGAGACCTTAGAGTGAAAGCATACACCATCAGCCCGTTATCTTTAAATTTGCAGTAGACCTCTATGAGGAAAGAGAAACTAAACAAAACTTGAAGCAAGCACCCATGGCCCTTATTTTGAACTGTGTGGATCTAGACCGTTCACTGCACAGTAAATTTTTTCAGAAACAAACAAAGGGACTTCGTACCGCTTAGTTGGCCTTCAAAAGAAGGGCTAGTGGCAACTTTGAGGCCAGGGTGTGGCAGCAGGAAACAGGAAATATTAGTGAAGCAAGAGTGGATGTGCTCCCTCACTGTTTGCAGCTCCTCATGTTGGGCCTCCTTGACCTTCAAAAACAATCGGGGGAAGTCCATCTCCCAGCGAAACTAACGATTTCCGTTTGTTCTCTCCTTTATGGTTTTACCTGTAAGCGTTTATCGAGGAAATCGTTGCCTCCTTGAAAGCCGTACGTGTACTCGTAGGGGAAGCTCCAGTCGCGGATGAGGAACATCAATGACTAGCGAGGTGAAAAGAAAATATACACAAAATGCTAAGACTAACAGCGTTTTCCTAATTGTGTCACTTGTCATACCTGGAAAGGCTTCAGGAAGATTTCATCCAGGGCCAAGCGGCCATACTCTGTGAAAAGCTGTTGATGGGTGAGGATGCAAACAAACGTATACACTTGGGTCATTCGTTGATATCAGTGGAATAATATTTGCACATTAAAAGTCAGATTCTGTAAAACCAACTACACTGCCAGGCAAATTTTTTCATCTAATAAAATCAAGTTATTGATCCTCTGTATTGATAAGTCCCATTTAAATATCTATCCAGATGTATTTGAGCTTAAGAGGAAATGTGGAAATAGTCAAGACAGAAACACAAATCACACACTCACCTGTAACTGCTGCAGGTCATCTTCTTGGATGTTCTGGGACAGATTGTAGATCTACAAATGAGAAACAATAACAGAGTTATACAAACTTTGAATTTTGGGATAATAGCACTTGTGACATTTGTAGTACAATATTATTGTAATGTGCACAAAACGAACATGTCAGCTTTCTGCCCCTAGGTGGCAGAAGATTCAGAATTAATCCTTGTTGCCATTCCATGAAAAGTGTTTGTCAGGCACTATTGGATTCTGCTCTTCAAGAGAAAAAGTTGTGCAAACAGCTCAAACACTAAATAATTTGTGTTCAAGTGTTAACAGAGGGTAATACTTGGTATACCAGTCCACTTTAAGGTGCCAACTTTATGTATGAGCATGCATTACTTGGAAGAATGTCTGAAATTGCTGCTTATGGTTTGTAGTCACCTGAATGGAGCTGGTCATTGTGCTGAGGGCGAAGATGGTGGCGCAGTCTTTCACCGTGGACTGGTTGTCAAACGCTCCTTGAGTGTCCATCAGCACCACTGCCACCTAAAATTGACCATCCACAATAAAATTGCTTCATTTGTCCAGTAAGTTTCTGAACTTCTCCTGCCAAGGACGACTATGGGCATTAACAGAAATCTAATCGACATTGCGATGTGACGTAGTCGAATTGTGCAATCGCATAACCCTGCGGTTTATTTTCAAGGATTTATAGACAGCAAACCCCAACAAAGCTCCCCAGAAGAGAGCGCTATTTACTTAAATTTCACCTGTTACTTATAATTATCCTGTAATATTCATCTAAATCTCAATCCAAGACGTACCCACAGTTAATTGAATGCTGTTGCAAAACTATTTGGAGAATCTGAACGATTTTTGATCTCTTTTGAAAGGAAACGCTCTCAAAATTTGTCCCCAACTGAAATAATCACTGCAAGTGCTACTAACAATTAGTAATCTAAGTTGGAACACACAGAAACAGTAGGTTTTTATTCTCGACTGATTTTTTTTTTAATCACATGCAATATGAGTGTAGCACAGGCATCTTAGCTGGAAAACAGCTCAGACAGATGCATGAAGCCTTACCTGGCCACAGATTAAATTTGATTATAATCTGGAAAACTAAACATTAGAATTTTGCACATTTTTCGAAGGGTATGCCTAGGCGTTTCCAAAAGTGGCCATTCGGAGACTCCGAAAGGACCAGTGACTGGTGACGGCATACAGACACCTGTTTGCTTCTTAAAATTATGACGTCCCGCAGGCAGGTTAAAGCATGCCACGAATATAAAATGAACCAAAATGACCCAGTGGAGTTTTATTCTTTAAAATCTTTAAAAATAAAAAAGTTGTAATATTTTTATATTGTCAGTGTTCCTCATAAAACATGTATGTGAAATTATACCATGAGTATTTTTATTTCCTCCCACACTAATTATTGACCCCATTCATTGAAATGTGTGTGTACTGGTAGGTCATGCATCCAAGAGTTAATTACTCACAACAAAAGAACAAACTAACGCAGATATTCACTTTCCTTTTAAAATCGAAAACCGCATCAAAATTGCAATACTGGTCCTAAAAATCGCTATTAGGTTTTATCCAAAAATCGTGCAGCCCTACTTGACGCGCTCGTCGCCACGCTGTTTCCCCCTCCAAAATGGCACTGTACACCTGACGCCGGAAGCCAAATGTTGAACAACAGTAGCGTCGCACACAGGTGGCGCCAGTTGTACTAGGAATTTTAGGCGTCCAAATAAGATGACGAGATGGGGGCTGAATCATTCCAAGCATCTTGTGGATCAGTGTTGTGTGACTTAATATTACGGCAGATGCCCTGTTAGGCTTCATGTGTCTGGCGAGCAGTGCCCACCTCACTTCCGTCGCTCTTCTGGATAGGGAAGACCTCGCTCCAGATCTGGATGCCTGTGGTCTCTGGTTCCGAGCCGCCGCGCCAAGAAAATCCCAACAGAGGTTCATCGTCGTGACCCAGCCAGTTTTCGTCGCCCTTCGAACACACCGCAGAAAGACAAGATGGTATCATCATCACAAGATGGGCTCATATTTGCTTTGGTGACAGTGCAGGCATGCATGCGAAAGGGATGCTAGTCATAGAAGTAGTAAAGCCAGTAGTGTTGCTTAATCAAAACATATCAGCTGATGGGTGCAATCCACCCTGTCATTTGGAATAATTTCTTGTCAAAAAACTTGTCAGTTCACATGGTGCTGCAGGGTGTGGCAGCTTTTCCACAGTAACTACACTTTCTCCCTTTCACTTTTCAAACGTCATGGTTGCCTATTCTTACTTCAAATCAATGCACAATTTTCTTGATTGCCGTTCACTTTTCAAGTAACTTAATGTATTCATAAATGTCTTTATTTCAGGTATGAGGTAAATATTTATTTCATGGAAAAAGTAAGTGACTAAGTAACTCTGTAAGTGACTTGGTAACCAAGTAAATATGAGACTATGTAAGTAAATGACTAAGTAAGTAATGGACTAAATAAGTAAGTGACCAAGTAAGAAAGTGAGGGAGGGAGTGAGTGAGTGAGCAAGTGAGTGAGTGAGTAACCCACAAAGTAAGTGTCTAAGTGAGTGTCCAAAGTCAGTAAGTGACTAAATACTTAAGTAAGTTAGTAAGTTATAAAGTGTGTAAGTCAGTAACTAGGTTAGTGTTTAACTAATTAAGTAATTAGCCGAGTCAATAACCGAGTAGGTAAGTAACTAAGTACCAAACTAACTAACCAAGTACCTGACTAAGTGCCTAACTAACTAACCAAGTACCTGACTAAGTAACTGAGGGAGTGAGTGAGTGAGTGAGTAAATGAGTGAGTAAATAAATACATCATTTAGACGTATACAGCTATGTTTTGCAATGACTACTTGAAATCACAAGAAAGGATCCTTTTGTTTTTGCGATCCCATAAAATCTTTCCAAAACTGTGAATAGGACACTGACTTTTTCCAGTTGCTGTAGCATCAAGATTATTTAAATGAGAATTGAGAGATGATCAGGGTGTGGTTTGAACCTATTCAGTCAAGAGAATCATTTCCCCACGATTTCGAACACTAATCTTTTAAATTCAAAATATGTTAAATTTAAATTTTGTATTCACTGTGACCTACAATGGAGTGTTTGAGGCACATTTACGAGGAAAAAGTCACAAATGTCGTAATATGAGTACTTTCCATAGAAAAGGCTTGTGGCCTTTCTCACCTTTCGGTACATGTATCGCAACATAAAGTCAAGCAGGAAGCTCTTTCCCTTCCTGAAGGCACCGGCCACCGACAGGACCACCACATGCTTATCTCGGACTTCAGGGGCCAAGAGGACGCGCTCCAGCGCTGTCTCATCCAGTGAAAACGAGTGTTCCTCTTTGCACACTGTCACAATCTGAACTGGGCCCGGCTCACTTCCCATGGCTGCTGCGTGTGAGAAAGGACAAACCCATAGTCAGAAACCATACACATGATACTAGACAAGCAGAAAATCTGTTAATTATATTGCTGACTTCTTTGTTTATTCTAATAATACAAATAAGGGCGCACCGGGTTATGGGGCGCACCCCCAAAAAAATTGTTTTTGGTCCTATATCTTCCATAGATAAGGCGCACCGGATTATAAGGCGCTACAATGGGAACGTCGACATAACAGTCAGATAGTTCAGTCAAACTTATTACCCCCTCAACATTCCCAAAGCTTGCAAAGAAGCAAATACGTGTCGTAGACACATGTGGATGCGGTGTCCGTACGATGCCACTCAAATGCATCGTTTCAAATATCATTCGGAAGGTTAAAGTCTTGGGATTCAAGAAATGCCAACCATTCCTTAGTTTCTATTTTCTTTTTCGCTCGCATCTTTACTGTGCATATGACAATAAACACTTGGAATTGAGTTTAATTCACTCAACTCATCACAGCAACATCAAGATTGTTCTAAAACAAGATACCGGGAAAATATAAAGCCGCATAGCTCACCTAAGTTCTCACGTTCAATAATGATACGCAACCATGGTCTTCTTACAACCGTGAGTGAAGTAAATCCAGGACAGTAAAATATTTACAAATACAGACTAATGAAACATGTTTGTTTATGGCGTACTTTAGCAAGCTTGCTATTAACAGTCATCTTTTTCGGCCAATTGCAGAGTTTGTTTTGGCCCTCTAGCCTATCCGAGGCTCCGAATAACTTCAGCCAATAGCGATCGATTTAACGGATGATTGACACATCTTTTTCGGCGAATTGAAGGGTTTGTTTTGGCCCTCTAGCCTATCCGAGGCTCCGAATAACTTCAGCCAATAGCGATCGATTTAACTTATGATTGACACATCTTTTTCGGCCAATTGAAGGGTTTGTTTTGGCCCTCTAGCCTATCCGAGGCTCCGAATAACTTCAGCCAATAGCGATCGATTCAAATGATGATTGACACATTGGTTAGCCAATGAAACGCCGGTATATAAATCCCAGCATACACAGCGGACTAGTCCACGTTCGGGGGAAAATCGAGTTGGCGGCTGTTGCGTAAGTTGCGAGACCTTGCGACTTAATATTCAGCCATATATAAGGCGCACTGTATTATAAGGCGCATGGTCAGCTTTTGAAAAAAATTAAGACTTATGGGGCGCCTTATAGTGCGGAAAATACGGTAATTTTTTTAAGCACTAGGGGGCGCTAAATAATTCACAAAATTCGTTTAAGTTAGAAAAAACAGAAGGAGTCGTCGGTATAGAAAACTGTATAATGTCTTGCTAGTATTGTAGTCATATGTTTATTAGTGTGAGATGTAAGCACTTTGAAATTTTTTTTAATATCATTACTTTTTATGTTTTTAATAAAGAACCTGTTTTTATAAATTATTGAAATTGAATATTACTTGGAATACATTTTTACATAGTGTATAAATAATATTTTGATGTAAACTTTTTTTTAAGAATTAGATGACAGTTTTCGACAAAAGTAGCGTTTGTGGAGGTGCAGATATTAGTTTTGGCCACTTGTGGTCTTTACGCTTCACACTACATTACTATACTTGTAATTTTGTGTACAGGGTATTTGTGGCTTTTAGCTTAGCTTGGTGAGTGGTGTGGGAGTCACATGAGGAAAAAAATATACCAGTAATTATTATGGGTGTTTTTTTAAGTCAGTGAATAGAGGACACATTTGATCACAGGCCACCCATCCAATTTAGTTTGCTATTATTGTCATAACTTGTAAAATGTGTCTATACTCCATTCATTCTGGATGAATTTGACAAGTTCCGAGTCTTTTAATTAATCTTTCCTGACTATGAAGTACAAAAGATGTTAACTATCAAAATAGTTTCCAACTTGCTTTGGATGAAGCCTAGAAAAGGACATTAAAAATCCCAATTATGACGATACGCCTCAACCCACATTCAGTCATAGTCTGCAGCTCTGTTTTAGAAAATGTGCATGCTGCGAGGAGTTTCACACTTTTTGGCTGTTGGCTAAACGGCCCACTGTGGACTATTTCGAATTCAAGGAGCTCCTTTGTTTTGATGCTTCCGTGGAGGAACAAGTTCGCTCCCACCAAGAAATGCCGTCTTACTCATGACTTTTCAATCTGAAAGCAGTTTCAGTATTTAGATGCCCATACTAGGAAACACTCATTTTCACTTTTAATAGAAGCTCACTAGTAGAATAAATGTTCTTTATGGAAAAAGTCCAGATTTTTTTAAACAAATATACATATTTGTATAAGACAATAATATAACTAGGACTGATACAAGACAATCTACAATTTGCTTCCAAAGCAACTTCTTGAGCCATGAGAAATTTCGAACTTAAAGGGCAACTAGCCATTTATTTTGTTGGGATGTACCAAAAAATGTATATTGATGTTCCCGAAAACTAACCCTATATTTTAGCTATGTCTTAGACACATTGCTAATGATCGCCTCCGAGATGATCGTCAAAGTGTCCTTGGGCAAAACACTAGCCCCTAATGCCCTTGATAAGCCAGTAGGGGCCTTGCATGACTGAAGCCGCTATCGGTGTGTGAGTGTGTGTGAATGGGTAAGAGTGAAGCACATTGTAAAGCGCTTTGGGAGGTCTTCAGTGACTTGAAAAGTGCTATATAAATGCAGTCCACTTACTTACTTACTTAGTTTTATTACAGTATGACTTCAGGTAACAAAACAAAACAAAAAACCCACAAAAACACACAGTTCTACAATTCTTTTCTTGATCCTAATGAGTTTGTTAATTCAGTAAGTGACTACACAAAACATGAGGACTGTTGCCCAAGCGCAGTTGTAGAAGGGCAGTGGTTTACTCAGAATTTACTTATATCTGTGCAACGCAATCATATAATATCAAGTCAGCTACTAATAATGCCCATGTGAGTTGACGTATGTTAATGTCCGGCCTTGTAGTGTTATTTCAGTCTAAGCCGTACAAGTAGTAAGGTCTTGTGTATTTGAATAACTGTACTGCAGGGCAGTGTACAGTATTGTAGTTACACAAATACAGACGATCTTTTAGGTTTAAGTGCGGAATTTGCTAAATTTTCTTGTCATATTTTAAAATCACCCAATATATTAGAGGGGTGTGGTCCCAGGCGGCAACAGTCCAACATTTCTGTAACCTGAGTGAGTTGGATGCTGTATGACATGTTTGTCGCTCCAGATTTACATGATATAGACAGACGGACAGAAACACACAAATAGGAAACCAAATAGAAAAACAAAATCGTGGTATTGTGCATATTTCTTGCCTGACAACGTGCACTTTAGACGTTTTCGCTCTGTTGGAATACATCACGCATCAAAGCACACATAAGCAAAACATTGACATTAGAATAAACTAACATTGAATAGGAATTGATGATAATAATGAACACGGACCAAACCAACAAAGCTAACTTTTGTTCGCCGTTTGGGGCTGTAAATGATCGCAATGTGAATTTTGCACAATTTACACCTTTGTAGCGATTAAAGTTGTACAAAAAAATGTTACCTCAACTGTGACTTCGTTTCTCTCGCTGCGAAATATTGCGTGAAAACTCCTAAACGTCTCTTATGGGAATTAAGACGAAATCGTTTGATCGGATAAGCTCAGGGCAATGTAACTTTTTTTCCTTTTCTGCAACACTGGCACGAAAACAATCATGTCAACCACAGGCACTAAGCTTGCGTACTTCCGTATTCAAAAACCGCGTGGTTTTGTGGGAAATGTTGTTTGGATTTTCTTTTTAGCGATTGGCTCGAAAAGTTTCAAACCTACAATACCCGTGAAGCACCATCCATATTTTTTTATTATGGGGGATGTAGTGTTTTTACGTGACACAGTCATGTGTAGTTGTTTTTTACTCAAGAGGATTAGACCGTGAAGAGATTTAAGACATTCAATTGTCTTTCAAAAGTAAACAGAGACTTCAATTCATAAAGTATGGAAAAACAATTAGTAATTAAAAGTATGAACATTCCGTGTTAAAAAATACTACTATTTATTATTCATTCCTTGTTGATAAAGAAGTTTAGGAATGGACGATGACGTTAATTCCTTGGGGTTTTAGACAAGAGGATTAGACCGTAAAGAGATTTTAAAACAACAAAAAATAAACTGTCTGATAATGTAACAAAGGGCAGCACGGCGGAGCAGTGGTTAGTGTAGAAAAACATACCCTAACACAAAAGGGGATCGAATTTAATGATGAAATCAGAGAGATTCAGATTCAGATCTACTTTATTGTCATTCTAGTACACGTGTATACAGAACGAAATGTCGATACATCTGACGCGCACAGTTTCCTTGAATGTACAGATATAAATAAAATGTTGTATTGAGTTGGAGTATTGAGTACTAATAATATACTAAATAATTATGGCTATGTATAGTATTTTACAGTAGTGCAAAGAGTGCAAGAGGAGCAGCTAACCAGATGTGCAAAATGGGCAGTCAGGTAAACAAGTCAGATAAACAGTAACAATAACACTGTAGTACAATAGTGCAGAGGAGAACAGATGTGCAAGGAGTGGCTAGCTATAAAGAACTGCCAGTAGTGCAAAAAAGTCAAACAAAACCAACAGATGTACAGATTAGCAGCAGTTTAGATTTACTATGTGTTTGACTGACCATTTAGCAGTCTAATGGCCAGGGGGACAAGACTATTGTGGAACCTGGTGGTCCTGCACCGCACACTGCAGTACCTCTTCCCAGAGGCTAGCAGAGTGAACAGTCCATGATGGGGGTGAGAGGGGTCCCTGATAATGTTCTTGGCTTGGGATAGGCAGCGCTTCTGGCCACTGTCCTGAATGGAGGGGAGAGAAGTCCCGATGATTTTCTCTGCTGTCCTCGTCACCCTCCTCACACAACCCCAGTCGGAAGCGCTGCAGCCTCCACACCACACAGAGATACAAACAAACAAGAACTAAAAGCTTTGGCGTAAATAAAGCTCAAAGGCAGAATGCCACACTTTTACTTAACTTTACCTCTAGAAACCTTGTTAGAATATGATATGGTGAAATTGTGAATGTGTTTAATTGCTGTTAAAAGTGTCGATAAAAAGTGTTCAAACCCCTTCAAACCCCAACGATTAAAAAATATGTATATTTTGTGTTTTAAAAAAAAACCATGGAATTTATTATTTTTTGTATGGTTGGATACATTTTTGCAACTCGTGAAAAATCTGAGAAATGGCTATTGTGAAATTCCAAAACTCCTCCACTACACAAACGATACCAGTGAGTGTCAGTGTACATTGTTTTCATGAACATGTTATCTCCCTCCATGGTGGGAACAGTATCCACCAAATAAATTTTCTTATTTCATGAGAAAAGTTATTGCAATTGCATCAAAGGCCCCGGTGCTATGGAATGCACTGCCCTCTGAGATTCAATCTGCAAACGTAGTGGAACCGTTTAAATCTAGTCTTAAAAAACACGTATATTTCATATTTTAAGAATGACCAATATTTCATGTTGACGATTTGTCTGTATATTGTTTGTTGATGCCCTTGCAACATCCATTGCAGCATGGTCATCCTGGGAGGAGTTTTCACCTCGTGTGCGACACCAATGCTGAGGTTTTGAGTTTTTCCTTGCCCCTATATATCACCCAGAGTGACTCAGTCAAAAATGTAGGTGTTATATTTGACCCCGATCTGTCCTTTCAAACGCACGTTAAGAATATTACTAGAACACCTTTTTTCCATCTTTGCAACATTGCTAAAATTCGCCCTATGCTGTCTCAGTCGGATGCGGGGATTATAATTCATGCGTTTGTTACCTCCCATCTCGATTACTGTAAATCGGTCTCCCGAAGTCCAAAATCAATAGCAGTCAGCCGGTACAAAATGCTGTAGCAAGGCTTTTAACTAAGACAAGAAAGTTTGATCACAAAACCCCGTTTTTAGCTAACCTGCATTGGCTCCCTGTTAGTTTAAGATGTGATTTTAAGGTTCTTTTGTTAGTATACAAAGTCATTCATGGACTTGCTCCCTCATATCTTTTAGATTTAATTTCCCTCTATGTACCGGTCCGGAGCCTTCGCTCTGAAAATGCTGGTCTACTAGTGATCCCAAGGGCCAAGAAGAGATCCACATGTTCAAGAGCGTTCTCCATTCGGGCCCAGGTGCTGTGGAATGCTTTCCCCCCTGAGATTCGATCTATAACCTCAGTGGAAATGTTTAAATCTAAGCTAAAAACACACTTCTATTCTATAGCATATGAATAACCTATATTTTATGTTGACAATAGCTGTGTATTATTTGCCTTCATGGAGCTTTTAGATCAGGGGATTGTGTCATAATAGTCTGAAGTTTGCAATAGTCTTAGGGCTATACAAATAAACATGACTTGACTTGACATGTAGGTTTTAGATCAGGGGTTGGTGTAATAGTAGTCTGTAGTATGTAATAGTCTTTAATCTGTACAGCCCTTTGAGACTTCTTGTGATCAAGCGCTACACAAGTCAAGTCAAATCATGTCTATTTGTATAGCCCTTAATCACAAAGAGTCTTAAAGGGCTGCACAGACCACAGATTATTGCAAACCACAGAATGTTATCACACCATCCCCTGATCTAAAACCTACATGAGGGGCGGCAGTAGCTCAGGAGGTAGAGCGCTCGTCTTGGGATCAAGGGATCCCAGTTCGAATCCCGGCTCGTCCGTGTTACATGTCGAAGTGTCCTTGGGTAAGAAACTGAACCCCTAATACCCCCAATAAGCAGGTTAGCGCCTTACATGGCTGCAAGGTCGCTATTGGGAAATGTGGAGCACATTGTAAAGCGCTTTGGGAAGTCAATGACTTGAAAAGCGCTATATAAATGCAGATCATTTCATTTCATTTCATGAGGCCAAGGAAAAACTCAAACACCTCAGCATGAGGAAAATGGAGAAAACCTTGAGTTAGCTTTGTTGGTTTGGTCCTTGTTCATTATTATCATCAATTCTGATTAAATATTAGTTTATTCTAATGTCAATGTTTTGTCTCTTCAGCTGGTACAAAATGCCGCAGCGAGGCTTTTAACTAGGACAAAAAAGTACGATCACATAACACCGATTTTGGCTAACCTGCATTGGCTCCCAGTTAGCCTCAGATGTGATTTCAAGGTTCTCTTAGTATTGTACAAAATTATACATGGACTTGCTCCCTCTTATCTTTCAGATCTGATTTGCCCCTATGTCACGGTCCGAAGCCTACGATCTGAGAGTGCCGGTCTTCTGGTGATCGCAAGAGCAAAGAAGTGTTCTGCTGGTTCGAGAGCGTTCTCCATCCGGGCACCGGTGCTGTGGAATGCTCTTCCCCCTGAGATCCGATCTGCAACCTCAGTGGAAATGTTTAAATCTAAGCTTAAAACTCACTTCTACTCCATAGCATATGAATAACCTACTCTTCTCGTCGGCTGAAAAATAGTCTGTGTAATATAGTGTAACAATCTGTGAAGCCCTTCGAGACTCTTCGTGATTTAGGGCTATACAAATAAAAATGACTTGACTTGACTTGCTGTCAAGGACCAGAACAAGCACTCGGAACCAATAGCGTCAGTTTTATAGTTTATTTGGACAAGGTACGGTGGAGCAGGCTTGAGACGTCGGGTCTTGGTAGCAGAAAGCCTCTTTGGACGGAATGGCAGCTCCGTGGTGAAAACGCGTGACGAGCAACGTAGCAGGTAAGTCGGTGGCCGGGGCGGGAGAGTAGATCGTAAACTTGTAACAGAAAAGGGTCAGGCAACGAGAAGCAGGCTTGGAATAGACAAAGGGATCGTGGGTACCTTGAATGTTGGAGGCTCACTCATGGAAACGAGGAGTACACTCGAACGTCCATCTCTGGACGCTGACAGCTTAAGTAGAAAGCTTCCACCACTCAGGAAGCACGCCAGCTGATTACCTCAGGTGGCTCCAGTTAGGTAATCACGACACTTGCTTATGTGTGCTTTGATGCGTGATGAATTCCAATAGAGCGAAAACGTCTAAAGAGCACTTTGTCAGGCTAGAAACATGCACAACACCACGATTTTGTTTTTGTATTTGTTTCCTATTTGTGTGTGTGTGTCTGTCTCTCTGTCCGTCCATATCATGTAAATTTGGAGCGACAAACAACTTCCTATCGAGTACACAAATAAACATGACTTGACTTTACTTGGCAAGGAATAAAAACGTTCAAAACAGATTTTTGATTTTGACATCAAGTTAGAACAAGAAATAGAGGACTCGTCATCTGGTTAAACGACTAAGAAATGTACGCAACCCAGGTGTATTAATATTGAGCTTTTAGACAATATTCATTGCTACGAAGTGGAGGTCATCATTGATTTGAAAAGCGCTATATAAATCCAAACTATTTACCATTTTAAAAAAATACACAAACACAAGGATTTGTAGGAATAGAAAGTTATATTGTATTCATTAGATTTCTTAAAAACATGTCAGAAAAATAGATTTTTACCTGAATTCAGATACAATTGTATAGACCCGCACAGCTTACATTTGTAAAAAAAATGGCAGTGACCTCGGGTTCTTATCCAACTGAATAATATCTTCACTTCGTTAACAGATATTAGTTCAATTTTTTCCTCACTTGTTACAGTATATGAAGTCATTTTACTAATATGTTTAATTATTTTACTACTTACAGTTTGTGTTCCTTCTAACTCACAGAAGTTGTGCCGCCAGTGAACAGAAAGGTCAAGTGGTTGTGGTATGCAATAGTGGTTTAATAAAGGTATTAGTATGCAACAGCTAGTCTTACTAGCCCAGTTTTTCCTCAACTTTTTTATTAATGTACCTCAGGTGAGTATTGTTTTTCCTTTTTCAACTAAGTTCCCCCGAACTGAGGATCAATTACCTTGCAGGTAGCAAGTGCTGTGATTTGGTACTTGATGTATTTGACAATATCAAGTACCCTTTGAAGTGCCTTAATTACCCCTGTAGTAATAGCTCAACTCTTTTGAGAAGTACTACACTGGTGCATCTCAGTGTTTCCACTAATGCAGGGGTCTCCAATGTGGTCCCTGCAAACCTGTTTCAAAAATAGTTTACCAGTTGCTTGGTCATTTTGATTTTCTAGTAAAGTTATTATTATTTAAGTGGTTGACACAGTTTTTTTAACCCTGCTTCCAATAATTAATCTGTAATAACATAGAAACAACATAGTAATGAAATGATGAGTTGTTATTATAGAAAGTGCATGCCCTTTGTGCTAATAAGTAACAAAAAAGAGCTCTTAGTTTAAAAAAGGTTGGAGATTCCTGCACTAATGCATACAGCGGTAGTGGAACAAAATAGTAATAGAAGATCTGTAATGCCACCAGTGATCAATTAATACACTTAATTATCTTACTAATGTATGCAGCTAGTACATGGATCTTCAGTGCATCGCCACAGCAGCCAATTTGACATCAATCTTGGAGGCATTGCAATTATGCCAAAAGACTTTGCAGAGCTTACGCACTTCATCCGCATTCCACAAAGACCACGTGCCTCAGTCAGCACGGAATTTAAAGTGAGGGGAGCTACAAAAGAATGGGCCTTGTTACCTCTCAAAAAATGTGCTAATACATTCTACTTAAATTCAAACAAAATCCAAGAAGAAACAAACTCAAAATAGTATGCAGTTAAACTTAAATGGATCCCAAAAAGGAAGAAAATGTCACGTTTTTTAACTACTAGGGCAGGGGTGGGCAAATGAAGGCCCGGACGTGATATGCAGCTCGTCAGGCTTTTTAACCAGGCCCGCTGAATAGAAATGCTGAAAATATAATATCATGACATTATATATAATAGTAAATAAAGTACTTCTTATAAAAATATCAACTGTCCCTTTGTGTGTCTAATATAAAACAGTACTAAAGAAATGCTACAAAACAAGTACACAATTAGTACCGATTTAGTGTTTAAAACAGGGACCGAATATATTATTTTGCTTTAATTCTGAAAATTAAAAAGTAATACTCCATAAATGCTACAAAAATACTAGTACAGTAATACTATACTACAAAACGACTACTACAGAAATACTACAAAAATACTATAGAATTGCTACAAAATAAATACTCCAAAAATACAATTACAGTAATATTACAAAGATATGACACAAAAACTACAAACATATGATAAAATACTACTACAAAAATACTACCAAGGTAGTCCTACAGAAATAATATAAAAATATTAGAGAAACACTACAAAACTGAACACAAAACTGAGCCCTAAAACAGGAATCTAATATATTATTTTGTTTAAATTCTGGGTGTTTCAAAACCAATTTGATGAAACTAATCCAAATAAAAACAAGTATAAAAACAAATACAAGATGTACATATATGCATCTACAGTATATTTATTTATAAATGGAAAAGAGAAAATTGGATAAGTCTCAAGGCCAGCCTCTGGCCAATTTACTTTAACTCAACGTGGCCCGCTACTCAAAAAGTTTGCCCACCCATGAACTAGTGTCATTTTTTGGGCTGCTAGAATGTAACTAAACGCCACCGTGCTGCACACTACTAGTAACTACAAACAACTAGTAGGTGCTTGTCATGTACTAGTCACCTCCTGATTAAGAATAAATTGTCCAACATAGTGGTGCAATATTAGAAGAATTTTGTCAGAGAAAGAGCATTTTTCCAGTATGCCAGTGAGAATTTTTACCACCGAGTATGCAAAAGTTTGATAAGTAGTAGCCCAAAACTTTAGTCGACAGGGTTACAGCTTTGTATGAGAGGCCGTTTGAAAAGTAAATAATACTTACTCTCACATATAACATCAAACTGTCACACATGCACAACTATACTCTCACAACCGTGCAAAAACACGTCTATACTCATACACACTACTATACTCTCTCACACATACCCCATTCATACCCCATTATACTTTATCGCACAAACCACTATACTCTCAGGCACACACTACTATACTTTCTTACACACTACTATACTCTCTCGGGATATTACTATGCTCTCCCACACATACTAGTATACTAATGTACACATACTACCATACTCTCTCAAACATAATACTGTACTGGGATACTCTATAGTTTGACATCAAATTGTAAGACACACAGATCAGTGTGGATCTTCTTGGTTACCTAAAGTACTTTAGATAGAACAACACTGAGAGGTCAGATGATCACTACACCAAGAGTGAAAAACTCTTATAGTAATAGCAATTTTGATGGTGTGTTAGAAAGAAAAGTATTGAGTGTAAGAGAGTATAAAATGCGTCCCTGAGAGTCTATTGTGTGTGCATGGGAGTATAGAAGTGTGTATGTGAGAGTAAAGCAATATGTGTGTGAAAGCATAGGATTGTGTGTATGAGAGTATAGTAGTGTGTGGGAGAGAGTAAAGTAGTGTGTATGGGAGTATAAAATTATGTGTGAGAGAGTATACTAGTGTTTGAGCATAGGTATGACTGTGTCTGTATGAGATTATAGTTGTGCAGTGTGAGAACAAGAATGGTTTTCTTCTCAAACAGCATCTCATAAATTGGAGCGAATGCATGAAAACGAGTCCTAGTCAAATAACCCTATTAAAAATGCTACAAGTTTTAAGCAAAAATAGAACAGAGACGTCACAAATAAGATCACAAAAATAAGGGAAACTGTTTTTTTTTGAAGGGCTATTGATATGCGCTTCCCGCCAAGTCCAGCAGGGAGCCTGCAGCCTCCTGCACTTCAGCATCCAGCTGGAGGATCTCCACCGTCTCTAAGTCCAACTCTGTGTCATCAGGCAAGACCAGGTATTGGTACTCTGGTGACTGGTAGTAATGAAGCTCGATGTAGCCGCTGTCACCCAGCGGGTCCTTATCCAAGTCCCCGCCCAGATCCTCTGTCTGGTATTCCGCCGTCTCCATGGCCACCAGCTCCTCGTGCTCTGGCGTCAAAGGGAAATCCGGGTGCTCAGAAAATTCAGGACTATCCCGGTTGAGGGCGTCGGGCAATGAGGTGGACAGCATTAGATTGTGGGGGAGGCAATCTGCAACCAACAGAATACTCAATGGCAGGAACCTTTGCACAGAATTTGTACTATAATCATTGATGGTTACATCATAAAATTAGCAGGGCTGGATATTAAAGTGTGTTTATTAAATAGATTTGGATTTATCAGAGTTGATTTCAATTTGACTAAAATTTTCTGATTCACCCTAAATGAAACCATTTTCAATTAATATGATATAGAACAGTGTTTCTCAACCAGTGTTTCGACTAGCATGTGGTAAGACCCTGTCTAGTGTAAAAAAAATGCCCAAACTTATCTTTGCTTTTTTCTAGTTATTAGCAGAGTAACTATAATATTCATCCATATCAGTATCTTGCTGGAGATTACTATTATCTATGAGCAAATATGGCATGGTGTTGCTGGGCCGATAGAAGATTGGATTCAGCTGTTCGGAGTAGTTGGTGGTTAGGGGGCTGCAGTACTCAATTTGGCCGCCAGAGAGCGTTAGAGACCCCACGTTAGCAGACCACACAAAAGCAGATGTTAGACAATTTTATTGGTATTAATCGGGGGTGCCTTGACATGAAACCTAGATAAAGATACTCAAGGAGGCCTAAAATACAATTGTGCATATTTTCACGAAAACAGCCATATCGGAGGTTATAGGTTACATACAGTGGTACCTCTCCTTATGAATGTCTACATACAAAAGTTTCATTTTACAAAGTACCTGAATGCAAAAATATTTCCTATAGTTATGAAGTAAAAAATAAGTACAGTAGGCTCTGCCATTCACCGCTCTAAAAGTTTCTCAAACGTTAACAAACTGGCTATCACTTCAAATCTGCCTGGCAATCTGTGTGCATTTGTGCTTGCAGCATGCTCTTTGCGTCACGTCACAGTTCAGAGTTCACAGATGAGGAAGAAAAAGGTTTCCAGCAAGACACAGCCATCATTCAATTAGCCAGGGTTAAAAACATTTTCACAAAATTCCATTAAGTCTCGGAATTTGTGGAAAGGAATCACCTGGAAAAAGTGTTGACAAGTCGGGCTATTGCCTCGTCTGCCTCGCTCATTTCCAAGGAATTGTCAAAAGCTGGATCGAGGGTGCGCTCCTTTCCCTTCTCCCCCAATAAAACTGTGAGTAACGTTACGCGAGCGTGTCCTGTTTCCTGTTCTGGTCCTGACAGAATGTAGTAGAAAAAAATAGTGCAGTGGAAGATACGTTTTGCTCAGTTTGTTTTTCCTAAAAGACAAAATATATTGAAAATTGAAACAGGTTAAAAATATCTTTTAACATTCCAAATTATAGCATAATTATTAACCAAAATGAACAGCATGTTTTACCCCAAGAGCCACTGTGAACACAAAAAAGTAGCGTACTGTCAATTTAGACAACATAATAATTTAACTTTTAAAAATATAACAACATAAAACTGGCGCACAAATTCAATTTTCAAATATTATCGATGAACGGTGTGCTTGGAGAGTCTTTT
Source organism: Urocampus carinirostris (assembly GCF_059441175.1). Lineage (NCBI taxonomy): Eukaryota > Metazoa > Chordata > Actinopteri > Syngnathiformes > Syngnathidae > Urocampus > Urocampus carinirostris. Next base: position 16,981,555 of record NC_142357.1, read on the forward strand.
AATAAAACAAGTGGCCCTCTGCTCAAAAAGGTTAAGAAACACTGACATAGCGGGAGGCTGAGGTTATTGTTTGTGTTTGCTAAATTTCGATTAAATATAAGACGGAAACATTGAGACAGACAATGACTTTGTTTGATAAGAAAAAAAACAATTATATGTACTTTAAGGATCCATGTGGGTGGAGTCAAACATTTGGGCCCAGCCAATGTGGAACCCAGCTTTCAGCTATAGACTCCAGCCAAGGCTTTTTACATTTATGAGGAAAACGCCAAAAAGACGATTTCCGATTAAATCAGGTAGGAATGAACATTTCCCAGCAGCGCACCTCAAGTTATGAACTCAAGCAAACGAGGCGAATTTCGCGCAACAAATGAAGCGGACATCTCATTTGTAGACAAGCTCTTGACGGAGGCCCGCATGTAAAAGCAGGGTCTGCCACATTAAGGAGGTTGTTTGGGCGTAACCAAGGGAATAGAAGGTTGTCGTCATGGTAACAGAAGGCAAACACAGGAACAATGTGTCACGCTGAGAACGTCGGTGAGAGCCTGAAAAGGCGCCGGCAATAAAAGTGACAGTGACCGCTGTTGCATAGCTGATAAAAAATCCTAGCTTCAAATTCATAACGTCTGGCCAGCAGGGGGCTGGCTTTACGATCAATGCAACATATAAATGACCAGCATGGCCTGAACACTATCGGCAGCTCCCAAATTGTTTTCCTTCCTTCCCAGATACCGCGACCCCCTCTATCCTCTTTTTGCGATACCCATTGGTCTCACTGCTCTCTGTGTAAATTTGGTCCAATTAGGATTAAGTCTCATTGTGTTCCCAAGGCAACCCAATCTGGTCACAGATGGCACTTTCTTTGATACGTATTTCCGCACAAAAATAGTCTTTGGTCATATCTTTTTCAAACATAGGGTGCACTGGACTATAAGGCGCATGAAATTTAGGCTACAGTAGCTACAGTGTTTATTCATGTATAACCGTTTGTAAACTCGATTAAGTTACGGCACATCATGGTGCATTGAATAATAAGTTGGTAGGTATTGCTGATTCAAATTGTAAAACATAGTTTGCAACGGGAATCAAACCCAGTTTGCAGCGGTGAGGGTGTCGACAGAAACTAAACCAACAGATAGAATACAGTACAAATAGGCATAAGAGCTTATCTCATTATCACACTATAATAACGTGCCCAAAACACTGGTTTGCATAGTGCATTCTGATGGGTTCTCCACTTTTTCACATGGGTGTCAATCACCTCTCGGTTTAATATGTATACATAGGTAAAAAAGCTTCAACGGTATTTTGTTGAAAACCTTTTTGTTTTCTGTTTGTCTTTTGCAACGTCATGACGCACAAATTCTGTCCATTTTGGGGGTTTTCGGTGTGCCCAGAAATACGGCAGAAAATTTTGTTCTATTCAATTCAATTTATTTTTCTTCTTTTTTTTATTTTTATTTTTTTATTTGTTCGTTAAAGGGACAGTGTGTATTATTTGACCACTAGATGTAGCCGTATAGTGTAGTGCAACCAAAAACGAGTGCTGCAAAGCACATGAAGAACACAAACTACGGAGATTCAAAGTGACAAAAAAGCACCATTTTCATTTTATTTTTTGCCTTGGCTCTTCTGGGATTCCTGGTTTTATGGGTGCCCGTGGCAGCAAGATGGCTGGCAGTTATCTCTGCTTCTTCTAAGTGAGGCTCAATTTATGTTAAATATATTTAAATATCTCGACAGACGAGTATTTAAAGAATGCATATTTAAATGATAGTTCATGTTTTTTGCTAATTTATCAAATGAATATAGTTTTCTGTAATCTTTTCTACTACTAGGAGGAGCCAAAAAATACACTAGACCTTTATTAAACAATTAAAACATTTGCCATAGCCATTAGAATTTAAATATTTTTTCAATTATTCCGTTCTTTAATGAGTGGTTGGAGTGAAATAAAAACAAAAAATTGCAGCAAATGTTGGTTGATCAAAACAAGTAGTGCATTCAGATGGCCATTGTATTTGTATGAAATGTGTTTGTCTTTATTGAAAGGGACACTATGGAATATTTGACCCCCAGAAGTCGCTGTATTGTGTAGTACAACAGAAAACAAGTGCTAAAAAGCAAAAAGAAGAACATGGACTACGTGGACTCACAGTGTCTAAAACACTTGTTTTTTTAAAAAAAATGTTTTTGCCGAACCTTTTGCTAAGATTTTGTTTTTTCGGCTACACGTAGCAGAAAGATGGCAGACAATTGTATCGGCTACCTCTAAATAAGGCTTTAAAATGAATGTAAAATGAAGTAAAATTAGATATAAGTTTCTCATAATAATCTGTGTTAAAATTGCATGACTGAAGATTGAACTTGAATCTGAAACAGGGGTGTCCAAACTTTTCAGAATGCGGGGCATATTTAGTGAGGTAAAAATGTGTGAAGACTGCCTATTCAGCCTGGCATTCTTTGAACAGTCTTTAATAAATTCACCCTCCGTGACAGGTTTGGGGTACTTGGCAATCAGCGTTGCAAACTCGTAGCGCACCATTGAAGCATTTTCATTTGACCCACAGGGTCTCGTAAAAAAGCGATGCAGTGCTGTGAAAACACCTTCCAGTTGCTTCACCTATTCACAGCGTTCTTTTCCTGTTAGCTTTTTCTAGTCAGCATATTTTGTCTGGCAGTGCCTCCTTAAATTATATTCTTTGAAAACAGCTACAGTCTCTTGGAAAATTAGGCAGACACAGTTGTTGGGGGGGAAAAAGTAGTTTAATTTCCACTTGTCATGAAAGTGGCAGCCCTCGCAGTCAAGTTTCCTTTTTTTATTTGCAGTCACCATCTCGGAAATGGGCCGGGATGAAATTCTCCCAGAAAGTCATGGGCAAGGTGGCCAAAGGGCTAAGCCATCTGTTCTGGAGATTTTTTTTTGTACGAATTTATTTATATTTATACTGCGGTCAACATTAATGGCGGGCCACATATTATTAATTCTATGACAGATTCCTCGGACGAGTAAAAATTTGATCACGGCCCGTAACTGGCCCCCGCGCTGGACTTTGGAGATGCATGATTTCAAGCTTTGGAAAGAGAGGTGTACCAACCTGACATTTCCATTGGGTCAGCCACCACGGACACACCATAGTCCACACCCTCCAACCTGGCATCAAAACAAAAGCACCTCAGCTCAAAACACAGACAGTTCAATACCCACATTAATCAGTGGGGGGCTACAAATTGTACTTAGGAAAGATACATTTACTTCCCAATAACCGGACTCAGGTCAAAGTAAAAGGCAGTTCTCTGAATAAGTATTTCTCAACAAGTGTTCTGGGATGCGCTAGAGTGCCGAGACATCTTGTCTAGTGTGCTGCAAAAAATGGTCTTGTTTTTTTCTTTGCAAAAACGCATTCCATTGTTCCATATCTTTAATTGTTTTGCAGGTGATCACCTGAGTATCTGTCACATTCATTCAGACCTGTTGGTGTCAACAGATCACTATTTTCTTTTCTTTTTATACAGTTCAGTATACCAGTTATCTGCTAATGAGGTGGTACCAGGAATATATTTAATAACTGTTTTAGCTATTTTGTTTGATGAAGTTTTTAAGACTGCTCAACAAAAGTCTTAACTGCGAAATTAAACTTAAACATATGCCTTATAACTGGAGTTTTTGTTAGATAAAATAGCCTCAGGATTGACTATTCTAAATACTAAGGTGTTGAATATACATCTAGTGATCGATATCAGCTATGCAATTTTACAAAACTACTCTTGGAAAGAACAGTAGAGTAATCCCTCGGTTAACCTCTCACGGGTTTTAATCATGCATTGTGTTCAGCATTCTTGGTCAAAAATGTTTAAAGTTGGTTGGTTGGATCCTTTAACCACTCAGGTTATTGGGGAACCATTTCTTGTGGTGTGTATTGGGCAAAAAAAGCCTGGGGATGCCCATCCCTCTCCAGGCTAACATATGTTTCGGCCCAGTCTCGAACCGGGGAGATTTTGCGTGATAGGCGAATGTGCTAACCACTGTATGGTTAGTTGGTTCGTTGGTTGGTTGGCTCACATGGGTCGTAGGGGCACCATTTCCTATGGTGTATATGGCCGGTACAACTTGGTGGTGCCCATCCTTGTCCATTCCAACATATATATATACGCCGTAATTTTATTTGGTAAACGAATGGTTGGGCCTTAAAAAAGATTTGGTCTATGATTTTAATGTATAATGGAGCATTTAATTGTAAAAGAAAATAATACATGGTTTCTACTTCATAGCTTTCACTTATCACAGGTTCATTTTGGAATATAACCTCTGCAATAAACAAGGGCTCACTGCTATAGGAGGTAAATAAAATAATAATAATATATAATTGAGCTACCGCCAACATGCTAGGTCCATTTTGTTTGGTAAATGGTAACAGAAAAACGTTTTCAGTGAATCACAGAAAGTGATTAACGTGTACTCAATATTATTAATTGGCCTAAACTCAATAATATTGTAAGCCAGTCCAATATTAAAGCTTGTAAGAGAATTGCGCTTTAAAATCCAAATGTTACAGATGAAATGCAAGAAATATGGTTTTGCTCACAGGGCAGGTTTGCTGATGTGGCTACTGCTGTTGTTGTGGTAGGCATGCGTCTTGCGAAGAACTTCAAGCAGTGAGGCTCGATGCTCTGGATTTACGCGCCACAGAGATCCCTTCCCCGAAGACTGTAAACAGACATTTGGACGTTCCATCAATAAACAAAAAAACTTTTCTGCCAAAACCAATACTAATTACAAGAAATTGTCATTCTGAATTACTCTTAGTCTATCTTGGGTCAAGTCCCAAACAGTGACAGCTTTTTCACTCATTTGTTAAATCATTAATGACTTTCAGGTCACATATTTGTCAAACCTAATGTAGTCTTGTCTACTTTTTACTTGGATTTTTTTTCAGGTTTGAAACTTTTAATTGACAGTTGTATTAAAGGAAAAGTTATCAGTTATCATAGCGACACTTTTAAGAGCTCCTGTGCATTTTTACCACGCTAATAGCTCACAAAAAAAAAGACGTTTTTGAGAATTGCAGAATATTCTGGCATTCTTTGAAATGACTGGGTGTAGATCCGATCTGCAACCTCAGTGGAAATGTTTAAATCTAAACTTAAAACTCACTTCTACTCCATAGCATATGAATAACCTACTCTTCTCGTCGGCTGAAAAATAGTCTGTGTAATATAGTGTAATAATCTGTGAAGCCCTTTGAGACTCTTCGTGATTTAGGGCTATACAAATAAAAATGACTTGACTTGACTTGACTTGAATTTTGTAAGATCAATGGTTTGGATGCTTTACTGTGAGCTTGCTTGCAGTGCAGTGATACAATTACCGTCTATCAACTACTGTAATTGGAAATTTGGAATTGCTTAAGTATTGAACATGTGGAACGTAACGATTAAAAGAGAGGAGAAAAATCAATACCCTTAAATATTAAATATTCTAATGCTGCAACTACTATATGGTCTTTGAGTCGAATCCACCGCAAAAAGTGGCTGATTGCTTGACCTAAAAGATACATTGTTTTCTAATCATGGTGTCCTACTTCCTAATGAGAATAATCTCCAACAAAATAGTTTTTATGAGAAAATACAACTAATTATAAGAAAAAATTGTGTTAATACCTATAATTATTGTAAAATGGCTTAAAATAAATCACAAAATACAGTATGTGTCCTTCAAGTGCAATGGTAAGCACATCAATTCTTAATCAGGTCATTACCTCACTCACTGCTGGCCCATTTAACACATTTATTGACCCTTTGCACACACGTGACCTAATCACATGATGACACCTTGCAGACAGTCGTGAATCATAGTAAACAGTGGATGAGGCCAGTAAACAGTAGACGACAACAACAATAAAAGCTATACTATTCAACATCATTGACAATGACTAGTCAAACGAATATCGTGCAGCTGTCAGATGAGGTGGCTCTCCTCGTCGGAAAGCACAAAGGGCGAAACTTTAGAAAAACTGAGGATAAAATTAGCAATGCTAGCTATCAAACAATACAGTCTTCCTCCTGACAGATTCACACATCTAACCAAATCCTAAAGTCTGCCTGACTTCAGTCCAAACAATACGTACCATTATATTGTAAATGGAGTATCCCCATACACCTGTGCTGATCTAAAAGCTTCTAAAAGTCTAGATGCTTACCGGTTCTTTGTAGCGTTGCTGTGCTTTCTTTTGCCGAAAAATGCACCCCCTCGCACAAATGTTACTAAAACTTCGTATTTTAATTTTGGGGAAATGCAATGGAACACTAAAGCATGGGGCATTTGCATCTTGTACAGAAATCACATTTGAGCAGATTGAAAGTATTTACTTTGGCAAAATAACATTTTATTTTCGGAACAATCGCCTCCCATTTTATCTATTGATAATTTAGGGGTTCAGTTCTGCGTAATAAGCTTTATGGTAGAGCACAAAACAGTTTTCAGTACAAGTGATATTCTGAAGATTACCGTTTTGAGTTGCTGGTTAATTGCAATAAAAGCAGCTAGTTTAAGTAGTAAGAGATGGCAACGGTGGGCCACTAAGGTTAGCTAGCTAGCACGAGCTAACTTATTATATTGTGTCTTTGACGTGACTCGTACTTACTTAACATAAAATTGCTGGAAAATACATCAAAAGTACCTTTTAAAAAATGATTGGTGCAAATTCTGGAATAATTTGAGGGCTGTGAGTCCCTCCATTTGATATGCAGATAATGATCGGCGTCTCTGTCTTCATCAAAACATACAATAAAATTCCAAATCGGGTCAGGAACCTTGCTGGTTGGCACAGCCCAACGCACAGCAATAAATCACCATTGTAAAAAGTTGTGGTCATATACAGTACTTCTGTTGTCGTTATTGATGTGTTTGAACTCAACTTTTCATTCAACTGCCATCCGCTAGGTTGCTTCTGCCGTCCGTCATGGCTCTAATTCTGCCAGAGAAGGCAACGTGATGTGAAATGCAAAGGGTTGATAGTCAGCCTGTCTAGTTATGTTCAGGGTGGGGTAGGGTAACTTTAACTGGATTACTTTAAATTACTTTTGGATTACTCAAATACCAAATATGCTAATAAAAGACAAAAGAAACTAAATATGAATAAAATTATGACTCACAACACGTGGTAAGCTTTCTATCCTGGCTTTGATCTCTTTGATCTCCGGCAAAACTAACATAAAATGCGACAGAAACAAAATGAAAATAAATCCAAACGGCTTGCAAACATCATTTTTGCCGTTCCATGTATTCCGTTACTCCCCAAGCCTGCACAAAATGTAATAATTTTATTCATATTTAGTTTCTTTTGTCTTTTATTAGCATATTTGGTATTGGAGTATTCCAAAAGTAATTGAAAGTAATCCAGTTAAAGTAACCCTACCCAACCCTGGTTATGTTTGTCTTTTATTACTTTTACATATATCACCCTCAATGGTACTGACCGAATGAGTTGAAAAATATGAATGTGTCTTTTTGGGTCTGAGGGGAAGTCGGTGATATCAAATACTTTATTCCCGTTAGCAGCAAGTAAGCTCATTGCAGGAGGCCTAGCTGGTAAACTATGAATATTGCGAGTCCAGAAATGTTAACCTTGAGCTACTCCAAAAATTCAGCACCTACAGTAGCTATATTTTTATGATTCATCTACCCAGTTAATCATTTGTTTTAATTGCACTGAAAATCATCTCATTCTATTGTCTGATTTGCATTGTTATGTTACAAAATGAAAAGTTTGAAGTGAATTAAGACTTCGTTATTTTTATGGGAAACAATTGAGACCTTTATATCAAAATCTATAGAAATATAAAAATTCCTGATTAAGGTTCTCATCCCAGTTTGCAAATAAAGACGTGCCCACCTGACTTTTGTCCCTCTCCATGCGGCAGAAGCTCTTGCTGAGGGACAGATTGTGCCTGACCGAGTTTCGCCATCCAGCGCTGGCCGTCCTGTAGTAGGGAAACTTGTCCACGATCCAAGCGTAGATGTCTTTCACTGGAAGCTTCTTGTCAGCTGACTCCTCGATGGCCATGAAAATCAGGCTGCTAAAGGAGTATGCCGGTTTGACCGAGGCAGGGTCCTGTATGGGCTCGCCTCTGGTTGGTAATTGTGTCGGGGGTGGCGCTTTAGAAAAAGGCTGGAGTGGGAGGAGGTTGCCCCGTTGGTGAAGCCAGCTGAGGCACGTCAAGTCGTCCTGGTCTCCCTCTGAATTTCGCCAGGCCAGAGGTGAGCACGAGGAGGAGGTTGAAGAAGAGGAGGAAGACGGGAGGGAATCGGCAGTGGAAGGCGATGGGGGGAATGAGATGGGGGAGAGGGGAAGGGAAATCATGTGGCATGAGGGAGAAAAGGACCCTCCGAAAGCACTGGAACATGGGGACAAGGGCGCAATGCACAGGTCCTCCATCCTTCACGTCAACCTAGGACAACGTCAAGATTTGAGTTGTCGAAAACAAAGCCGAGTTACCTTTGTTTTTGTCATGTTGTACAAAAAACTGTCAAAAACAAAGTCAGCATATAATGAGTAGTCTGAAGTCTAATTAATGATAGTTGGGTCAAGTTAGGTCAAACATGGACTGATTTCCTTCTTTGCTTGATTATACCCTTTGAACCTTTATGCCTTTTGTTTATAATACCACCCTAAAAAGGAACAAAGAATAAATACAAACTACAGAAAGTCAAAGTGAACAAAAAACACAAGTTTTCTTTTAATTTGTCTCCCAGCCTTTCATGAGTTCTAATAAAACATGACTGCATATATAGTCATAATAAGTTGAGTATTTCCAGTTATATTCATTTGACTATTTCAATCATCAAGTTATTTATTTGGTTGTCGTGAATACTCGCCATGGTTAGCAATGCATTTAAATGAAGCATTTCTGGTTGTGTTTATTTGATGTTGCATGCAGTTCTTACATTTTTTTAAGTTATTTGGTTTGTGCCTGGAACCTTGCTTGATCTCTCTTAAATTCCATTGAGTCAGCTTATCCTGTCTGTGCTTGAAAATGAGGTTAATTGGGTGAACATTCACTATGCACAGAGATTCATCTTTCAAACCACGTCCATGTCTTATAAAATACCGGCCTGCGGGTTCCCCGGATGTTTTTTTTGGCACACATGCTCTCCTGAACAAGCTCAGAATATATTCTGTCTGGTTTTATTTGCTTGTTTGTTAATTGTACTTTATTTTATTGAGATGAAAATCCTCAACGGAACTACTTTGCTCAACTGTCAGCGTCTGTACCAACACAGATGTAGATGAGGGACTTGAGAAAGAGAAAGACACATTTCCTGCAGGGAAGTAGAGTTTGAACATGCGGAAAATAACTATTTTTCTACACAGCAGCAAGGTTACGGAGAAATGTGTCCGCTCTCTCTATAGGTGAGGCTCGTGTTATGTAAAATGAATGCATATTTCTTGACCTTCAAGTATTTTAATAAATGCTAATTTATATGACAGTTCATGTACTTTTGCTTATTATTGAAATAGATATTCTTTTGTATTATTTTTTTTACCACTAGGAGGTACTAAATAAAAAGAAAAGAGACGTTAACTCCAAAACAGGGTCCTTTTTATTTTAGAAAATTGGGTCAGAAAGTTGACCACGGAAAGTCAGATGAAATAATAGATCCAAGGGGACCAGTCCCCTTTTGACCTATTTTGGGATATTTTGACCAAAGTTGTTTAGCCACTATGATTCTTTGAGGAGTAAAGACAAAGGGCTTCTGCCCGTCTAAGCCTAAAGACTGGTGCTTGGAGCACCGTTTGAGTTCTATATCTGTGTTGAGGCTCCATACTACATATTTTTATTTTTTAAGTGCTGCATGTGTATAAATGTGTGCATTTCCCAATTATTATAACATTATAATTATTTATTATAATCGTGGCAATTTCATGGAATTGGTTGCTTTTGCACAGGATTTCCATCCTTTGCATTAATGCACCTCCAACTTAAAGGCATTTGTTTGCATGGTGGAGTGGGTCAAAATTAGCTTTAGTAAACGCGCACAGTCCGAAAAACGCCTCAGGCTCTTTTTAGCCCATCAATGCCTTTAGCATCTCAACTTCCTCCAAAACAGGCGTGGTAAAAGTTTCATTTTCTAGTTTTGCACTCTTTTGAGGCTTCGTTTTTTCTGTAAATGATGGAGCTCTGCCTAAAGGGCCTGAGACATTTGCTCAGTCAGTCCAAAATTGCATGTGCACCCGCTGGAACGTTCAAAGTCCGGCCAACATGTTCTGCAGGTGCAGGCCTGGCCACTTTCAACATGAAGCAAATGTGCACGCTTAGTTATTTCAAGCCACAAAGCCACTCAAATGGCGCTGCCTTCTAGAGTTTCAGTATTCTCTGCATGAGTGGTGTTGTGCCCAAATCCGACTCCTATGAGTGGTTCGGAATTTCAAAGTCGCTTTCAGGTAAGCCACTCGCTCCTACTCATTGTGTTCGCTTGTGGGTTTAGAATCAGATTCATATTTGGACTCACCCTTAAATGTTGGTCTTGCTTGGGATGCAAGGTGGTTCAGGCGACCTTAAAATGACGCCTAAGTCTCGCTGTCCCGCCCGGCTCCGTGTGCGCTCACTTGTGCTTGGGGTTGCCATGGGGACAAAAAAGGACGCTCATCACTCGGCGCGTCCCCGCCCGCCCGGCAGGCGTGCGCGCCGGTGCAATAAAAGGGGAAGGATCCAAAACAGCTCCTTGCACCAGTGCAATTTATTGTCAGTTGTCACTGGAGACACATAGTGTCGTATACACTAGAGGAGTGCATTATAGTAAAGATGGTCAGGCGTTGTGAGAGGGATTGGATGGAAATTTAAAAAAAATACAAAGTAAGCAGTAGCATTTGTCGCAATCCAAGTAAAAAAAACTGTCCGTTTTTCCTTTTTCTATGGTCAACTCATATCATTTGTAAAGCCATTAATCACAATTAGTCTCAAAGGGCTATGCAGACTGCATTACACATCGCCTGATCTAAAACCTACAACGGGCAATGAAAATCTCAAAAACCTCTGCATTAGGAGAATTAACTTACACAAACAGAATCATCATGAAATAAAGGTGATAACAGGATGTCCGGTTGTACAGCTTCCTGAGGTCAACATAATTCATAAACTATAGAATATAACTGTGTTTTAAGCCAAGATTTAAACACTTCCTTCCACTGAGGTTGCAGATCGAATTTGAGAGGGCGGAGCATTCCGCAGCACAGAGGCCCGTATGGAAAACACTATCAAACCTGCAGATTTCTTCTTGGCTCTTGGGAGGGTATTTTGAGAACGAGCATAATAATGTATGTCCAAACACAAAAGTACAACACACTCATTTTCATGTAGGCATTAAGCGTTAAAAAAATGTCCCGGCTTTTGAACAACTTAAAATGAATTCCATACATCCAGTATCTGCACCGCTTATCCTCAGTAGAGCCGCGGGGGTGCTGTAGCCCACCCCAGTTATCTTCGGGCAGTGGACACTCTGAACTGGTTGCCAGCCAGTCGCAGGGCACACAGAGACAGACAACTCACTCGCTCATTCACACCTTGGGACAATCAACCTGACATGCATGTTTTTGGAATGTGGGAGGAAACCGGAGTGCCCGGAGGGAACCCACGCCAGCACGGGGAGAACATGCAAACTCCATACAGGAGGTTCAATCACATTACCTCAGAACTGTGCTGCACACGCGCTAACCATCGCTCCACCGCGCTGCCCTTAAAATCAATTATGCACACTGAATAAGTATTTTTTTAAACCAGCAAAATTTTGCCCCATTAAATCCTGATGCCAATGAATTTACCTTGCTTTGTTTGCCTTGTTCAGAAGGTTCTGACTTTGTGTCAACAAAGTCCTTATTCCAACCTCTTTTTTTCTATTTATGACCTGAGGTCAACATAGCTGTCAATGGTTGGTAATCATGGGCGAGTTTAGGTTCAGAGCTTTGGGGTTACTGAGCACACAGGGTCTGCCTGATTATTATTATTATTATTATTTTCATTTAGTGATTAAGGATCATTCAACACCATTATAGGATTCACGGTTTTAGGTGTTAGAATAGCTGTTCAACATAACCACTGTATTACAGTACATACTTTCACTAATACACCGGAGCTATCAGTCTCTGCCGCTATGCCCCAAGTGACACTAGCCGAGCGAAAGAGCAGGGGGTAAGGGGGCGAGAGCAGTGTTGGGAATCAAATGGACAAAAACGTTTCAAGGCAGTGTAATATTTCCGACGCTGTATTGTTCACATATTTTTGTTTTTACTTTGATTTGTATTTATCTAGCGTTTTTATCATATTCAAGCCTATCTTGACCTTTGTTAAGGAAACTATTTTTTAAAAATCATGTTTGAGGGTGCTAGGGTTTAATATAAGAGTGCTTGAGCACCCCCCAAAACAGGCTGGCTACGCCCATGGGTTGCCTGATATGCTCACTTGATTATATTTTAAAATGTCTCTAAAGAGCAGGTTTCACATAATTCATGCATCGTTAAGGCAATACAAGATAATCCAAAATCTAAAATAACACTGCAACATATTTCTTGGACAATGCGAACTATTTTAACACCAAGTGTCGCTATATTGTGTAGCGCAATCTAAAACAAGTGCTACAAAGCAAAAGGAAGAATAAAAACTAAGGAAACTTAGAGTCACCAAAACACACCATTTTTCTTCTAATTAACTTGCCAACCGGCCTTGTATAACTTCTCCAGCACGCACAGCACAAGGTTTGTTTTTAGGGGTACCTGTAGCAGCAAGACGCCGGAAAATCATGGCAGCTCCCTCTTGATGAGGCTCATGTTATAAATAGAAATCTCTAAACCTATAAGTATTCTAAAAAAACGCACGTTTATATAAAACTTCATGTAGTTTTTGTTACCACTAGGATGTGCTAAATAGTACTCAATGGTCCTTTTAATCAAAGTAAGGTCATGAATCGATGAAGTCCTACTGTCTAGATTCCACAAGATGGCAGCAAAGTGATTACAAAAAAATCGTTTGACAGTAACACAGAGAGATTATGTACAAGATTGTGGTTAACAAAGCGTAATATATTTATTTTTCTTTCCTAAAAAACACAAATCATGTCATGTTCGTGATAAATACAAATCCAGATTTGTAAATGATAGGACATTATCACATCAGAGAAGTTTATGGGAAGCCTGTTCCGCATCATAGATAAATCTTAAAAGGCGCTGTAAAGTATATGCGGTAACATGGTGCTGGTGATGTGTTCGAAGAAACCTACCGCCCACCCTTCAAAACACTTGTTACAATGCATTACTTTTAGCCAACACACTTTAATTAAATACCAAGTTGCAGATGAAGATTTCCATGTATCAATTAAAAACAAATTGACTTTAATCCAAATTCGACAGACTGCCAAATTGTATTCACAATGACTGAACCACACTGTTGTTAAGGAAGCAACAAGCATTACTGGTATCCAATTAAATTCAACATATTTAACACTGTATAGCTGGATTGACACTACTGCTTGTAGGCAAAATAAACACATCTGCTTGCAATATTAGCACCCTCCACATGAAAAATATAAAAAACAGGGTTCCCTTTAAAACTGCTTAATCCATTCTTCAAATTCAGTTTTAAGGTCCAGATTGTGCTCTTAACCCTTTCTTGCAAGAAAATGTGGTGCTCTTATAAAAGTGCAATATACAACAAAAACCAGTCTTGTAAACTACTGTGCTTTTACTAGTAATCAAATAACAAATTACTAGTGAATTTCTGTACTGTAGCGGTATCACCAAAATATTAAGTAAAGTTTTTCCACTACTGGTACGCAAATGTTGTTTTACTTGTGAGAAACATGGCGGAAATGCTTTCTGTGTTTGGGAAAAAAACAAATAGATAACAAAGCTTTGGATTTGGCAGCCCCTGTTTTATAAAAGTAGGATGGCAGAAAAACAGCATCTGTCAATCAACATTCAATTTGGTTAACTTAAGTCCATAATTTCCTTTATACAAGCATCTTGACAGCTGAATACATTTGTGTGTGTGGAGATGAGACGGAGCATGTGGAGAAAAAGGTGAGCGCATGCACACTCTGTCACACATTCACAACAAAGCACTTGGATGAGAAAGCTGATGTGCGGGCATCACAGTCACCTGACCAGGTGGAAAGTTAGCCAATAAATGATGATGGGCTGAAAGAGGGCAGTGGCCACGGTGATGTACATGCGAACTTGGGGTTTGGCGCCGGAGCCAGGAGACATCGAGTCCGATGCCAATGATGTCAGGATCTTCATTTTCAGGGAGCGAACCTGTGCACATAACACGCCCGCTTTAATAGCTTTGCTACCCACATGCAAAGTGTCAAAATTATTTCTAACTACAGTTAGTTAAGGACAAGGCAGAAAATCCCCAAAACTTGCGAAAGGCAAGGCAAAAAAAGAAAGAGATTCTGTGTTGTTGACTTTAAAAAGGTTAAAACTGCATTTTATCGTTTTTGTAGATTTCTAAACACTTGAATTATATTTCCTGTGCTTTTCAGTGTTATTGTGTTTGCATAAAAATGTTAAGTTTATTATATTTTTCTTCTATTATTTATCTTTTTACTTTTAACATTGCATCATGTTACATAACAATTGGTAATGTAAGGATTAAACAAAAAAATAACAACAACAACTTGAAAAGCCGTTTAAGACCCGAAAGAGCCGGCTTTTAAGTGAGCCAAGCTGAAAAAAGTTGCTCTTTAAAAATATTGAAAATTCCCCTCTCTTTAACTAAACTCCCGTCAAAGACGTCACAGCAAGGTTTTGTATTTGCTCCAAAAATTCCAAATTCTTTCAAATACAACTTAATTTTAAAGTAACGGAAATAGTTACATTCCCCGGTAACTAGTTACTTTTACTATAGAGTAATTTAGTTACTAAATCAGTTACTTTTTGGAAGAAGTAGAGGGTTACTATAACTTATTACTTTTTTAAAGGAACGGGCCCAACACTGGACACGAATGTTGACATTTGGTGGGGGAAAAAAACTACAAAACCCTAAAGAAGAATTACTGGACAACTCCATTGCTGTAACTTTTTGTTGACACCACAAAAAGTATTTTCCCAAAAAAATACGATACAAAATGGGAGAACTTTGACACTGCTAAAATTAGCTCACTCGTGTTGCAACTTGCTGGGTAGTAAAATTAAAGAATACATGAAAAAAAAAGCTTCCTGCGTAGCACACCGAAGTAGACTCTTAGTTCATTGGCTCATTAACAATACATTCACTGATTAGTTATAGCCACCGGCAACAGCGACAAAATTTGAACATTTTTCCACTTGCTTGTTTCAGCTTGCAAGTTTCCACGTTAACATGTATGAGCGAGACTTTTCACAGGCACTACTGTCGGACATGGAGGAGGCTAGTGTCAACTAAAGCACTGAAATAAAAAATCTAAAATAACAAAACTCGCAAAGCAACATAACCCTACATAACCCTCAAGACACACGTTAGTGACACTTTAAGTTAAGGTCCTTCTACATTTTTACTTGGCAGGACTGAATACTTACAATGAAGAACATGAGAGCACATGAGGACCAGGCGAGCGCCACGAAGTATCCTTCGTTGCCAAACAGCAGGCCACATAAAATGGTGAAGATCATTCTGCAGAAAGAAATAGAAGTTTTGCAGACAGTGCTATTTACTACACAAACTAGAATCACTGCATTTAAAATAGCTAGTTTGCAAAAATGATGAAAATTAGTATACTACATTGAAATAGAAAATTAAAGCACTGCTCAAAAAAACTGCTAAATCAGCAATGAGAACAAAGTTCACTTTATCATGTTTGAATGTTTTTGTGAATTTCATCCCCAAACCCAATGAACCTTCCCTGTGAATTCCATCCCCAAACCCAATGAACCTTGCCTGCTTCATCTCTCAACAATGCACTCTTAATGGAAGTGGCAAGTTTTTTGTTTTTATTTTCTTAAAAGAGTTGAAACGCTAACAGTAATTGCCTTTTAAGTTGTTAACCTATTAACTGTCATGTTAGCAACTACACCCATGGTTGTAATTCTAAAAACAAACATTTGACATAACCGGAGGAGCCAACAAGGATCATGCAGTGTTTATCAAGATATTTACCCGACATATTTGTATCCACTGTAGGCAAAGAGGTCAAAAGTGGACAGGTCGCTGTGTACTGTCAGCAAGTACAAACTGAGCAGCATCACCAAGACCTCGACGATCACCCAAGCCAGAGCCGTGCTGGCGCACAGTCCCAGCACCTCCGGACTAAACCTTTTTTTGTAGGTCAATCATCAGGTGAAAAAAATAGTCACATGATGAGAAATAACAATGAAAAACAGGAAAAACACACTTGCCTCTTCTGAATTCCAAGAGCCATACCGGCCAGTAAAATGTAGGTAATAAAAGCCATTGCTGGAACCGCAACAAAGACACACATCATTTAAAGCATAAATCAACCCGCCAAACCCACAGCGTTTGATGGAAGCGGACTTACTTGGTATGTAAAGATCTGGCGCGTTGACGTCTTGTCTTGGGGTTAGTGGAGTGTCTCTATGGTAGCGAACTTCCCAATCCTGGAAAGAATAATCAAGATGTAAGCATACCACTTCCAGGATACATCAGCGTTTTGAACAGGCAGCAATTTAACAAAATAATTAACATAAGTTCAAATTCAAGGCACCAAGCAGTTTTGTGTCAAGTTAAAACATAAACCCAAGAGAACAAAACATTCTTTACTACAAATGTTTCCGGAAGAAACAATAGGTTACTCAATACTAAAATCAGGTTTTGGTTTACAAAGCATGCTTATCTAAAATCATGTTAATCAATTGGTGGCTCAAAGATACCCCAACTTCAATAATGAAAATGTTGTTCCCCTTTAATAGTAAAGTTGACTATTGCAACTCTGTGTGTGTCTATTTTTTCAAAGGTAAGGATATTCCCATTATTTTTTAGACCTCTTGGAGGGAAAAAGGGAAACATCAGTACACATACTGTAAATGGGACTGAATGTTTAAACTTTAAAGGAAAATGAAAACGTGATTGTTTTAAACAATAACAATCATTTTTGAAAGAGTTTTGTATGAAATGACACTTTATAACACATGATTGGCCACATCTTCAGATTACCTGATGTGTGTAAGGGAACATGAGGATCATCAGCTTCTTGAGCACATATCTGGTGTCAACAGCAAAAAAGTATTTCAGCTTGTTCACTGACACGTATCTGCTGATCTAAAAGGCACAGACAAAATATTAACTTTTGAGTTGTCGGCTGCACTCAACTGACTGTGTATGAGAGTGCCAAGACCATCATCATTCACATTAGACAAGCTCATATTTAGGCTTTATGTGCATCAAGACTGGGATTACGTCCTCTCTCAGATCTATTGTGTCCCATTTGTGGCTAGCAATTTTTTTTTTTATTTTAAATACATAAAGAGGGTGATATTTATTGCAAATGGGAGAGTATGACACAGAACTGTGTTGTCCATTTGGGAAATGCCCATTCTGGGTACTTTGACTCCACAAGTCAAGTCATGTTTATTCTTACAGCCCTTAATTATAACAAGTCTCAAAAGGCTGCGCAGACCACATACTATTACAGACTACAGACTATTATGACACCATCCCCTGATCTAAAACCTACAGGAGGGAAAGAAAAAAACTCAAAACCACAGCATGAGGAAGATGAAGTTACTTTGAGAAGGGAACGCACAAACTTATCTTTTTGACAACCACAAACTCACTTTATGATTTTTAAACGTAATATAGTGAAGGACTGACACTATTGTTTAGTTGACATGAAAATAAAAGAATTGATGTGTCAAGACCTCTGAACAACCACTTGGCATCTGAAGCGGTTTAATGCTTTATTCAGAGTCACAAAACTTTAATGGCGAATGTTTCTGATTGTCTTGAGCACCTTTGTGCTAGGGTTGGAATCTTTGGGGACCTTACAATTTGAATATGTGGTCTGTGCAGCCCTTTGAGACTCTTTGTAATTAAGGGCTGTATAAATAAACATGACTTGTTGTAATATTGAAACGTATCACTGCATGAATCGTCATGATTTTATCATATTTTCCATTACAACCTTTTTATTATTTCAGTTATTTATATCTCCTTCACCTATCCTTCATCTCATGCCTATCCAAATATTTACTATGAAAAATAATCACCAAACTCCTTAATATAGCCATTCATTCATTTCTTATTCAGTCTCTACAGCAGGTGTCGGGAACATACGGCTCGAGAGCCATATATGGCTCTTATGATGAGTATGTATGGCTCGGAGATAAAATCATACTCATGCAAATCGCATCTGTAGCGTTCCAAATTTCATATATGCGAGTCAAGTCTATTGCGTGCAGAGCTGACGGAGCACTAATATTTGAATGATTCGGTCCAGTATACAAAGAGCATGCTCACCATTATAGTTTACAGTCAATTCTGAATGTACGTCGCCAAGAAATGCTTTATATAGAGGCTTGTTAAAAACAATTTAGGATCACTGTTGAGACATGTGATGATAACAACTAAAATAAAAACTATAATAGCCAGAAAACGCCAGCCAAGCATACAGAGCAATTTGATTAGGTGAGCGGTAGGGGTGGGCGGAGCTATGCACACCACGCACTTCTGTCTGCCCAGCGCCGTCTGCACGGAAGGGAAATCGCCAGTATCCTTGTTTTCAGTAATTACAAAAAAACCCTACTTGCTCCTTGTTTTAAAACCATTATTAATGAAAACAATTGAAGGTCAAAATAAGCCTAAATTATCTTCAGTAATTGTGGGAGGGAGTGTTATATTTGTTAAAATGGGACACAGGTATTTGCATTATTTTTTTTATAAATTTTATTAAATTATGTAACAACATACAGTGAAATAAAATTCGCTGAAATGTCCGGAGAGCAAGTTTGGCGGTTTTGCTGAAATTTGTCTTAAAATATATGGTCAAAACAAAAGAAAAAACAACCAATCAAGATGTTTTTCTGTTACGTCTCTGGGTGAAAAAGGTTCCCAGCCACTGACCCCAACGGTTTATAAAAAACAATTAAAAAGTTTTTTTTCCCCCAGGCTATGATCTTAACACTTAAGTGCTTTTTAATAACTGCATATTTAACGAAGCAAAACAATAATTTGATCATTTTTCACCACAATTTAAGCAAACTTACAAAAATAACACACAAACTATAATTCATTCAAGCGTTTCACTGAGTTTGTAAATTGTACCATATATGTCATGTGTATAATAGAAGATAAAGCTTGTATAAACTTTTATTTTGAACCTGTGTCCAAACCTTCGGTTTCAAATTGCTGATAATAAAAAGGGCAGTTACAGTAATAAATGATTCAGTAAAGAGAGAAACCTACGCACTAACTCCCATTAAGTGCTATCGTAGTTGCCTTCAACAGTGCGTCCTTGACTTTTTTGGCACATAAAATAACAGCAGGAGGTATCGCCCAACTGAGCACATACACTTTCTGACAAAGCTGGCAGGTTTCTGGTTAATCAACGTTAACTGGCAAGGCCATAAATTCAGTCAAGCCGGCTGCCACACCAACACCTATGTGAGACTTATTTTTAGTACGACACAATAGGCATTACACGTCACTTTTCTCCAGTTGTGTTCTGCAGTCAACATTACAGAATATGAAACGTTTCGAAAATTCTACATTTGGATGAGATGCTCTTTGTTTACCTCCGCCCTAAAAATTTGCCCCCTATAAGTGTCCCTGACCGGGGTTTTTATGTTTGCATTACTTATTACTGTCTGTTTTTTATGTTGACTTATTTTAATCATCAAAATTTGGACATTTATGCATTAATTTAGGTTTGTTCACAAAAGAATTGTAATGCATCCAAGGATCTGAAATTTCCACTACCATTTACCACACCTAAGGAAAAACAAGTTGAACCAAGAAGCAAGTGAGCGTGTTGAAGCACACCTCTTTGTTGACCATGTCCTTTCCTTGGTTGGCCAATGACGATCCGTACATGACCGCAGCGTTAGCCATTGGATCAGCAAACAGGTTGCCGACTCCTGCTTGCATTTCGTTGGGGGGCCCGGCCATATCGTAACCTGGAGTGTAATAACCCTGAGTGGGAGCCCCTGAAGTGCTGGTGTCGTCAAACAACATGGATTCCCCGGCTGCCGGAGTCCCACGACCCCTATGTTTACCTGGGGAGCAATCACACACAAACATTGCCCTGTTTTAGATAGATAGATAGATAGATAGATAGATAGATAGATAGATACTTTATTCATCCCCGAAGGGAAATTCACTTTTCCAGCAGCATCCCTGAGCTGAGAACAATCGAAAATAACACGGGAGCTGCTGGAGTGGCTGCCATTCGTGACGGCGCCGGAGACACGATTCAATTTGAATCACGTACAAACAAACAAACAATTGAATCATGTACAAGAATTGATTCAATTTGAATCATGTACAAACAAACAAACAATTGAATCATGTACAAACAAAATATTTATGTTTAAGATGTATCACAAGCTTTTGGGTAATCAGTGATCAAGTATTGATCAAAGAGAGGTTACCCCTAGCTAGTGTTGTAATATTTAATGGGTCACTGCATTTATAATCTTGGTTGTACGAGTTTTCAGCAATAACATTTGTATTACCTCAGTCATGTTTCTCTCCTTCATTTATTTGGTGGTAATCAATGCCCCTTATGCTTATCCACATATTTGAATGTAGTTATTTAAATGTTTAATTCACTTGACGTCTCAGTGTACCCATTCATCTAGTCGTTATCCAGGTGTGAACCAAGTAAAATTCCACATTTAAACATCATCGGACCAAAATCTCAAGTTTGGCTGCACACATAAGGTAGTAGGCTGCCCGGGGTAGAAAATACATTTTTGATGTAAATAATAAGTTGTAAACTGCTTATGACATCCGAGACTTCCCTTTAAGGACAGTGACCTTAAATTTCACTTAAAAAAGAAGCAAAAATCGAGTTGTCAGATTCGTGTGAATAGCTGAGGCTCAATTGTGTCCACCAACAGCTCTAAACTGCAAGATCCACAGGAGGAGTTTGAATAACAAGGATCCTGCGTGATGTTTTTGAATGGATAAACAATGCTTTTCAATAGTTAACACTGATCTTGGTGTTATAATGTTCAAACGTGAACTGCATGATGGAGACAGCTGTTTAAATGCAAAAAAACGTGTTTTCAACCACTCACTCGCTCGATATCCGTGATGTGGCATTTCCATTGCTGATCTCCCAGACACGAGCTACCAAAATAAACAAGAATATGACAATGACACGTTAGTTAATTAATGAACAAAAATCCCCCCACTCGAAGTTCCTCCGTTGCTAACATGGATCCAATGAATGACGTTTGTCGTGTTAAATGCTTGTTTAGCTATAAACTTTAGCACATAGCTCTCGTTAACTTCGTGCACTCGAAGCACAGCTACAAAGTTAAGAGTGAGATAGACACTCACAACGTCACAACATATTTATATCCAACTGTTTGGTGTTTCACAACTAATGACTTCAAAATTAACCCATAGAAGTACATGGAGATGAACTTACCTAGCTTGCTAAACGTTAGGCAGCTAGCTACGTGGCTAACTGGATGGCCCACCCCCTTGCTAGGATTGGTTGACGTGACTTTGCCTGCGTGGCAATGCACGCCTTTCGCTACACTGACAGGGTACTGGAAATCAATTTAAAGGGACAGTGTGTATTATATAGTTCCTGGTCATGGTTAAAAAACGCTATAAAAAAACAACAACAACAAAAAAATTCTGACTTAAAAAAGTAAGAATAATTAAATGAACTATCATACATACGTGCATTTTTAAAAATACTCGTAAGTTAAGAAATTTGCATTCATGTTACATGACATAAGCATCACCTAGAGAAGCTGACAAAATTGTGGACCATCTTTGCTGCTATTGGGGTTTGGCGCCGGAGCCAGGAGACATCGAGTCCGACATTACAAGTAATAAAAAGAACAAGAAACTACAGAAATAGTACAAAAATACTATCAATATACTTCACACCTACCCACTCACTCACTCACTCACTCACTCACTCACTCACTCACTCACTCACTCACTCACTCACTCACTCACTCACTCACTCACTCACTCACTCTCTAACGTTGAAAGCCGCTTCAGCCATGCTACACAGTGTTCCTTTAAATTGATAGTTTTTATAAGATGTGACCATTGACTTATTATTTCCAAATCATAATTTGTCACTTATATCAACAACATCATGATAATACTTATTGGCGAGGAGACTCCAGTGGTTACTAAATATTTCAGGTAAAATGAGCAAAACTATCTATAAATGTCTAGATTTTTTCTTTTTTTAAGTCAGGGGTGTCAGAGTCAAACGGATGAAAAGGATACAATTTTTTTCACAAAAAAAAGCTAGAATCTGAAGGCCAGTCTGGTCAATGTTGTAAAAAATTAAATTGGCACATATTGTCTGGTGAGGGCGTAGTTTTGGCATGGGCGGAGGGGATGTGTTTTGTCCTCACCAATATTATGTGATCATTAAATAGAAAATGCCCTTGTTGTCTTGTGACTCAATAAATACATTCCAACATGATCAGATGTACAGTATAAAGCAATATTTTCCTACAGATTGGTCTATCATGTTACATTTTAACAGGCACAAAAAGATACATTTCTTTAATATAAAAATCCTCATTATATGAAAATTGAATTAAAGAAGCTGGTATTATTCAGGTGCCATCAGAAGCCTGTATTTAATAGTTTAGCAAAAGTGGGATAAAATCACTTCTGAAAAAAAAACAAAAAAAAACAATAGCAATTTTCTACCATTCACTAAACTACAATAGATTAGTCACCAATACCATGGTGTTTCATACAAGAATGAATCAAGATCAGCTCGGGTCAAAGAAAACCTTCACTTCGACATATATGTTTTAGTATTTTTTTCATTTTATTGTAAACAATTTAAAGCTGCTGTCTGGTGGAGGGCTGCACGATTTGGGGAAAAACTGCGATTCCTCAGACCACCGTCACAACCAAAATGACTTTAAGTACTGTATGTACTCACGTATATGCCTACATTGCATATAAGCGACACGCTAAAACTGCTTTACAATAGCCACATACTAAAATAAATATTAATTAAAATATTAATAAAGTATGTACTTGTCACGGTTACCCGTTTGGCGCCAGCTGCTGCTCGTTGCCTGATTGGCTTCCCTCCTATTTAAACTCAGTGCTCTCATTCATTCTTTGTCAGTCCGTCAACGAACTTCTGCACTTGCAAGACTTGTATTTTGAATCTGTCCGCTATCAATCCCGTCTGTCTTGTCCTGTATCGTCGGTATCTTGCTCCAGTATCCGTTATTGATTCTGTCTGTCCCATCCTGTCCGGTATATTGCTCGTGTATCTGGTATCGATTCCGTTTCTCCTGCCCTGTCCGGTATCTTGCTCCAGTCTCCAGTATCCGGTATTGATCCTGTCTGTCTCGTCCTGTCCTGTATCTTGCTCGTGTATCCGGTATCGATTCCGCCTGTCCTGCTTTGTCTGGTATCTTGCTCTAGTCTCCAGTATCTGTCCCGTCCTGTCCGGTATCTTGCTCGTGTATCCAGTATCGATTCCGTCTGTCCTGCCCTGTCCGGTATCTTGCTGTTGTATCCAGTATCGGTCCCATCCTCTCCAGTATCTTGCTCGTGTATCCAATATCAGGTATCGATCTCGTCTGTTCCGTCCTGTCCGGTATTTGCTTGTGTATCTGGTATCAATCCAGTCTTTCCTGTCCAGTTTCGATCTCGTCTGCTTCTGGCTTCATGTTTTCCCGCACCTGACCTTTCTGTCTCACTTCTTCCGCCCAGCAATCGCCGAATCACTGGTGTTTGTGTTCACCCGCATGACTGCCCCATTCCTGTAAAATAAAGCTTGTGTGAAAACGTTACGCGTCTGGGTCCTCTGTCTGTTCGGGTTCTTACAGTAATATACTTTGATGATAATTTAATTGTATAGTTAATAAAAATTGATAACATGGTCGGTCTACATCACTTTTTTACTTGAATGTAGTAATGTTTTAACTTATTAGATAATGTTTAGAGGTATTGTGAGCTTGAGGAATTAAAAAAAAACTCTGCTATAACTTGTATTTTATGTTGATAATGTCTGTGTATTTTCTGTACAGCCCTTTCAGTCTCCTTGTGATTAAGGGCTATACAAATAATCATGACTTGACTTGACTGTTGCAATTTCGATGCGATTTTAAATTTTAGAAGGAAAGTGCATTTTCTGTGCTAGTTTTGTTTTTTGTGAGTACTTAACCCTTGGATGCATGACCAGTGCCTACACTCTTCCATAAGAGGCGTCAATAATTAGTAGGTAATTAATGAACATACCAATGGCATCTTGTTGTACACATGTTTTATGAGAATAAACTGAAAAATGACAATATTAAAATGTTTGTATCTTTAAGGATTTTAAAGAATAACAACTCATGGGGTCATTTTTGATCCCACTTATGCATCCAAGTGTTAATACAAGTGATATGCTTTATCTGGCTTGCGAGGCGTCAGACTTTTAGAAATGTTATCTATATTTGAAAACAGAACACATTGATATTCACTATGATCCGACAGTACCAAATGTAATCTTAATTGGGTGTGTTTTTATAGGAAAGTTGAAAAATAAACCCCTGCTACAAAATGTCTAGCTCCAAAAACCTTAACTTTTTGACCTCAGCTAAATTTCAAATGCTAAATAAAGTTATCATCAGTATGTTTTTTTTATATACTGTAAAGTGATCATGCTAATGCTAACAGTCACATTAGCGTATGTGGCATGTGCTTGCAGAGCTTTGGTCAGGAGCTATAAGGGTATGATAAAAATTAGACTGCGTTTAAAGTAGGGTATGTTAATGTTATTATTGTCGCATCCAACGGAGAGGTGCACTCCTATAACATAGTCATGAAGAGCCTTTGGGCGGATTAATTTTTAATCTGCTTGTTTTTTTTTTTAATTAAGATCACATTGTCCAGCGGGGTTTAATCTCAACACACCCAAGTCTTATGGGTACATCTGCGGTGTCCAGGGGCAGGCTTGTTTTCCAAACTTTATGTGAATGTATTTATCCTTAGACAAACACATTTTTTAGCTAATTGGCAAAAAAATCGCTGTTACTTTTCATAAACTGAGAGCGTGTGTGCATGTTTATGCTTTTTGTGTGTGACCGCATGAAGGAGTGGGTGGGTGGGTGTGTATAGGATGTATGTGGGTGGACGGTCGTGTGTGAGTAAGTAAAAAAATATGGTGATTTCAGGGTGAGTAAATGTCAATGGAATTACAAACCTCTTTCGCTTTTGGCGGAAACGTGAGCAGAAGATTGGCCCAACTTTAAACTGTCTTAGTTGACATCTGGACCTGATTTACTACTGTGAAAGTTAAGTGCCTGATTGAAACGAGTAGATTTTAACAACACCTAGGGTTGGGTAGGGTTACTTTAACTGGATTACTTTCAATTACTTTGGATTACTCCAATACCAAATAAGAGTATTGGAGAAAAGACAAAAGAAACTAAATATGAATAAAATTACTAAATTTTGTGCAAGCTTGGGGAGTAACGAAATACATGGAACGGCAAAAATGATGTTGGCAAGCTGTTTGGATTTATTTTCATTTTGTTTCTGTCGCGTTTTATGTTAGTTTTACCGGGGATCAAAGCCAGGAGAGAAAGCTTACCACGTGTTGTGAGTCATAATTTTATTCATATTTGGTTTATTTTGTCTTTTATTAGCATATTTGGTATTGGAGTAATCCAAAAGTAATTGAAAGTAATCCAGTTAAAGTAACCATACCCAACCCTGACAACACCATCAATGTTTGAAATAATACCATTCGAAATAACACTGCTATGTAACGGCGTATTTTTTCTAGTAACGTTGTAATCTGACTTATTACTTTTCCTGCCGTTACAACACAGTTACTGACGGTCAAAAGTGGTATTAAGCCCTCTTACGAGTTTGTTACGTTACGTCTTTTTGGATAATGTCACCATTTAAAAGAGCGACTACCATAAAGTTAGATAACTGTCACGGTTGCCATGGCGCCCAATTGGCCCTGCCCGTGTGGCGCCAGCTGCGGTTCATTGACAAATTGTCTTTCTGTCTTTTTAAGCTTAGTGCTCTCACTCTTCGTTTGTCAGTCCGTCAACGAACCTCTGCCCGCAAGACGTGGGTTTTGACTCTGTCCTGTTTCCTGTAGGCATTTCCTGTCCGGTATTGTTCCCGTTTATTTTTGTCCTGTTTAATATCGATTTCCAGTTTCGTTTCCCGTCTATTTTTGTCCTGTTTATTATTCTCTCCAGTTTTTGTTGCTGTCTAGTTTGTCCTGTTAATTTTCGATATCTTGTTTCATTATCAATCCTGTCTGTCCCGTCCTGTCCGGTATCGACCCCATCTGTCCGATATCTACTCGGGTAATTGGTATCGATCTCGTTGGCCTCTGGCTCCCTATCATTTCACGCCAGACTGCTGCCTAACGTGCATGACTCCCCATTTCCCGGAAAATAAAAGGCTTGTGTGAGAAACGTCACGCATTTGGGTCCTGATCCTGTTCTGGTTCATGACAGATAATGATTACGAATATAGTATTTACTTTCCCGCCGAAAGAAAAGGCAAATGATGGCTGGTGAGGCAACCGACTCATGCCATTTGCAAACAAAATGTCTTTGTGAGCCGTCTCTTGGAGGTAAGAGTCGGTACCCCCCAACCGAGAGCCGGTTCCCTTCGAAACGCTTT
The DNA here is from genome assembly GCF_059441175.1 of Urocampus carinirostris. Lineage (NCBI taxonomy): Eukaryota > Metazoa > Chordata > Actinopteri > Syngnathiformes > Syngnathidae > Urocampus > Urocampus carinirostris. The sequence continues at coordinate 17,008,351 of NC_142357.1, forward strand.
TTTTCCCTTGTGGGTGGTCAAAATGCATTTTTTCAGGGATTTTCCACTGTTGTCTTTTAATCTTTCAAATATAAAAAAAGGTTGAAATTTGTAGTCAGAATCAAAACAGACGGTAGACCCAAACGCGCAACGTTTCACACCAAGCTTTATTGGAGAAGCGGGGAAGTCAGGCGCGGGAAAACAAACGCCAGTGATTCGGTGATCGTTCGGCAGGAGACGCAGGAAGCCCACAAGATCAGAGCGTGGTCGGAGGGCGGAAACGAGTCAAGCAGCTGGGAAGGGAGATCGGACCGTGGTCGGTGGACAGAAACAAGTCGGGCAGCCAGGACGGGAGATCAAAGCGTGGTCGGAGGAAGGAATCAAGTCAGGTAGCCAGAGACTATCGGAAGCCAGGGACAGACGAGTAGGATACAGGATAGGACGGGACAGACGGGAGCTAGAGTCAAAAAATGCTTGCCTTGCATGTGCGGAGGTTTGCTGATGGACTGATAAGGAGTGAATGAGAGTGTTGAGTTTAAATAGGAGGGGAACCAATCAGGAAACGAGCAGCAACTGGAGCCAAACGAGCAGGCACAGGTAAGGGCAATGGGCAAATCATGACATGTTTGTTGTGCTATCATTTTCTTTGTAGATTTATGAATGTTTTAATTTATGTTTTTCAGTTGTAACGATAAAGTGTTAATTTGGCTTCACCCACCGGGACCCCCCCAAAGTAATTTATGAGAATACATAATAAGAAGTAAGATATGGATTAAACAACAAAAACAACCTGTAGAGACATTTTGGAGCCGAAAGAGCAGGGCGCTTTTCAGTGAGCCAGGCCGAAAAAGCTGGTTGTCTAAAAAGAGTCAGAATTCCCATCTCTACAACAGACCATTAGAGTTAGATTTGATTTATTAAACGTACTTTTAATTGTTTACGGTTCATTTTTAATTTATTATATTGTTAACTGTTTCTTTTTGTTGCACCTCAAGTATAGGATAAATCTGTTGCTGGTGAGGTGCAAAAAGTATTACAAGGTTCTATAACACAACTACTTGTTGGTTCTTCTCTATTCAACTGACTCGCCTACTGCTCGGAAAATTTCAAATTCTTTGACATACAACTGATTTTTAAAGTAACGGACATAGTTACTTTCTCTGGTAACAAGTTACTTTTACTATAGAGTAACTCCGTCACCATCTCAGTTTCTTTAGGGAAGAAGTAGTGAGTAATTATAACCAATTACATTTTTAAAGTAACGTGCCCAACACTGTCGACTAGTGTTCACTTTTACCTCATGTGAAGTACGTACTCTGGCCATCAAACAGGCATCTATTGAATATTCTCGAAAAGGACAGTACTAGTGCGTTACGAATGCCAACGGGATGTTGAATCAATTCTCCAAAGCCTTTGCATAAACTCTGACATTTGATTGGCCCATTTCTTAATGATTTCAGGCAATCGTTGGCTGAACGTAACTGGGTGAAAGGACAACATGCCCTAGCATGTAAAACGCCGAGACGCGGCGTATGCAAAAATGACATTCCTAAAGCTTTAATCATCCGACACTTACCTTTAGCACACATACACGATAGTATAGTCTGTGGGGAAAAACATACTTACTGTAAATATCCCCTCCTCTTTATTTCAGGGCAATGTTCTGTAATGGAACATGAGACAGCCACTCGTCGCTTTCGGGGCGGGGGGTGTCGACGGTCCACGTGCTTTTGTCAATTTCACTTTGGCGCTCATACAACCACACAGGGATTGTTGTGTCATTGGGAATGTTTAGTCACCAGATTCAATGTCAAAGAATGCATAATTCAAGGTTTTTTATTGCTACCTAAGTCAAAATGTATTCTATATAAAACATACATCAGGGTTATACTCTTTGTATTGAAAACAACATACCGTAATTTCCAAACTGTAAGTCAATACCTTTGTCACACTTTCTCCATCCTTAGGCTGATGCAAAGATGCGGCTAATATATGCATATGCACTGGGGCGCTCAAATTGAAATTGTAAGAGTCAGATGGATGTTGTCGTGGAGAACACAATTCTGAACCGCCGGTAAGCACCATAAAAGAATAGGTTAACATATGGTGACACGCTTTGTACATTAATAAATTCAACATGAACTGATCCTCATCATAGAAAATGCAAAAAAGAATAGCACATGCTGCAGTTTTCAAGTTCAAAGCAATCATGCTGGCATTAATGAATTGTTATAGTGGGACACTGGAAAAGGAAGCGGGAAGACTGGAGTAATGTAAAATGTCCCAATAAGCTTTTAGGGTTGCAAAACAGGTAGAACATATTTTTGAAAACTGGGTGAACACTCAGGAAGCAGATGGTAGAGGTTTTGGACTGTGCACATAGGGACACACAGCAAATAGTCAGGTGCGGCTTATGTATGTACAAAATGTTTTTTCTTTTCTGACATGAATTGGGTGAAGTTTATAGTCAGGTGCGGTTTATAGTCTGGAAATTACACTACATCATTTCTGTATAGGTGGATGCTAAAATACTAATATTCAGTGGTAGGCCGTGCATTTCACACCTAGGCCTGCACTAGTGCTACGTTGGAATCAATCCAACTCTTAATAACTATTTTGGGGCTACAAACATTTACTGCAGCTACAGCTACGACAAATTATTTAAGAATATAGCTACCTTTTACTCACTTTTATTTGTGCACAAACACAATCCTATTTTTTTCTCAAGTAGATTTCAATTACTCTGTTGTACAAATTCTCGGTGCGTTTCAGTTCCATTATTATTTCCGTTATTTTCTATCGCCATTGAAACTAATGCTCAAAGTCAAGCCTGTCGTATTTCTGGTGTAAGTTTTTATTCAATTTAGGGCCGAAAAAGTCCACTCATCAGAAGCAGGGAAATTCCTTTACTGCCCCCTTGCCAGTCATAGTTTTTGAAACTGATGACATTCCCAAAAGCCCGCTAGCAGGTGCTAGCTAGCCAACTCGGAATTTGAATGGCTAAACATACAGCTTTACCATCATTTGATTTATGCCTCAGGGCCTGCAGAGCTGGTAGTGAAGGCCTTTGGGTAGATTTCTGACTCTGGCAACAAGTAATGGGTGATGTTGCTGCATTAGACTGTGTTACCGAAAACAAGTGTTAACAGCATAAAACATTGACTGAAAGAGTCCTGGGTGTCAAAACATTCACATAAATGTTTTTGTATGGCAACAACCTTGATTTCCTCATGATGAGGTGTTTGCCCTCATCTAGATTTTAGATCAGGGGATGGTGTAATAAGTCTGTGGTTTGCAATAATCTGTGGTTTGTGCAGCCCTTTGAGACTCTTTGTGATTAAGGGTTATACAAATAAACATGACTTGACTTGACTAGTTTAATGTTTGAATATAAATGCTCATATGTGGATGCAGTGCACCCAGGTGAAAAGCAATTAAAGGAAGCTGACAGAGAATTTGGAATTATTTAATAATTATTCCTGGACATAATATAACTAACTTCAATTGATTCAGATGTTTTGTAGGCCAGCAGAGAATGCCTTGCAGGCCCTGACGGCCCACTACTGGTAAAATTACAAATGTCTTTGGCAATCTAATCCCTGTTGCTGTCAGCAACTCCACCAAATAAATATTTCTAATGACATGTAATATAACCATCCTTTCCACATATATTCCGTATCAAACTAGCTTACTGAGTCACATTAGTAGTAACTAAAGTCCTTTTTTAAAACATCTTTGAATATATTTGGGAAAAAAACGACATCAACAGTTGTGCTTTAAGCCGTACGACTCTGGGGTGTACTGAATAGAATAGACTGCTGGGAAAATGTCGAAACTTTGAATTGAAGATCAGAAGTAAGGTTGTTAGCACTCACTACTGAACCGATCAGCAGTAACATGAGAAGCTGGTGCAGGAGCCAGACCAATGCCGGGAACCCGACATGTCCTCGGGGTATAGCAAACTCAGCAGCTGTTCTGACAGTAAGTAAGCTTACTGAATTCACACCGTGTACAGCGAAGGTGTTCATCATCAGCACAAAAGAAACAAAACTGTCACTGAATAGGGATAGCGATGCAATACGGCAGCTTTTGTGGCAACAAGCTGACTCACGTCCGCAAGCATGTGTAAATCTTTGCTGTGGTTTGGCAGGAGAGAGTTATTCTTCAAAGGTCTCCACACCCTTAATTGTGAGTTTCATAATCAAAAATCATTTTTTCACCACTTGTTGTATCACACTATAAAATAAAAGACATTCAGTGATGCCTTTCTACTCTACTGTTCCATGCCGTGTAATAACTTCAGGGTACTAGTTTTGCAAGGTCTTACCTTATGAAAAATATCATTGGTGGAGAAGTTCCAATACATTGAAATGTGTGCAGAAATGAACAATTGCCCAAACATAAAATTTTAATCAGGACAAAATACCAGTCACATAATTGTGGTAAATCCTACAGATTTAAAATGCATTGGTTGTAAGCAAGCATGTTAATTTTACAATGAGAAAGGACATCATAGAATACATTTACAAAATTGTAATTTTACAGTTTTTAACTAGCTATCAATAATTGTAGAATTGGTGTGTCTGTGAGCTGTCTGTGTGTTAGGGGAACTACGTTGAAGATACCTGGTGAAGTGCAGCTGATAACGTGCTAAAAAAAGCACAGGGAGACTAAGAGTGACCAAACAGCAACATTTTTCTCCAAATTGTTTTTACAAGTAAGCTTTTTGTAATTTTACAAGTACCGTAGCAGCAAGATGACGAACGAAAATTTCAGCTCCCTCTAGATTAAGCTCAAGTTATGTCATCTATCTATCCATCCATTATCTGCACTGTTTATCCTCAGTAGGGTCGCGGGGGTGCTGGAGCCCATCACAGCTATTTTCGACCAATGGGCAGGGGACACCCTGAACTGGTTGCCAGCCAGTCGCAGGGCACACAGAGACGGACAACTCACTCGCTCATTCACACCCAGGGACAATTTGGACCGGCCAATTAACCTGACATGCATGTTTTTGGAATGTCAGAGGAAACCGGAGTGCCCGGAGGAAACCCACACAATCATGGGGAGAACATGCAAACTCCGCACAAGAAGGCTGTTAGCTGGATGACCACCATGTTATGTCAAATTTTGTAAAAGAATGCCGTTTTTCTTTTTATCTAAATCAATATTGTGTTTTTTTAATTGAATAAAGTTTTTTTTTCATCCACCAATAGGGGCTAAATAGTGCGCACAAACACAAACTTTCAGTGACTTGTTTAAAAATTCACAATACAATAGAACCCCCGTCTTTAATATACATATTTTAGACTGAATGCCTTGTGTCCCATATCATATTTGCAGTGTTTCCATTTTAAACGTTTTAAACAGTGGATGTCGCGGTCATGAACTTCAAGTGTCCCGGCTATGGAAACCTCTTACCATATAAGGAAAATGACGTCACGTCACGTGTCTTTATACCACGAGAGATTCCTGACAGCAAGATTTCCCGTAAGCAGGGAGGGGCGTGGCGAAACTCTGCGCTCGTTTTAAAAGTTTACAACGGCACAGCCATTGCCACACTATGATTTTTAGGTGAGTGACTCATTATCATATGATACAAAGATTTCTTAAGAAAAGTTCAAGGACTCCTGGATTAAAAACCAGACGTTAAATCAATCCTTACACCCCTTTGATTCGTCACTCATTGGACTCGACCGACTTGCCTCTACAGTTTGGCTTCTGTTTAAATGTGAAAGCTGTTTTTCTTACTACTCTCGCGTGGACAACGTTATATCATACCCAACTTGCCCAGGAGTAAGGATTTGTTTTTTTAATTTTTACAGAAAGGATGTATCGAGGTCACGGGAGAGGCAGTGGAGCATACCCAGGCGGCCCCTCGGGGTCAAACGCCGCTTCAATGGAAAGCGCTTCCACGACACAGGAACAGGTGAGCGAATAGGAATTACACTTCTCAATCAGCTACATGTTCCTAATAAATCAAAACGAATATATATATATATATATATATATATATATATATATATATATATATATATATATATATATATATATATATATATATATATATTGCAAGACCTTAGACTAAAACTAAACTCAAGCTGATTATGTTGCTAGTTTGTTAAGCATTAGTTCACGATTTGAATACAAAGTTCTAGCAAATGTTGATCGTTCTAGTAATAATATAATAATATTAATATAGTATACAGCAGTGTTTTTCAACCAGTGTGCCAGGGCACACTAGTGTGCCGTGAGACCTTGTCTAGTGTGCCGCTGGTATTTGCCCAATTTTATATTTCCATAAAATCAGGCCATTATTCAGTATGTTTGCTATCTTCAGATGAGGAACTGTAATAGTCATCCATATCAGTAGGTGGCAGTAGCAAAATTTTTACAAACAAATTACCTGCTCATGAGGTAGCACAGTACATTTCATAACTTAGTTTGTTTGACAAAGTTGTTTTTAGATTGCACTGTAAAAAATAAAAAAAATGAATAAAGCAGTGGCAGCACGGCGGCGCAGTGGTGAGCGCTTGTGCGGCACAGTTCATGTCATGGGAACCTGTCGTGGGTTCAAATCCAGCTCCAGACTTCCTGTGCGGAGTTTGTATGTTCTCTTCTATGTTCTGCTTGCGTGGGTTTCCTCCGGGCACTCCGGTTTCCTCCCACGTTCCAAAAACATGCATTTCAGGTGAATTGGCCGGTCCAAATTGTCCCTAGGTTTGAATGAGCGAATGAGTTGTCTGTCCCTGTGTGCCCTGCGATTGGCTGGCAACCAGTTCAGGGTGTCCCCTGCCCACTGCCCGGAGATGGCTGGGATGGGCTCCAGCCCCCCCCGCGACCCTAATGAGGATAAGCGGTACGGCTGATGAGATGAGATGAGATGAATAAAGCACATCATTCTTTTTTAATTTTAAGTATTATTCTCTTCTTTTTATATGCTAATTATCTGCTTATGAAGTAGTACAGTGAATATTCAACATAACTTCATTTTCAAACATTTTCAACGGACGGTGTGCCTCGGAACTTTTTTATAAATAAAAGTGGACCTTGGTTCAAAAAGAGTTGAAAAACACTGGTATATTTGTGTGGTTTCAGGTGTCTTAGTGTGATTTCCTTATTCAGATTTATGTGAGTTGGCAAATTAATACAACAATATTTTATGTCATTAGGAATGTGTTACTATTTCTTCAGAAGGTGCTTAGAATCATTAGTTAAAATGGGTTACATTTCCAGATATTGAATATTTCAATATGATCTGGGGAATTGATTGAAATTGACTGTGAATTGAGGTTCATTTAAGACAAGGGTGTCAAACTTGATTTACTTGGCTGCCAGATCTCGGGTCTGGGTGAGGTTTGGCTAAATTGGGTTGTCCACAAAAAAATTCTGATAAAAACATTCCACTATTCTCAAATGCAGTTTTTTAAAATTCCCCATACACAGAATAAGTCATTCAATTAAATCATTAAAAAAAATCAGAATTAATATTGAAAGAAAAAACACAAAGCAGTAATTAATTAATCCATAATCCGCTAGGGCAGGGGTGGCGAACATGTGGCTCTAGAGCCGTATGCGGCTCTTGGCCATTAAGAATCTGGCTCCTTGCCTCGTCATATTTTCTATATACTGTGGCTCTTTGCCTTGTTTCACTTTTAGTTTTTTTTGTGTGTGCATTGAGGGTGGACACTTTCCTTGAACTCAACACAAGAACAATACTTGTTGTATTGTAAGGAGAGGAGTGTGTTATGGGAAATAATGTTTTTAATTGTGTGTGTTTGTGTGTCTGTCTGTAATGGCAGGTCAGTGTGTGGTGTGGGTCTTTGACTCTCACAGTAAAAACAATTCGGCTCTTTGTGTCAAACTTGTTCGCCATCCCTGCGCTAGGACTTCAATCAAAGGGGAAGTGTGTATCATTCAGTGCCCCCTAGTGGTAAAACGTGTCATTCATTAAAAAATGGACATATGGTAATAATTAGCAAAAATACATTAACTATTATATATATTTGCATTTTTTCAAATTACTCGTAGGTTAAGAAATGTCTATTTATTTTCATAACATTAGCCACTGGTGATAATATAACTTAAGCCATGGAACATAAAATTCAAATCTGAAAGTTATTTCAACCAATGCCGCTATTTTTTATATAACTATATGCTACAAGGTTAATTTATGAAATAGCATGGGACCAAGACAAATATTGTGTCCCCACCAATGCCAAGACCAAACATACACCCTTGGTTCACTGTATCCCAAAGAACAGACTCAGTTTTCTGAAAAATACTTGCTTGGATTGGAAATAACTACTATTCACTTCATATAGTGACATATATATGCATGACTTTATCAGAGTTTTTTGATTGGTATGTTTTGCCATTAAAATGACACAAAAATGTAACAAAGCATTTCCCCTTCATACACTAGGGTATTATCCCTAGCGCCAACATAATTAATTGGGCCGATTAGTCCGCCAGGTGGCATCACATCATTATTTTTTAATTTGACATGGATTTGAACATTACAGAAAAAACTAACCCAATCACTGGAGGTTTAATGCCACACACAGATAATGGTTCATGAGATCCCTTAACCACCTGGGTCATAGGTGCACCACCTCCAGCACCTTTTCCTGTGGTGTTTCTTGAGCAAGTACAGCCTGGGTGTGTTTATTACTCTCCCTTTTTTTGGGGGGGGGGGGGGTTTGCTCCCTCACATGAAATGGATAGTACCGGTTTCTATGGTCAGCACAAACAGGAGAAGCCTACTGATCTGACTCCGATACAGCACCTTCATCATCTAGTTGCAGTGTTTTTCTGGTGTAAAGTATCATCCCGCTTTGCAGAGATGAGCCGGATCATGGCATTGATAGGCAGCGGTGTGTGTGTGACATTACTGATACTTTCTTAAATCACTGAGGAAACCTCTTTTGTTGTAAAATTCAGAGTAGGCTTGTTTCGTTCATATATCAAGTCAAGTCAAGTCATTTATTTTTTGTATAGCCCTAAATCACGAAGAGTCTCAAAGGGCTTCACAGATTGTTACACTATATTACACAGACTATTTTCAACCGACAAGAGGAGTAGGTTATTCGTATGCAATAGAGTAGAGGTGAGTTTTAAGTTTAGATTTAAACATTTCCACTGAGGTTGCAGATCGGATCTCAGGGGGAAGAGCATTCCACAGCACCGGTGCCCGGATGGAGAACGCTCTCGAACCAGCAGAAGACTTCTTTGCTCTCGGGATCACCAGAAGACCGGCACTCTCAGATCGCAGGCTTCGGACCGGGACATAGCGGCAGATCAGATCTGAAAGATAAGAGGGAGCAAGTCCATGTATGATTTTGTACAGTACTAAGAGAACTTTGAAGTCACATCTTTGGCTAACTGGTAGCCAATGCAGGTTAGCCAAAATCGGTGTTATGTGATCGTACTTTTTTGTCCTAGTTAAAAGCCTCGCTGCGGCATTTTGTACTAGCTGAAGAGACTTGATTCCGGACTTCGGGAGACCGGAAAGTAGTGCATTACAGTAGTCGAGACGGGAGGTAACAAATGCATGAATTATTGTTTCCGCATCAGACTGAGACAGTATTGAACGGATTTTAGCAATGTTGCGAAGATGGAAGAAGGCAGTTCTAGTAATTTGCTTTACATGCATCTCAAATGATAGATCAGGGTCAAATATGACACCTAAATTTTTAACTGAGTCACTCTGTGTGATGTGACATTTGTCAAGGTTCACAGCAGTTTTTGAGAAGAAGTCACGGCATTTAGAAGGACCAATGACTAACATTTCGGTCTTTTCAGGGTTAAGACGCAAGAAATTGAGTGACATCCACTCTTTTATCTCAGTGAGACAGGCCTCCAAATTTCCACAGTTTAGTGTGGAAGATTCCTCCAACGGAAGATATAGTTGAGTGTCGTCTGCGTAGCAGTGGAAGCTGATATTGTACTTGCGGATAATATCACCTAATGGAAGCATGTAAATGTTGAAAAGTAGGGGGCCGAGCACTGAACCCTGCGGAACACCGCAGGTAACATTAAAGGGCTCAGATGTCGTTTCACCATATTTCACACAGTGCGTCCTATCTGAGAGGTAGGATCTGAACCACGAGAGGACGGTTCCTGAGAGACAAGCTCCCCCAAAAGATCATGTGCTGCTTTATGGATATTAGTGCATATTACTACGATATAATCTTACAAACATATATTGCTGGTCAGAAGAAGGATGTTTGATTTTTCCCATTGCTTTGACAGAAGTTGACCATAGGGGGCCCAAACCAGTTTGTGCCCAGCCTTAACGCCGTCACCACTAGCCAGGATCTCCAGTGGCTGGTCCAACCTAACCTCTTGCATCCGCCGGGTCCTTCCCGATCCCCAGTGCCACCTTACCCATCCCTGTCCAGGACACGGCCACGTGCTCCGTTACCTCAGCCGCCTCCTTTGCCTCAGCCGCCTCCTCCGGCCCATCCACACTTTGTCCGGCATGGTGTCATCAGGGCGAGTATCGGCTCCACACCAGTCCTCACCCGGCGCAGAAACGACGAGCATGTAAGGCAAACTTATTAGAGACTATTGTGATGCAACATGCGGCAGTTGTGTGTAAAACTTAGTCAATAACGGATCAACGTATGTCAAGAGCAGTGCGTAATATCCTATGACACTTACTGACACGTCTACACTCTCTCAATCGGAATTGCACAAAAAATCTGTGCGGACAGGACTTATTGATTAAGGGGCAACACACACTGTTTGTCGTCACTGGTTTACTCTGAGACAATATTAACCATGTCAAGTAGTCCCTTGGGACAAACAAACATGGATAGCATAGCATTGCACTTAAAAAGTGCTATAAGGACCCTCCTCAATATCTGAAAATTATGAAAGCATTGTAATCTTAGGAAAAGAAATAGTGCAAATGCTTGGCAGTGACGGAAAAACACTCTCTCTGTCTCTTTTGTAAATAGTACATTTAGAGCAGGGGCCTCCAACTTGGGGCCTGTGGCCACCAGGTACCCCCCTAAAAGCAGCTGTGTAGCCTGCGGACTGTTTCTGAAAATAGCTCACCAGTGATGTTTCAAAGTGATTTTCTAGGAAATTTGATTTCTAACTAGTATAAGAAATCATTTCCATTATCAGTGTCTTTAAAGACAATGTTTTAGTGGTGGACTGTACTTATTTTAACCCTACTTCTAATATGCCTGTTAACATTCTTAGCAATCAATATTCACAATGGCAGGTATTCACTCTCGCACTTATGGCTGTACAAGAAAGTTGAAAAATGTTAGTGACACCTGCACATCAAGATTTTGGGTAAAATTGTTTTCTGTTGTTCTGTATTTTAAATGACTTTCACGATCAATTGGCAGGAAAAAAGCTTAAAAAACACCGTTGATTTTAAATACATTTTGTATACATTTTGAAAGAAAATTCTTACAGGTTTTTATCTTAAATAAATAATAAACATAATAAGAATTATAAGCAAGCATGTAGTTCTTTCTTAAAGAGATCGTACGTTATTTCAGCATGTCTCAGATACTGTATTAACGAGTAGAATTATTACTTCTAATTTGGACTTTTATATGAGTATTTATGCTTAAAATATGTGAGTTAGGGTAAATTGCTCTCTAACACCCCACAATGCACCATTCATTTTCTAGAGGTGTACATCACACAGGAAGTGGACACGTAGATGACTCAGAGGGCTTGCAAGTCGCGTGGCGTGACTAACACCTGAGTCACCATTGGACTCTGAGGGTGACTCACCGCACTCATGAAAAGGCGCGAAAGTGCAGAGTCACATTACTGTTTTCTTGCCAAGGCTGAAGATGGCGTCGCTGCCAGGGCCAGGCCAGAGTCAGAGTGCAGCGCAGGCACAAAATCGGGCACATTTCAATGCTTTTCTACTGTGACTCATCAATTAAGTTGGCCATTTTCTTCTGTGTCATCATGATTGTGCGGTTTTATTTTTACGACGTACCTTTCTCGTTGAAATTATTATTAGTCACAGCATGAATGTTTGATATCTGACTCATCCCACCAGAGCGATAGATACAGAAATAAGTAGGGATACGCTGCTTAGGGGCCAATAAAATAATCGATTGACAAATACAATTGAAGGGGTGAGTTTAATCTATTAAACTCATCCTGCCTTGTAGTAGCTTTTATCAGGAAATCTATCCATCTATTTATATAACAAAGCCATATGCCCTTAATGGGAGGTGGCTAGAGTCAAGAGCACACTCACATTCACCAAACATTCATTCCACTTCGCTCTTCCTAACCTGATACAGAACATTGAGCCCACAGCACAACAAGGGGTGAGTTGCTGTGCCATGCAACCCTTCAGCATACACTGGTTTACCCCCTCAGTATCATATGTATCGAAATCACTCATTCTTAACTATCCTTCGCCATTCACATCAATCCCTAGCACACACTTTTGCATCCGTTAGATTAACCGATCTCACATCCAGAGCACATTTCACCTCATGCATCCAACCATATTTGGGCCTTCCTCTCATTTTATTTCCCATCACTTCTGCCCTACATACTCTTTTAGTCAAACTGCCTTCATTCATTCTTTCCATATGTCCAAACCATCTGAGAACATTTTCATCAACCCTCTCAGCAAGCTATCCCACCACACCAGTTCTTCTCCTTGCTCATTCCTTAACCTATACAGACATGTCACTCCACATGAACTAATAAAGATCTTTCACCGGTAGTTAATCTGAAGTTTGGTTACACAACCATTTAAAGTGAATTCTTTTTTTTTTTACCTGTTTTTAAAGTTCAGCATGGGAAAGAGAAGAATCGGCAAATGTCTTGACTTGCTGTTAGCTTGGTAATACTATCACAAATTATTTTGTTTGGTGCTGAGGTGTGTGCCAAATCTCTTAATCTGTCTTTCCTTCCAGGAGCACCACATTGGTTTTTGTTTTTACTTCATTTTACCTGGAAAACGGATGCATTTTTTAAGTTAATATGAAGGTTGGCTACACAACATTTTAAAGTGAATTCTTTATCACCCTTTTTGAAAGTTCAGCATACTTTAAGCAAGAAACACACACTGTTGGAGTTAAACATTTTTCTTTCATCATCTACAGAATAATCTTAAATAGAACACAACATAAAAATAAGAATAACAAAAAGACAGAATGAAAGAGAAGTTGGGATCTTGGCTGGCACCATTAGGATAGAAAATCAATGTGATTGGCTTAATTTTTTACTGTAGATTGGTCTTTAGGCAACTGGGTGTTATTGTAATTTGATCTAATTTCCTTTTAATCACAATGATCATCACCTGTAACCATGAGCTTTGGTTTCTGTGAGTTGATTGTGGTGATGGTCAAGGCCGGTTCAGAGGGTCCGGGCGTTAGTCTGCAGTGCGGAATCTTCAAGTCTCCAGACCTCACGTCACAGAAATTATATTTATAAAACACAGTGGGCGCTTTGAGGAGCAATTTAAACGATAAAGAAGTTTCTAGTTGTTTTTTTTTCATCGTCCAATTCAGGATGTTCCTATAATTACTTGCTGCTGTTTTCCAGTTGTCTCATGAAGAGTTGGAAAGACGGCGAATAAGGCGAGAGCGCAACAAACTGGCGGCAGCCAAATGCCGCAACCGCCGTCGTGAGTTGACTGACACGTTACAAAATGTGAGTGTGCAAATTTTGTCGAAGTGAAAAATAACACAAAAAATAACGCTCACGTGTATGTATCATTAAGAATGTAATACAATAAAAATTACTGTATTTTAATGGTTACAATGATATTTTTTGTAAACTTAATGCAATTTGTTGCATGCATTTGTTTTGGATTAGAGGTCAAATCTGTCCTAAAAAATCCAGCCCGACCCGACTCGGCCCCCAGGTATTAAAGCCCAAACCAGCCCGAGCCTGACAAATTAACTTGATTTTAGGGACCAAGTCAAAGGCAAACCCAAATTTTTCCTTTTTATATGTGAGGCCTTCAGCAAGAGAAATGACCAGACCAGAACTATTGATTGACATTTTAGGACCGACCCGAATTTTGGTTCAGGCCCAGGTCTGGTTCGGGCTCAAGATGTTTTCTCTACTTTGGATACTGACTTTTTGCCAGCCTCAGTGAAAATCCTCCTCCCTCTAGTGGATGGAATTTTTATGCCTGGCCACAAACGTAGAGTTTTTGCTGTTTTTGCACTTGGCCTATGTTGAATTGAAAAAAAGAATGAGCTATTGCAAACATACTTTAGCATCAAAATACTTAATTGTTTTTTTTTTGTGCAACACTGAGATATTTAGTTAAGTGGGTGAAAAATTACTTACGGATATATGCCCTTAGAGAATTAGGGGAGCACTACTGGTTGGAGGATAACTTCCAAAAAATAATTACAGATTAGAATTATGTTATTATGCATTGCACAGCTTTTAAATCCATGTGCCTTTTCTGCAGGCCTTCATTTCCAAGTTAATTGTTTTGTACATTTTAGGAGACGGACCAGCTGGAGGACGAAAAGTCGCGTCTGCAGAAGGAGATTGCTGAGTTGCAAAAGCAAAAAGAAAAATTAGAGCTGGTCCTGGAGGCCCACCGTCCCATCTGCAAGATCCAGGACTCTGACTCCGACTCAGAGGATAGTGTGACACTGTCATCCTTGGCGGGAATCAAGATGGAGCCCGAAGACTTTAGCCAGCCCAGACCTTCACCACCCAAGCACAAGAGAGAGGTGGAGAAACCCAAACCCAGGATCAGCATCCCCACCAAGATGTCCTCCTCGTCCTTATGTTCCTCCTCCGCCCAGGTTGTCAGTCAAGAGTCTGAGTCTCTACACACCCCCGTCCTGACCTCCACCCCGTCCCTCACTCCTTTCACGGCCAGCATGATCTTCACATACCCTCCGGCACCGGTGGATGCACCGCAAATACATCAGGCCCCCATGCAGCCTTGTGGCGTTGCGCACCGCCGCAGCAGTAGCAGCGGTGATCAATCTGATCACTCTTTACACTCGCCCACCATCCTCACGCTGTGACCGATGACATCATTGCAACCGACCATTTCAAACATATTTTTAGTGGCGCATTATTATGTTCCAATTTTTGGGGTTTCTTAAACTTTGGGGGTTAAGGGTAAAGTTTTCTCTTAAATTTCCCTTTTGTTTACCTCTATCTCAATGAGCATAAACTATGATAGAACATGTAAAAAATGGGCATTCTATTTTTACTAATTACATCTTAATTAAAATTGCAATATTAAAAAATTATATGGAGAAAATGCATCCATTCTTTAAATCGGCTCTATGTAGGACTCAAAAATATATTTGCAACATTAAACAGGTTAATCTTCCAGACACTGGCTGTAGCAAATAAAAAATGGATTTCCTTAATTGAGAAACTGTATAGTATCTTACCTGTTTACCTCAGCTAATTGCTCAGTATAAATACCTAACTCTCAAGTAGTCACAGATATTGCTAGAAGCATTACAACAGTTTTAGGAAATATATATCTGGAATAAAAAAAAAAAAATAACTTCTACTTTTTCATGTTAAAATTGCCACAAGAGGGCGACAACGTTTATTGGCTGACATTGTAGCAATACTGTACCCTGAAAAAGGCCAGTGCATTGATTGTGTTAATACAAGGTATTCCTACCAGTCTCAATTCTACAACTAAATATTTCTTTTGTTTTGGAAAAAAGCTGTAACTCAACAAGTGAATTAAGATGCGTACTTTTAAGATGTGCACTTTCTTTCTTGTGGGGTTGAAAAAAAAGCTTTATTCACTATGGTTTTACTTTTGCGTGGGGACTTCTTCTACTATGAAGATTTGAATGGGCCCACAACGTTGGTAGCAAGCACTTAGTAGCTTGTGATTTTTGTTTTAGTGGCACTTTTATTTCTTTCAGCGATACAAGCTATTGGTTTTTGCAGATCATCTTTTGAGGGAATCAAAGCTGGTGATTCTATTTTTAAGAGGCACCCAAATGGCATTGTCAGGAAAAAGTTTATAATGCTCGTATACTTTATGAAGATTTTCTCACCTGTATATTTTATACCTCTCATTTTAACTGTTTTGACAGCGTTTAAGATGAACAATGCATGCAGAATATTTCATCAAAATGTATTTTAATATCTATTTTTTAATGAAAGATTTCAATTCAGGACAATGTCTCTGGTTGTAACATTTTTATAGAAGGGAAAGTTATTTTTTGCAATTATTTTACTTTTTTTCTGATATACCTTTTCATTGACCACTAAGGCTGGGCCGTAGGAGGTAAAAGCGAGCATATTTATTTGCCAGAGGGTATAATATATTTTTGATAACGATGGGCAGTGCCTTACTTTCCAGCTTTGAGCTTTGCATTATTTTAGAGATAATAAAGACTTTCAAAAGGCAACAAATGTCTCTTTTGTCATACTTTGAGCTTACTCAGGGAACTAACTTCAATGCCCTTGTAACCGGCTGGTAACCATGTTAAAGGGACAGTGTGCAATGTTGGGCTTGTTGCTGAAAATAATAATTGGTTACAGTTACCAGTTACTGCATTTAAAAAAGAACTCAGTTACTCCCAAAAGTACTGGCGCCAAAAATATAGCGTGTTACTCTCAGTAACTATCTACGATAGTTACAAATTACTGCAAAGAGTCGGACGCCCTAAAACTGCTTTTAAATACTCACATAATAAAATAGAGGGGAATTTATCAACAAAACTGTGAAAGCAGAGCTTTATCTATCTATCTACCTTGGTCAAATCGCTCAAGAGGGGTGACTGACAGCAAGACAAACACATACAATAACAAAGAAAATAAAAGGAAAATACAGCAAAAAAACACACACAAAAATCTTTGGACCATGGCCAACCCAATTGCCCAAACACCCAAACAAGTTAGGCACCTCGGCACCTAAGTTGGTCATGCTTTCGTCCCTTCAGATTAAATGGGACACCAGAAAGCAGCCACTCGGGTCAGGGTGACTCAACACACTCAGAGAAACTTTCATATTTCTTGGCTTTTGTCATCTCGAGAGCTTGCAAACAATCACTTAGCCGAGCTCAGTAGCCTAGATGGTAAAGCGCCCGCTTTGAGACTGGGAGGTCGCTGGTTCGCGCCTCGGCCGAGTCATACCTAAGACTTATAACATTGGTAAAATGGCGGCGCCCTCTGTTGGCTGCGGCTGCATCGACTCGCTACAACGGGTCATGTGTATCGACATTTCGTTCTGTGTACATTGTTACAAAGAATGACAATACAAAGGAAATTATTATTATTATTATTATTAATTTTGTATCAGGGCTTTGAACCACTCAAATATCTCCTTATCAATTTCTGGGTACTGTCCACGATGTTTTCTTTTTTTTCTGCCGACATGGTGTATTGCAAATATAATTTTACAAATAATGAGACTAAAATTCAGCACATGTTTACCGTAAATTCCGTTCTTAAGTTTTCCCCATTGATTTTTTATTGGTTTGTTGTTCCTGTTTGAGCCACGCCCCCATACCAACACACTGCCTAACATTTGCTACTGGTGACACAACCAAATATGTTCATACAAGCTGACCCCCTGATTTGAGTATTTCATTGCATAGTTGTAATTTCGGCTTGGGGGCGAGTTTATACAATAGGGAGAATATCTCCATGATGAAAAATTCAGTGTTCTCATACTCTGTACTTGGGACAGCGTCACCATAACTGTATTAGGTTAGTTGTACTTTATATGTACCGGTATATATAACACGTCATCTTTTCAAATTTTGTTGCTGAAAGATCGAGATTTGAATGGAAACGTAAACGATACAGGAGTATTCTACAGAAAGAGGTTATTGTATAGCATGATCTGCATCTAATGAATTACAAAGTGATATTAATAACGTGTTACAGTACTCCTTACCGACAAAAATAATTGCATTCCATTGTAACACGTTAGTCCCAACACTGAAACCGCTAAATATCGCTGAATGGTGCCGTGAAAAAAAAGAAGTGCTAAAAAGTACAAAGAAGAAAAGAAACCACAGCAACTTAAGGTGAATAAATCGCACCATTTTCCTTCTTTTTCTTTCAACAGTTTTTCACAAGGGTTTTGGGTACCTATATTAGCAAGGAGTCGGGCAATTATGTCAACTCCTTCTAAGTGAGCTTCATGTTATGTAAAATAAATGCACATTTCTTGACCGATGAGTACTTTTAGAAATGTACGTTTGTATGATGGTTGTATGATTATCATCTATACATTTTTTTAATGAACCAAACATTTTTTACCGCTACTGGATTCCAAATAATGGTTTACTTATCTACAATAACAACAGTTTGAATCAGGAATATACCTATGTTTTAAACCACAAGGCTGTTGATGATGTGAGTTTTTTCACGCCAGAAAATTGGTTGGAGAAAAATGTATTCTTATTGACGTACTGCCCTGTTTAATCAAAAGCATTGAACAAGTATTGGACAAAGTGAATGTGAACAAAACAGTTCTACTAAAAATTTAGGAACGAAAGCGTTTTTCCCCAGGGATTCAGGATCTGGTACTATTATTATCACATGCGTACCAGGGGCTGGGGGCTAAGTGCACCGTCAATGTCGAGGTCTGGCTCATTTTTGAAGAGCGGTAGCACACTTTACAGCGACCAGAGGAAGAATGTGCTGTATATGACTCAACTGGGTGATAGTTAAAGGGTCTGTAAACCGGAATAAGTAGTGCGTGACAATTAATATCATGTGCCTAGGCTCAATAACTGTTAAGAAACGCTGATCCCGGATGAGTGCCAAAGTCCACTCATCTGCATCAACGTGCTTGTTTGTTCGCGAGTGGAGTTTCTGGGACGGCAAATCACATTTTATTTTAAACTGGTTTATCAGAAACAATGACAGACGGAGGAGTGAGGAGGGGAACAAAAGTTAAATCTTGTTGTTTGGAACAACTCTGTAAATATTTAATGTTTTTGCCACAAAGATGGCTACTTTTGTTAAAAAATGACCATAAGAATTGGTCAACTGAAAAAGCAAAATCGGGCTATTTTGTTTTCAACAACTAGATGATAGGTTTATTCGATTTTTAATATTGGACACCTGCAAAGGAGGTCGCATTGGATGACAGTTTGCTATTTTAACTACTATACCTCACTGTTTTTTGTAAAGTTGCTGTTCTTTGATTTGCACACCCTTTAGAGCGGATCTGCTTTTTTGTAACCTAAGAGATTTAGTAAAAAGAAGACTCAGGGGCAAACATTTAAAAGAGATTGGAATTTTTGCAACTTAATGTTTTTTTCGTCCAGTCCTCTCCTGTTATCCTTGCAAGTTCAAATTCACCGACGTATTCGCTCTATTTTCCAGTATATCCTAAACTATAAACATATCAAGGACATCAACCTACTGGAAGGAGTTCAACGTCGGTATACGAAACGTATACCTGGGATGCACAACTTGTCATATCCGGAAAGACTACAAAGACTGAACTTGGACTTTTTGGAGCTCCGCAGAATTCGATTTGATTTAATTTTTGTGTTCAAAGTACTGCATGGAATGATCGATGTGCCTTTTGATCAATTTTTTGAGTTCTGTCGTGTGGTCACAGATATAAGTTACAGGTGCCTAGACCTACCAGCAACTTGCATGGAAACTTTATTTCTTTCAGGATACCAAAAATTTGGAATTTTTTGCCTGACCGGGTTATTAGTGCAAATACGGTGCAAACCTTTAAGCAAAGGTTGGCAGAAATAGATTTGTCAAATTTTCTTAGGGGAGGGGGCCTAAGGTGACCATATTTGGCCATGCTCACTCTCAGCATTAGTTTTTTTTGTCTCATGTTTTGATTAATGTATCCAACAATACCTTCAATAAACTTTTCATTTCGTCTTTCTATCATTAGATAATTGGCTCATATTGAACAAAACGTCCCCAAAATATGGATCAATTGGAAGCACTCTAAATGAGTAGTTGGTGCTCGTTTTGAACAAGCCAAAGTGTTTGCTGCTTTACAGAAATCAACCCAGAAATATGAAATTGATCGGCGTAGTGGATTGGTCCATTTTTTGACCCAATTGAGTTTTGGTGCATACAATTGCTGCTTGTGATTCGCTATCAGGGCTAGTTTATAGCCTGGGGGAAGAGGTCAACACATGTACAAATCCATGGTGTGTGATTTTTCATTGTGCATGTAGCAAAAAGAAAGGGCATCACAACAGCAAGGTGTCATTGTACTGTATTTAAAGCTCTCCAATGCACACACTCATAAAACAGCTCAAACGAGTGCATTGCCAGATGGCATTATTTAACTCAAAAGATTTGCAATTTCACTTACAGATGAATCAAGAGATAAGAGGCCTAAAATATAAACAGTGTGTGAACTCACAAAAAGTTTGGGGTGCTCGTCCTTTAGGTCAGCGTTACTTCAATTTTCTTGGATCAGGCTCAAGTTACTCCAAACGCAAGGAGGTGTTCACAACGTATCAGAGTATTGCAACTGGTAGAGCAACAAATCCTTAGGAATGCATTTAAAAAATGGCATTCAAACGTTTGGTGATCGTCAAGTTAAACACAAACATACAGGATGTGATGAGTGAAAACATCCTTTTTTTTTTTTTAAACAAATTTGCCCCAGCCAAAATATTCTTAAAGGGACACCTCTTAATATATGACCACTAGATGTCACTGTTTTGTGTATCACAACTGAAAATGAGTGCTTCAATGTACAAGGAAGAATAGAAACTACGGTAATCCAATGCGACAAAACCACACCATTTTTTGTTTTTTCACCCCAGTCTTTCACAAGGTATTTGGTTTTGCAAATGCCGGTGGCAGCAAGATTACGGACAATCATGCTAGCTCTTTATAGGTGAGCTTCATGATACGTAAAATACATTTCTTGACCGTCTGAAAAAAAAAATTGTGTTTATGCGATGGTTCATGGATTTATGTTTATCATTGAAATCAATTGTTGTTTTTTATTTTAATAAATATTTTTGTGTGTTTTTTTTAATCACTAGTAGGCACTAAACAATGCAAAATATCCCTTTGAATATAATTTGATGTCACTGACTGTGGAATTTGTTCAATATTGAAAATAAAAATAAAATCTGAAAATGTAAGGGAAAAATTACTTTAATATACCAATTTTAACATTTTCCGACTCACGCCCCCCAAAAATCACGTTTGCTTGAACATAAAACACACACAATATTAGCATTGAAGTATATATTTTTTTCTTTTCTTGCAATGTTGCTTCTGAAGCCCCAAACTTTTTGTGAGTCGTGTAAAGGCTCCTTATTGTTACAGGATTTTGTAAATACAGAGTAGACAAAGAAGATGCAACTCAAAGTCCGTTCAGTTTCTTTAGTGAACCTCATTAACAAAGTATGTGAAAAAGCAGTCAGGCGAGGAGTCTTCCCCAAGTGGTGTACAAAGCCTTTCCATTCGCACTTTGAAAAAAATGTTCAGTCGAGTTTGAGGACAGAACTCTCAACTGTTGCGTTTTGATTCCTCGTAAAACCTGAACGACGTCATATGGCACTCGCATCCTGGTCCTGAGGTGGAGAGTCCATAAAATAGGACGCGTGGTTGGTCGCCAGCGGCAATTTTTTTACCACCTCAGCAGCAAAAATATGGCTCAAGACTGGATTAAAATTGATCTTTAGAATGATTGTTCTTTCCAGTGCAGTAGGAAACAAGCTTTCTTCTACCAGTGTTGTCTAGTCCAGTGTAAGTTGCACCATTCCAGGAAATTTCCCACAAAGAAATGTATAGGACTAAATTAAAAAAAATATTTATTCATGTTTCCCAATTTGTTTGCTCCCAGTAAAAAAAACAACGATGAAGAGGTGTTAAGAGGTGTCTGTGTAGTATCACTTTGGGTTCGTACACCTAATTCAAGCACTTTTTAAGGACTTTCAAAGCCATTTTCTCCAGTACCATCTAAAGAAAGAATTCGGGGTTGATCAGGTACTGTGCAAAACCACAAATATATATTTTCCATTTAGATATGTAATTTTTAATATCGATTGCGCATTACTCATCACACAAATAATTTAGATCTTGAGTTAATCGTGAATATTTTTGTTTTTGAGAAAAAACACCTCCCCATATAGGTGATGGATAAAAAATGACTAAATCCTTAAGCTTACATTTTCAGTTGCAGATATTTTTTTCCATTACAATTTATCACAGGGAAACACTACCTTAATTTTTTTGCATTGCCCATAATTGATACATAATCCTTACACTAATACACATTCCATAGTGCCCTGTTTAGGGGTAGCATGCACCTGTCCTCTTGGACACAACCCGTAGGAGGTGGTGATGCTTCGTAGGACAATGCCGTGCAAACCAATGCCAACTTCAGTTAATCCCAAAGGAAGAAGAATTGCAATGGCAAAGTGAAGCCACAAGAGTTTCAGCGTCATTTTTGAGCAGACATGTTGAGAAACATGGCAACTTTTCAAGCCTTGAAAATACTTGAATTTTTATTTTGCATTTTAAAGGATTTCAAGCTATCCAACACTGAGTGCAGCCGTGTTTAAAATATCTCAAGTTTGTTTCTTGTGTTGTTATGAGACAAAACTTTAAGCCAAATAAACCTTTGCAAATACTGCTGCTAAAAATGTTAAGACTAATTCTAGCATTATGCCCCTGCAATATGGCCAAATGAGAAATCTATTTAAGCATGACAAAAAGACTTCCCATATATGAAATCAATTCCCATAGTTTTCTAAGGGGAAATTTCCCATCTTATCTGCCACCATTCTCCTGACAATTTCCCAGCTCTTTGCTACTCTCGTCCAGTCTATGAGATACATAAATGAGATCCAGTTTTTGGTCCCATTATTATTATTTTCCGGAACAAAAAACACTTAAAAGGGGTCGGGCAGGAGTCGTTAGAAAACCTGTAAAATGGATCTAAATCTGCAGTATCTAGAAACTTCAGTGGAAAAATCCTGAAAAGTTCAGTGATGTGGCACACAAGCGAGACTTGCAGCATTCAAAAGGCTCACAGCGTTGAGTGGAACAACTTGGCTGTGCTCGGAACTGACCACTCAACACCAGTCATGTCAATGTTTTGGAGTAGAGAGGACAGCCATTAGTCACATGGGAAAACGAATGTGTTTTGTTTAACTCCTAATAATCCTTAAAATGCTAAGATAAATACCGCAACAAAAAATGTTACCCCGTCTATGGCATTTCATATTCTTTGTAAGCATTACAAAAAACTTTGGGATTCACGTGGCAGGAATGAATGTGTTGCTGATTGAATATTCAAAGCATGGTGCTGTTTAGTTTTGTGACGTTTTCGTTAAACTCAAATGAGCCTTATTTTTGTCTCATCTAAGTGATGTTGTCGAAAAGTGAATAAAAATGTGAATTCTTGTCCTTGTATGGCTACAACCTGTTAGCAGGTGCAGGAGCTGACGTAGCAATTATGCAAAAATAAATGAAAAATGAAATACAGGGTGGCCTTCCAAATGTTTGAGAGAATCCTGCTATTTGAATAGGGAATCTAAAATTGGTTCAGAAAAAAAGCAGTCCATAAATAATGCAACCTAAACATCCACAAACATGTGTACAGTGGCCCTTCTATATACGAGTTGTTGGAGATGCGAGAAATTGGAGATAGATGTCTTTCAAGCAAAAATCTTACCCGACATACATGAGAAAATCTATGTATGAGAATTTCCAGACGCTACCACTAGAGGGCTGAGTGCTACAGTCTCACTGCAAACATTAGCGCACAATCCTCGCTGCCGGGTACGCTACCTTTCCCGCTTCATTGGAAGCAGGGCTTTAAAGTAATTTTATCATAATTGTTATTCTTAAGTACAGTTATTTATCTATTTAGGGTTAACTTGGATGTTTTTTGGAGGCTGTGAACGGATTAATGAGTTTTCAGTTATATCGTATCTGAAACATGGGCTTAAAATACGAGTTCTTGATACGAGCACAGTCTGGGAATTAATTAATCTCGTATGTAAAGGTATCACTGTGTTTGTGGATGCCAAACCGAGAATGTGCAGTTCACAAAGAAATGAGGCAAAAATTTACAAACATTTAAATGTATAATCTGATGCTTGCATGTACGACATGAATATGCTGAAAAAAGGTAATCTAAAGACTGGTAAACACTTTGGAATTCATAGGAATTGCATGGAATGCTAATATTTCATCACAACAGAATCGGTTAAAAAATGGCAAGGTATCTCTGGAAACGCTGCTACCAAATCTGATATTTTATGCCAGCGAAAATCCTGGTGGAGAGTTTATGTAAATTGTGACTCTTGAGATCACAATTGTTGAGCAGAAAGTAACTAATGAAACTTGAGTGTCACTGTTAAAGGATTCTGACTTGAGGTGAAATCACTGTGTCGAAGTGCTTATTTTGTAATTACACTAGATGATGATTCCAAATGACTACGTCTGAAATCTATAGTAAGCTACACTCCTGTATAAGACACAAATTAAAGGAATACTAAATAAATACTAAAACTAATACCTTATTCATGATTAGTGAGGAAATAAACTATGTGTGATTTAGTGCGTATAGAATCATTCGACAAAAGGATTTCCAGCAGACGGTCACGTGCCAATCTTGGCCATTTGGGGTTCTAACTGTTCCTACCGTGGCCCTTGATTACGTTTAGCCCTCAGCGTTCAAACTCCAAGCCCTTATGGTGGCGTCAGTCGTCCGGTGAGCAAACCAAGTGGAGTTGATCCGGACTACCAACACTTCCTGTACTGGAGCTGCCGTCGCCAACGTCCCGTGAAGCCATGCATGGCAAGGCAAGCTCTGAGGAACCTCCGGGGCTGGAGTCGCTCCGGATGACACACTCCTCCTCCAGGACCAAGCACAGCTCCTTCAGGTCCAGGTTCTCCTTGACCAGGCCATCCTGGGAGCGCTCCAGCTCGGCCAACTTCTTCAGGTAGCCACCCAGGTCCTCACGCATGACTTTGGCTGCGTGCTGGCCGAAGTGCTGCCACTCGCGTGCCAACTTCTTGACTTTGAGCCGGTCGTCATCCAGGAAACAGCATAGGTCACGCAGCTCCACGTTCTCCTCCTGCAGACGCTGGTTGATGACTTTAAGCTCGCGGATCTCCAGCAAGTGGCCTTGGAGCTGTTTGTTGACCTCTTTGATTAGCCTCCCCCGCTGGACCAGCGCTGAGATCTTGTCGGACTCCTCTTTGCGCAGGCGGCCTAGCAGCTCCTCCTTGGAGCAGGCCAGCAGGTCTTCGTCAGACATCTTTGACAGCTCCCGCATCAGGACCTCGCCTTCGTTGCTCATTTTCTTCTTGACTTCAACCCTTGGACAAACGAGAATTTACTGATTTACTAAAATGCAACAGAGTGTATCCAGATCAGGGGTCAACAACGTGGTGTCCACTCGCACAAGGTGGCCCAACCAGGACAGCTGAGTAGCCCGCACACCCATTCTGAAAATAACTAAGCAATTGTGTTTTTCTAGTAAAGTTAGCTTTTTTTGTTAGTATTTGACTATGTTTATTTAACCTTACTTCCAATAATTAATCTGTTGATAACGAAACAACATAGTAATAACATTATAAGTTGTTATTTGAGAAATGCATTTAAAACTGGTAGCCCTCTGTGCTAATTAGTAAAGAATTAGCTCAAAATTAACAATAGGTTGTAGACCTCTGATCTAGAACATTCAGATTCAGATTCAGATTCAGATCTACTTTATTGTCATTCTAGTACACGTGTATACAGAACGAAATGTCGATACATCTGACCCGCACAGTTTCCTCGAATGTACAGATATAAGTAAAAGTTGTATTGTATTATGGCTACGTATAGTATTTTACCATACCATAGTGCCGATAGTGCAAGAGGAGTAGCTAACCAGATGTGCAAAATGGGCATTCAGGTTAACAAGTCAGGTAAACAGTAACATTAACACTGTAACAGTAACGCTGTAAGTACAATAGTGCAGAGAGCAAATGTGCAAGGAGTGGCAAGCTATATTGAGAGGCTGTGTTCCAAAGTGTAAATGACAGCATGGTTGAGTGGACTCAAGTTCCACATAAATCAAACATCTGAGATTGTGAGGTGGACATTAACATCCACATGACTGTGCCAAAGCATTACTTTATAGGACTGGGTTTAAGAATATAAATGCATTTATGTGAAACCTTTTTTATGAAAAACTCTAATCAAATTCATTTGTAAGGCACTCTCTCCCTACCTTATATCATAGACCGTGATCTATACACATTCATAACCTTATAACACATGTATTTTCAAGGTTATTTTTCCAGCATATTTTTTTTGTGGGCTACTTTATGGTATTATTGTATAATACACTCTTTTCACGTATTTCAAAAATATTGCAGTCAGAACTTTTCTGAATAGTACTTATTTCATTCAAATTGCAATGAAGAAAAATTAAAATCTATCATTTAATCAGTTACTTCTCCGAAATTTAAAGTTGAATTAAATGAGCCTTAATCCTGCCCTTAATGTTCGAGAAGAAAAAAAATATTCCAATAATACACAATAAATGAATCACTTTTTAAAATCAAAATTGAATTGATTAGATATTTCTTTCGTGTTATACAACTCTAATACTTAATCAATCTTTTGCAAAACACACAATTCGACCAGTGATTTGTTTTCTAAATAACAAAGGATCGGTTTCCCAAAAAACAGAATTAAAAAAAGACATACTTTTAATCCATCAAAATTTATAATCTCACTTCCAAATTTGCGATAGAAGTCCCAGAATTATGAACAAAACACGACATTGGTCAAAAGAAAGATTCTCACTTCAAGATCATATATAACCCCTATTGATTTTGTCCAAATTGCAACAAGTTACATGGCATTGGGGGACAGGTGCAAGGAGAACATCCAACATTTTGTTCATTAATGTTTATGAAAAGCTTTCATGCTCAAACATTAGAAAGCAGGTTTACTACCAAAAAATGAGCACTTACTGTATGTGTAGGTTCTGGAATACGTTGGTCAACTCACGTGTTTTGGTAAATCTAGCCTTTTTTATGTACTTTAAAACTTGAATAAATATGGGATATTTTTTCAGTAGATAACAGATGAAATTTCCCCAAATCTACAAATGAAGAGGCGTGTGTTGATCGTACTATACCTGAGAAAATGTGAGAGTAAACAGCATTCAATTTGTTTCACAAGCAGGGCAACTGCATTCGCATAGTGAGTCTTCTGCAAGAATTTGTGCTTGACGGCGATGCTCTCGGCTTCCAAGATCATCAGAAGCACCAAAGCAGCAGAAAATCAGCAGCAAACCAGGCCTCCGCCAGCAAGCGAATGGCCGATGAGCTCATTTTCACCTCAAGCCGAAAAAGATGATGAGTGTTATATTCTGAAGGCAGGAACCTGCAAAAACGGCTCACTCCATCCACCGCCGCCTTTTGTCTTTATATTGCTGTTGTTGTTGTAATCCTCCAGGCAACGAAGCAGAACACAGATGTAGAACGTGATGTTAGTTTGGCGGTGGTTGCCACTCGCCATCAACAGACTCACTGGCGTTGGTTGCTGCGCCGAGGTTTTAAAAACGTCAACTTCCTCTCCGTTTTTAGGCGTGTAGGGCGTATAAGAGGAAACAGCTGACAGAATAGTCAACTTGAGCCCGCATAACACCGTTGATGGCCATTATTGTGCTCGACAGTGAACACATCAATGTCCGCCTCCGATAGTCACTTTCACGATTGGGATTCTCCGCCTGTGGCTACACACTATCAAGCTAAACGTTGTAACCGGAAACAGATGCAATGCGCTGTTCAAATTAATTGCGTCCATTCAAATGATTGTCATTGCAGAGCCCTCAAACGTATGCACACGGATATAAAAACACCTGTACTTTTTAGTACTCATTTTATACTTTAAAATTGTTAAAATCAAATATGTTTGAGCGTTTCATTGAGTTCATAACGTTATTATTTTGAAATTTTACCGATATTCCCCGGCATATCCCTATGGTGACCAGTCCCTACACTTCCATCAGGGGTATTCATACACACCATTTGTGATGTCCAGTCAGTGTACGGTAACTCTTGCGGAAAACATCATGAATCATTTGATAATCTCTTTGATTCATTATGCTGTTATGTGAAAAAACAAAAACACATTTTGCATGATGATTACTTTTGCGGGGCAACCACGTTGTTATCGCTTAGAGATGTCCTTACTTTTAAAGGGAAAGCACTGTTTTCTCAATGAAAATAACATGAAACCTATGAGAAATAGAGGGCTCCGAGCTCTGTGCTAAAAACGAAGCCGTGTTACTATTTTTTAGCACAGAGCTCGGAGCCCTCTATACTCCCCATACATTGCCAATTTGTTAAATAACTATTTTAGCTGCAAATGCCTGTTTTTTAAATACAATCTCTACATCTGAAAATTATTTTACAAAAGTCGTTACAGCCGGAAAATACGTTGGTTCAAATGTGCACAGGTATCCACCCATTGAACAAGAACATTTTGTATTTTTAACGCTTTACTGTATCATTCTTCCATGTTTACTGTCATTTCAATGTTTTTATTGAAAAATTCATGAGAAATATAGTGGAGTGAGAAAAAATCTCGAATAATCTGCAATAGAACAAGAAAATTTTACTTTTTTGTATTTGTATTCATATACTATATTTTTCATGCACCTTTACTGTATATTCTAAGTCCAGGGAAAAAACTGTAAAAATAGAGTACATCCATTTGAGACTTCTTGTGATTAAGGCAATACAAATAAACATGACTTGACTTGATATAAAGTAGATGTATAGAAGCTCCTTTCCAGAAACTAAAACTCCAGTGTTCTAAAAGTACATTGTGTTGTTAATTGTGTTAGAAGGCTAATTGAAGATTAAGAAAGCCCTTGTGCATGATAGCACAGCTTAAAACAGTTGAGCTGGTTAGAGAAGCTATAAAACTGACCTTCCTTTGACCTAGTAGAGTATCTGAAGCATCACATTTGTGGGTGCGATTAATCTTTCAGAAGGGCCAGAAAAACAGAAATTTCATGTGAAACTCAACAGTCTTTTTTATATATATAAGAAATGAAGGCTATCTATGTGAGAAGTTGCAAATAAACAGAAGATCTCCTTCAATGTTGTATACTACTCCCCACATAGAGTATCACAATCTTTAACTAGGGGGAGTAGAAAGAGAAGAGGCAAGATGACGGTACATTAGAGTCTCTAGTTTTGAGAAATAGACAACTTACAGGTCCTCAACTACCAGCTGGGTTAAATACTAGTACCTGCAAATCAGTGTAAACATCTACAGTGAAAAAAGGCGATTCAAAGATGCTGTCCTTCGAGGCAGGGTGGCAAAAAATATGACACTGGCCAATAAAATGGAAGACATTCACATGGCAAAAGAGCCCAGACATTGGACAACTCATTTGATCAATAAAAGTATCACTTTTTCATGGAAAACACAAAATTGTCTGGGTGACCCAAAACTTTTAATCACTAGTGTATTTGTGAATTTAGCCTTTGTGTTGCTCTTTTTGAAGCTCTTAATTGATCAAATATCGTGAATAATTATGACAAAATTAATACTGTACGGTTGTTTGTAAAAACAGGTCGTACGTTGACTGCAAAATTACCAATGGAAGTACCTAGGAAATACCAGGGAAAGCAGCACTCCTTCCTCTGGGATCTTCCCAGCTGAATGACACCAAAAAGAGAAACATGCACGTCAGTGAAAGTCTGTACGTGACAGCATGTCTGTAACCCCACACCCGTTCTATTCAATAGCTTTGTGCTGAGGCATTCACACAGACATCCTTCCGCCCTGTGTCCCACCTCCATTGTTGCATAGAAACCGGGACAATGCAGGGTGTTAACTCCATGGTGACACCATCAGTGTGTCATTTGAGTTTTATACTGAAAAATAAATGTGCAGCAGGGATTTGACAGGCGGATTTCCCTCCCCCACCATCTCGTCGCCTCCTTTCCTCGTGGAGTAACACCGAAAGGACACATGCAAAGAACGCAGGAAAAGGGTGGATGTGATCAGGGATTTATGGGGATTTATTTAGATTAATCACGAGCGGGGGAGGAGATTGTGTATTTCATGCAGTAAGCTCAAGTAAGAGCAGATGTGATCTGGTTTATTTTAAGAAAGTAAGAAATAATTAATAGGCAAATCTGCCACTGTCAGTCATCCTTAGCAGTTGCCAGGCGGACGTTTTAGTGGCCTGTCAGATTCAGAAGTTTTGCTGAGTTCCTTTATGTTGTATCTCGTCAACCGTGTTTAAAAAAAGCAAGGAAAAAGTTTGCATTGGAAGTCTATTTAGTTTGAATGGTTGATCTATAGTTGCACACTTGCCAAACTTATCAACTATGAATTGAGTGAAAAAAGGATTATTTGTGTACATATGTGTGTGTGTGAGTGTATGGTTTTCATTTAGATGAACAGACAGACAGACAGACAGACAGGTCGCTACTATGCCCAATTTGTGTGGGATTCTTTTAAGCAACTAGTGGCAAATCAGGTTTTTTAAAATAACAAATCTAATAAATTTAGCATAGATTATATATCTAAAAAATATGAGTGGGACAAAGTTTTTTTTTTAAAAACCGCAAAAATAAACACTATTATGTAAAGTACTTTGCTTATTATGTAAGGAAGTAGTGAGTGAGTGTCGATTTGAACAGAAGTTCCATACTTGTAAAGAAGCCCGTGCATTATGTCATGACTTATGGGGACAGTGTGTATTATCTGACCCCTAAATGTCACTGTATAATGTAGTGCCATTAAAAACGAGTGCTAAAACATACAAGGAAGAATATAAACGATAGAGATGCAAAGTGACAAAACTGCACCATTTTACCTCCCATTTTTCTACTGGGCCTTTTTGAGGTTATTGAATACGTGTAGCTGCAAGATGTGAAAAAAAATTGGATTTGAAATATGTTATTCTGTTACTGATACGATTGAGAATGGGTTTGTATTATTATGGAAAGAGATTATTGTTGTTGGAATATATGACACTGAGAAATTTAAATCAAATCCAAAAGTAACCTTGATTGTCGATCTTATTATAGTTGTAGCTACATTTTACATTCCTAAGTGCAAATTCACAAGCAGAAAAATGTGTTTTATCACTTTTGAATGATAAATAAAACAATATTATTTGTCCATCAAGCTTTCCCCCAACCAAAACGCCATTAAAACTAATAATATTTGTAAACATTTCTGTATTTTTATGTAACTTGAGTTCTCTCTCCTGGCATGTTTATTTATTTTTCTCCGAAT
Source organism: Urocampus carinirostris (assembly GCF_059441175.1). NCBI lineage: Eukaryota > Metazoa > Chordata > Actinopteri > Syngnathiformes > Syngnathidae > Urocampus > Urocampus carinirostris. The sequence goes on from NC_142357.1 coordinate 17,039,537, forward strand.
TTTGTTCGTTGATATTTATTTGTACAATTAGTTAAGCAATGCAAGTGTTGTAAAGAAGTGTGTATGCGTTTTGTTTATTAAATCATTAAACAAAACTGTAGCAGCAAGATAGCAGACCAATTATGTCAGCTCCCTTTAGATGAGGCTCATGTTATGTGTACCGGTAATTAATGCTCATCTCTTGAGTATTTTGTAAAAATGAAAATAGATATGATAATTCATATATTTTTTTCATCTTATAATTCTATGTTGTAGTTTTTTAATTGATTAAGTTGTTTAATCACTTGGATGCGCAAAATAATACACACTGACTGTCCCTTTAACCAGACGGATTAAAGTACACCATCAAGAGTGTGCTCTTTCCTGTGAGGTCAACCGGAAGTGGGCGTGTATGTGTGACGGCTGTTGTTGACATATTTACACAGAAGGTTTCTTCACCATGTGAAATTTTTCGAACGAATTAACTTATAAGCTTACATTTTATACCATACGTTTAACTTGTGCTGTGGTTTTCTTATTTATTTGTTATGATTGAGTAGGTGTTTTCTGTCCTTGCGTTTTACGAAGCGATTTAGGCTACTACAAGAAGCTAGCAAATAGCACTAGCAGGCCAAGTTAAGATATTTCCGAAAACATGTCACTGGAATTTATTGCTTGACGGTGATTGGCTGGAGACGAAAACAAGGTAATGTATTATTAAAGCTGAAAATCTAACTCTTAGTTAATCAAGTTAACGAGCTATCATGAGTTACTAAACATCAACAAAGGAGTCTTGTGTTGCGTTTAGGGACGATCTAAAAGCAGAAATGTAGTCACACATCTAAGCAAAGTGTATCTGTATTCTCTCACTGCTATAATTTTTTGTTAGTGTATCCTTCATAGTATTATTTTCCGTCTGCCCTCATGTGCATCCACCCAGTTTAATTTACACTGCTGTAAATAATCTGATCTCTATAGCTTTGCATGATTTACCTTAGTATTTGTTGATATATTGTGTTGAAGCAGATGTCTGTAGAGCTGGATGTGTTTGTGGGTAACACTACTATCATGGACGAGGAGGTATACCAACTCTGGTTGGATGGATATACAGGTATTGCATACCACATGATTCATCCATTCATACTATAGCAGGCATGTCCAATATACAGCCCGTGGGAGGATTTTATCCGGCCTGCCGTAATATTCACAGTACGTCAAAACAGTCTCTATCTCATTTCTATCAAAAGTTATGATTTTTTTTTTATTAAATACAAACCAAATGCTCCTTTTTGCTGCTAGAGGACCGTAAAGGTGCAAAAGAGCTCATGTGCAGCAAAAGTCCATGTTTGGGACTACCTATCTTTATATCTTTGTGAAAAGGTGCTCTCTGTGATGAACAATGATAAAGAAAGCAATGCTCAAGCTTAACATACAAAGACTTGAATGACAATGTTAAATGTGCTGCTACTCAGGCGTTGACACCTGATATTGATGCGCTTGTAAAAACATTAAGATACCAAGATCATTAAATTTAAGGCTTATGTTAAAGACAATGTTGTGCTGTATTTTCTCAGCTTCAGTAGGCCCAACCTAGTAGTTATATCTGTTATTATTACCCTTTCATTGCTAAAACTCTTATTTTGAATTTTCTTTTTTATTCATTTCAAAGCAATATGACAATTGCGACTGGTATAATTTTCTTCATAGCTCCGACTTGAGTTTTTTTTCAGTGTTGTGAATTGGTTCAGATGTAAAGCTAAATGTATTCATCAGTAAAATAAACACTAACAGATTTAATGACAACCAGTAAAATCATATTTTGTAAAATACATTGTGCTTAGAAAAGGTAAATTTTTATCCGTGATTATAATTTGTAAGGTAGGCTACAAATGTAGGCTGAATGATGTAGTACTGAAGAACAAAGCTAAATATTTGGCATTTACACTTTTTACTGATACGGCCCACCTGAGAATACAACATCTGGATCCGGCCCCCAACAAAACTGAGTTTGACATGGCTGTACTATAGTAAGACAATACACACATTGAAACGTTCATGCATAAACTAAAGACATGTTCAAGACACAAAACTATATGGTTGTTTCAACAGTGGTAACTATTCATGTTTGTGTTCTGGAGCAGTCAGCGATGCAGTGAAGGTCCGTATGGAGGGTGGAGTTCTGGACGAGTGCGAAGCGAGCGGAGACGTGCTCCTAAGCGATACCATGGACCAGTACAGAACATTCCAAATGTGTGAGCGCCTACTACATAGTCCTTCTAAATTGGCCAACCAGCTACTTTTCCAGATCCCGCCACATCGCCAAGCAATGCTCATCGAGAGGTAATTCACTTTTTCTACTTGAACACTTTGCCTTGCAATATGTGGCGATTCTCCTGTAACGGGCTTTTGACCCACCCACCTGTTAAACTATTGAAAACTCGTGAATCCACACAAGATCTGTGACAGATTGAATTGTGAGGATAATCCGTGTAGATTTTTTTTTGATAATTTCAGATAGTTTAGTTCTCCCCGTGCCTGTGTGTTTTTTCTTCAGGCACTCTGGTGCATCCAACATTCCAAAAACATGCATACAAGGTTCGGTGACACCAAATCCTTCATATATGTGGATGTGTGTTTCAGTAGTTGTATATCTCTTTGTGTCCTGTGTTTGCCTGGCAATCATTCCAGGGTTTTCCCTGCGCACTGTGCCCAATGTCAGGTGGGATGGGCTCCAGCAACCTTAGTGGGGATAAGCAGTTGGGAAAATCAATGAATGATATAGTTTAGTGGGATTAAAGTCAAGTTCTTTTGTGTTTTAACTTAAGATATTACGACTTTGATGATGCATTTGTGCGTGAAGTTCTTGGCAAGAAACTCTCAAAAGGAACAAAGAAAGACTTGGATGACATCAGTTCCAAGACAGGCGTAACTCTGAAAAGCTGCAGACGACAGGTAATGGCATCATTTATCTGCACTAACGTTTCAATTTGATGCCATTTGTGATGTTTTCCTTTTTATTATATGCAAACCTTTCCGCACTTTTAAACAATATCCACGCACTCAGAATGTGTCAATCATTTCCTCTGGTTGTAGTTTGACAACTTCAAGCGTGTTTTTAAAGTGGTGGAAGAGCTAAAAGGCCCTCTAGTGGAGAACATACGCCAGCACTTCCTTCTCTCTGACAAGCTTGCAAGGTAACAAACAGAGCAGCAATCAAGGCGTTGACTTTAAGAACTGAATGATTGGTAATATTCTTTTTTTATGTGGCTGACCTCAAAGAATTGTGTTATTTTTAACAATATTCTGTTCTTTAGGATACTGACACCAAAGAAAACAACTGTGCGCTAACTGCATTCTTGGCCCGTTTCAGAGACTACGCTGCCATCGTCTTCTTTGCCAACAATCGCTTTGAGACGGGGAAAAGAAAATTACAGTATCTAACGTTTCAAGATTTTGCTTTTTGTGCTGGGCAGCTTATCAACAACTGGACAGTTGGAGCTGTTGGTGAGAGAGTGAACTTTTTTCCTATACCCGCTCATTTGTATTTAGAAAAACACCTTAAAACATCAATTGTTCCGTATAAAGCTCGGTAATACAAGACTTATATAATTTAAGGTTTTGTCATTGACCACCTTAATCGGAACAGACGTACAGAACAAACACAAATTCTTACATGCAAGCTAAACTAAAATACAAAATACTTCCCATGTGAGCTCTTCTAATATGGTGAAACGTGACCCATTTTTGTGTTTTTGTTGTATTAGAAGCTGCGTATATATTCTGACTTATTTTGAAGTGACTCCAGCATCTTATTTTCTAATTTGCAAATGGCAAAGCAAACAGACAAAACTCTCTGTGGGCCTTTCGTCACACTCAGAAGTTTTTCCAACAGTTGGGAAGTTGTCGACATTCCCCAGAAAAAAAGAAGAAAAGTCTCCAGTCATAAAAGCATATTAATAGTTGAAATTGGATATATTGAAACCCCATTTATTCATTATAGATACCATGGTAGAAGACATGGATGTAGACCTGGACAAAGAATTCCTCCAAGAGCTGAAAGAACTCAAGATTTTAATTTCTGACAAAGATTTACTGGATCAACATAAAAGGTTTAGCACACAAGCTCATGCATGTACACACACTAAAATTCACCTGCATAGTCTTCATAATCTGTCTTCTGTCTCCAGTCTCGTCTGCACAGCCCTCAGGGGGAAAACTAGAGCCTTTCCTGAGATGGAGGCCAATTTTAAGGTGAAAAAGTGTCATCGTAAACGTTATTACAACCTTTGTGTTTATTCATGCAAAAAAAAAAAATGTCCAAACAGTATAGTATGTGGATTTCTACCAGCATATTTATTCACTCAGGGCCAAAACATAACCCTTCAGTGCACTTAGACATAAAGTCGGTAGGTGCCCCCTGATCCAATTTAAACGTTTTTTATATACTAATAAGCCTCTGCTGTGGCTCCTATGTAAGTAAATAGGAGTAAAGTACCTTAAGCAGTCTGTGTGTTATTTCCTTCTACAGAGGTTTTGGCCCTGTGTGGCCACTCACTTTTACAGATTTGTTTTGTACTTCACTGGGCCTTTCAATTATATGGCAAATTATTGTTTGGGCACCATTCAATGGGCCTTAAACATCCTTTTAGTCTACTTTAGACATTTCACAAATGTACACATTGAGCCTATAATAACCAGTGTCCTTGTAAATTATTGAATTTTTGTGTTGTTTTCAAAGTTTAAAAAGTCTTTTAAATTTGGGTGAAGTGATTGTAAATGCTTGAAATTGTAGCCATGCTACTCGGCAGTCTGACTCATTATACCCTGGATGAAATGACTAAAAATAAAATGTCTACTAATAAAGGACATGGACACTGATTTCCGGTGGCTGCGCTATGCCATTGCAGTTTACAAGGATAAGTCTGGCATGAATCAATCCACATCTCTATGGTTTGATGTCGTTGGGTGCTGTCAGCTGGAGTAAGAACAAGAAAATTTGATACAACATGGACCAAACAGAGATGGCAACAAACACTTTTGGGACACAGAAACAACAACAACAATTTATTTTATATGCCACATTCAGTAAATAATAGCTCCTTGTTTAATATTGGCTCAAGTTTTTTCAGGTTTGCTGGTTCTTTTTGCTACCGGCAGCACTTAGTGACCTCAAACAAAAAGCCTATGAATTGATTCACACTGAATTTTTTTCTTATGATTGAACTGGAGAAATCGAAAAACTGACTATGAAAGTCTTTTTATAGTGCTTGAATTTGGCAATTAAAAAAATGTACAAAATCTGATCAACAGATTCAAATAAGCAACCCAAAACACTACAATCAAATGATTCCACTTTACAGTTGCCATCTTTGATAATTTTTTTTAGATTGTTTTTAGACTTAATTACTGAATTCTCTCCAAGTCATTCCTCTTATTTTAAAATGTTTTTCTTGTAGAACCTTGGCATTTCCGATGTGCAAATGAAAATTATTTTCCTCTTGGTAGAATCTTTCCAGAGGCCTTGTGAACATTGCAGCCAAGTTAACCAACACCAAAGATGTACGCGATTTTTTTATTGACATTGTGGAAAAGGTTTGTAGTTTTTAACCAATGGCAGACAAAACCAGGACTGTGAGGTATTTAATTTGATATAACAACCTCTCTCTCTTTCTTTCAGTTTATTGAGCCGTGTCGCTCGGACCGATGGACGGCCGCCGACACCAAGCTTTACCTGACTCACTACAGCAACTCGGCACACATACTGGACACATTTAAGTGAGTTTTACGCCTGCCAGCATCTCATATGAAAACAGTCAGCATATTATACAAAACCACATGTCCGTTATGAATTTAAGCTTTAATTTGAAATTTTTAAAAACACACAGAGGGACACTATGACTAGAGTGGCACTAAATCAACGTTTTTTCAAAGTAACCCTTTGAAATATAATTAAACATTTTTGGCTGGCTGGATTAAAACACCTGGCGGGGTGCATGTGGTCCATGGGCTGCAGTTTGCTCACCCCAGTTCTAAAGTATATTTTAGTCTTGTGAATACTTCGGATGTCCTAATATCTAGGTACTTTATTATCATAATATAAACAATAGCAGTGAAAAAACAGTTTACCAGAATTTTTATTTAGAATGTCTTGTCAACTTAATAGTTATTAAGCTAGGTCATAATTTCACTGATACAGCAATTAATTTTAAAGGCACATTGTACTCTTGAAAGACTAAATATACCTAACCGAAATTAGGATACATCCTTTGTAATCCACACACGCGTTGTATGACTCGGCCTATAGCTGTTCAACTGTAGCCAACATGCAGGTCTTGATCCCCTGCTGGGAGAGCCACCATTAAAACTGACTACTTTGGTCAACATAACAAAGTCAGATAAACACTTGAGCTCTGCCATTTGGGCCTCAGCCATCAAGTCGTGCGTCACCTTGTCTCACCCTTCATTCCTCAAACTGGCTATAGAAGAACTTTAAAGGTTTTGTAATCTGGAACGTGGACCACCTACGATCAGCTCCATTTTAGTAGAAAGGACAAGAGATCATGGTAAAAGTTGAACCTCTATATCAGGGGTGGGCAAACCTTTTGAGTCGTGGGCCGCACTGGGTTTGAAAATTTGGCAGTGGGTCTGTCTTTATTGTCCTTTAAAACAATTTAGTGAACATTGTTTACATCGAAATTAGACGTGGCACCCCAGGATAAACATGCAATTAAGACTTGAAAGCGGAAAGAAAGATAAAAGAGAATTTTAGGATAAATACTCAAAATATTTACAATTTTCTGCTTAAAGACTGGCTGAAGTTGTAAGTGCATCAAAACAAAAGTGCACTAAATTCGAAAAATGTAATGAAAAACTCTAAATGCAATAGTTCTAGCTTAAGTGTGTATTTATTTTTTTGCAAAACGTTTTATAGATATAGTGATAAACAGTTAAATACTTAATAATAGTTAATAATAATAAAATAATATAAGTACTAATAGTAAGAAAAAAAAACAGCAAGTCCTGAATAATGCTTGGGTCACTGGGGACACAAGTGGTACCAAAAAGAAATGTTTTAATCAGTAAGATTTTTTTCTCTTAATATATTGTGTTTATCGTTGTATCATTTTTGTTTGGTGGGCCGGATTAAAAAGCCCGATGGGCCATATGCATCCCCTGAGCCGTAGTTTGCCCACCACTGCTCTTTATTAAAATATTCATTGCAGAGCCACTGCGCATAGGTCTAATTTTGACATTCATTAACATGGAGAGTATATTATCGATAGTATATGCTAGTGGGATCATTTTATGCAGATTGTCAACATGACAAGCTGGGTCAATTGTGTTAAAAAAGTCTGATATGAAAAACAAACATAAGACAATATATAAGCTGATTAGTATCAATGTTTAGGTTGGGGGTCGCTTCCTTGTGGTTCTTTGGCACTTTTTCAAAAAATTTTGATAATGGAAAGATTATGTATTTTCCGGGTTATAAGGCGCACCCCCCAAAAATAGGTTTTGTCCTATATTTTCCATACATAAGGCGCACCGGACTATAAGGCGCTACAGTGGGAATGTCAACAAAACAGTCAGATAGTTCAGTCAAACATATTAACCCCTTAACATTCCGACTGCTCGCAAAGAAGCAAATACGTGTCTCTTCACGTAAGGACATGGAGTCAGTACGATGTCACCAATTAGTCAAATGCATCATTCCACATATCATTAGGAAAGTTAAACTCTTGGGATTCAAGAAATGTCAACCATTTCTTAGTTTCTAATTTATTTTTCACTGGCAACTGTGTGGACAGAAAAGTCAGAATTTCATTGTGCAGGGAATCAAGGTATTTACTGTGCATATGACAATAAACACTTTGAATTTAATTGAATTGAATTTGAAAATAGACTCATCACAGAAACATCAAAATCAGTCCTCTTACATCCGTGAGTGTAGTAAACCTTACCGTGTAAAATATTTACACACTCCAAAACACGCAATGATGCCAACAAATAAAAATTAATATCCGCCGAGAAGCATCTGCATCGATAGACTTCGCTCGTGGCTAGCTGTCTGTTTTGCCACATAATTCCTGTTTACAAATACAGGCTAGTAAAACATTTTTATTCCATGCCATAGAGCAGGGGTGGTGAACACGCGGCTCTAGAGTCGCATGCGGCTCTTTCCCTCATTATGTTTTCTATATACTGTGGATCTTTGCCTCGTCTCATGTTTTTTCCCCTCTTAAAACACACTTGAATCCATCAGAGTTAATAACAAATAATAAATAATATTTTGAAATTAATTTGGTAGATTTGTTGTTTTTATGCTGCTCCGGACTCATAACTGACTGCCAATCTGCGTAGGTTATGGCTAATGCGGGTCAGTGTGGCTCTTTGACTCTCACGGTTAAAAATTTCGGCTCTTTGTGTCAAACTTGTTCGCCAGCCCTGCCGTAGAGCAACTTAACGTGTGATTCACATTCATCTTTTTCGGCCAATTGCAGTTTTTGTTTTGCCCTGCTTTAGCCTACGCAAGCCTGGAAATGCTAAAAAGGACCTGCCTTCTTTGCCCCCGAATAACTTAAGCAAATAGTGACCGAGTCAAATGATGATTGACACATTGGTGGGGGGATTTTTTAAGGGTTATTGTTCTATTATCTTTATTAATTATCCATTATCCGTTATCGGTCAGTTCATAATACGCTAATTGGTATAATGGCGGCGCCCTTTGTTGGCTGCGGCTGCATCGACTCGCTACAACGGGTCAGGTGTATCGACATTTCGTTCTGTGTACATTGTTACAAAGAATGACAATACAAAGGAAATTATTATTATTATTATTACAAAGCCAAGGAGCCGGGACACTTACTCTCAGCCAGAAGGCCGAGCTAAGGTCCTAGCCTCAATGCCTTGCTGCGATCATTGTAAATGCACCGTTCCCGGAGGTACTGCAATACCGGGCCGATGCGTGGAGTGGACTGAGCAAGCTCTTATTCCATCTCTGGATTGCAAAAATCAATCGTCACATGCTGACACGTTTAGGTTTTTAAATGAAACACCGGTCTATATATATCCCAGCATACGGACTACTTCGCCTACGGGGGAAAATCTAGTCGGCGGCTGCTTGTCTTAGTTGCATGACCTTGCGACTCAATATCAACCCTTATATAAGGCGCTCTGTATTATAAGGCGCATGGTCAGCTTTTGAAAAAAATGAAAGCTTTTATGGTTTCAATAAGAGGAAAAACACGACACAAACATTCTTAATGTTTTCCAATGAATGAACCGTTTATATATACAATATGTGTTGAAAATGTTTGAAAATTAATTCCCAGCACCAGTATGTTTTTTTTTAAGCTTAGATTATCACGTGTCCCTAAACTAATACTCAACATTTTTCTCATTGTTATTCACAGGGGTTCAGGTGGTGAATACAGGTTATTAATTTTGGTTAATAATTTATTTTTTTCTTTTACCATTGTTAATCTCTTCTACTATATTTTCTATCTTGTTTTTTTTAGAAAAATAACTAGAAATTATTTGTTTTAATGTGCTATAATTGTGTTTTGAAAAATGTATCTTATGACTTTTGCAGCACAGTCTTAAAACCCACCAACCCACTAACTCGTAAACAGTGGAATAAAGCAAAAATACTGAACAATGGCATGCCTTTTTACTAAGCTAAATAAAATTGGTCAATTTTCTGCAGCACACTAGACAAGGACTCACAGCACATTGGTTGAAAAACACTAAAATAGAATTTACAACAATACTCGGGGTCATATATTTTCTATTCCTTGTGGGTACGCCAACAATTACTTCTCTTGTCTTTTAGTAAAGTTCAGCACTGTGAAGCATGTTGAGACTTAATTCAGTTTCGTGCAACACTGTTATTTTTAAATTTAAATCTAAATCAAAAAACATAGGGACAACGTTTGGGTGTTTTTTTTTTTTTTTACGAGAACAGAGCAAACTAAACACTTTGGTTAAATTCTGAATCGTACGACCTCGTTCAACTTTAGAGGCTCCACACAAGTTTGTTTTTCATATAAACATTCCGAAAAGGAATCCAGCTCAGGTCTGGACTTCTACGCACCTAACAAAGAGATATTCATAGGGAAACGGTTACGTTGCTGACTGGACAAAAAAAAATCTCTCTTGCCTTACTAGGAAATATTTTTTTCTAGGAAATGACTGTTTCTTGAGTTTGGATGTGGAGCTGATTACCATTTCTCTCTTTGTGTTTGTGTGCATCTTTGTCCTTCCCTGTTTGTTTTTGCATATCAGACACCAAGTTGTGTGGGACAGATACATGGGCGTCATCAAAAGCTGCATCTTCCAAATGTATCACGACTGAGCAGCCACTTCATTTTTCTCCCCCAACTGTAATCTCCCGTATGAAACACCTTTTGAATATAATCATTCCGTATTCTCGAATCGAGATAATGTTCATGTCAATGAACGCTGTGACGCGTTTCCATACTCTGACTTTTTAGTTCCCCTTCATTCTTCTCTCTTAAGCCTCTCCAACTTTGATATCATGACTTCAAACAGCTTTTCTGCTTGTCTTTTTCTCCCCCTCTGACGGCTTTGTAAATAAAAATGCAGATTTACTGTATATCAAGACGTCATCCTGTTTTATGTTGTTTCTCCAAGTAGAGAGTTGTCTACCTCCTGGCTTTGTAAAAGAGCGATATTATTGTTAAATCAGCCCACACGGGAAAATTTAGGGACCCTTGATGGAGATGAGAGCCAAAACCATAAACAACGCTCATGCAAAAATGAAAAGTGACAGCAGATGAAGACAGTCTTCAGTGTTGTGATTTAATTCTGAGAATTGTGTGTGTGCGTGTATGTGTGTGGTCAGGTGAGCAAGGGAGCATGCAGGGGGATGCACAGTTGTTCCACGTAGGCGGGGGGCGGGGGATTGACAGTGCGATTTTTAACAAAGTTTTCCTGTAATGACAGCTGCCGCCACCCACAAACACACACACATTTAAAAGACACAATTTTCAGCAGTTGGTGTTATTTTGGCAACACAAACTATGTCTACTCTAACCCGGGAGGGCTTCATGCAAACCACCTGTGTCCACTTCGCATTTTTATTAGTTTTAAACCACTTAAGCTGTCTTAATGCAGATGTAATTACATTTTAAAGGAATGAGGATTTTTGACACATTGCCATTTCCAAATAATGGGATTTAAAGTATTTGTAATAACTTGCTTACATAAGTTTACTAATTGACTGGACTGAACAATTGAACCCTATAAAATCACATGTTTTAAATAATTTCTATTTATAGGATTTAACTATGCAATTTTACAAAACAGTTAATTGTTTTGTAAAAACATACTGTCATAACCTTCTGGACATGGTTGTAATTTCATGAAATTTGATTTTACCAACCCGCGGCCCTACTGAGGATAAGCAGTGCAGATAATGACTGGATGGATGATTTTGCTATTAAGGCATTTGTTGCGTTATTGCACTTTTGCTTTTAAACTTAGAGTTGCCCTTTACGGACTACAAAGAGGCCTTACGTTTCAGTTTAGAAAGTAAAACCTCAAGTACTTAAGATCTCTCGGCGGTAAGGGCCCGGTCACACAGCCGTTTGCGTCTGTATCGCGGCTGAATCACGACCAGAAATTTCTGCCCGTGAAGCAGACGCTGTTGCCCGCGTTGAGATCGCGATATAGACGAGATACAGCCGTGCTTTTCACGCGGCAAGAAATTCACACGCGGTTGGCCGCGCGAAAAAGTTTTGCGCTGCTCAAAACTTTAGACCACGGGTAACCGCGGGCGGCAGACGTGGTACAGACGCGGATATGACGCGGTACAGACGCGGAAGGACGTGCTACCGCCGCGGCTAGGGCGCGGTTACACGCGGGTAGGACGCGGAATTTTAGCGGGCTGAATCACGTGAATTAGCGTGTGTAACGCGTGTGACGGTCAAACGCCTTTCTCCGCGTATATTCAGCGCGATTTGCCGAGCACACGTCAGTTGTGCTCGAGACGTCAAGGGGTGAACATGGATCCCCGTCACCGTAGTGACCTCGTCTTAATCCATTTTTATTTCTTGACATTTCTTTTCATTTCATAACAAGATAATAAAATAAAAATGAAAAACTATTACAATAATAACATATTGGCTTCTTCTTCGGTGCCATAGCTTGAAATCTTGATATTCACGGGACTGTGTCTTGAGCGATCATGATTTCTACAGCCCGGCTCGGCAGCTTTTATACCCGTGGTCCACACGCGGAAAGGACGTGGAACTGACGCGATGAGGAAGCGGAACAGCCGCCGGCGTCTGTTTCGCGGGCATACCACGGATGAACAGCGGGTTGGCCAAGTTTGCGCATTTTCCACTGCGGGCAACAGCGTCTGCTTCACGGGCAGAAATTTCTGGCCGTGATTCAGCCGCGATACAGACGCAAACGGCTGTGTGACCGGGCCCTAAGGACAATAACTACAGCAAATTGTCTCTATTTTCACTCCTTCCAAATGTTTGATTTTCATTTCATATAGATTCAACAAAAGGGAGGCACATAAACAAAGTAGTCTAGAGAGGATCCAGTGACGTGTACCGAGGTTTCCGTCTGGTGAGGCACAGTCCAATTTGCAAAAAAGTCAACTTACATCGGCAGAGCAACAAATAAATATAAACTGTTGCATAGAACAAACCCAAAACACTTTTATTATCTTACCTTAACTCAAATGAAGTCAATACGCTCTTCCTTTTGAATAAAAGCATCAATGGTTTGGTTAACCACCATTATGAAAAAAAGACCATGCAACCACATTTTGGGGGATAAGTTGTCTTGCTGTTAGCTTGCTAATATTATCACTAATTCTTTAGTTAGGGGCTGAAGTGTGCGCCGATTCAGAATTATTCATCTCACTATCGCCGTCTTCCATGGCCAAGAAGAATTGCCTGCCTCACTCTGGAGCTGCAGATGCTCAGCACAGTAATAAGTATAATTATTGTATTGATAGTTTTCACAATATAATGTAAAAATTCAGCGATTTTGAATAGAAAACCTAAAAAGGATAAAGTTAAATGATAAAAAACTTTAACATAGAATAAATACAATCATTCAGTATATTTTCAATCTTTTATTTCCATAATGACAGGTTTCCTACAACTGCACGGCTCTTATAAACAATTTTCTTTAGATGCTATGTAGCCTAAATAATATAAAATGGTATCACATCACACAAAACCACTTTTGGCGTTTTTCTGCTTTTAACCTCATAACTATATAAACAGAAAATTATCTTTTAATTTAACTATGACTCTTTGAGGTGTAAAACGACACCATTGGTTCTTGAATGGTGAGTTACTGTTGTATTTTACCTCAAAGTACACTTTATTTATATACATTTTGATCGATTCATTATAAGTGACAGTGTTTATTATTTAGCGCCTTTAACTGGTAAAAAATACTTTGTTCCAAAAAACAAAAACAAAATCGATTTAGATAATAAGCAAAAATAAATGAACTGTCTTATAAACGTGCATTTTTTTCAAAAGAGTCGTTGGTTAAGAAGTTGTTTGCGTTTTCTTACTTAACAGAATTACTTGGAGCTGACATGATTGTCAACCACCTTGCTGCTACCGGGTTTAGGAGGGTTAAAATGTAATCCGATAGTCATTAGTTACCTGTTGAAAAATGTTATACGTAATCTTATCCGAATACTGCAATTTTAAAGTAAGGTAACTGGTTTACTTTTTGATTACTCCAACACTGAATATGCAAAATAAACAATATGAATAAAATTACTTAATTTTGTTTAACATAAATGAACAATGTAACATTGAAAAAGAATTGGAGGAAATCAAGGTTAGGTAGGTAGTTGCTTGTGCTCAAAGTGCTAAAATTTTAACCACATGTGCTCTGTTTTAGTTTACATTAAGAGGACATTAAGAACCCAATATTGCAATTACACACCAAGTGTTTTTACATTCTTGGTGGCTTATGCCAAACCTCTTGAAAGTATTCAGATTAACAAGCAAATCATACAGCATAAAAATACAGTGATCGAATAGTAGATTTTGAACAACAATTAACTGCAAAATACAAAAAGATAAATAATCAAACTTACTAAATTCAGATTCAGATTCAGATCTACTTTATTGTCATTCTAGTACACGTGTATACAGAACGAAATGTCGATGGATCTGACTCCCACAGTTTCCCTCAGTGTCCTTCAGTGTACAGATATAAATAAAGCTGTATTGTGTTATTTACCATAGTGCCGATAGTGCAAGAAGAGACGCTAACCAGATGTGCAAGATGGGCAGTCAGGTTAACAGTACCATTATATTGTAAACAATAACACTGTAAGTAATAACACTGTAAGTAACAATAGTGCAGAGATCAAATGTGCAAGGAGTGGCAAGCTATAAAAAAACTGCCACTAGTGCAAAAGTCAAATTAGCAGCCGTTTAGATTTAAGTTAACTATATGTTAGATTGACCATTTAACAGTCTAATGGCCAGGGGGACTAGACTATTGCGGAGCCTGGTGGTCCTGCACCGCACACTGCAGTACCTCTTCCCAGAGGCTAGCAGAGTGAATAGTCCATGATGGGGGTGAGAGGGGTCCCCGGTAATGTTCTTAGCATGGGATAAGCAGCGCTTCTGGCCAATGTCCTGAATGGAGGGAAGTGTAGTCCCGATTATTTTCTCCGCTGTCCTCGTTACCCTCCTCACACTACCCCAGTCGGTAGCGCTGCAGCCTCCACACCACACAGAGATACAGCTGGTCAGGATACTCTCTATGGTGCCCCTGTAGAATGTGATGAGGGATGGTGGGGGCAGGTGGGCTCTCCTCATCCTCCGCAGGAAGTACAGGCGCTGCTGTGCCCTCTTAACCAGAGATGCAGTGTTCCCTTAACGCATCACTAGTGAGCAGCTTTGCTGCCTAGGGCCTAATACGCACACGTTCGCAGCCTCACAAAACTGCAGGGGTGTGCCAATTCAACAAAACACATGCTACAGTGAAGGAGAAATACGATAGAGACAAAAAGGAAAGTGCTTTTTATCTGCAACACATTCTGACAAAAATGCATGGGTGGATAAGGCTCCGGTCTGTAACATCTGCGGGACAGAAACGGCTCCTGCATGCCGTCTGTAAACTAATTTATTTCTGTCTATCTCGTGTCAGTGATTGAAATTATGACACAATTAGTCTATCAGAGCGTTATGTATATGAAATATTGTTTTAAATAAAATTGTAATTCTGCAAAGTTACTCTCTAGTTTGATGTACCTGTAATTTGATCACATCATTTTTTCTGAAACTAATAAAAAAAAAGTATCCATACTTTTTTTGGTATCCTAATGATGTAACGCTGTTACACGTATTCCGCTACTACCATTACTGGTACGGCTTCTCACAAAAACAACACATTTCGCAAAAGGCTGGGCAAAACAAGGAGAGGAAAAATTATGCTCTTTGGTCACTTTAAATCTAGTCAAGTCATGTTTATTTGTATAGTCCTTAATCACAAGGTGTCTCAAAGGGCTGCCCAGATCACAGATTGTTACAAACCACAGACTATTATTACACCATCCCCTGATCTAAAACCTACATGAGGGCAAGGAAAAACTCAAATACCTCAACATGAGGAAAATGAAGAAACCTTGGGAAGGGACCACACAAGAGGTTATCCCTCTTCCAGGATGACCAGGCTGTAATAACAAATAATACACAGATGTTGTCAACATAAAATATAGGTCATTCATAAGCTATAGAACATAAGTGTGTTTTTAAGCCTAGATTTTAACAGTTCCACTGAGGTTGCAGATCGAATCTCAGGGGGCAGAGTTGCTTGTATTCTTTTGGTGCTTTTTTAGCACTCGTTTTCAGTTGCAAGTCACAACACAGTGACACCTAGTATGTAGTACAGTAATTGACTAAATAGTCTTGCCTTTAAAGAGTGAAAGGGTTACAAAATCCAGCAAGGCCTGAGGGTTCAAAAGCCGAGTTGAACTTAGGAAAATATTTCATAACATGCTGGAATGAAGCCTCCGGTGTCATCCGTCTCCAGTCACACGTCAACTACTGAAACGCGGGTTAAGCAACATCCCGGGCGTTTTTTTTTTTGTGTAACACATAGAGACGGTGCGTGCTCCTTGCGGGAACGACGCTCCCTCCGGAAATGATTCCAAACGCCGTAAACGTATTAGTCATCAACATCGAGCGGCACACTTGGAAAGTCATGGCGATAGTAATTTTGTTTGGAAGCATTTTAGCGCGAAAAGACTTCATCCTTGCCCAGTAAGCAGACACTTTTTCCACTTTCGCCCGCTTGCTCAATCTTCCACTCTCTAATTTTTGTTAACATTCCATTTATTTCTCTCTTGCTCCGTGGCTATAAATATCCAAACACACACACTTCAGATTGAAGGAGTTTGTGTGCGTGGCCTCATGGAAAAAGAAGGCCTGGGGAGGTAAATATACTGTAGGTGTATGGGGGGTAAAATGGGAGAAGGGTGGGAGATTTTTTTGCGGGGTTTTTTGGTTTAAACGAAACCAGGTGTGTTGTTAGAGAGGGATGGATGGCGGTTAAGGGGGGTTCGGGTATGTGTGAATCTGTGAAGTTGTTGTTTTCTCGCCATTTGGATGGATTTTGGGGTATTGGGGCCTTTGACTAGGAATTCGCATCTCTGGGCTTTGAGGGGGGGCCTTGTCGGGGAGCTGCGCAGGGGGCCAAGGGAGGGGGGGTAAAACGAGTGGGAGGGACACTCCCTCTTTGCTCTGTGTGTATGTGCGCGTGTGTATGTGCACGTCTCCGGCTTGCCGGCCCTCCCTTCTCTCTCCTGCATGTGTTGCACCGCTCCAGCTGTCTCCCACTCAGTCTCTCAGGGTGCAGAGCTCGGAACCTCAGGGACAGCTTCCCTGCATTTGGACACGCCGGGGTCAGGCCCACCAACACGACCCAAAGCGCACATCTCAGACCACCGCCTGGCTGGTGAGTTTGGTTTGACTTCCCTTCACTTGACATAAAGCGCAAGCACTCTCAACTGAGCTTCTAGTTTGAGTTTTTTGTTATTAGTTTTGACGACATGCAGACATGATTATGGCTACATGATTATTTTTGCCTCCAATTCATTTTTCCATTTCAAACATTCTTCCAACTGATAATACTAGTTCTTGTCTTGTATCAACGGCCTACAAATTTCATTTTGTCTGCAAGATTACTTTCCTTACTATTCAAATTCAAATACAGGAGTTCATCTTTTATACAAGGACCTCTAACCACAAGAATTTCGGTATATGAGTTTTATTTGAAACAGAAATCTTGCTTCCTTTACGAAAAATAATTCCAGTTCGCGAGCAGTCCCAGAGATTACCACTAGAGACCGCTTACTACTAGTGACAGCTCACTGCCAGCATCAACTCGTCCAGTTTTCACATGCAAACAACTACGGGTTAAAAAAAAAGTGCTATACAATTGTTTCGTGTTTATTTAAATTCACAGTAACTTTAATTTTAAGTGTACAGTAAGTTCTTACGTATCATCAACAGTCTCTCGATCTTACTCGTGACAATTGCTCCCCTTATTAATGATTGCAAATCCTCCTTTATTAAGCAATCACAAAGCTTACAAATACAACGCAGCACCTATTTACTAACAGACAGTTAGACTATGTAAAATACTGTGACAATATTGGCAAACTATGATGATGTTTTCGTGTGCTACCAATGACAGAGACGATCGGGATTAGAGCCAAAGTGTGAACACGAGGTCGATCCTATTTTTTTTCCCGCATATAAATTGTTATGCAACATTCAAATTAAATGATTAAAAAAACATATAAAATATAGGGAACACGTATAATTTGACAGGTTTGTGATCTCTGTGACTCTTACTTGCAAACAGAACTTCCACTTCTTAAGTTCAATTGCAATTTTTTGATTGTAATGTGGTTGTCTTCATGGTCAGCTGAATGGATCTCCTTTCATCAAAATCTGTTTTTTCTACTTTATTGTATTTCAATCCAATATTGTTTTAAGAAAATATTTCAGTTAATTTAATTTTTTTCTTTGAAGTAAATTTGACCCACTTCTGCTAAAATAGAAACTAAAAGCGGCTAATGTTATCTGAATAATACCAGCTTTTTTCATTTAGTTATCTTGTTATGCGGAATTTTGTACAAATTAAATGTATCTCTTTTGCCTGTTGAAAAAATAAAGATTAGTGACAGAAACGTAAGAAAATATTTCTTCATTTATCTGATCATATTGTAGTACATTTTTAAGGTTTTCAGTTAGGTTCATGATGTGTGTTTTTCGTTGTTGTTTTTATTTGACCATGTATCCGTTTGACTTAGACACCCCTAATCTAAATTATACAATCATTAAGGAAAAAAAGAGAAAAGAAAAGGATGCCTTTTGATGTACCAACTAGAAAGTGAATATCTTCAAAGGTTTAACATTTGTAAATAATAAATGAAACTCATCATTGATAAAAGTACAAAAAAAGTCAAACAACTATATTCTATTAATATGTAATATGAAGATTTATTAAATATGAAAAGACTAATAGTTGTATTATCATTTCAGTGGCACTAGGTTTTTCTACTAGAATGCAAATTTTGATTCTATTTTTAATCAATGTATTCACAAATGGAACTAGTGTGTCGATATTATATTGATATTGAGGTAGTATTTGTCGGAAATAGAAAAGGACTGCTTTTTCGTTGGTCTTCCCAATGTGTTGTCGTCCCGAAAACATTTAGGTTTGGCCACAGAGGGGTTTCGGGCCAGCCTTTTGTCACTTAGCCAAAATGAATGATATTTTGTGACCAGTGTTTTGGCGCGTTACTAAAAAGCAGTAATTAGTTACAGTTACTAGTTAATTAGTTAAAAAGTAATTTTGCTATACCACAGATTACCGACACCCAAAAGTATACCGTTACTCTGCAAGTAAACATCAAGTTACAAATTACCGAATGTACTTGCACAAAAGCTGCCCCCACAAATCTGTTTTAAAATATCCATATAATAAAATAAATTGAAGTTATCGTGTAGACCCACCTGTGACAGCAGTTACGCCTTCATGTTTCCCGGCTAGTGAAATTTTGAGACACTCAGCCAAGACACTACATATCCATGTTGTTTCTGGGCTTCAAACCACTGGAAGATCTACTTTTTTATTTCTGGTTACTGTCCAAGACCTTTTTTTTCTCTTTTTTCTCCAGGCATTCTTAATTTTACAAATAAAATAGCCAAAATTCTGCACACTTTTGCCATAAATTCTCTGCTTACGTTTGCCCCATTGATTTACTGTTGGTTTGTTGTTTCTGCATAAGGCAGGCCCGTTTCCCACAAATTGCCTACCATGTGCTACTGACGACACACAACCATATGCGCATATAAGCTGACTTCTGTTTTCAGTATATCATATCATGGTTGTAAATTTGGCTTAGATGCAAGACTAAATGGTAGGGAGAATATCTCTGAGTAGGAACTCAGCATCCTCGTACTGAAACAGCGCCACAATGACTTTATTCAGTTGTACTTGGTAGGTTCATCCAAACAAACCCACCCGTCATAATATTGTTGGCGGATTGAGGGTTATATGTGGCATAGTGAACAAAGCAGCAGTGTTCAATAATCAGAAGACGTTGTATTTCATATCCTGCTTTTAATAAGTAGAAGAGTATGGCACCCGGTTGTAACCACAGTTGAGTTACAAAATTTTTTAACGTGTTGCAGTACTCGTTAGTGTGAAACGTAATCTGTTCCTCTGTAACGTGTTAGCCTCAACACTGTGACCTCTGGTTAACCGGGAGGAGCAAGACGAGACGGAGCTGTTATCTTGGCCAACATGTCACATGACCGCACTAGCTCTACTTTTGGAGTTTCAGTCCAGCCATGCGTCCCCATAATCAGCCTTGTCGGCTCCTTGGCTCGCCATGTCACAGTGGCCGTAATTCCAGGGTTGCCGTATTATGTGATTGTACAGTGCCGTCATCGGCTTCACACAGGAAAGACTGGAGAGACTGCAGGGGGAGCCTGGTCAAGTACACAGTGTAAGTTTGAGTTTGAAACACGCTGGCCCATTGTGACACTTGGTTTGGCCCACTCACGTAAATGAATAGGGCCTGCTTCATCCTATTTTCTTTTAAAAAATCTTCTCAAATAAAGCATTTCTGAAAGGATATTAGAAGGATGTAATTTTAGCAATTGTTATAGTATTTGATATACTTTATTGAAATGGACAGAACAGCTGAGTCATTTTTAGTTAAAGGGACATTGCCTTACATTTAGCTCCTTCTAGTTGAATAATAAAACGTTATTCAATAAGAAAAATACAATATTGATTTGAATAATCGGGAAAAATACATGAACTATATATAAATGTGCATTTTTGAAAATTACATATAGGTCTAGAAATTTATATTTTTTTCCATACTGTGAGGCTTCCCTAGAGGGAGCTGATATCATTGTCTACCATCTTGCTGCTACAGGTACCCCCCAAAACCTGGGCACATAAATGAGAAGAGAAATGGTGTGGTTTTGCCACTTTCGTCACTGTAGTTTGTGTTCTTTCTTGTGCTTTTTAGCAGTCATTTTCGGTTGTGCGACACCAGTGGTGTCCAAACTTTTCAGAAAGAGGGCCAGATTTTGTGTGGTTTTGGGAGATTTTTCTCCGTAGTTTTTGTTCTTTTCTTGTGCTTGTAGCACCCGTTTTCTGTTGCGCCACACCAGTGATGTCCAAACTTTTCACAAAGTAGGCTGGATTTGGTGAGCTGAAAATATGTGAGGAGCGACCATTCAGCGTAACATTCTTTGAACAATCATTAACAAATTCACCCTTGGTGAAAGGTTTGCAGTGCTTTGCAATCAGCGTAGGGACCTTGTAGCTCGCCTTTGTAGCATTTTTATTAGACTCGCAGGGTCTCGTGAAATAGCGCTGCTGTGTCGTTAAAACAGCTTCCAGTTGCTTTACCTTTTCACATCGTTTGTTTCCTGTTAGCTTTTTGTAATTAACATGTTACGTCTGACAGTGCCTCTTGATATTATATTCTATGAAAATTGCCTCAGTCTCATGGCAAATGAGGCACATGCAGTTGTTTCAGATTTTGGTGGGAAAATATTCCAAATTCCACTTGTCCTGATAGCCGCGGCCCTCACAGTCAACTTTCCTTTTTTTATTTACAGTCGCCATGTCGTAAATGAGGTGTGCCTAAATTCTCACACAAAGCCAAGGGCAAGGTGGGTAAAAGGCTTATGCCATCATTTGGTGAGATTGATTTTTTTTGGTATAAATGTATTTATATACTGTGGTCAACAATACTGGCGGGCCAGTAAATATTCGATCACGGGTCGCAACTGCCCCACAGGCGAGACTTTGGACAGGCCATTGGTCGGCATCCTTTTCTGTACCTTGGACCGATTTAATGTCTGACTACATTCTCAAGGTTAGGTTCTCAAGGTGAGATGGAATAAGAGCTTGATCTGTCCACTCCACGCATCGGCCCGGTATTGCAGTACCTCCGGGAACGGTGCATTCGCAATGATCGCAGCAAGGCTTTACGGCTAGGACCTTAGCTTGGCCTTTTGGCTGAGAGTAAGTGTCCCGGCTCCTAGGCTTTGTAGCGTATTATGAACTGACCGATAACGGATAATGGATAATGAATAACGAAGATAGAACAATAACCCTTAAAAACCCCAAAACCCCTCACCACCGCAACCTGGGATCGGTTCCCGTTGCATCCAGTGCTGAGCAAATGAGGTCAGAGATATTAGTCAGCTAACTAATATTGCTGATATCTCAGTGGAATGCGCACTCAAACTTAAAGTATGTTTTTAGCAGAAAAGTTATTGCGGGAATACTTTAATAAATACAGTATAAGCATAAATGAAGGCAGCTTTTCATCCTATCTGGGTGGCCCGGTACCAGTCCATGTCCTGGTAGTTGCCAAACTCTGCACTACACGATACAGCGACATCTAGCTGTCAGATATTGCAAAGCGTCCCTTTAACGTTAAAAAGTGGCTATAAAACATTCATTGCAGCAACGAGTCAATCAAATTTTTACTTTGTATTATTTGCAATGATTCAAAAGGTAGATTACGCATCCTGCAAAATCAAACAAAATACAGGTAATTGATAACTTTACTTCATGTGTACAGAATTCATAAAATATAATAATATATCATATGTAATAATAAATGATTTACTAAGAAAAACTATAGAAAGGTTTCTTACATCACCACAGCGGGATGTTTCCCCTGTTATGCCACATTGTCAGGAAAAAGAGAACAGAGCGCTAAAGCCAATTCAAATAAAGGCGAAGATTATTTCATACATCGTTTGGGGCTATACTAACTGACAGACAATCAAAGAGGACGTTTTTTGATATTCCAAATGTCATCGTAAAAAGGGAAGTAAAACTGAATGGCTCTCAAGGGAGAGACGAAACCTGTGGTTGTGGATCAACCGTAATGGTTTTATTCCCAAACCAATCATTTTTTAACATTTTTGAATCATGCCGTTGTAATGGCGCTATGTATTCGGCTACATGATCCCACGATTTTGGTTAGCTAGCCGTTCATCTTCTATGTTTATATGCTGAGACAACAAACTTACTCTATGTTCAGGGTTGAAAGAGCAGACGTACCTCTGAGATTGTCTTTCTCGAGCTATCATTTCACATTTGTCATCAATCTCAGGCTGCCTTAAGTTGGTCCAGCCTATAACGACACAGAATTCACAAGACAGCTTATGATACCTTGATATGTAATGTCCGGGTTGCCCTCCACATCGTCAATGTCCTTCATTTTCTCCAAGTTACTTATTGTGCTTTAATGCACCGTGCTTGTTTGTTTTCACTCTGTTTATCTTTTCATTGCGATTCCACAACTCTCACTTCGATTGTAAAAATTAGCCAGCAGAAAGATCAAACTTCCTTTGATTTTAAATCACATTTTCTGTCAACTAGTAGAGTGACCGCGCAAGACAGGATGGGTAAAGGGAAACCCATCAATTTTGTCTACTCTCCATGTGTGTGTTTGCGGGGCAGCTGCTGTACTCCTGTTAGAATAAAATGTCAAGTCAAAATTAGCATCCAAGCACCACTTTAATCCAAAACAGAGTAAAACTGAAAAAATGCAATACATTTACAGTTTGATACAAAACCACACACAATTGACAACACCACAAAGCATAAACAATTTCAGTAAAAAACATTGAAAATATCCATCTACAAAAAAATGTCTTTGGAAACTTACAGACGATAGAGTCGAAGGCACCATACAGAAAACAAATGGCTTTTTATGGTGATCATGCCATGTGTCAATTCGAACGTAGACTGAACACTTCCTGTCGAAAGGTCACCTTAAAAATGAATATGAAAAACTATATAAACTCTAAATGTGATTTTCCTCGGGGCAGAACTAATATACAGTAAGCTGACAATTCCACAATTTAAAATTTGTGGAATGTTTAATATAAAAATATTGTTACCTCTTGGTCCCAAGCAACTCTGTTGCTGCGACATAAGGATTTGGTTTCATTTTGGTGAATGGCAGCTGTGCTTTCCATTCGCCATCAGTCTGTCTATTTTACACCACCAGGTGAAAAAAACATCAGAAAAGATAATAATGCCCTGCACAGTACAGATTAGACCTTTGACCCAATTGGCAGGGTGAGCCTTCTGAGCATCGCATCGGGTAGCCGGGTTTTCTGAGAGAATTTCTCACGACGCCCGCCGCTATCAGTGACTGTAGAATCCCTGCCGCTACCAGAGGAATTCTCCATTTCCTCCGTGCCCAGCCGGGCAAAACCCCGCCAGGTTCACTCATGTCTGCGGGTGGTCCCCACATGTGTTTTTGCGAGTCCACAGGTGGTCACTTGTTTAAGCCAGCTGACATTTTGCCTGCTAAATTGGGCTGACTGGCAATTTAAAAATGGACTTGCAGAGCTCATACCCGATTCTTATTGGATCTTGTCCAAGTCCTTGTGGGCCGCTATGTAAAACAATGTTGGCCAGATGTTTTAGTAAAAAGTACCCCAGGAAAAAAAGAGTGCCATATTGTCCGGACTATAAGCCTCCACCCTCTCTACATTCTTTCTTCCATATCTTGGGGCATGCTAACTATTCATCCATACATTATCTGCACCGCTTATCCTCAGTAGGGTCGCAGGGGTGCTGGAGCCTATTCCATCTGTCCTCGGGCAGTGGGCAGGAGACTGGGTGCCAGCCAGTTGCACGGTACACATACAGACACCTCACTCACTCATTCACACCTAGGGACAATTTGGACCATCCACTTAACCTGACATGCATGTTTTTGGAATATGGGGGGGGGGGAATCAGAGTGCCTGGAGCAAACCCTCGCAAGCACAGGAAAAACATGCAAACCCCGCTCAAGAAGGCCGGTAGCTGGATTTGATCCCATAACCTCAGAATTCTGCCACACACGTGCTAACCACTCATTCACCGTTCCACCCGCATGCTAATCAGTTGAAATAAAAACTAAGGGATGAAAATTAGATGCAAAGACCTAGACGCTACTTTTTCGACACAGAATTACCAACTGTTAATTATTTTGAAATATTCAAATGAAACTACACAGTGAGTTTCATATGAATTTGAGTTGTTGATTGAATTACTGTATTTCCACTTTAATCCTTTACATTTTAATCAAGCTTCCAGTTGGCAAATAATCTGTTAGATGCATGTAAATATTTAATTCAAAATTATTCTGTTCATGTAGTAAGTAAATATCTAATTCTTTAACAAAAAATCACTATCTGGAATTTATAACACAGAACGGCTTGTATATATGCTTATTTTCTGATTTTAAGGTGGGGTGTATTGTTTGAGGTGCCCTTAAAAAATGTGATTACTGGAGAGCTAGCGTCCCTGCTGTTTTTTTGTCTTTATTTGTAAGTGTAGTCTGACCATGGTGAAAGCAAGAAGAGACCTGTATCAAATACAGACCAAAATGAGATGAAAAAAAGAAGCTTTTTTTTAGAGTGTCTAAGAAATACATGTACTTGCATGCGTGTCACGAACGCAAGCCGTGAGTAAAAAATGACCAAATTTCATCCAGCTCAATTAATGAAGAGCTACCAGAAATGAGTTCATAATTTTCACTTTATGCATGTTATATTTTCACCAAACAATTTTGTACAAACGTAGCTTAATTAGTGCAACAACTTTTGACTCTGCTCATCCTGCCTTATTGGATCCACGAGGAGAGGGGCTCTGTAGGGAGGGGGTATTCCCAGAAAGCAACTCTCTGGGAAGCGCTAACTTGCCAGGGCCTCCCTGCTGAGAGTCAGCCACCACATCCTAACCAGACATTCCAGACATGTGTGCCGGCCACAGTCACGACGGGATCGGTCACTTTGTTTTGGCTAGTTTTGCCCCGTCCGGTCCAGTAGGCGTATTTATCATGTCGTTATTGAGAAATTCAGGGGGGAAAACCGTCTTACACTACATTATTAAATCATTAAGTAAAATCTTTAGAACTTTTGCATTGTAATAGTCATTTTGTTGCTTGTGATGTGCATGATTTGGCCACCTGATCACAGTATATTGCAATCCTTTAGATTTAGTCCAAGAAGGTGGTTCACAGAGCTCAGTATGATGCATTTATACTCAAATATGTTGTTATCTTATGGTGGCACTGTGAGCAACCGGTTAGTATGTCTGCCTCACAGTTAAGAGGTTCCAAGTTAAATTCTAGCTACCGGGGTCCCTCTGCAGGGTTTGCATGTTCCTCCGGTTTCCACCTACGTCTTAAAAGTATGCACGTGGGTCGATTAGTGGTTCCAAATTATCCCTCTGAATGAGTTTTGGAGTGAATGGTTGTCTGTCACCGTGTGTAACTAGCTGGCAACCAATCCAGAGTATCCTCTGCCCACTGCCTGAAGTCTGCTGGGCTGGACTCTAGGAGAACAGCAATCCTTGTGAGGTCAAGTGGTTGAAAAAACGAATGAATGAATACATTATATCTCATCAATTTTGTGTTTAAATATCTTTTGCTTCCGAATCACAAATTCCAAAGCTAACATGTAGTATGTCAATGATTATTTGCTAGCATTAAACTAAGCAGATATTAGGCCAGGAAAAACATGCTGTGGTTTGTTTGCAAGACACATTGCAAGATTTATTTATTTTTCACCATTAGCTGGACGTGTAGTTAGAAGATCATATTCAGTATAAACAGAACGTTAATTGGAACCTAACTTACAGTTAGCTACAAAGTCAAGGGCAGTGTTTGCACTCTGTGACTTCCCACCAGCGCGGTGCATTCAGGTCACGTCATGCGTGCTGACGGACGTCTTGGTATGTTGTACGTCTTGAGACACATATAACTGTGATGTAATGCTTGCCTCTTGATGGGGGAGGGCGTCCCACGTCAAGGCTTGCGGTCTGTACTTTGTCTTGTAAACGAGCTGCCACTGATTATAACTCCATGTCATACATTCGAACGCCAGCTGCCAGGCATACACTCGTGTGGCTCGTTTTTTTTCTTCTTTGGTAACGCAGTCAATGCGTCTCAACCACGAGGTTGCACAATCGAGTGATTTCTCAAAGCCAATTTGCATAGAAATAATAAACAACATTTTCCCCCTTAATTTTCATGGCATAATTATGTTTTTAGTAGGTTTGTAGACTGGACCTTACATATGGTTCATTACCCCAGGGTTAAATGTTAATTGACTAGAAAAAAGAAGAAAAATTACTAATCCAACAAAAGTTAGTACATGTGTGAAGCTGTTTGAAAGGGAACGAAATAAGTTAAAACGACATTGTGTATTATTTAGCGCCTTCTAGTGGCTAAAAAACTTCGTTCATTAAAATTAAAAACAATATTGATTGAAATAATAAGCAAAAAAAAACATCATCATATAAAAATGCATTTTAAAATTCTAGTACTCTTAAGTCAAGAAATTTGTATGTATTTTACATAACACGGTGCTTACCTACAAGAATCAAAGCGCTCACACGATTGTTTGCCCTCTTACTGCTAAAGGTACCCCCCCAAAAAAAACTGAAAGGCAATGCAGATACAATTGTGAAGAAAATGATACTATTTGGTCATTATGAGTGTCTGTAGTAGGTTTCCTTATTGTGCTTTATGGTACTCATTTTCTGTTGCATTACACAACACAGCGACAGCTTTTGGTCAGACACAGTGTCCCATAAATATCTTTTCCACTATGTTGCAAAAAAAATTCAGCCCTGAAAACTCGCAGATACCGATGCTAAGTATCGACATCAAAAGCTTTCTAGGCTTTTAGCCCCAATGACTGGAAATGAAGACCTACTCCATGTCAATTTACTTTTGCCTCAAG
Source organism: Urocampus carinirostris (assembly GCF_059441175.1). NCBI lineage: Eukaryota > Metazoa > Chordata > Actinopteri > Syngnathiformes > Syngnathidae > Urocampus > Urocampus carinirostris. Next base: position 17,066,845 of record NC_142357.1, read on the forward strand.
TCCACCAAGTTGATGTTGTACCCCATGCATTGAAAGAAGGCCAGTACCAACCCAATACAGAAATAAGGAAACTTAAAAAATGGGCTGTCCATCCCATATAGCGTGACCTAGCCCCTATTGCTATTAGATGCTGTTATCCACTTCTAAACCTTTTCATGAGGCGGCAACTATTTGCTGGAATTCCATGTTGGCGGCAGGGCCCCCGCCAGTCGCCGAGGTCCACTGGACCACAACATTGGCGCACCATAGAGAGTTTCTTTGTGACAGACTTGAAAGGTCTTGTCACAAACCTTTGCAGCCTGCCAGGCCAAACACAGAAGGCTTTCTGTGCATCACTAAGAAAAAACTAAAAAGAAAGAAAAGGTGCTTGTGTCATGTTAAGGTGCAGCTGACATTTTTCTACCTGTTGTAAAGTCATTGCTATTAGTTTTGACTCTGTGTTATTTTTTACAAAGCTTTGCCAAGAATGTTGTTTTCTATTTTTTAGTCTATTTTTTTTAGTATATTTTGCCTTATGCTAACATAGAGCAGGTGTGTCTAACTCATTTTAGTTTGTAAGCAACATTATTGAAAAAAAGTACTCTCACGGGGGCCGGACTAGTAAATGAATGGCATAACATGTGTGCCTTAGCTGGAGGGATGGAATCCTTCAGAGGCTCACAATTAAATTTTGCTTCAAGGAGGGAAGATTTGATCATAAAACGATTATTGGGGGTTTTCCCCCCAACAGCAATTTAATTAATTTCCACTACTGTTTATTTAACTTGAGGAAACTCTTACAAAAATAACTACTTTAAATGATTTACCGATTTAAAGGAATCTATCTTAAATTTGTAATTAAAACGTTTATCTGAATCTTGGAACTTTGCTGTTAGATTTAATATCTTCTATAGAAATGAGCTAAAGCTTTTTTAAACTTCTGTAAAAAAAATGTTTTTGTGTAGCACTTTTAGGCTATGAAATACAACTCAAAGTGCTGTAAAAAAACATTAAAAATACAATAAGAAAAACACCACTCCCCTCCCATGATTAACGGAACGTCAAATACACAGACTTGCAAACAAACTGGGTAAAAAAATAATAATGATAGTAATAAATATATCCTGTGATTGGCTGGCAACCGGTTTATGGTGTCCCCTGCCTATTGCCCGAAAATAGCTGAGATGGGCTCCAACAACCCCGTAACCCTATTGAGGATGAGTGGCGGTGAAAATAGATGGATAACTACTTGACTTCATAGTCCCAAAACACTCCAATAGATGTACAGAAATGTTTACCTTTCAAGAAAATTAGTAAAAGATAAGTAAAAAAAAATATATATATATTTTTTCATATGTAACCAACAAATGATATTTTATCAATAATTAACCATGATCTATTTTTTTTAATTTGGTAGTTTTCATATTGCCCTATCCAGCACGTCTGTGACTTTTATTTCAAGTAAACAAAACAAAGTTATGGCTTTCCTAAATGTTCTCTGGTTGGTTTAATAGTAGTCAATAAATACAGCTTTGCGGGTGGTGCCTGGCTTTGGTGACACTCAGTGGACATATTTAAAACGGCAAGTCATTGTTTGACGCTCATTTTTCTCTTGTGCTTCTCTGGCCATTGCCTCACGGCCCACAAGCTATGAGTTGGACAAATGTGACATTAAATATGAAATAAAAGCAAGGTAAAAGAAATAAGCGATAATTTTTCATTCATCTTTAACGAATGGATTATTTACATGTTCTTTCTTCTCTGTATAATGCCCACCATTGATCTCTACCAGGTTTGGCGTTATTAATAGGTCCACCAATTAGCGCGAACCGAATCTTTTTTGTTTGGCCGTGTCGCCATTTGCCATGTTGTCATATTCTCTTTCTTTCCAGCAGATGCTGAGTGACTGCGCCGCCCATCCAGCATCAACTGCCTCACCCCCGCATCATTGTTGTGTGTCCGTGTGTGTTGTCCACTCTCAAGGACAGGATGCAGAGGACGTGTGTATCCATCGTGTGCGTGTGCATGCTCCTCCACTGCGTCCTTTCGCAGCCACCCAAAGAAATCGACACGCAAACGGTACGGATGTCTAACCTCGTTCTAAAACTATCCTTGGATTTTCTTTAGTATGACTCTTTTCAAACTCAAGCACACACACACATCTTTAGTTTCACAATGATCCCTTTCTGCTGGCGGCTTGGGGGGATACTTTGCTCATATTTCTGTTGGCTGAGTTTTACTTTCCAATAAACTCAACAGGTACCTTTTGCCCAGGTAATAACCACGATCAACTTATAATTATACATCTGAAAAAAACAACATGGAAGTGACATTTGGTTCATTAAAATGTCAAGAGTCGCACATTTCTAAATGAGTAGTTTGTGTGCTGTTATTTTCTGTAAGTTTCACACGCTGAAAGTAAAAACATATAATTCAACACTAGTACGTGATAATTATACAATAGTATGACTATTCATAACCATTTTTCTCTTCTTCCCCGCCTTCTTTTTCCTCTTCCTTTTCCCTTTCTTCCTTTTCTTTTTCCTCTTCTTATTTCTCATCCTCATTTTTTATTTTCTTCTTTCTCATCTTATTTCTCTTTCTAATTTGTTCCACCATCATTTTCCTGTTCTTTCTTTTGTTCTTCCTTTTCTTTTTCTTCCTCTTCTTCATCTTCCTTTTTTCTTCTTCCTCTACTTCTCCTACTTCATCTTGGTTTTTTTTCTTCTACAATTTCTTCCTCTAATTTCTCCCTCTCCTTCTTTTTACTTTCTACTTTCTCTTCCCTGATTTCTTCCTCTTTTTCATCTTCCTTATATTCTTCTCCCTCCTATTCTTCCTTAACTTCTTCTTACTGTACTTCATTCTCCACTTCTTTTTTTCTTATTCTACTTATTTTTTACACTATATCTTCTTCTTTCCTTTTCTTCCACTTTCTTTTCTTCATCTTCTTCAATATCTTCTTCCTCTAATTCTTTTTCATCCTTTTGTTGTTCTTTTTCCTCTTCTTTTTTCTTTCTTCACCTACATCTTGTTCCCTTTCTTATTTTCATCATTATTAGCATTTTTATAAGTATTATGTTTATTATCATTTTTATCATTATTGATATTATTGGAGGCACGGTAGCGCACTGGTTAGTGCTTGTGCGGCACACTTTTGAGGTCATGAGATCAAACCTTCCTGTGTGGAGTTTGCATGTTCTCCCCATGCTTGTGTGGGTTTCCTCAGGGCCATCCAGTTTCCTCCCACATTCTAAAAACATGCATGTCAGGATAATTGCCTGGTCCAAATTGTCCGCAGATGTGAATGAGCGAGTGAGTTGTCTGTCTCTGTGTGCCCTGCGACCGGCTGGTAACCGGTTCAGGGTGTCCCCTGGCCACTGCCCGAAGATAGCTGGGATGGGCTCCAGCACCCCCGCAGCCCTACTGAGAGTATGCGGTGCAGATAATGGATGGATGGTTTAACATTATTATTATTTTAATTCAATGTGATTCTTCATTTTTTTTACTCTTTCTGATTATAGGAATGCACAGATGGCTACCATTGGGACCCTCAAACAGAGCACTGCAAAGGTAAAGTCGGAAAATGTAATCGTAATTTTTTTATTCAATATGGCCAGCAATATTTTAAATACAAAAATAAACCGTTATCTTTTGTTATCGAGGAAATCTCGCCTTAGTATGATTTGAAGGTCTTATAAATATGAAGGAAGTTTGGTCGTTTCATTGGAGTTTGCTTTTAAACAAAAAATATCCAATGATAACTTCAATCTTAAACAGTTAAGATACAAAAAAAAACTTAAAGGTGCCGCTTGTATTTTTTGACCACTCGATGTTGCTGTGTTGTGTAGTCCAATTTAAAATGAGTGTTAAGAAGCACAAGGAAGAATAGAAACTATTGAGAGTAAAATTAAACAATTTTTCTTATGTTTTTGGCCCAGGCCTTTTGCATGGCTTTTGTTTTTTTTCAGGTACATGTAGCAGCAGGATGTCGGAAAATTATGTCAGCTCCCTCTAGGTGTGCTTCATGTCAGATCAATCCACATTTTTCGACCTACAAGTATTTCAAAAACCTATGTTTCTAAGATAATTAAGGTATTAATGCTTTTTTTTTTTTTTTTTTTTTTTTTTAAATATTGTCAACATTTTTTTCATTAACGTTTTTTTCCACTAGGGTGTGCTAAACAATACACGCTCAAAGGTAACTAAATTTTAAAAATTTAAGTAAAAAGAAAAGAAAGAAAAAAGAAAACAATTGTATGAACAAAATTGTAATTTATGCACCGGGATTTAAATTTCTGGAGTGCAAATGTATGGCGAAATTTTTAGCACTGTTGTTCTGTAGTATGCTTTACTTTTCAGCCTACATTAGTAACCTACCCCACGAATTATAATCACAGATGGCAAGGGATTTTTTTTAAACACATTTATTTACAAACAATGGTAAAACAGATTTTCGTGTTTGGCATTAAATGCGTTAACCGGTTTATTTCAACACAATAACAAATGTAGCTTTACACCTGAACCAACATACCATGCTATACAAACTCGACACTGCCCTTTAGCAGCCCGAGAGAGCATTTGGTTTGCATTTATTTAAATCAAATCATCAAAATTACCCAGAAACTTTCTTATTCTACTGACATACTCAAACATTTGTGACGGGTACCTGAATTATCATTCATTCTGGCTTATTTTGTGTCTTTTTGTGCGTGCATAAGACATCAACGAGTGCGAGACCATCCCTGACGCTTGCAAGGGGGAGATGAAATGCTTCAACCACTACGGAGGTTACCTCTGCCTACCCCGCTCTGCCTCAGTCATCCCGGCCCCCGAGCCCCCCATTGCGCCCACCGAGGCCTTCAACCCATGCCCCTTGGGCTACGAGCCGCAGGGAGACAGCTGCATTGGTGCGTACGCCCGGGCAGAGGGTTTTTTTCTAGCAGGTGTCGTGTGCGTCAACCAGAATGACCTTTGGTTGTGTGTTGGTGGGGTGCCAGGCAGGCACGCAGGCAGAGTGTCAAAACTTGTTCAATTTGACAATGACACCTGCATGAAAAAGACAATGAGCATGTAAAGCCTGACCATATCTCTTGAAGTTATTCCAGCCCATCTTTACAGGAATTTGTTTTAGTTCACTAGAAATGCTGACTCAACATTTATTGACCGGCTCATTTTGAACTAAACTTGTGTGCTTCTAGCAAGACAGTTTAGTGCACGTGGTTGCTGCCAGTCTTGATACTTATATTTTTGATTGACAGAACATTGTGCATAATTTAAAAGCTCCTACTAGTAAAAATAAAACATTCATTCATCAATATATAGACATATATATGATGTGGAAATATTGCTGTGTTCTGGCGCTGAGCCTTTAGTTTGCAGGTATCGTTGTCGATGTACATTGTACATTTTGGTCAAAGCAGTCTTAAATCATTTATTGTTTGCGCTTAGACATCTTAAGCTCCCGCGAGCCACCGCAGGGCCACGAGTTTGACACATGTGGTGTGGTGTCACTGAAAATGAGTGCTACAAAACACAAGGATGAATACAAATTATGGAGACTCAAAGTGATCAAACCATATACCTGTAAATTGTCTTCTCATTTTTTGCCCAACATTTCACAAGGTGTTTGGTTTTTGGGGCTACCTGTCGCAGCAAAATGGCAGACAATCATGTCAGCTACCTCGAGTTCAGCCTCATGTTATGTAAAATTAACAAACATTTCTCAACCAATGAGTATTTTTTTTTAAATACACATTTTTAATGTAGTGTATGTAATATTTCTTATTATTCAAATCATCCATCCATCCATCCATCCGTTATCTGGACCGCTTATCCTCAGTAGGGTCGCGGGGTACTTGCAGCCCATCCCAGCTTTCTTCAGGCAGTGGGCAGGGGACACCCTGAACCGATTGCCAGCCAGTCGCAGGGCACACAGGGACAGACAATTCGCTCGCTCATTCACACCTAGAGACAATTTGGACCGGCCAATTAACCTGACATGCATGTTTTTGAAATGTGGGAGGCAGTGCCTGGAGGAAACCCACGCAAGCATGGGGAGAACAGGCAAACTCCACACAGGAGGTTCGATCTCATGACCTCAGAACTGTGCTGCACACGCAATAACCACTGTGCTGCCGTGCTGCCCCTTATTCAAATCAGTATTTCTTATTTTTTTTTAATTTTGGACCACCAGTAGGTGCTTAATAATATACTATGTACTTTTAACATTTTACTGCCTAATTTATATATTTTTTTACATCTATTGCTGCCTTTGCAAACTAGACATAAACCAAGTCAGCAGCGTAAATGATAATTGTGCCTCTTCTATGGGCGCAGATGTGGACGAATGTGAGCGGGATGAGCACGACTGCCAGCCTAGCCAGCAGTGTATCAACACCTTGGGGGCCTTCACCTGTCACTGTCCTGATGGGTACCGCAAAGTAGGCACAGAGTGCATTGGTGGGTCAACCGACACACAAAAACCTTTTTCTTAGCAGGCTGAATGTAAGTTTTTCTTCTCTACTCTTCGACCAGATATCGACGAGTGCCGATACCGGTACTGCCAGCATCGCTGCGTCAACGTTCCGGGGTCCTTCACGTGCCAGTGTGAGCCCGGATTCCAGTTGGCCGGAAACAACCGCTCCTGTGTTGGTGAGTGCTATCTTCATGACTGTTGACTGCCATGAGGTTAAACCTATTAGATAGGAAATGGTCTGCATTTATATAGCGCTTCTCGAGTCACTAAAGACCTCCCAAAGCGCTTTACAATGTGCTTCACACTTACCCATTCACAGACACACTCACACACCGATAGCGGCGACAGCCAAGCAAGGCACTTACCTGCTTATCTGGGGCATTTAGAGTTCCGTGTCTTGCCCAAGAACACTTGGAAATTTAACTCATAGATCAACAATAGTCATCTAAATTTCTTTGAGGTGTGTGTATGAGTCTGAGAATCTGCACCTGCCATGATTTTGATATATTGTGCATGTATTTATTTTTTTTCTTGTTGGATCGCGTTATCCTTGTTATAGATCGCAGATGAGGCAGAACTTGTTGAAGAGGATGGTTTTTGGACTAACAGTCTTTTCACCTTGTTTTATATCAAAGTTTTAGATTATTCATTGTTTTTAGCCCCTCTACATGCTAGATCAATTTGTCCCCTTATCAACCGCCAACAACCCAGGCAATTAGGGGATCTGTGAATGCGATATTAGGTAAATAAAATGCAAATTATTTCTGAACACTTACGCTGGAGAAAGTCGTTGGTGTAGGTATAAGGTCTGTAGAGCGGGAACATACGTGCTAACTGGGACGAGCTGATGCTGGTGTTAGGTGGTCTCGAGAACACGGCCCTCTAGTGGTCGCATCTGGAAATTCGCGTAACTTGGATTTGTTCTCCTATGGCTAGAATAAGAGTTGCCCGTTTGTAGGGGGTCCACTGTTGTTGTATTTTATTTTTAACTTTTGTTGTTCGGAGCTTAAATTCGTTGTTGAAATGGAATTATTTTTAGTTTTTGAGGCCCATTTGCAAGTTTTATGTTCTGTAGAATGCTATGTTATCATTGAGTCTTTGTGACAACACAAAAAGCTAACAGGCCACGTTTTTCTTTCAGACGTAAACGAGTGTGACATGGGCGCCCCGTGTTCCCAGCGCTGCTACAACACATACGGCACCTTCCTGTGCCGCTGCGAACACGGCTATGAGCTAGCTGCTGATGGTTTTGCATGTAACGGTGAGTGAGCCAAAAATCTGCGCGACTTAGCGATCTTGAGTTACGGAAGTGGCTTGTTGCAGATGTGGATGAGTGCAGCTATTCCAGCTACCTGTGCCAGTACCGCTGCGTCAACCAGCCTGGAAAGTTTTCCTGCGTCTGCCCCGAGGGATACCAGCTGCAAGGCACGCGGCTGTGCCAGGGTAAGTCAGTTCAAAACTTGAATTTTGACCTAATTATCACTTTAAAAACGGAATTTAAAACTCAAACTTAATACTAAAACCCCAGTTCAGGGCCGTATCCCAGCAAACGCACATAACACGCACTGCGTAGAGCATCAAGTACCCAGGAGGGCACCAAAAGAAATCAGGGCCGTAGGGGGAAAAAGTGTTTATAATATGCGCTATAATGGTTTAACAATATAAAAGCAGCATAAACCAAATTTCCAGAGAAAAGGGGCGAATCTGCTTTGTGCCCTGGCCTAACTCTCGTCTCATGGTTCCCCCCTCCCAGTGGCATTTTCGGTTATGCCTCATTCGCCATTTGGTGAACATTTGTGCGAACATGTTCTCGAAACGGCAACAAGAGTCTGGAGCGGACAAAATGAAAAAACAAGAAGAAATGAGATGACGCTCATGCGTCGCTTGCCTGTAGTCAATGTTTAAATAAAAAAGCTTATTATTGTACCATATTTCCACACCCATTTGGTGCACTGTTTTAAAGGGCGCACTCTCCTTGGTTAAAATCTTTTTTTTTTTTTTTTATGCGATCTCTCTGGCGCCCTGGTCTACTAGATGCAAGTCTCATACGACCGCCTTTTATACCAAAACAAGTGTGCGTATTAAAAAAAAAAAGCACAGAGAACAAAACTGAGTTTCATTGTGGTTTAATCAAGTATTTATCACAAAGATAAAACACCAGAATACAACAAAATTGTGCTTAGGGCACCCAAATGGCTACTAATGGCCCTGCCCCAGTTTGAATGCTATCCCGAGCGGTTTTAGAGATTTATCAACCGTTGAGTTAAAGACATTACACCCCAAACACGCTGATGATTTTTTTCCTGTATGCTGAAAAAGGCAGGATTTTACATGAAAACAGCTGACTTGTTACCACGAATATCGAGCAATGGTTGTTTTGTGCCCGCCAATATTACGTGGTATGTGACACTTGAGAAAAAGATCTATCAAATCATGTTCTTACCCAATGTTCCTTCTAATTTTCCACGGGTCTGAACATTCACACAAAGTCGGTGAGCCACGCTTGAAACAACAGTGAGCAACCATAATCCCAAGTGTGGCAAGATAATTAATTATCAAACATGTCCAAAACTTGACATCAAGTTACATTTTGCTGAGTTTCCAGCAATGCGAAATAATTTTTCTCTTTTGAATGAATTGACTCATGTACTATTGCAAGGTTGTACGGCCTACAAACGTCGTTTGTTCTTACAATTCTTTTACAAGATATCCATTTCTTTTTATTTCCTGATATATTTTGTCGCATAATATTAACATTTTTGGGGGCTTATTTAGTCGGTTGCAAGATAAAGAACTGTACTTAATCACATTTTTTAGTGGAAGTACAATGTTGGCAACAAGATTCACTTGATATAATTGGAAATTATTTGAATGCAACACAAACTTTTTCTTATTTTTTCCATGTTTTTTTCTACTTTTTTTAAAATTCCTTTAAAAAAAATCTCATTGTGTTTATTTTTTCCAAGCTGTTACTTTTTTCTTTTTGTTCTCTGTTTACATTCTTCCTACATTTCTTTCTTTTCTTTTTTTCTGGCTTTTTTCTAAATTTTTCCTTTTTTTCTCAGCTTTTCACTACTTTTTCATTTTGGTATTTTTTTTTTGTTCTATTTCCCCCTTCTTTTAAGTCATTTTGTGCATAGTTTTACATAATATTTGGTCATGTTGGGATTAAAGAAGCAAAAACAACCTGAGGAGCCGTTTAGGACCCGAAAGAGCCGGTTCCTTTTAGTGAGCCGGGCCGAAGAAGCCGGTTCTTGACCAACTCTACTAACTTTACTCAACGTCGTTCTACTCTGACCCGACTTCAAAATACCGCATTTAGGACACAACGTCAGGGGAACCCGTGTATTTTTACCTCCATGCACTGTAACTTTGACTTAAGTCGCGTCTTGATTAGTCATTTTGAGCCCTCATTTTTGTGCGCCGGCTAAATTTCTCGTGCATAATGAATGTGCGAGCAGTGCGCAATTGCGCACGCGCGCAGCTTAGAGGAAACACTGTTCTTACCTGAAGCGCAGACGCGTAACATGTTGGCAGTGCCTTTCCGCTATTTCACATGAGACTGTTGTTTTGTTATGATTTCTTCCTCATTAATGCCGACATCAAATCTATGTCTTTGGTGGCAACAATAATCTATTTTTGTGACTCCTACATCAGTAAACCAGAGCATCAAAATAATTGAGCAGGAGCAGAGAGTTGCTTGCTTAGATTTCATAAAGCTGTGTAGCCTATAGCAAAACGTGTTAATTCATTATTATCATCTTTGATTAAAAAGATTCAGCAATAATTATATATATATATATATATATATATATATATATATATATATATATATATATATATATATATATATATATATATATATATATATATATATTATTTTTATTTTTTTTATATATATTGTGCTCTTGAGTTAATACGGGTGATCAGTTTATATGCATTATTCTTTTGCGATTTTATGTAATTTTGATTTTCAGTACAATATGGTTTGACATGGTTAGTCAAGTTATGTTTATTTGTATAGTCCTTAATCACAAGAGGTCTTAAAGGGCTGTGCAGAATACTATTGCAACACCCCCTGATCAAAACCCACATGAGGGCAAGGAAAAACTCAAAAACCTAAGCAAGAGGAGAATGAACAGTTCACAGCCATCATCAAAAACTTAATATAGGTCATAACAGAATGTCTTTTTGTCATGCTTGTTTGTCTGCTAACCTGTGGGTTTAGTTTACGGATTATTTTATTTAATTTTTTATTTCAGATGCGATTTAATTATCTTTTTTTGTTACAGTTAATCAAGCTATTCTTTGTTGTAATTTGTTCCATATTTATTTGTGTATTCTCTTATACTCTATGAAGGTACAGTGTTGTACTTTTTTTTAGACAAATTGGAGGGGGGCGCGATGGGATTTCTTCTTTCAAGGGGGGCGTGATAGAAAGTATTTAAGAAGCACTGTTTATATAGTTTTGTTTAACTTGTATTCCGTTACAAAAGGAAGGCTTTGAAGTCAAAAGCATTGTTTTTTTGTGCCGCAGACATCAACGAATGCGAAACAGGTGATCATCAGTGCACGGACACGCAAACGTGCGTCAACATCCATGGCCGCTACCAGTGTGTGGACGCCAACCGATGCCTGGAACCTTACGTGCAGGTCTCCGACAAGTGAGTGCCCGCTCAAACTAAATTTTAGGCCAGTGTTAGGGAACCTTTTTGACCCAAAGAAGCAATAAGGCAAAATTATTTTATTTTATTCTATTTTTTCAAGAAAGAAAAAAATTATTTCACTCAAGACAAAAGCTACCTTTTCAGCACATTTTATTTCACCGTGTCATTTTTAATTTTTGATAACATCTATGAAATCATAATAATGACAGAGCCTGTGTCCCACATCAATATAAATATACAACTTAAGATTTGTTACCCTCCCGTAGTTACTTGAGAGTGTTGAGGCTCATTTTGACTGTCATTTTTTTCCTAAACAATGGTTTCAAAACAAGGTGCAAGCAAGTTTTTTGTATAGATGTCAAAAAATACTGCAAACGAGGATACCAACGTATTTACCTACGTTGTAGAAGGTGCTGGGTTAGGTTAAGAAGGAGGAGTGCGCTGTGTGTGTGGGTCTGTTGGTGTGACACCTTTACTGCAAAGTGTCCTTAGGACTGTGATGGAGTGAACCCAGTGCTGTCCCAGTGCTATAGGCTTTATATGTAGCAATACAATAACTGATTGGACAAGTTCTATTTTATCTCAGAGCCATGTGTACTCATTAAAAGAGTCATATGGCTCGGAAGCCATGGGTTCCCGACCAGAAAGGGGCTTTGTATTTTGTTTGTGTGTAAAACTACGCCAGCTGTATGAAAGAAACATGATATTTACCACGAGCTCACGTTTTTTTTTTCCCCGTTTAGAAAAACAAACGCCAATTAAGCTGTGCTGACCTCTGCTGGTTGATTTTGTAACTGTTTTCCTCAAGAGCAAGATCACTGCAGGAAAAAAAATGTGTTCGTGGATTTATTTTAAGTAGCATATTTTTAAAGCCCCGCTATTTAAAGTTAACATTTTTTAATGTGATCCAACCTATATTTTTAGTAACAAAACATTTTTGACGATACATTGTTTTATTATTTTTACTTTTGTTGTGGCGACGAAAAGAAGGTCAAACTGATAAGGATTTCAGCATTGTTATGTTCTACTGATGCATATGTGCTTGCAGTCGCTGCGTATGTCCGGTGACGAAGGCAGCGTGCCGAGATCTTCCCTTCTCTATTGTGCATCGCTACATGAGCATCACGTCGGAGCGTTCCGTACCAGCTGATATTTTCCAGATCCAGGCCACAAGCGTCTCTCCGGGGGCCTACAACACCTTTCGCATCCGTTCTGGCGACGCCAACGGAGACTTCTACATTCGTGTGAGCAGACACTAAGAAAACGAACGCATTCTCATTTTTTTTAGGGGAGTTGGATTTTTTTTTTTTTTTTTTTTTTTTAGTTTTGTGGGGGAGATTTCCAACTATTTCTCTTTTTCTAATGCTAACTTTATTTCCTATAAATTAAAAACGCATACCTAAAATCTGCTATGTTTTTTTCGATTTTAATTTGAAATAGTGTGTTATTGTTTCTTTATTTTAAACTGTTTTATCAGTCAAACGTTGCTCAAAACAAGACAGTGTATTATTTGAGCATTAGATGTCAGTATATTGTAAAGTGCTAAAAAGTACTAGTAAGAATCCAAACTACAGGTGACCAAAAACTAAAATTTGTTCGCCTTTTTCACGCAAAGCCTTTCACGAGGTTTTGTTTTGTTTACATGCCAACCTTTTGACATTAAAAAGCAATACAGATTTTATCGCGCACTCTACCTTTATGTGAAAAACACAATCCATCTCCAGAATATATAGTTTTTAAAAAGCAGCATAGGCTACGCTTGTTTAAAACCAGAAGTGGTAAACTTTTACCAAAGCTGAAATCTAAATCTAATGCGACCACTGGTGTTGTTTATTTAAGAACAAAGACGTAGTCTACTTTTATCTTCTACTTTGACTAAAATACTAGTTTTGTTTTTGATGTTTAAATTTGAAAAGAATTGTAGATTTTTTTTTCTATTTTTAAATCGGTAAGCGTTTTCGAGGGGAAGAAAGCAGCGGTCCAATGTGTAAAGTGGTAGTGTTGGTGAGTATACCAATGCCAAGATCAAAAATATGCCGTTGGTGTGGCATAAGAGGTAAGATTTTAAGCCAAGACAGACACAAATTTTGGGTCAATCATTACGTTCGGGTTGGGCCGGGCTTTTCTCTCGCTGCCTTTTTTACTATCATCTATCCGGCACTGTTTTTATGTGTCTCTGCCTCTCTTTCTCTCTTAAAGTGCCACACTAGACTCTTAAGGACTTACTTCTGCTATGGTTTATAATCCAATTTTCAACTTGTCAAAATGACAGCCTTAACATTTTCTGGTTACCTTAGAAAAATCTTTCAATGATGGATAATTGTCAGTTTATGTAACCTCTGCAGACACAAAAATATAAAGATGCAAATATTTATACAGTCCTATTTGAATTACATTTTATTACAAATCACAGGCTTTAATTTGTTATCATAACTCACTCCTCGTCCTCCCGAGTTGTGAGAAATAGAATATGAAATTTCGGTTTGCTTCAGGCTCTGTCCTGCAAATTAAGTTAATTGGTAGGGTAAGGGCTAGGTGGGGCTTCAATACTCGCGGGGCCGGGTCGAGGATCAGCCTTTATTTTGAAAGGCCCAATCTTATAACTACTGTGGTGTGTCCAAAATATGTGACTTTTTCTTTCTGTGTGTTTGCATTTAGCAAATCAACAACATCAGCGCCATGCTGGTGTTGGCCCGTGCTGTGTCGGGCCCTCGCGAGTACACGCTGGACTTGGAGATGGTGTCAGTCAACCCATTGCTCAGCTACCAGGGCAACTACCAGAGCAGCTCCGCCCTCAGACTCTCCATCTACATCGGGCCTTACGCCTTCTAGCGTCCGCCGGCACGCCAACACCCCGGCGGGCGGGTGACCACGATGTGCCCGGCACAAATAAAAAGGAGAGGAGGCCCTTTACAGCCGTCGTCTTTGGAGTCCTTCCCACACGTCACAAACGTGGAAATCCATTTCAGTGTTGGCTTCCTATGCTACTTGTGTGCGCTGGTTTAGAAATGGACGCTAACGTATTCACAGTTTTCTTGAGCATCTATTTGGTATTTCCTCGGCTGTCATCATCAGTACTCGTCCAATTTGTCGTCACAACTCAGATCATGCGGTGTTTGTGTTCAATAACCAGCGTGCACTAGTAGCTCCACTTTCTTGCTTTCTTTCCTATTACCTTTGTCAGTTTTTGCCTCCCACTACCTGTTGAACTCTTCTAGTGGCCCTACCAGACCAGACAAGTGTGCCATTTGTTATGCACTAGTAGCCTGAAAATGGCATTTGGACTGTATGCTGCTCTCAACTTGGATCGACTCTGTATCAACTAGTGCAGTCCTATTTTGATGTCATCACTATCACTTACATAGAGGGGCGATCCTGCCATATGTATAAAAATGTATAAAAGAACAAATATCTACAAATGTATGCCATATAAATAAGTGAACGCATAAATGGATCACATACTACCTGAATATATTAGATAAATGCAATTCTTTCATACATTGATGCATGTTGTCATTTATTTTGTCATGGGTGCCACCAGGCTGTACTTTCCCAAGACACTCCACAGAAAATGTTGTCCCTACGACTCTTAATTGTTAATGGATAAACACACGCCTCCAATTTGTTGTGTCACATATTTTGTCACAACTAAATTATATTCAATTGAGGAGGTGACCCAGTTGCCTGAGCCTTTCACCTATTGGTCTGTCATTGATGAACAAATCGGCTTGGACTCGGGTCAGCAACCAAAGATGTTGAAAGACCCATAATACACTTAAAATATGTCTGGACCCATGAAAAGAAAATCGCAAAAGCATAATGAACATGTCTTTCTTAAAAAAAAAGAGATTCATACTTAAATTTACTCACCCTTGAAAAATGTAGAAAATGTTATGATTGTCCTCCTACACGAAGCAGATATAGAAATATACTCCCCCCTTATATTCTGTTTTGAAGCATTTTTTGGAAAAACTCCAGGGAGCCACTAGGACAGCGCTAAAGGGCCACATAGTGATCTGTAGCTGCGGGTTTGTGAACCCTGGCTGGGTGAAAAGCTCAGCCAGTTCGACCCACTCCCTCATTTGAATAACACTCTGTTGTGACAAGAAAACACAACAAAATGCATGACAAAGTGTATACATATATAAATAAATTGCATTTATGTCAGATTTTTCTGCGAAAGGTCCCAGGTTCTGAGAGTGATGGGCGCCTCCTGTCTGTACTTTCCCAAGACACACCACAGGAAATCGTGCCCCTATGACTTTGATGGTCAAGGGACCCAACCAAACACCCAGCCTTGATTATTCAATTTATATGGCATATATTTGTATTTATTTATACATTTATTCTCACATAGCAAGATCAGTCCTCAATACTCTAGAGGATAAAACAGCAGCAGTTATTCTAATTTAGTTATTCTAATTTAGTAACTTGAATACCAAATACTAGTTTGCAAAATATGTCAGATAGAAGAAGTGTGTCCCAGTTGCTTTTCTAGTGTGTTCATTTGTCTTATTAGAAAGCACAAAGACGATAAAATGAGTTTCAGGCAGATTGTAGACTTGATGGTCAAAGCGACTTTGGGTTGCAGATTTTTTTGGTAAGACAAAAAGTTGATGATAAATGAGTCTCACAAGTGTGTGTGCGCGTTTGTTTGTGTGTGTGTGTTCATCCTATTAGTTTCTATCATCTTTTGTAGTGACCTACAAAGTAACAACTTCAAAAATGTCTTCTTTTTGGCTCTTAGATTTGCAATTTTGGAACATTCTGTTTGTATGTTAATGTTGTTTCGCAGTGTTTTTTGAAGTCCAATAAAGAACACGACACTTTATTTCTATTTTATTTTTCGTCATTATTATACCTCGCTTCTCCTTAGATGTCATGTGACGAAATATTTTAGAGTCAAATAATGCAATTTCTACTAGACGCCTCAAGATTGCAGGAGGCGGAAATGAAGCTGATTTCCTTATTGGCCGCTAGATGGGGACCTACCAATATTTTATTGTGGCAGGTCTGGATACGAGAACACTTAATGCTGTATTTGTCCTTTGGAAATTTGCTTTGGATCTTATTATAACATCCCGGGACTGCATTAAAAGGCAAAAAAATGGCTGCCTATCAGGCAACAAGACACTGAATTCCTCATGCCCCCAATAAGCAGGTCGGCGCCTTGCGTATCTGAATGTTCGCTATTGGTGTGTGTGTGTGAATGGGTAAGTGTGAAGCACATTGTAAAGCGCTTTGGGAGGTCTTCATTGACTTGAAAAGCGCTATATAAATACAGACCATTTACCATTTACCATGCCTCAGCACACACTGCCCACACGCTTCTGCGCACCGTCACCAAACCTTTTGAGGCCGAGAGCTATTTTTTTGTTACTGATTAGTGTGAAGGGCTACCAGTTTGAATTGCATTTCTAAAATAACGTTATTACTATGTTGCTACTATGTTATTACTATGTTACTACCAGGTTGTAAGTATAAGAGGTTAAAATAGGCTCAGTCAACCACTAAACATTACGCCAGTTAGAAATGACATTTCCTAGAACATCAAAATTACCCATGGGCCAGTCTACGGGCTACTCAGGGGGGTTCCCGGTTCCCACAGGGACCATGTGGGAGACCTTTGATGCACACCTCTCAAAAAAAGACATATGGTCTCAAATTCAGCAGCCAAAAGTATAAATTGGGGATGTCCAACTCTGACTCTGGGGCTGGATCCGGACTTTTTGGTCTGAAAAGCACCGGATCAGTGAAAGAATGTCTACTCAAAATGTTTAGCTTTGTTTTTCAGATTTATGCTTTATTATTTATCCTACATTAGTAACCTACCGCACATATTATAATCATCGAGGGCCAGGGATCTTTTCGAATTGTAACAAAAATATTTTAATTTTTGGCACTGTATGTCTTGAGCGTTTTTTTCAACAATTGAGTGAATGCTGAACCAACTCACCACACTATACAAACTAAACACTTCCCTCTAGCATCCGGAGAGAGCATTTGGTTTGCATTTATTTATAAAATCATAACTTTTTCTACATATTCATAGCTGGATTAAATCGTTCAATCCGTATGTTTGACATGCCTAGTGTTAATGATGGCAAAATGCTGGATTACTTCTCCTCTATTGGCGGTTCCTAGAAAGATTGAATCGGGATTCGGTAATAGTCGCAAAAAAATTACGCCTTAGGGATGTTACGATGTGACTAGCCTGGCGTTTATTTATGGTTATATTTATTTTTTCATTCATTGTTTTTTTTTTTTTGTATTATGACAAAAAACGTCACAAAAAAGATTCTTCGTCCCACTCTATCAACCAAAGCACTCCAAAGTGACTACATCTCTGTTTTAATTTCGTTTATTACCTCTTTTCACTTCACACAATACACCCACCACTCTAGAAAATCCATAACATTCTGAAATTTCTCTTGTTCAAATGTTTGATTATTGATTTTAGTTAGCATAAATGTACTTGGATTTGTTTCAATCGGGGTTTTTGACCTAATCAATAAGTCAACGGAAAAGCAATAAACCCCAAATTCTCAAATAAACGTGTAGTTCCTTCAAAATTATGAGACTGATTGTCATTTTATAGAGTGATGGAGTGGACCTTTGGCGTCCGATTTTGGTCATAAGAAGTAACTGCAATCAGCATGCAGACGTCCTAAAACTATCACCTTCTAAACTCAATACCAAAACGATACAGTGTTATCCTCGAAACCTTTTTTAATGAAAAAATATTCAAAACAAGAGGAAAAAGTGGAAAATATGATCAAATAACTATGGGTGCTGTGCATGACCCCGTTTAGTGGCCTTTCATCTACTTCGCCCTATCCTCGGCACACCAAAATCAAAATGTTTTCCAGGTAAAACGAGACGATTTGAAATTTTGTAATCAATCGTTTAAAGCTAAAAAAAAAAACTGAGACCACCCCAACCCCCTGACTCCCAAATATAGAACACTTATGGTCCATGAAGGTGAGGCCCACTTACAGACACACACACACACACACACACACACCCTCCCATCTGTTGTCACCGAGGGTGGTTATGAGTCACACATTCACAACATGCACGCGCACACACACGCTCCTACAATGCTTGAGGAATGATGCTTTTGTAAACTCATTGACACACCGGCCTAGTTTTTGCTACATGAACACACACAAACGGCTGCTCTTACATAAGAAAGCTGGAAAAGGTGGAGGACCAGAATAAGACTAGATTACGTGGTTGTGTGCAATTGTGTGTGTGTCTGTGTGCGTGTGTAGTTTTCATCGCGTTGGCATAGAAAGCTCCTACATGCTGTGAGGAATTTTGCAGGTCTCTCCCATCGTTGGGGACGATTTCTACCAAAGCATCGCTACCTACACAACTACTCTGTGGTTAAAACATGCAAGGACTGGTCACCTCGTCCCTTCTTATCTTTCTGATTTTGTTGTGCCTTATGCTCCTGCTCTGAGCCTCTGTTCGGAAAATGCTGGTCTACTTTTGTCTCCAAAAGCCAAGAAGAGTGCCTCGAGTGCATTCTCCATCCAAGCCCTGGTGATGTGGAGTGCTGCCCTCTGAAATAATATCGGAAACCTCAGTGGAAAAGTTAAATTTCGACATAACATACATTCATGTTTTCCTGTCAAACCTGGATACGTCAGCAGACTAGCACCTGGACCTGAGACATGGCATCATCTGCATTGACCAGCTGGGAGATATGAGAAGCTGGGTTGTCACTGTCTCTGACTTTTAAATCTAGGCTTAAAACACACCTATATTCTATAACTCATGAACGGCCTATGTTTTATGTCGACAATGTCTGTGTATTGGAACATCCATTGCAGCCTGGTCATCCTGGAAAGTGGATTACCTCATGTGCGGTCACTTCTCAAGGTTTCTCCATTTTTCTCATGCTGAGGTTTTTGGTTTTTCCTTCCCCTCATGTAGGTTTTAGATCAGATTGTGAAGTTTTAAGCAGCCTACTTAAAGTATTTCTAGTGAAGCTACTTCATACTTCATCTATTGCAAAGGCAAATGCAATTTTGATTTCAAATGACTGATACTTAACATACCTGTAGATAAATATGTTGTCATCTATATCGGAATCTTTATCTTATTTTCCTTTGAATAAAATGGTAAAATGTTTTTCTGTTGATTTATCAACATATACTTGAATTTATTCCGAATAAAAATGCGAGCTCGCTGCTGTTCAATTCATTCAAATTCCTCCTCGGGTCGGCTTTGGGTAGAAAATTCCTGGGCTGAAAAGATCCCACTGCACTAAATGATGCACTCTTATATATTTTTTTTTCGGATAAAAAAAATAAAGTTACATAAACGCTGTGACCTCAACCTTGGCTTCATTTGTTTCCACGTTACATAAATGGGTTTTGCAAGAGGCAAGAAAGTGCCGCTCTGTGTTGCGTGGGCGCTCACACACCGACACGTTGTAGCGTCACTTCGGCAGCAGGATGCGCTCGTTCACCCAAAACGACGGCAAACTGAAACCACTTATTAGGAAAGACTCTAATTCGGTGCATCATAGAGCCTGTGTTGTGAAAAATAATCTGCAATCAATTAGCATGCCAATAGTGGTCCAGTAAACTATTTTTACTTTTATTTTTTCACTCTTTTTTTATGACTATTCTTTTTCCTCATGTAAATCTTTGAGCAGTGGAGTTGAAAATAACAATGATAAAAATGTTTGGTGACGGATGAATAAGCCGTTGGAAGTCAAGTCAAGTCTTGTCACAATTTGTATAACCCTTCATTGCAAGAGATCTCAAAAGATTGCACATGTTACAATTACACAATCCCCTGATCATAAACCAAAGAAAAACTCAAAACCTCTGCACGGGTAAAATAAAAAACCTTGAAAAGTGCCTCACAAGTGGTAATCCAGGATGACCTAGTTGCAATAGATTTAGTATTGGGTAACGGTACACTACACAAAACATAGTGAATATCAATGAAAGAAAACAATAGGTAACATATTGAAATTTGTCCAGAAAGTGCATGACAGCAATCAACGCCTCAAGCTTGTGAAATAGTCCAACAATTCCATGACAGCAACGACGCAGCTTCGCATCTCTTCCGGCTGGTCGATGCAGATGTTGACATGCTTCAGGTCAGACGCTGGTCCGCTGACTCATCTCAAATCGTCCTACTCCCTCGTATCAACACCAGCCGGGCAGTCGGAAAAAGACAGGAAGAGGAAAGTATGAGGTGGGCATCAATCATAAGCTATTGAATAGAAGTGGGTCTTAAGTCTAGATTTAAAAACGTCCACTGAGGTTGTGGGGGCGGGGGCAGGGGTCAGACAGCATATTAATGTTAATTAATATTGTTTATAAATAAATGTAAATGTAAATTAATTGATTTAAAAACGTACATTTACCCTAACCTTAACACTAACCCTATCCCTTACCCTAACCCTAACCCTAACCCTAACCCTAACCCTAACTCAGCATTTAGCCAAACTGCTAATAGAAAAATTAAACAAAATATAAACCAGACACTACAGAACACAGACATAATCCAAGATTACAAAATCATCTCAGTCTTTAAAAGAAACAAAAACCTCAAAGATTACCGGAAATCAACATAACACGAACACCGGGCCCCACATTCTACAAACCAACCACCACAGTTAGGAACACCGTCACCAACACAAACTACCTAATTAAACAAACACTCACACCTAATACGGAAAACTGTATATATGTCATAAAGTGTAAACACTGTGACATTAAATATATAGGAGAGACAGGAAATTCAATCAGATGTAGATTAGCACAACACATTTACAACATCAGAAACAGCAGGGAAACTAACACACACTTAGTAGCCCACTTTATACAACATGGGCAACAGGCACTAGAAATATGGGGCCTACAAACCAACAGCAATTGGACGCAAGAAGAAAGACGCAAGGCAGAAAAACACTGGATAATAAAACTCAACACTCTCTTTCCAGATGGACTAAACATATGCAGGTAAAACAAGAAAAGCTCCAGTTTCCTGAATGGCCAGTGCAAAAACTTACTTTCCCAAGGGCCTCAGATTTAGGGGACCTTGGGAAAGAAAGATTGCTTCCTAACCTAACCCTAACCCTAACCCTAACCCTAACCCCAACACTAAACCCTAACCCTAAGCCTAAAACCTGACCCTAACCCTAACCCCTAACCTTAACCGTAACCCTAAACCCTAAACCCTAAACCCTAAACCCTAAACCCTAAACCCTAAACCCTAACTCTAACCCCAACCCTAACCTCTTACCCCTAACCCTAAACCTAAATGTAACATAAATTTTACAAGGATCGCCATGCTCTGAGGTGGCTGTGTTGCTTTAATTGTCTTCTTATTCTTTCTAATTAAAATGATTGTTGATTGGTTACTGTCATATTCCTTTGCAAGTCTCGTCAAACCTGTGCCTTCTTCATATTTGTTTATCATCTCAAGCTTCGATTCCATTGTTGTTATTTTTTTGCTTCTCCCTTTAGCATCACTGCAGGTTTTGGGACCCACAGGTAAACAAATTGAATTTTGCTTCGCGAGATTCCTTGATTGAACCAAAGGATGAGAAATGAAGCATTGTAGGAGTGAGTTTTGCAAGTAGCATATTAGCCTCTTTATGATGCCAGGACGCAAACTTAAAGCAGACCCTCCTCTTTTATGATTCAAAGCAGACATTCATGAGGTGTGTAACTCGCAGTCATATGTATGAAATCTGCGAAGAAATAATTTTCTGTTGATGTGTTATTTTTGGGAAAATGGTGCAACGAGGGGCCGAAAATGCATTATATCCCACATATCAAATACAAAATGCCATATTCTCAGGATCTATTGTACAATACATTGGTTACCGTGTTCTCTTCTCCGAATAACTTAAAAAGAGGACATGGTGAACAAAATCAAATTGGAACTAGAAATGTCTTTATTGTGAACAAATAACCAATGTGTTGCTTATTTGGATTTTTCTTGATGATAATAATTTGGGAAAGGCTTGCATTACTTTGATCTTTGCATCAACGTTGATGATCTCCAAGTTGGAAATTGCACTTGTTTTGCAGCATCTGACTCACGTGTGTTAATGCCAGATTCCAAAATAGAGCGGGCGGCATGCCGGGGCCCTGGTGAGCAAGCCGTCCGGCACACTTAGTCCTCCATATTAATCAGTCAGATACAAAGTCTGGATGGCAAAAGACACTCAGTATGCGCACGCAGACACGATTACACACCATGCAAAAACATGAAAAGCTATTATCTATCTATCTATCCGTCCGTCCGTCCGTCCGTCCGTCCGTCCGTCCGTCCGCCCGCCCGCCCGTCCGTCCGTCCGTCCGTCCGTCCGTCCGTCCGTCCGTCTGTCTATCTATCTATCTATCTATCTATCTATCTATCTATCTATCTATCTATCTATCTATCTATCTATCTATCTATCTATCTATCTATCTATCTATCTATCTATCTATCTATCTATCTATCTTTCCATTTATCGCTCCCTCCTCTCTCCTTCCCTAAATACCTCACTCACTCACTCACTCACTCACTCACTCACTCACTCACTCACTCACTCACTCACTCACTCACTCACTCACTCACTCACTCACTCACTCACTCACTTACACACTCACTCACTTACACGAGTGACTTAAGGCTTGATTTAAAAAACAAATAGTCTGACTTTGGGCCTGACCACCTGCTTCGGCATCGACTAATGGATGCAACGTTTCTCTTGTCTTACATTGACTGCATGCATGTATATCATGTGCATGTTTGCGACACATGCTTCGCACAGGCAACACTTTCAGTTGTGTTCAGTGTTAAGTAACAGAGCAGGGGGGAGGAGGGACCTCATTGAAGAAGGGGAGCGCTCTCATCCTAGAGGACGTGCATGTGGCGTCTCCATGGCAACGCCAGCATCAGCACCGCTGTGGTGTGTGTGTGCGCACACACAAAGACATACACACGTCAGTGGTGACGAATTGATCATCTTCATTTTGCTCAATAATTTAATTCTTGAAGATGGCTGCGGTAAAATATGACTTATAAAAATGGTATGGCTCTAACACATACATTTATGATTTATTTTGTTTCACCAGATAACAGGCCAGTTCATTGTCTCATATTTTGATGATTAAATTAAATGAGCAAATGTATTGAAAACTCTAATTTATAGTAACATAAATTAACATGTAATTGGTTCAATTACTTTTGCATTACAATGTAATAAAAAGTATCATAGAAAATATAGAAACTAATAATAAAAATCATAAATCTGACTCACAGCACATTCTTTGTCGATTTTGTTGACTAATTTCTAATAATATCTAGGTCTTAAATTATTTGTTTTTATATGCAGTTTTACATTGCATTTGCTTTCATATACTGTTCATAATAAATTGGAAATTATTTGTTAGTGAAGTCAACAAATATTAAGTTTTCATTTCTGCGTTGGAAGCTAAGAAGCATTCAATTTAATATCACCAGGAAGAAATATTTTTTAACAGTAATGCTATAGCAAAATATATTCATTAATCATGGTTAATGTGTTGTGTATGGACTGAAATTCAGGGAGCAGGAAAAGAGACAGGTGTGTTAAAAAATATGCATTTATTAAAAACACAATAAAATGCAGAACAAAGTAACAAACAAAAACAAATGGATGCAAATCAACCGACAAAATGTCAGAAGCCAGATACAAAAAGACAAAAATCAAATCTGATGTAGCAAAGACAGTGGAATGGAAATGACCTGAAAGTCTATGCTGTCTTGCAAGTCAATATAAAACCAAGAGATAAGGAGAAACAGGGCAGATTTGATGCAGCCGTGCTCAGTTCCACCAAGAGGCATCAAAACGGGTGCATCGATTTTCATGAAAATGCCCACAGTTGTACTTTAGGACTCTGAGAATGTCTTTAGCTAGGTTTCATGTCAAAACATCCACAGTATATACTAACAAAATCGATAGGCATCTGCTTTCGAGTACAAGGGGTTCTGGAGTTGCATGCGACTCTTTGGCGCTCTCAAGGAGGGCCCTAGCGAAGGGGGCTGTGAGGATTACATTTTTGGACTTCTCCAGTGCCTTCAATACCATACAGCCTCTGCTACTGAGTAGGAAACTGACAGAGATGGGAGTTAGCTCACACCTTGTAGAATGGATTACTGACTACCTGACAGGCAGACCCCAGTATGTGAAACAGGGGGGCTGTACATCGGACACTGTGGTTAGCAGCACAGGATCTCCGCAGGGGACCGTTCTCTCTCCGTTCCTATTCACTCTATATACATCGGACTTTAAGTACAACTCTGAGTCCTGCCATGTGCAAAAGTTTGCCGACGACACTGCGATCGTGGGATGTATCAGAAACGGGCAGGAGGAGGAGTACAGGAAATTGATACAGGACTTTGTCCGATGGAGCGACGCAAACCACCTGCACCTAAACACCACCAAGACCAGAGAGATGGTGGTGGACTTCAGGAGAACCAGAACTCACCCGGTTCCTGTAACCATCAAGGGAGAATGTGTAGAATTTGTCCAGACCTACAAATACCTGGGTGTGCAGCTGGGCAACAAACTGGACTGGACTGCCAACACAGAAGCTCTATGTAGGAAAGGGCAAAGCCGACTTTACTTCCTCAGAAGGCTGGCCTCCTTCAACATCTGCAAAAAGCTCCTGAAAATATTCTATGAGACAGCAGTGGCAAGCGCCCTCTTCTATGCGGCAGCGTGTTGGGGAGGCAGCGTCAAGAAGAAGGATGCCTCTCGTCTTAATAAACTGGCTAGGAAAGCGAGCTCTGTTGTGGGCAAAGAGCTGGACAGCCTAACAACAGTAGCTGAGAGACGAGCACTGAAAAAGCTGAGGTCAATCATGGACAATCCATCGCATCCACTACACAGCATTATCTCCAGACAGAAGAGCAGTTTCAGCGACAGACTGCTGTCACTGTCTTGTACTACGGACAGACTGAAGAGATCTTTTCTTCCTCATGCCATGAGGCTCTTTAACTCCACCCGGCAGAGTAAAGGCCCACATTAAACCACACCACCTACATTGGATATTACCGAATCTTACTGCAATATGTATTCTGTGTAGCACTATTTAGTTACTCTATATAACACGCTACAGTGGGCATTTGCACGTCACACTGGGTATTTGTATATTGTATTCTTTTGGCTTTATTATTGTACTGTTCTCAGCTCAGGGATGCTGCTGGAAATGTGAATTTCCCTTAGGGGATGAAAAAAGTATCTATCTATCTATCTATCTATCAATGAACTATGGCCCCAACAACCTTACCCAAGTAGAATGCCCAGCCATCATGCTTGGGAAAAAAAGAAAAACCTTGTGAAAATTACAAATATTAAGTAAGCCCTAGCTATTGCAAAACCTTGGGTGAGCTATGGCCGCCTTCAGTGTCGTCGGTTGCCTAAGCGGCTTAAAATAAATCGCTTATTGAAAGAACACAATGAAGAAAAAGGTGCAAGGCTTCAAGAAGGAGGAGGAGGAAGAGGAGGAAGAAGATGAAGGATTTTTTTTTTGTGCTTCTTATTTACCGCTTGCACAGCAACATGACTCGGAGGAGGAGGGAACATCTCACTCACATCGAGTGCCACACTGACTATGCGCAAAAAACATGTTCTTGGGACTCAATGGACGTGATGATTGCAATGAATCCCTAAAAGGGTCGTTGACATGATGAAACGCAGCTTATTTATTTGATGTTGGCACTTTTGACCGTCTACTGGTTCATCAACACGCACTGTGTGTTCCTAAACAGGGTGGCGGACCTGTCGCACACGTCTTTTCCTGTGTTTGGCGGCGGCCATGTGCAGCTGGCCTGCCAACAGGTGCCACTTTCACACACGCTCACACACAAAAAGTGCAAATCCCGTTTGGAGCGAGCAGCGTGTTCCTGCTTAACTTTAGTCATCGTCACGTCACCCGCAACACTCACTGAACACACAATCATCATCATGGATGCATGCAAATTGGGACTGGTTGGTTTCAAATTAGATGGGATAAAGTCATGCGCGCACACACACACACACACACACACACACACACACACACACACACACACACACACACACACACACACACACACACGCTTACACAAACAAAAGCAACGTCCCAACAAGACCTTAGTGCAATGACCAAAATCGAACTTGTAGTAAAACTAGTTTTGCTAGTGCTGGGGTCTGGGTGACGTTGGGTAAAATCGTGTTTCCCACAAGAAAAGCACGGATTAAAACATACTACTGATATCATTTTTTAAATAATTCACACAAATAAAAATAATTTAAAAAAAAGAGTAAGAACTCATATGAAAATAAATCAATGAATCCGTGGTAAACTAATCCATAATCCGCGTAGGATGCACTTACATTAAAAGGGCAATGTATAATATTTAGCACTTAGTGGTGAAAGAAAATCATTCATTTATTCATTATCTGCACTACCTATTCTCAGTAGGGTCGCAGGGGTGCTGGAGTCCATCCCAGCCATCTTCGGCAGTTGGCAGGGGACACCCTGAACCGCTTGCCAGCCAGTCACAGGGCACACAGGGACAGACAACTCACGCGCCCATTCACACCTAGAAACAATTTGGACCAGCCATTCAACCTGACATGCATGTTTTTGGAATGGGGGAGAAAACCAGAGAGCCCGGAGGTCACCCACGCAACCGCAGGGAGAACATTCAAACTCCACACAGGAAGGTTCGATCTCATGACCTCACAATTGTGCCACACATGCGCTAACCACAGTGTTACCATGCTGCCCGAAAGAAAATCAATCATGGAAAAAAAAGTAGATTTACATAATAAGCAAAAAATACTGAACCATCACATTAAAATGCATTTTTTAAATACTCGTAGGTCGAGACATTGGCATTTATCGACATAACACGGGGCTCACCCAACCGGAGCTGATATAATGGTCCGCCATCTTGCAAAAAGTTGTGCGGGAAAATGAGAAGGAAATTCTTCTATTTTGGTCACCTTGCTTTCCATAGTTTGTATTCTTCTATTTGCTTTCTAGCACTCGCTTTCCATTGCACTACAGCAGTGGTCACCAACCACCAAGAAAAAAGACCTAGTTTTTGTTACTGATTGCTGCAAAGGGCAACCATTGAGACAGACATTTCTAAAATAACAATTTTTATATTGTTACTATGTGATGATCAAGTTGTATTTATAGGAAGTTTAGTCAACCACTAAAACATCATGTCAGTTAAAAATCCAATTTACTAGAAAATCACAATGACCCATCACTAGTGAGCCATTTTCAGCTGGCTACTTAGGTGCCAGCACTAAGGTGGAGACCCCTGCACTACATAGACAGTGACATCTTGTGGTAAAATAAATCGTATTGCCCGTTAACATTCATATTAAGACAGGGGCTTAGAACTATAATCCTGGGGGCCGCAAATAGCCCGTGGGCCCCAGGTTTGTAGGAAAAGTATTTGACCAGGCAACAAAAATGTCACCATTAAAATCTCAGCTTCTGTAACTGAGACTAAATTTTGCTTGTAGGATCATGATAAGTTCATCGTTTAGTAAATAATAAAAACAAGGAGAGAAGACATCAATGAATTTTGAAACTGCAAGGAGAACAGGAGAGAACTGTACAAAAACTCTCAAGATGCAACAAATCCAATCCGTTCTAAAGGTCCTACCATAACCCTTTTCTTTTTATCAAATCATCTAGGTAACTAAAAGCAAGTCCAACTTATAAGGTGTGGGTATTAAAAAACAGCAAACACATTGGCTACTAGTGGCTACGGTGTAAAAAGTAAAAAGTGGATACTAATCAAAATAACGGATAACAGTGGCAAAATGAGTCAAAAAATATAATTGTCCCGTCCCAACCGTTCCTTGGTTTGCATTTTGGGAAGGAGAAAGAATTGAGGGATGCTTGATTCCGAAAGATAAAACCGTACAAGGGACAAACACAAATACACGATAGGTACTATATATTGTTTTTGATTGTTTTTGTTATCTCTCTCAGTGCTTATTTTTACACCCCTGGATTTCTAAGGTCTGCGCTTCAGTTCTTGAAAGAAAAAAGAAAAGAAAAGAAGAGAAGGAGCTAATCTGTCGCTAGGCAACACCTCCCACTTCCATACAAGCCAGACAAACAGCATCAGACCAAAAGAACTTGCACATGAATCCTCACTTGTGAATCTTAGAACCCGACATGAGATGGACAAAAAAAACTATGGTTGACGGTATATTAACTTTTTTTCCGCATTGTCTTTCAGTCAGATGGTCCGTGGATCCATATTAAAGAAGTAGATCAACACTGATATGACAGAGAGATACATTTGATAAAAGCAGCGATTGAATCCAGCCATTTTATACAAGCAGTCAACGATAATCTAACCAAATCGTAAGTGAATCAAATGATATAGCCAATAAAAACAGTCTGGCGAAAACACTGTCATTTAATACGTCAATACTGTTGGTATGTTATCATATGGTGATAAAATAATATGATGTGTCAATATGACAGTCCCTAGAATGATGCCAGTCAGTCGGTAGATAAAGTTAGAAGGTACATGGTATCGGTAAAGGTGTTTGATGCCTACAAAGGACTGATATGGCTTGATAAATATTTTTAGTTTTTAACATTTGATACCTGCAAAAGAGATTGCTAAGATGCCAGTTATCATCACTATCGGACAATTATGTTGCTCTTCTTTGACTTTCAACACCCTTTAGGGCGGATCTGCTTTTATGACCAAGAAGATTTAATAAAAAAGAAAGGGCATCACAGAGGACCTTGAGAACAGGTTGGACTTCAGGGGCGGCAGTAGCTCAGGAGGAAGAGCGCTCGTCTTGGGATCAAGGGATCCCAGTTCAAATCCCGGCTTGTCCGTGTTACATGTCGAAGTGTCCGTGGGTAAGACACTGAACCCCTAATACCCCCAATAAGCAGGTTAGCGTCTTACATGGCTGCAATACAAGGCCGCTGTTGGGAAATGTGAAGCACACTGTAAAGCGCTTTGGGAAGTCATTGACTTGAAAAGCGCTATAGAAATGCAGATCATTTCATTTCATTATCCGAAGGTTCGCCCTCCTGTTCTCCCTGCAAATTTAAAATCCATAGATGTCTTCTCTCTTTATTTTGATTCAAAATGATCAGGCATATTGGAAAATACAGTAATGGTATCAATGTGGTCAATACATGTGGGAAATATTGTAAGAGAATGGGTTTTAGCGCACAAAAAATTTGTTTATTCGAGGAATCAACTCCCTACCCTGAAGAATTCTCGTGCCGGCGTGATGAGGGAGCCTATGGTGGAAGAAGAGCCGGAGCTAGCTAAGCGGCTAGCAGCATTATAAGTCTTCGGTACCATCCGTAATCATGGTAAATGTGAACTCACTACCCCGGGTGCTAACGTGTAGCCACCCGGAGCTACTCGGAACTATCCGGCTTCAGCGCCGCTATACAGAGGCACGAAAGCTTACGGGATTCGGAGAGGAGACGGACTCGCTAACACGAGGTGGTGTATCCCTGGACACAAAGAAAAAGATTTCCATCTGCTGCAGGGATGTCGAACTTTTGGACTAGCGTGTGACGTCATCCACTCCGCTACAAGCATCCCTAGGGTATCATGTTAATCTGTTAATAAACAACACATCTATCTATCATCTATCTATCTATCTATCTATCTATCTATCTAAATATTACAAATATTTGCGCCGTTTACGAGGGAAGATTTTGTAGGTGAACAGATACAATTGTTAAATAGGAAGACGAGTGTCCTGAAAAAAAGAGTCATTTGAAAAAAATCAAATCAAAAAATAAATAGATACTGTAGATAAAACAAACAAATAAAAACATGAATGCATAATACATAAAAAATAAGTACTGAAAAAAGGATGAACTTCAACTAAGTGACAATCACAAATAAAAATAATGTTCTATATTAGTGATGTTGGTGTCTGCTGGAGCCACACTTACCAAGTGGCTTGCCTTGTTTCTCTTTGTCGACTCAAGCGCTCCTCCTGCTCTAAAAATAGCTGGAAGGGGGTCTCAGGGGGCGCCACAAAGCAGAGCACCACCCTAAGACGCATCGATTGCATCTATTTTTAGACATTTCAACCTCAACTGCGGGGTGCTGCAAGCGCCTCTTCCACGCGTCGCTTCATTCTTCAACATGATCCTTGCATTCATTGCACGTGTGACTTGGCTCCTCCTACTTCATTCATGCATTGGCGGCATTTGAACCACGGAAGCGGTTCCAGGTTTATCATAAACGGACAGCGGCGGTGTAAAATGACTAAATGATGGACTAAAAGGATGGATAGATGGATGGATGGATGGATGGATGGATGGATGGATGGATGGATGGATGGATGGATGGATACATGGATGGATGGATAGATGGATGGATGGATGGACTGTAGAGAAATGGATGTAGACAAATATAGATAGAAACATGTCACTGTCTTAAACTAACAACAACAAAACAACAAATACAAACAAGGAAACATATCTAATTAAACACATACCAGTCTTTATTCTCTGCACAGTAATAGGTCCTGGGAATTCTGTTACGCAAATTAGAATAAGTTGTTAAAAAACAGGTTCAAAACTGACTTGAAAAGTGACAAATGCAAAATGTTCACACATTAAACTGAATGCAAAATAAAGATTGATAGATGGTCAGAGCAATAGGTAGATAGATGGTCAGATAGATGGTTGGATAGGTAGATAGATAGACAGGTAGGTGGGTAGGTAAGTAGGTGGGTAGATAGGTGGGTCGGTAGGTAGGTAAGTAGGTAGGTAGGTAGGTAGGTAGGTAGGTAGGTAGGTAGGTAGGTAGGTAGGTTGGTAGGTAGGTAGGCAGGTAGGTAGGCAGGTAGGTAGAACAAAAGATTGGTAGATAGGTAAGCTGAACGGTAGGCAGGAAGGCAGATAGGTAGGTAGAAAGGTAGGCAGGGAGGTAGGTAGGTAAGCAGGTGGAGCTCTACATATATGATTATATGAATAAGTAAATGAATGAAGTAAAAAATTAACAAATGCAAGAATAACAAACGAAAGAATAAATAAATTAATGAATGATGGCAGGAAAAAGAAGCAGATGTAAAATAGATAAGAAAGATTATGAAAAAGACTGAAAGAAAGAAATAAAAAACAGTGATCTCAAGGTAAACAGAAAGAATTATGAAATGGGGCTGGATTGCAAACGGGGCTTGCAGCAACGGCGCTCATTGCTGACTGCCTCCTCATCCGAACAGTCTTGCTCACATCCCCGCCCTCCTCGCTGGGTGACTCCGCTTGACGTTTTTTACGCCGGCCACGCCCCTTACTCGTTTTTGTCCAAATCAGGCTTTCTGCGTGGCCGGAGCTCCCCGTTTCATGCCGACGTCATCGGCAGGGAGAGGCGAGCGCTGACGTCCGCATACAGTCACCGCATAGGAGGGAGGAAAAAGGGGGAGTCGGAGGAGCTCCGCGCTCTCAGCATCCACTCGGATGAGGCGTCCTCTTCCTCCTGCCTCCCTCCCTCCTTTGCTTGCTGACGTCAGCCACTGCGTCAGGGAGCCCCCCTCGCTCTCAGCCTATAAAAGTCACATGCAAGCAGAGTCCCTCACAAACTGTCAGAGGATCCCATCAAGCCCAGCACGGCTCAGGCAAACCATGAACAAGGTCCAATAAGCAACAATCGCGCGCCTGCCAGCCGCTTTTCTTGCTTGCTTGTTGTTCTTTTTTGCGTTTGTCGGCATCCGCCACGAGCATGTACCGCTCAACCAAAGGAGCCTCCAAGGCTAGACGGGACCAGATCAACGCCGAGATCCGCAACCTTAAGGACTTGTTGCCCATCGGCGACGCCGACAAAGCCAAACTGTCCTACTTGCACATCATGTCACTCGCTTGCATGTACACCAGGAAGTCTGTCTTTTTCTCGCCGCCTGGTAAGTCACATCCTCGGCATCTTCAGCATTTTGACAGATTAAAAAAATAAAAAATGTATTTAGAGCTTTGAAGTATATAGAAACAAAAAACAATTTACATATCAGCACAAAAACTGAAAAACAGCATTCCTTTATTTACCAACTACTCAACTATTGTATTTATATAATTAAAAAATATATATATCTTTACTAATTGCACGAAATTAATGGCAATTTTATAGCCTTTTAATTTCTAACACCTGACTGTGAAAATGCAAACTGATGCCTCTTCTAATACTATGTAATTAAGACAAAACTTTATGTGTGCCACTTAGTTGCAATTTAATGTGACGTCATTGATGTTGTAGCAACAAGTATTTTCTGGCGCTTAAGCTGTCCACGGTGCTGAAAACAAAAGCTACCACTGCACGTTGCTATCCGTGGTGCTGATGGCACGAGCACAAATTTGGGGAAAATCTTTGGATGAATGCTTTTATTCTTTTGTTTTATGTTTGGTGAAACAGTACATTTAGAGTGTATTAATATTTTATCAATTTTGATCACCCATGCATGTAAAGTGATTTTCATGTTTGTAATCCAATTACATGTGTTGGTGATGCAGTGCTCAATTGTTTTTTTTTTGCTGTTTCTGATACCACAGAGGCAAGAAGTGCTGCGATGCAGGCTGGCACTTGCTTCCTCTCCCTGCCTGAGCTGTCAGACCTCATGCGGGCTCTCCCGGGATTCCTCATGCTGCTCACTGCAGAGGGGAAGCTGCTTTACCTGTCCGATGCCGTCTCTGACCACCTGGGACATTCCATGGTGAGTCGTCCCTACCATACGTCCATCTTTACAGCCGTTGTAAAATGAGCACACCTCACAAATACATGTGCATCAGGTGGACCTAGTGGCGCAGGGAGACAGCGTATACGACATAATCGACGCGTCGGATCAGCTGACAGTCAGGAATCATCTGTCGAATGCAGCTTCTGGCACGGCAGGTAAGATGAGAGCACTTGTGCTGGTATACCCTGATTGTCGGATTGTTTTTGACGTCTCATCGCACTTTTATCTGTCGCAGATCGTCTTTTCCGTTGCCACTTCAACACTTCCAAATCAGTGCGCAGGCAGAGCTCCGGGAACAAGCTGGTTTTGATCAGAGCCCGCCGGTTGCTAACGCCCGTTGGCGAAAGTGCTACCACCAGTGGATCCTACTGGGCATCTAATCCTGTCTGGGTCTGCTTCTGCTCTCCTTTGGAGAACCTACCGACCTGCGCCGGCTCTCAAGGCACCACCAGTGGGCCCGCGGCTGCCGAGGCCAACCTCTTCCTGGAAGGTTTTCACTCTGAGCATGGCAGAGACTTGAGGCTGCACGCTGCACACGACAGGTAAAAAACACCAAATCCCGACATTTAAAACAATTTTATGGTCATGGTCAAACCCATTTCTGCTTTAAAAATGCATTCAAATGGGGGTCCCATTATTAAAAATGTCTAACGCTTCTTTGTTCTGTAGAATGAAAATGGGAAAAAAATGGGCAGAAAAGCAAATAGGAAAAAGCTTCTTTTTGCCAGCATGATGTTGGTGCATGACCATTACACTAACATTGGTCCTCTCCTACCACGCAGAATATGTGCTTACCTGGGCTATGATGTGACGACGTTGCGCTCTCGGTCTTGGTACGAACTGCTTCACCCGCACGACCTTGCCCACGCTTCCGCTCAGCACCGCACCCTGCGTAAGTGTCGACTCACAAAACGCTGGAGCCCCGAACTCGCCCCACTCAGACCCTGAAATCAAACATTGCACTGTGACTCACTAGTACGAGAGGGAGGAGAAGGCCGAAGCGAGATGGTGGTGCGCGTGCAGGCTCAGGACAGGAGTTGGGTCTGGCTCTACATGGTCCTCCAGCTACAGCCTGGGGACGTGCCCATCGCCAGCAGCAACTATCTCATCAGGTATGTTGCCGTCACGTTCTTTAAAAATTGCTTAAAAACATCAATTTGGTGTTATAGCACTACTTCTGTCTCAATTCTTTAACCCCTCACTAATATTGCTCCTTGGCACAAAAAAAGTTAAAAAAAAAGGTAGTAAAGAAATACTGTTGTCTCAATAAAACTTGACTTCAGCCTGCTTTGTTGACGGCAAATCGCAATACAGTACTACTTAAGCAAACGCAAAGTCTTTTAAAACAAACATACTTTACAGTAATCTCTCATTTATCGTGACTGTTACATTCCAAAATGAGCTCCGACAAGTAAAAACCTTTACTATTATTTTTCTTGCAATTATTATACAATTGAATACTCTATTATACACTGAAACAAAGAAAAACCTATTTACAAGCTCAAGTATTTGTTTAACAAAAAATAAAAATACTGTATAAACCACGCATGTCCAAAGACCGACCCGAGGCCAGATACAGCCTGTGATCAAATTGTTACTGGGCTGTGGAATATGCCATAAAATGATTACTATGTGGCCCGTTGGTAATGTTGACCACGGTATATAATGATTTGGTACATAAAAAAAAACCCAGATAATGGCAGTAGCCACCTTGCCTTTGGCTTTTTCTGAGAATTTTACCCCACCCCATTTTTGTCATAGTGACCGTAAATAAAACAAGAAAAGTTGACTGTGACGACCGCCACTTCCAGGACAAGTGGAAATTTGAGTATTATTTTCACCAGAATCCGCAACAACTGCCTCTGCCTAATTTGCCAAGAGACTGTGGCTGTTTTCAAAGAATATTTATAGAATATAAGAGGCACTGCCAGACGAAACATGTCAGCAAAAAGCTTACTATAAACGAATGCTGCGAAAAAGGTGAAGCAATTAGACGATGTTTTAACGACACAGCATCTCTTTTTCACGAGACCCTGTGTGTCAAATTAAAATGCTCCAAAGGCAAGCTATGGGGTCCCGATGCACTGCAAACCTTTCTGGGAGAGGGAATTCATTATTTGCTGTTCAAAGTATGCCAGGCTGTATAGCCAGTCCACAGACATTTCTAGCTTACCAAATCAGGCCAGCTTTCTGAAAAGTTTGGACACCCCCAGTATAAAGGTTTTTTTAAATCATTTTTTATTACTGACCACTGCATCGTCAAATAATAATAAGCGTTTGAGCCAGTCCAAATGCAAAACACAATTCACGATGCAAATTTGTGAAGTAGCGAAATGGTGAAAGATATGGTGCATTGTAGCAAGGATTTACTGTGGTTCCAATCCTTCATGATGCATTTTGATGGCGCCAAATTAACATTATTTTCCAATTTACGGTGCCTGAATCCTATAGCAAACCAATCATAATTTTGGAGCAAAAAATCCCAAACCCACCAAAAGTTTACACGTAGTTGATCCTGAATATGCTAAAAAATACTATCCTGATACGAATCCAATTATCAGTACCAATCAGTCGTATATTTTCCCTTTCAGTGAGTCAGAGGCGTGGTCAGTGCGCCAACAGCTAACCTCAGAGCAGGCTCAACTCAGCCTGGTCCTGAGCTCAGCCGCACCCCAGCAAGAAAGCCTCCAGTCGCCGGACACCCTGTCCAGCCCAGACCAAGTGTTTACCCCTGGCAGCAGTGGCCTGTCAGGCCAGTCGTTTGACTTCAGCACCACAGGCTGCAGCGCGGCCTCTTCAGACGAGCGGGCAGGCTCAGCAGCTGAGGTCGTGCGAGTAGAGGTTGAACCTCGCTCCAGCATCTCTTCACTTGAAGAGGAAGGCTTCTTTCAGCCACGTCCTGTTCACAGCCCCTCAGCAGCACCCTCACCCACCCCTGTCACGGTGGAGACGGTGTCAGACTTGGACTTCTTGACCCAGAACATCCTTTTGCCGCCCTCCTTTGAGCTGGACCCGCCCCTTCCCGCTCTGCCCTTGCCGCTTCCCCCTGTGCCTACTTCGCAAGCCGAGCAGAACAAAGAGTTTGTGTGCACACCCCCCTACACTCCGCACATTGGAGGGGGCAGCTTCCCGTTTGGGGAGCCGCATTTCAGCTTCGACCCGACTGGCACCACCACACCTCCCCCATCAGCTACCACAGCTACCGCTACCACCTCTATAGCGGCATCCGCCACAGCCCCACCTGTCACCATTGCTGCCAGTCCCGCGCCCCCCACCACTATGTCTGCCAAGATACCCCTCAGCCTTCCTACCTTGTCCAAAGAGCTCCTTTTTGCGACAGATCCCTGCTGCGGGGCCCTGTATGAGAAATTGCCCCCTACACCTGACAGCCCAGGTGATGGCGACTGCACAGTGATGACCCTTCCTGAGGTTCGGGGTCCGCTTTATGTCGACGTGCCCATGGGGCCTGTTCAATGTCCCCCTGAAGGGCTCCTCACCCCTGAGGCATCACCTGGGAAGCAGCCCTACCTCTCCTTCTTCTCCATTGCGCGAGAGCGTGAGAAGGAGAGGGCGGAGATCTCCCTTTTGGCCCAGCACATCAGCTCCCTGGCGGAAGGCTTCTACTTGGATCCCCTCCTGTCCAAGCTGTCACCTCCATCCATGTCTCCTTCATCCAACCCACCGTCCCCCTTCACTGCCCCAGCTGAAACACTCGACTCTGTCCAAGCCCTTCAGGAGTTCTATGCCATCAAATCATTGCGAGGTCTGGACTTTCCTCTCTTCCTGGAGGACGATACCTCTCTCTTTGAAGAGAGCATCATGGATACCCTCCTCGACGATGTCCCTATGGAGCCCCCATCACCCACCCATAAGCCCTCAAGCCCTGCCGCTTCTCAAGCACCAGTTTGCTGGCACCAAGCCTCCCCATTGGAGGGAG
The DNA here is from genome assembly GCF_059441175.1 of Urocampus carinirostris. NCBI lineage: Eukaryota > Metazoa > Chordata > Actinopteri > Syngnathiformes > Syngnathidae > Urocampus > Urocampus carinirostris. Next base: position 17,103,654 of record NC_142357.1, read on the forward strand.
CGGGCCACTTCAGTAGCGTCCGATCGGCGCAAAGTAACTCAGCGGACGGATGCGGGGAGAGCAACGAGATCATCATGGAGGAGGAGCCGGCAGAGGAAGCCATTGAGATGGAGGTTGCGCCATCAACTGCTTCCCCCTGCGCCTCCATACCGGCTTCTCCTCCACTCATACTCACCGCCTCGTCGGAGCCCACGACTGCCGCCTCCACCTTGCCGTCGGGCACCCCCGCAGCCGCTGCCTCCTGCGCTCAGTCCCTCCTGGAGGAACTGGCTGCGTTGGAGCCCATGTTTGGGGCAGGTGCCTCGATCGCCCCTGGTTTAGGGCAACAACCTGAGTTGTATCAACTCCAGCGTCATCCGTCGCCACAGTGCTTCCACGAAGGTGAGGGACACTTCCTTATAATGCAAAATATCTGCCCTTTAGATGCTACAATGATGACTTAAAATGCAATTTCTTGACTAATCCCAAATGCTCAATAAATTGAGGTCCACTTACTGTGACTTAAAACGTTTCAAAAAAACAATACGTTCAGTAATAATGACACAGAACATCAATGTTGACCTATACCAATGAAACCTGCTTCCTTTTTTTCTGTTATTGTTTCAGTCTTGTGGGTCAAACATCCTTTTAGAAACTGGGTTACCAACTGGCATGACCTTAAACCGCTTCTATCAGATTGTTCTGTAGATGTTGTGATTATTCCGCACAAAAATAATGATAGCGGATCGTCATGTCTGATGTTCTTGTTTGTTACCCGGAAGATAATGCTTCCTATACTTTGTAATACATCTATCTCACTGTGTTTTTGCTAAGTGTCAAAAGGTCCCAAGTGTTTTGAGCTGTTAAATCATGGTTTTGACATGCAAAAAGCTGACTCCTTTCTTTTTCTGTCTTTCAGATGGGAGTGGAAGCATCTCTCCGTTCTAAAATAAGTCTGTGACTTACTTCATCAAGTATGGCATATTGTCATATTTTGTGGAGACATACTTTTACTGCAAAGTAAAACATAATAAGGTGTATAAATATACATAATGTATAAAGGACTGATGCCTACAAGTCTCTCCCAAGAACAAAGAATAGGCTTTTTATTTTTTGTTCCATCATGAAGCTGTATACTAGTAAAGCCAGTGCAACATTTACTACCAAAACCGAAACGAGGACAACAGCCCGGACGCCCGACTGCCAGCGTCCTGAGTCCGTGCGCAGTCCCCTGCTTCCGATTGGCCATTCGAACTTGTTAAGCATTGTTTAACTTGCAGACATGCATTTGTATTCACTTGTAGTGAACAATATCCGTCGTGGACATCAACACAGAATCGAAACTACTTGATGAGAAACTTGAATGACTCTCAGCAATTTTATTTCTAAATTGAGAAAGGTGTGACGTCCTGAAAGCACATCTTGCCGGCTGTGTCTTTTGTGAATTTTGAGTTTGCAGCTTGTAAACCTTTAACATTCCATACGTTTGTTCATCGCAACTTGAGTTGGTTTTGTGATGTGCAACACACACACACACACAAAAAGATGCTGGCCTGTGCCGCCAGTGCACTTTTCGCTAGTACTGTACATTTTGACTCTGAATGTGGACTCTTGAGGTCAGGGCAACTTCTTGTCAACAGGCTTGCAAAGGGGCCGACATTTTTCTAGTCAATTTCCATTGGTAGCTAAAGGGACATTGTGTATTATTTAGTATCCTGTAGTGGTAAAATAACGCTATTGATTAAAAAAACTAAACAATGTTGTATTTACTATTATGGAAAAATACATGAACTATCATATAAACATGTATTTTTTAGACTCTCATTGGTCTAGGAATTTGTATTTATTTTAAATCACTTAAAAGGGAGCTGACATGATTGTCCGCTATCTTGCTGCTAAAGGGACCGCAAAAAGACAAAAAACCTCATAAACGGCTAAACATACAACTGAAATGATAAATGGTGTAGTTTGGTCACTTTGAGTAGTTTGTATTCTCCTTTGAGCTTTGTAGCACTCCTTTTCATTGGCACTGCACAATAGAGTGACATCTCACAGTCAAATATTACACAGTGTCCTGAGAATTTTGGAATTATTCCAAATTGGAAATCCAAATCTTGATTAAGGGGGATTTTGTGGTCACTTTTAAGAATGACTTTTTCCCCATTTGTTGTGTTTTTTTCGGGGATTATGAAATTGAAAAATTGCCGCCATTTTGCAAGCCTAACATTTGTGATGCAAACAGCTAACATAGAGCAGCTCCCGCGTTTGTCCTTTTGCTGGACAAAGTGGCAGGTGGGGAATTGTACCACCGACAATTATCGGTTAGCGAAAGAGAGGGGCACGACTTTCTTTTCGTTGTTTTCCGATGCCGCGATTCCCGCGGTGTTGACAGGCTCACGTAGAGTTGTCTACGGTCAAGTAAAGGATTGATTCCTACGTTCTAGCTATTCAACAGCTAACTTATTAACAATACGTATATACAAGTGTATTACTGGATGTGCAACGTGATTATGTTTTTTTTTTTCAGAAGGTTGTACACATTTGTATGAAGGTTTGTACATGAGAAATATATGAAGAGAGATTTCTATTGGTTTATTTATGAATATGTCATAGTGATTCTTATACTGCAAAATGGACATTGTGGACCAGTGTTCTATTGTTATTTCTTATAAGTGTATTTGAATGTGGACAAATGCATTTATAATAAAGTGCACTTATAATGCAGCTGAGGTGTCATAAGTCCCCATCAACACGACGGTGTTGCAAGGCCGGCGGTATGATGAATGACTAGTTAGCACGTCCATTTCACACTTTGGTCACACTGGGTTTAATTCCGGCTACCAACTTCCGTGTTTGGAGTTTGCATATTCTAACTGTGCCTGCATGGGTTTTCACTGGGTACTCTGCAAGCCAAAAACATGCATGCCAGGTTGATTGTTAACTATTTTGCTAAAAAGAACGATGACGTGAGTGAGGCAAAACTAGTACGTTGGGCCTCTTGTGTACCTTTTCAAAAAAAATACTATTGTACTATGTACATTCAAATACTCATGCAGCTTTGTGTGTCAGAGCAAAATGATTGGATACTACCTATGTTTTTTGTTGCTACTAAGAAGGCTGGTTAGCATGTGCACCTTAAAGTTCAGAGGTCCTTGATTCAATTTAAGCTACCGGCCTCCCATGTGTGGAGTTTGCATGGTCTAACTGTGCCTGTGCGGGTTTTCTCCAGTCACTTCAATTTTCTCCCATGTACCAAAACATGCTTGGCAGGTAGACTGGTGACTCCAAATTGTTCCTAGGAAAGAATGTGTCTGTCTCTGTATGCACTGTGACTGGCTGGCTACTAGTCCAGGGGGTCCCCTGCCTGATGTCAGCTGGGATGGGTTCAAGCCCCACTGTGACCCTAGTGAGGATAAGCCTTTTAAAAAAGATGGATGGATGAATGGATGGATGGATGCTACTAGGACACAATTGCACCTTTGTAATTAGCTACAAGGCACCAAATAGAGTAGATGCTCAAATGGATCAAAGAGGAGCCATACCAAGAAAATAATAAAATTGATCAATGAGCCATTTGAGAATTGATTTTGGAGAGTGAGTAAAACCCACGAGCAAAACACTTCACATCTCGTATAAGCTGCATGTCACTCATGTTTTGGTCCTAGGTTGCGCATTGACAGAGAATTTTCTGTTCGACATGTCATTAGTCGGCGCTCAGCATCAGAATCTTCCACATTGCCGTCATCAGCGGCAACATCAGCATCCTTTTCATCCTCCTCCTCCCGGTCGGCAACTCTTCTTTTTCTTCCCCCGAGCGAGGTTCGCTCGGCAACAGCGCTGACGCAAACGCGTGACGAGCAAGAGCAAGACGCCATATGACTCACAGTGACGCACTAGCTGGGCTTTGTGGGCACTGCGCATGCGCGCACGTATCCCCACTTACGACGCTGATGATGACGACGACACACGCCCCCTTTTACAATTCCCTTCGTTTCCTCGCGGCACCTGCAACTAGGAGTGTTCCATATATGGGCATTCCGGCGCTCTATTATCGGCATCCATTCAGTGGCTGCGGCTTGGAAGGGACTGCAGTGACGTACGGAGGAAAGCAGATGAAATTGGGGGGGTGGGGAGAAACCGAGGGTTCAGAGTAGGGGAGCTAAATTTAGAAGTACAGTAAAAAGGAGGCAAATGGGGCAAAGTGAGGCAGAAGGGCAAGTCGGATCGTTTAACATCCATCCTGAAACACTGATGTTACATAACACCGATAACATATCCTACATGGATGATCCACGAGCTTGGTGGGAAATTAATCAAGAAGAAGTACAGCGTTCCCACGCAAGATTCTCCTATTTGCATATTAGATGGGGGAGTACCAAATAGGAGTTTAATCCGTGCCAAAACCAATCAATCAGTACTTGCGATGGTAGGAGATACCAGTATTTGCTGCCTTTTTAGTGACTATCTGGCAATCATATTAGGTTCAGCCGAAACCTCAGTCTTAAATGCGTGCTATGCTAGAAATTGAATACACAGCTTTAGTGCTTTTTTAGCTTGACGCAAAAACAGTCCGTCTTATCTTGTCACATTTGAGTGTCCTTCCTCACTGGAGCAGGGACCAGAAGTGGCCAAGGAACATTCTCCCCGCCAACGGGACAGCGTTCGGAAACGGGTGTGGCAGTCAATCGTTTGATGCCAAATAAAGGGAAAGAGGAGATGGACACTCCCCGCTGGTGTTCGGGTCATTCTGTCACAAAGGTGGACACAATGCAGGAAAACCGGATGTTCAGATCTTCTAGTATCTGAGAGGCCTAGTCTAACAATCACAAACCTGAAATTAAACAGTAATTATAATACATTATATTTGAAGGTTCCTTTAGGTCAATTAAGTCGAGTTAATTTGTGACGCTCTTAATCACAAACAGTCTCAAAGGGCTGCACAGACCACAGACTTTTGTAATCTACAGACAATTTTTACACCATCCCCTGATCTAAAACCTACATGAGTGCAAGGAAAAGCTCAACAACCTCAACATGAGGCAAATGAAGAAACATTGAAAAGGGTCCCAACGTTTTTTTTTAGTTTATTTAAATCAGGTGTCTCAAACTCAAGTGACCTGGGTGATCAAGTGATCCTGGAGCTAGGTTTGGATAAAAACATTCCACCGTTTGCAAATATGAATTTCTTGAATCTGCAAAAATACATGAACTACCATGTAAATGTGCATTTTATTTCAAAATCTCTTAGGTCATAAATACCATTTATTTTACATAACATGAGTCCCACATAAAGAGAGCAAATATATTTGTCTGCCATGTGGTTTCTATGGGAACCCAAAAAAACTCAAAAAGTCTGGAGAAAAACATGAAAAGAAAATGGTGTGTTTTATTTACTTCGACTCTCCGTAGTTTGTATTCTTGTCCTCATAGGATGAAAGCCTCAGCTTGAGGGAGATGACATATTTGTTCGCCAAATAACAAAAATTCAGGCAAAAGGCTGGGACAAAATAGAAGAAAAATTGTGCTTTATCTCCACGATTTTCATTTTTGTCATTCTGAGCAAAACAGAATATATTGAAGTTACAACATCCATCCATTATCTGCACCGCTTATCCTCAGTAGGCTCGCAGGGGTGCTGGAGCCCATCCCAGCTACCTTTGGGCACTGGGCAGGGGACACCCTGAACTGGTTGCCAGCCAAACGCAGGGCACACAGAGACAGACAACTCACTCACTCATTCACACCTCGGGAAAATTTGGTCCGGCCAATTAACCTGACATGCATGTTTTTGGAATTTGGGAGGAAACCCACGCAAGCACGGGGAAAACATGCAAACTCCGCACAGGAAGTTCGATCTCATGACCTCAGAACTGTGCCGCACATGCGCTATCCACTGCGCTGCCGTGCTGCCCTAAGTTACAACATCTAATGATCAAATAACAAACAGCCCGGGGCCTCAAACTATCATCCTGAGGGGCCAAAAAAGCCTCCCCAGGCCTGGATTTTGAAAACCCAGATTTAACTTAATTCTCATCAGTCCTGCGTAGTTAAAATGAACCATTTAGACGAATTGAGACATTGATTGAATTGATAACTTAAAGAAAAGTATTATAAAAGATTCTTTATTTAAGTGAAATTCTAACCAATTTTTTAAATCAAAAAGCTGCATTTTGGGAAGTGATCCTTGCAAATGTTCACTCACATTTTGAATAATACATATATTTTTTTCATCGCGTCAACAACTCATAATAATTGAGGAATTTATAAACATCACTGTTAAACATTTTCTTTTAATCTGAAACAGGTTTAGACAAAGATTTAGACCACGTCCTTAAAATGACAGGGAACAAACTCAAAATCTTACTAATTATAATTAGTCAGTTATTTATTTTCAATACCTCGTATGAAAAACAAATAAACCCAAAGAGTATTCATAAAAGTATATTAAAATCAAAGGTAGCTGAACAAAAGGATAAATAAATAAATCGTCAATCACCTAACTGCAATATCAAGGGAGATATTTTCTGCGTGTGTTTAAAGGTGTTTCTTTAAATATATCAGTTTTGCACTGGGAAGAGAATTGTATTTACCAATTGCATCAATATGTGGTATTCGGTATCAGTGAGTAGTCAAGATTTAGGTATCAGTGTGAAAAAAAGAGGGATCGAACAACCGTAGACAATACAAATACAACACCCTCAATGTAGATTCTGATGATTGTGATCCAGTAGATATGAGATGCTGAGATTTCAGTCAGTCAATGCCTGCCACCATATGATAGAAATGGAAACTGCACCATTACTTAATTTAATTTTCATTTCATGCATCCAAATGAAGGAAGAGGCATTCTTGGTCATAGTTTGGTCGTTTCGAATGCACTCATGACTGGAGGAGGAACTTCGATTGGCCTTTTTGGGAAATGTTTGGTCATTTGCTCACATTATTATTTCATACCTGTCAACCTCCAGAGATCCATGCCCTTACAAACTGTCGTATTTTCCCTTACAAAATAATCTTACACCATATTTTTTTTTCAAACGTGTTTATTTATGTAGTTTAACATGTTATATTGTACATGTGTTTCATTATATCATATATATTGTTAAATAACATTTTGTTGTGAGATCCTGGGTTGTTGGACATGAATGAGGTTTATTATAAAAAAAGCTCAAAAATGAAGTGGCTTGGACGTTCACTGTAGAAGGAAAAAATACATGCAAATATAATTAAGTAGAATAATACATTTTCTGATTCAAATTATGAATTCATTTTCTGCATTAAATTATTGTTGGTAATATACTGATTAAAGGGATAACCACAAACCTATCTTTTTTCATTTTCTCCTTATATACTTCTTTTGTCACGTCTGGCGCGGTTGCCACGGCGCCCAATTGGCCCCGCCCATGGACACTGGCTGAGACGCATATACTGATTGCTTTTTGGAGTACTTAAACGCGTTCCTTTAAGCTGTGCTTTGCCTGAGCGTTTGTTAAACTTTGTGAACCTTCTGTGAGATTTCTGTTTGACTCTGAGAAATGCCTAGTCTGTAAATTTTGCAAGCGTTTGATCCTGTTTTGTTTTTGGTCTGATCCGTTTGTTTTTGGACATTCTTTTCTTTAGAGTGAATTTCAAATCCACTCGTCCTCTTTCCCCAATAAATTGTGAGTACGTCTACGCAAATGGGTCCTTATTTCCAGTTTCTCGCTCCGCTACGTGACCTCTTTTTTTTCTTAACTTCTTTATACAACATAGTAATTCGTAATATAATGCATCAAAGCAAGTAAGCTGTTTGAGAGCCGGCTCTCTTTAATGAGTTGAGCCAAAAAAAAACGGTTTTCTAAAAAGAGACGGACTTCCTTTCACTAAACAACTACCACGGAATGATGCATGATGGGAAATCCCCAGGCGGCAGATGCATGCGCACAGTAGCATCAAACCGCTTGCTTCGTTTGCAACGAAAAAAACGATACAGAGATAGAGGCTACCGCAGTGAACTCGTTTGACTTGATTGATTTGCCGTTTCGTGATAGTCAGTGTATACCGGACGGTATCCATAATTGACAAATTTGCGTTTTTCCGTACAGATTTTATTGTACGTCGCACATGTCCTAAAATGCATAATAAACGTTCTTTGTACGGCAAAAACGGACAGGTTGACAGGTATGTAATTTGTCAAGTCATCCTACCTGTCATTTAATATACGGTAATTTGGTCTTATTTTATACGACTTTTTGGTGAAAAGAATTCAATGTAAGCGTTTAAAAAAAAATCAAAGCAATTATTATTATTATTATCATACACTCTCAATATTTCCGCTTCTTAAACATGTTATGGCTTTAAAGGGACGGTGTGTATTATTTGACAGCTAGTGAACCCAAATGAACCTTCTGAAAAACTATAAAAATACATTCTTAAACAAAAGTTTTTCATAACGAACACTGGCTTAAAGCACATTTACAAATTATTTTACCAACAAACTTCTGTGCAAAACTCAAAAGGCAATGTTTATGACAAATAAGTGATAGCGATAGTCATTTAAATGTACTCACTGCAGAAAGTATCTAGCGAATCATATAGAAGGGCAGATGTACACCTCATGTTATATCTGTCCTTGGGCAAGACACTGAATCCCTAATGCCCCCAATAAGCAGGTCTGCATGGCCTCCATTGGCGTGTGAATGGGTAAGTGTGAAGCACATTGTAAAGCGCTTTGGGAGGTCTTCATTGACATGAAAAACGACTATAGAAATGCAGACCATTTACCATTTCTCCCTACCTTTCTCTTGAACATGCAAACATCACCGTTGCATAGTGGGAAATATAGTATTTGAGCGAGTAAGATTTGCAGGCTGCCTGCTCACAGTAATCTGCAGGCCAGGTCTAATAATGACGTCAGATCATCTCAGGAGCCATTGAAAGCTTTCTCGGAGCTGATGTGACACGAGGGCCTTGAATTTGACTTGTGTAGTGCAACCGAAAACGACTGCTAAAAAGCACAAGGAAGAAAACAACAGAGACTAAGTTACCAAACAGCACCATTTTTCTTCTCATTTTACCCAGCCAATCTTATTAAAAAACAGATGTACACCTCGTGTTTTCTCCCCATCTCTCGTTTGTGCATGAGCACGTGTGCATCACCGTTGCATAATGGTAAATGTAGTATTTGTGTAAGATTTGCAGGCTGACTGCTTGCTGTGATTTGCAGGCCTGATCCAATAATGACTTTAGATTTTCTCAGAAGCGATAGAGATTTCTAGTGGATCGATGTGACCCGCATGAATTTGATCTATGTTGTGCAGTTCAACCGAAAACAAGTGCCGAACAGCACAAGGAAGAAAACAAACGGAGACACGGTTACCAAACAACACCATTTTCATCTCATTCAGCCGTAGCTGCAAGATAATGGAAAATCATGTCAGGTTCCTCAAATGTTTATTTTATGCAAAATATTTGCAAATTTCAGTATATACAAGTACTTTGAAAAAATCTCTTTATTGGATAGCTCATATGTTTCAATACATTATTTAAATGAATACAATATATGTATATATTTTGGGGGGAAAAAAAATACGATTTATTTTGCTTGACTTTTGCAAATTTTAGTCGGTCAGACACACATCTTTCGCCATGTGCGGTCCTTTTTCAAGGTTTCTTCATTTTCCTCATGTCGGGGTTTTTTAGTTTTTCCTTGCCCTCATGTAGGTTTTAGATCAAGGGAAGGTGTATAAATGGTCTGTAGTTTGCAATAATCTGTAGTCTGTGCAGCCCTTTGAGACTCTTTGTGAATAAGGGCGATACAAATTAATATGACTTGAGTAGGTTTTGAGTTTTTCCTTGCTCGCAGGTTTAAGGTTTAAGATCAGCTGCTAGCGTAATTGTAATCCTGTGCAGTCCTATGAGACATTTTTGTGATTAAGGGCTATACAAATAAACGTGACTTGACTCCATATGCTTGACACAAGCACAAAACCTACAAGCTTAATGACATCGCCACACAGCTTTAACAGAAGCACTTTTATTTTTTGTTCACTTGAGAAATTGGCACACAAAAAACATTTGAATCTAATTTATTGAATGCTGGTATAAATACACAATATTAAGAGGAACGGGCAGGTATGAACTGCTCAGCTGACAATCCATGGAAGAATGTTTCACAGCTCAGAGTAACCTGTAGGTGTCAGTATTGAGCCTACGTCTTATTTTTTCCTGCTTTGCGACGCTGCTTCGCTAGCAGCAGCAGCGGCGGCTACAGCCGCAGCCTCTGCGTCTGCCTTCAATTTCTCTTCCCGTTGCTCCATAAACACTTTGTATTCATCAGCAGAGAGCCTAAAAAGCACACAGACAAAGAAAGATTAGGCAAAACTACTTCGCAGAAAGTGTTGGAATAACAAGTTTTGGGACTAACACGTACAAAGGAACGCGTCCCAGGGACGCAATTAATTTCCTCGGAAACAAGTACGTAACGTGTTATTCTTAACATTGTGTAACTCAACTGTTGTTACAAAACACTGTGTAAATTTCCGCCTAATTAAATGCAGATCTTGAATTTCAACGTCCTCTGGTCGCTATTGGTTCCTCCTTCGCTCACGATTAAATTTAACACCCTCCATCTGCCAGCAACATTGAAGAAGGGTGGGCGTGTGTATATAAAACCTATGAAGTACAAGTGTTAACAAGTACAGTTACGGTAGTGCAGAGTACGAGAACGCTGAATTTCTACTCAAAGAGATATTCTCCCTACCGTATATACTCGCGTCTGGATTTGGAGTGCCTGTTTGTTTGCAAACTTTTAAAAGGATCCACTGCCTCCTTGGGTTGGTGTACACATTTTCTTTTATTTATTTTATTATGTGGCTATTTTCAAGGAGTGTAAGGAGGTTGGCTTCTATGTGAGAATATACGGTAATTTGAAACCAGACAGTTACTTTCAGAGTAACGTGCTACTTTTAGGTGGTAGTAATTTTAGGGGGTGAAGGAATGGATTTTTATATTAGGTATCTAGTAACTTAAAATCATTACTGTGCCCTATACTGGTTAAACTGGTTAAAACCAGTAAGTGAAGTACAGTGGAACCTCGCTAGTTTGCGGGTTGAGAGCTTCGCGGGTCTAAAAAATATACCTTACCTTCTCAACAAAAGCATTTATTGACTTGACGCCTTTGAGCGCGAGCTTATGTCAACTGAGGACACGGTGTGGACACTCTTATTGTGAAGGGGAGGGGGAGGCCCTGACACAATGCTTAGTGATTGCTGCTTCGCTCACACATTTCATCTCAAGTTTGACTGTATTATACCAAAAGTGAGCGGTTGTTTGTACTACCTAAACACGGCTAATTGTGTGTGGTTTCGTGTATTTGTTGTAAAAGCCGTTCGATGCCGCTAGCTAATGTATGTTGTTATTGTCAGAAGGTAGCTCTTTCACTTTCATTAAAATGAACACAGACTATTTTTCAACGGTTGTTTCCCAAAACGCTTCACAAACACTCATCAAATATCACATTTTCACTGTTTTTATTTTCAATATGTAACCGGTAGTGTTAACAAGCGAAATAAAGCGAAATAGCTGCATGTAGTTGAGAGCGGTTAATACAATCATACTGAATGGTTCGTAGTGGTTTTGCCGCAGTCCTATTCCATGTACATACAACCTATTTTACAGGTTTTTTTTGTTAAGACATGAATTTCAATCTCTCTCTCTCTCTACCCGTATTCTATATGGTGTACTGTATACAGGGGGGGTATACTGTATACGTTTTTCTAAGCATTTTTGAAGGGGCGCCGCTACTTCGCAGATTTTCAGTTTTCGCGGGTGGTGTTGGTCCCCATTAACCGCGAAAACCGAGGGATTACTGTAATTGTTAACATGTGACACTAAACAGAGCTTAAATGTTACTCAAAACACAGCCAGCACGCTAAACACAAATTTTGCGACCTAAATATATGCTTTGATTCTTAAAACAAGCAATCAGGAATCAGTATTGTGGAATAATGTGACATGAAGTCATTTGGCCATAATGTTTTCATTGGACAATCCAATTTTTGCAACTTACTCGTTGACCACCTTGATGCCAAGCGTGCGTGCCGAGCCCACGATGCATTTGACGACATTTTCAAGCGACATGTTCCTCAACTTGAAGCAATCGTCCTCCGCTTTCACACGAGCAATCTCGTAGACTGCTCGCACAGACACCATGCCCGCTGTCTCGTGCCCTGCAAATGGAAGACTGACTAGTATAATGATACAAGTAATATATATCATTTCACTAATATTTTATGTGGCCACCAACAAGGAAAATAACACGGCTTGACTGCAGTATCAGCTTTCCTCCGATAGAGGGTAGTGAAACACTGGAGCGCAATATTGTGTCCTCCTGTCTTGGAAGGAGATTACCCCGTCTTAAGGTTTTAGAGTTCTCCTCATGTGTTTCTTTTTTCATTATTATTATTATGCCCTCTGAGATTCGATCTGCAACCTCAGTGGAACGGTTTGAATCTTAGCTTAAAACACACTTATATCATATAGCTTATGAAGGACCTATATTTCATTTTGACAATATATGTGTATTGTTTGTTAATGCTACATCCATTGCAACCTGGTCATCTTTTTTATTTCATTTTTTATTTTATATTATACTTTAATTATTTCATTGTTTGTAAATGCAACTTCCATTGCAGCTTTGCCACCCTGGAAGGGGAAACACCTCATGTGCAGTACCTTCTCAAGGTTTCTTCATTTTCTCCATGTTGAAGTTTTTGAGTTTTTCCTTGGCCCCATGTAGGTTTTAGATCAGGGGATGGTGTAACAACAGTAAGTGTTCTGTGAAGCCCTCATTGTGATTAAGGGCTATACAAATGAACATGACTTGATCTCATGTAAGATTAAGATCAGGGGATGTTGAACTACCTTTAAAACTCAACGATTAAGGGCTCTACCAATAAATGTGACATGACATATTTTACATAGACTATAGATGTAAATATGGAAGAAAGTCATAATAAAAACACAACACCCACACCACCACCGCACACATCACCACACAAACATTTCCCAACACCAAATTCATGTACTTCAAAAAAATGTGTTAAAGTTAAATAACCACGTAGCCTAAGATCACACTATTAAGTTAGTGGTCAACATGGCTCAGCGGGTTTTACAGGTTATTGATTTTGTTTAATAGTTTTGCTGTAATTTTGGATTTTTCTATATATTTAACCTGTTATTCAAGAGTGACATTTGTTTTTATCTTTTATCCTGGATAAAAGTGACTAAAATGTAACTTAAAAAAGTACAAAAGAAAAAATGTATTACTATTTTCTAACTTTCTTCCTGGGTTTTTATTTGTATAATAAAGACAATGATAAAAATGTCCAAAATTGCAATTTCAATAAGCCTCATTAAACACAAGTTTGGTGTGCGTGTGTGAATGGGTAAGTGAGAAGCACATTGTAAAGCACTTTGGGAGGTCTTCATTGACTTGAAAAGCGCTATATAAATGCAGACCATTTACCATTTTTGACAATATACCACATTAGTCTAAGTCAAGGCCCGAAACCTTTGTACGGCCCCTGAAATGATCTTGATACATAAGTGTAGTAGTAGCGTAGGTATCACTGTGTATTTTTTTAACTGCCTTTTACTTCTTAAAAAATGGTACCTGATGGTACCTGAATAATACCAGCTTTTTTTCGTTTAATTTTTATCTTTCAGATTTAATTTCCCCCTATGTTCCGGTCCAGAGCCTTCGCTCTGAAAATGCTGGTCTACTAGTGATCCCGAGAGCCAAGAAGAGATCCGCAGGTTCGAGAGCGTTTTCCATTCGGTGCTGTGGAATTCTCTTCCCCCTGAGATTTGATCTGCAACCTCAGTTGAACTGTTTAAATCTAGGCTTAAAACACACTTGTATTCTATAGCATATGAATAACCTATATTTTATGTTGAAAATATCTGTGCATTATTTGTTATTGCAATATCCATTGCAGCCTGGTCATCCTGGAAGGGGGATTACCTCATGTGCGGTCCCTTCACAAGGTTTCTTCATTTTCCTCATGTTGAGGTTTTTGAGTTTTTCCTTGCCCTCATGTAGGTTTTAGATCAGGGGATGGTGTAATAATAGTCTTTGGTTTGCAATAATAGTGGTCTGTGCAGCCCTTTGAGACTATTTGTGATTAAGGGCTATACAAATAAACATGACTTGACTTGTTCATGTTACGGGGATTTTTATATAAAGGAAATTGCCTTTTAGTGCCTGTTAAAAAAGCAGAATTATTGACAGAGCCAGAAGAAATTATTGCATTATCTATTTGATAATATTGGAATAAGTTATTTATCCTGACATGACATTTTTTTTTTCAAAAATAAATTGGACAATTCCCTGCATTCCCTGGCACGCTAGTTGAAAAACAATCAACAATGTGAGATATATTTATTCATTTGGCAGAGTTCTTACCTGTCTTTCCAGCTCCTTTGGCAATACCGGCTGCTTGCTTGAGGAAGTATGAGACGGTTGGTTGGCCAATGCGAAGGTCATACGTCCTGTCGGGCTAGGTGTATAAAATAAAAAGGCTTGCTGTTATCATTACTGGAGATAATTTAGCCTTAAAATGCAATACAAAACCAGACCCTCTCGCATGAAAGAAAATCAACAAATTGTAAGCCATGAATTGAAAATACTAACATTTTCATACAAGAACCTAAATTTGTTGAGTAAAAAACTGCTGGATTGATTCTGATATAAAATCAAAATCAAAATTAATGGGCTAACCGAAATGGGCCAAAGGCTTGGCCATTTTAACTATCAAGGAGCAGCAACAATAAGGATGTACAGACGGCTCCCCTACTTATGACCATTCGACTTTCTAGAAATGGTACGTACGAACTTTTTTCCCGGATGTCAAAAAGTCTCCAGACATTGCTGTAAGTTAGATTTTGTATTGTGTGCACCTTTTTCAGTGTACAGGGCATAACTGTAGTGCTTCTTTCGGCCGCTACCCTCGTGTGGCGCTGTGAGAGGTCACCCAGCATCCACCCCGAAGAAGAAATCCGGCATCTACTTCCTAGTTGGTGTGTAAACATTCTATACTATATCTTCAGCGCGTTAAGGACTTTGTCATTTTTATTGTTTAATATCTCGTGCATCCATTCAATATGGTTGGTGTAAAGTGTAAAGAAGAGGCGAGCCGTTACTTTTTTACCACAGAGGAAGCCAACTAACTTTTGAAGCTCATCTTCCAAAAGTAAGTTAAACTTAACTTTATTTTTTATTATAGAGCATATTATTTTATGAAATGTTTATTTTTTAGTAAAAAAGAATACAGGTTACTTATACAAGCCTTAAACATACTTGTACAAACCTTAAACATACATTCCATGCAAAATATAGCACTGAAGCAACTTACGAACAAATTTAACTTACGAACGATCGTCCGGAACCTAAGTCGTTCGTAAGAAGGGCAGCGTCTGTACTTTGAAAAGAAAATCAATATATTGAACTTAAAGTGTGTATTGTTTGACCACTAGAAATTCAAAGGAAGAATACAAACTATAGAGACTCCATGTGACCAAACTGTATTTTCAAGAAACTTTCAAGTAAATGTTTACTAAACAATGATAAAAGCTAGAAACATACTTTTAATAATGAATGAAACTTTCTTTTGATATGTTCTAACCCTATACAACTACAGAACTAAATTTTCTGTAAGCCATTGAAAAGGAGTTAAAATGGCCAAAATTGATTGGCATGGTCTTCCTATTTGAGAGAAAGTCTAGCTTTAAATTTGTTAACTTTCCATCCATTCCTCCATCTTCTGCACCGCTTATCCTCATTAGGGTTGCGGGGATGCTGGAGCCCATCCCAGACATATTCGGGCAGGGAACACCCTGAACTGGTTTGCAGACAACCACTCGCTCATTCACACCTAGGGGCAATTTGGACCATTCAATTAACACAACAACCATGTTTTTGGAATTCAGTGACCGGAGAAAACCCACGCAGGTATGGGGAAAAGATGCGAGCTCCGCACGAGGAAGTTGAGGAAGCTGGAATCGAACCCTGGACCACCGGACCGCGCTCGCTAACCAGACAGCCGTCGTGCCGCCCATAAATTAATCAGAAGTACTTTATTCACCATTATATACATTATCCTCAAATGTCTCCTTTTTTATTTGGTGGGTCGGATCTTAAAGACTGACGGGCCGCATGTGCTCCCCGGGCCGAGGTTTGCCCGTCCTTGCTTTAAGTGATAACCTTGGCCAAATGTTTTGTTTTCCTTGTTGCAATTTATCTGCCTTGGGAACTGCTGTACAGGAGGTCACCTACAGGTGGCAGTGTTGGACTTCAAGAATTCCACGTGTGGCTTGGCTAGTGGAATTCAAGGTAGGAGGGTGTCAAGACAAATAATGAGCAGTGATGTGAAAGAGTGGTGATGGAGGAGGCAAAGAACAAGTTCTTTTCAGTCATTGCTATGTCGTGCCGGTACTTAATACCGCTCGACTGCGCCTTCCCGCGGGTATTGCTTCATTAATGAATGCAAATGAAAAAAGGCTTACTTCTGCACCGGAGTATGAATAATGGAAGGGCTTGCTAAATGTTTCTCAGATGGCAGAATTAAAGCGGCCGTGGGTGGGTGAGTCGGCTAGGGTCGGATCAGGAATCAGAACAAGGTCAAACAGAGTTTGCGGGATGCGCGCACCTTCACGTTGATCTTGATTGGAAGAGGGATGCCTTCCTTCAACTCTTTGGTTTTCTCGTTGAAGTCCTTGCAGAACTGCCCGATGGGGATTCCTCTCTGAAAACATAAACAATAACATCAGAAAAAAAGCTCCTTTCATCAAGAAACTGAATACATTTTACCATAGCCAAAACCTATAAAACCAAAACGATCATTCTTCCGTTTAGGTGCTACAAGGGGTGCTGGCAACCCATCCACTTCAAATGTATTTTGAATTTATGTGGTAGAGATAATGTAGAAAATGGTAGGAAAATGTGAAATTACTATGGCGCAAGGGTGTCAGACTCATTTTCACTGAGAGCCACATGCACATAATGTAGTTTGGCCCTGACTTTCTGTTCTGAGGCGGATCAGTAAAATAATGTCTACTCCAAATTTTTAGCTTCCTTTTTTTCCCAATATTATGCTTTATCATTCAGCCTACATTAATAACCTACTTATTATACTATATTTTACGGACTACAAATCTACAAGACTATAATTCGCAGTTTTTTTTCATTGTTTGGGCGGGGGCGCGAAGTATTCTTAATATTTTACTTCATTACTGATATTACCAGGCATGTCATTCATGCGTTCGTACTCCGAACACTTTTTCAGCCTGTTGTTCCGTTTTATTTTTTATTTTACATTGCCTTTCAAGATGACAAGAATGGTTTTGGTGTTGGATTTTATCAAATCGATTCCCCACCGAAAGCGACTCATACTCCAGGTGGGGCTTATAAATGTTTTTTCCTTTATTATTATGCATTTTTTAGCTGGTGCGACTACTACTCCGGAGCGACTTATAGTTCCGTACTATACGGAATACGGTAATCACAGATACCGAAGGATCTTTTTTAAACACAACACAATTTATTCACAAACAATGGGGAAATATTTGTTTATTTTTGGCAATGAATGTGTTAACTTGTTTATTTTTCATAGTTGAGTGAATGCAGTTTTGCACCTCAACCAACTCACCACGCTATGCAAACCCAACAAAGAAAGAAAACATTTTTTTTGCAATATGTAAAAATAGGAAAATCAAATACTGATACAAATGACCTGGAGACTTGATTCTTTCTGGACACTCAGAAATTTATGGCGGGCAGGATTTAAGAATCCAACGGAACGGATGTTCGACATGCCTGGCGTAAGGGATGTTGTCAAAGGGCCTGATGTAACAAACAAGTAAAATAACTCTGAATTTATTACTTCATTCAAGTCACCAGAATTACAGTTACATTCAAGAAATGTTACTACTAATAGTCATAAATTAAATATAACAAAATAAAATCTTCTTTGACATTTTTAGGGTCATTTATTTCTAAATTCCACTCATTGGCATTGATATAGAAACACTGACTTGTAGTGGCGCTGATTTGTCACTTTGAAGTTATCATAGTCGACAGGCATTGTAGTAAGTGTAGTTCTCGCTCAAGCACTCTTCCGACCCATCTATTTTTAGACACTCAGACATTTTGAATTCGTGTGGGCCACGTAAAATGACGTGGCAGGCCACATTTAGCACATGAGCCATGAGTTTGACACATGTGCTATAGCGCATTAAATATTATGCAACAGTCCCTTGAATTGTCTATTTCCAACACTTGGTTTAAGAGAGTCCATTGGGAGAGATGTTGAATGCATTAGAAAAAGACAACTTGCTAAGAGTCAATAGTTGAGTTGTAATGTTATTGATTAAGATCTTAAAAGATCCTTCAAGCATTTAGGTGAAGACAGTATCAGATGTTTCAGCAAAGCCAAACATGAGTGTTGTAAAACATGAAAATGGGCTTTTATTCCCCACAAAATACAGTCATTAAAGATGATGCATCTATTAATCCTGGGTTTCTCAACCATCATGCTGGAAAACTGTCTAAAAATAAGCAGAAAAATTACTAATTTGGCTTCCTTACACCAAATCAAAAATTGCTGCTCAACATCTCTTGCATAATAGTATTGCTAAATGATAAGATGATAAGTTTTTATGGGCAGTTGGTCTCGAGAGTTAGTTAAAGATAAAAGAGAAGAGGATAGATGGCAATTATTATTATTATTAATTACCGTATTTTCCGCACTATAGGGCGCACCCCCAAAAAATAGTTTTTGGTCCTATATCTTCCATAGATAAGGCGCACCGGATTATAAGGCGCTACAATGGGAACGTCGACAAAACAGTCAGATGATTCAGTCAAACTGATTACCCCCTTAACATTCCCAAAGCTTGCAAAGAAGCAAATACGTGTCGTAGACACGTGCGGATGCGGTGTCCATACGATGTCATTCAAATGCATCAATTCAAATATCATTCGGAAGGTTAAAGTCTTGGGATTCAAGAAATGCCAACCATTCCTTAGTTTCTATTTTCTTTTTCGCTCGCAACTTTACTGTGCAAATAACAATAAACACTTCGAATTGAGTTTAATTCACTCAACTCATCACAGCAACATCAAGATCGTTCTAAAACAAGATACCGGGAAAATATAAAGCCACCTAAGTTCTCACGTTCAATAATGATACGCAATCATGGTCTTCTTACAACCGTGAGTGTAGTAAATCCAGGAGAGTAAAATGTTTACAAATACAGACTAATGAAACATGTTTCTTTATGGCATAGTTTAGCAAGCTTGCTATTCAGTCATCTTTTTCGGCCAATTGCAGGGTTTGTTTTGGCCCTCTAGCCTATCCGACGCTCCGAATAACTTCAGCCAATAGCGATCGATTTGACTGATGATTGACACATCTTTTTCGGCCAATTGCAGGGTTTGTTTCGGCCCTCTAGCCTATCCAAGGCTCCGAATAACTTTAGCCAATAGCGATCGATTCAAATGATGATTGACACATTGGTTAGCCAATGAAACGCCGGTATATAAATCCCAGCATACACCGCGGACTACTCCACGTTCGGGGGAAAATTGAGTCGGCGGCTGTTGCGTAAGTTGCGAGACCTTGGGATTTAATATTAAGCCATATATAAGGCGCACTGTATTATAAGGCGCATGGTAACCTTTTGAAAAAAATTAAGACTTTTAGGTGCGCCTTATAGTGCGGAAAATACGGTAATTATTATTGCAGTGTGTATTTTATGTAGCACGTTTTAAATACTCTATACAACACGCTACAGTGGGTATTAGCACGTCACATTGGGTATTTGTATATTGTATTCCTTTTGCTTTATTATTGTATTGTTCTCAGCGAAGGGATGCTGCTGGAAATGTGAATTTCCCTGCGGGGATGAATAAAGTATCTGTCTATCTATCTAATGCTAAATATCTACTTCTCACCGCTGCTAGTTTCCTTACTACTTGAGTCAGCTAGGAGTCGAAAATACACGGGAATGGCCAAAATACTATAAGAATTTATACTAAAGAGCACACACACACACACACACACACACACACACACACACACACACACACACACACACACACACAAATGATGCAATGATAAATGATCTTGGATCAGATATCGAGCTCCTTGGAATGGAAACAAACATAAAAAAGTGTGCCTTCGCTCAAAAAAAACTAACACTGCATTAATCAAAGCCATAAAAAGGGAGAGTTAAACCCTCCTCCCCCCAAAAAAACACAGTTCTCCAGAAAAACATGTATTGTGTGCCCTCACTAGTCTTGCTCTAGCCTTAGTGGAATAGAAATAAAGAAAACAAAACCACAGATTTCTTTGCACCCTGCGGCAGAGCGAAGATGACATTACAGCTTCTCAGGGCAACAGGCACCGATCAATCACAGTCCACAGTTTTGTGACGCGGTGCACTAATAGGTTGATGGCTGAGCCCTTAACCACCATAAAGGTTTTCAGTCAATGGCAAAATGGCCGCACCTGAGATGGATAAAAAATTGCTTCTTCAGTCCAATTCTATAAATGCATTAAAAAATCTAAACGGCTCATACGAATAAAAAGTTGTGTACAGTTTTTAAATTTGAGCATGCAGCTTTTGAACAGGTGCCCTCTGAAGTGAGGAATTTATGGTATTCCCATAAATCTTGCTATCCATTCAATTTGGAAACATCCCAAAAATTTGCTATCAAAATGTTTGGGTGGGAGCGGTAACATGCAAGCTACAATGCATGTGTCTATAAAAATGGAACAATAAGTCGGCATTAAAATGGATGAGGAGAGGGGCGGGGGGTTGTGTATGTTGCCTGTGCCTAGCAGATAAATCAAAAACTCTCGACAAGTATAAATGTGGGCACACTAACACACACTAGCAAGTGTGCATGTGACAAAATATGTATGAGTGTATGTCACTTGACGTGTCTGTGTGTGTGTGCGCACGTGAATGATTTTAGTGGCTGACACTTTTATAATGGTTATGAGGTCCCTTGTTAGATATGCAGCAAAATGCACGTGCACATGTATGTTTATGTGTGTGTGTTGTAGTTGTGTGCCCTTGTCACCGGGTCGCACAGCGCCCACAGCCACACAAGGTGGGTGATGAATGAGCCTCTCGCTCTGCAGCCCAATCGCAGTCAAAGCAAAATGGATGCCTGACGTCAAGTCAACATGTGCAGCCACACGCGGAAATTCAACAGGCGGCTTCCCAATGAGGAATATAATTATTAAGATTGGCCTTCACCCGGCACAACCCCGTTCAGATCCACCCCTGTGCAGCCATTGAAACATTCATTTCGGATATGAAAGCAAATGGAAACAATGTTTAATGAAGCCACATCACATCTTTAATCACGAATGATGAAAAGTCAGTTGGACTGAGACGTTCCGTGATGATCGTTTGAGGTTAATGAGCTATAAAGCTCGTCCAAGTTTACTACATCACCCAAAGTAACTAGATACTCCTTCCCAGTGTTTCTCATAGAAAATTGCAAGACCCTGATGGGTGGACAGTCTAGGGGGTGCGGGGGAGCTTGTACCAAAACTCTTGTACATATTCACTTCAAACGCATCAATCTGGTGCATTTTTAAAGCAAAATGAAGAAGCTAGATCTATAATGAATGTGTGCCCTTGTAAGCTATTGAATCAAAATACACCATTTCTGAAAGGCACACCCACATAGCATGGTAAACAAGACAGGAGTTTAAGGGGGAAAAATCTGCTCGTCAACTGACTTTACTAAAGATAACTAGAGTTGTTCCTAGGTATTGTATGGGTGGGAAGACAGACCAAATCACTGATGAGTTATAAATTAAGTGTTATACTTATATCGGTAAATTGGTAAATTATAGTATTAAATATCAGTACCGCTGCTTTTGTGTTGGTTCTTCTTCGAAGGTTTACGGGAGGTTATTGGAAAAGGGAAACTTATATGCTACAGTTGGGGCCACCAAAGTGTTTGCCTGCTGAGAATTTTTTTTTTTAAAATTGCTTACATTGGCAGTGCCGCGTTTTTATGCTCTGTTGAAAATATCAGCAGAGCGACGAGGCACTAGCTAGGATTCTGCGCAGAACACTTGATGCTAAATCTTGGTTTCTGGTTGCCGAGAGTCGAAAAATGTTCAACTTGGTGAAACCCGACGCTCGTCAATGCCACATTATACCCAGCCGTCTAATCACAGTGAATGTGGGGCGCGAGTGAGAGTTGGCGATTTAGCACGGAGGGAGGGGCTGACTAACCAAGATTCCTTATGAATGACAGATACATAGCGTAAAATACAAAACATGGCTTTTACAATTATTTATACAATAAGAAATCTGAAAGTTACCTTGATTAACCTAGGATTTGTATATTTAAACATCTCATCATATTTTTTGATTTTACAAGTTTATGAGACTCCGACAGGACTGATTAAACCCTAGCGACCCACCAGTTTCTTCCTATGTATGGGAAACACTGCTACTTCATTGAAAAAGGTCATTTTGTGAAGGAATCTCGATCATAAGATTCACAGTTCAACCACGAATGTTTTTTTTAACATTTTGCTTTCATGATGTTTCCTGAGGCTTTGTGTTGAAAAATATGTGCCTTGATTTAATAGAGGTTATGAAACAAGGAGGTCACCTATTGTTTCACAGTAGGCATGATTATTTCCATTGCAATATTTTGCACTAATAAAACGAAAGTAATAATGACGTCCCCTTGAGGCCTTGTTTGTTTCTACCGACAATCCGTTCACTGCTGCGCTTATTAACCGAATTCCCCTGTCAAGCTTGTGCGTGCGCCCTTGCCTCTTTCTGCAGCTCATAAAACAACATTACCTGAGTAAACAACAAGGAAGGTGCGGGTATAATTAAGAAAGATCCATATCAAGACGGCGATGCAAGGAAGAAAGCTTGTGTCATTGTGTCCCGCAATCAACTGGGACCTTATCTTAGTCCCTACGTACGTAGCACAAAGCCGGAAGCTGTCGAGTCATAGATAATAGCCATCATTCACACATTAATATGTTAAAGCAGACAAAAAAGCACTACACACTTAGAAAATGAACAAATGTCGACTGATTGAAGAGCATTCGAACAAACTGTTGTGAGTTTTGTTGACCTGGTTGTGTAGCCCTAGCTTCACATAACCACAGGTGAGGGTTTGAGTTATTGAACTTTCTGTAAAAAAGGAAATTCACTTTGGACAGCTGCTGGTACTGAAAAAAAAAAAAAAAATGTCAGGAAAAGCCAACTAGAATGTCTGAATTTTTCTGCCGTTTGAACATAGAGGTTAAACACAAAATAAATGCTCTCTGATTGTAATCGGAGATGAACAAAATATGCGGTGTTCACTACACAGCTGTGCAACAGTGTAGTAAACATGTTTTGAGCACAGAAATAATCCGAATAGGGAGCAATCTTCATACAGTGATCCCTTGTTTATCACAGGAAATATGTTCCAAAAAGAACCAGTAATAGTCAGAATCTGTGAAGTAGAAACATTTTTTTAATTAATATGAAGTTAAATACCTGTTATACACTGATACCAAAGAACAGAAGCTTCTTACAGGCTCAAGCATTTGTTCAATAAATAAAAGTAATGTATAAACCTATTTTTATTTTTTACAAATAACTACTGTAACAACAAATAATAAGTGGCGAGACTGTTCAGCCAATCATAATGCAGAACACAATGCAGGAAGGAAATAGATGACGTAACGGAACGGTGAAAAGAAAACCGTCTTATAGAAAGAACTTACTGTATTTGAATGAAAGGACTGACCCAACCATTTCAGTCGGACTATTCAAGGTGTGATTTATCAGATTTATGTGCGCGTTTGCATGGCTTTAAATGAAGGAATACCACCAATATTCCGATTTTTATTGAACTTTACCTTGTACGTACACGTATTTGTTGCTATTTTTTTTTAATTCTCGCCAGTCTCATTTGTGGACATGTTTAAATGCATCGCACTTGGGAATACTCAAAATCCTCGTGAGCACCAGCATAGGTATTCACCAGAGACCGCCGCTAATCGTTTGGTTAATGAGCCGCTGATGATGTCAGCATGCGGTATGAACGTTAATTTAGGCCTGCGGCTGACTACTCAACAAAGGAAGCACGAGTTTGACAACAAAATCCAATATGTTGAGAGCACACTTTCATAGGTGGCAGATGGCAAGCGTGTCGAGAAAGCCCACTTTCAGGTCGCACTCTTATCGCATTTATTGAAGAGGCAAAAACGGACGGCGGGGCCTGCCAAACACCCAACCCCGCGAGCATCTCATCTTCCAGCTGTTCCAGCTGCTGGATAAATCCTCAACGCATGACTGAGCGCAGCGCCGGCAGAGAAACGACAGCAACCCATCAAGAGAAGCGAAGCATGCGTGGCGCAACGGCCGCCTGACAAGGACAACGAGGGTTTCGGCCGCGCATCATGAAAGGGACCTTGAAGATGGCGTTTAGCATCAGTGTCGTAAAGATGTTCTTCGCTGTTAAATTTGTTGGCAACAAGGTTGAGTAATTGATGTGGGATGTGTTGCGGGAAACTCTCGGTTGGGGCCTTTGTGCCTCGCAATTACAGGGGCAATTAGGTGTTTGCAATTTTGTTCATAACTGGCCCCGATTGATTGGACAATAGAGGCAACTTGAAGACATTTGATGCCTGGTGCCATTGTCTGTGATAATGAAGTATAAACACATCTGGTAGATTAAATCTTTTGTTGTGTTCTACAGAGAAAAAAGGAAAAACAAAAAGGACTGTTTGAAAGGATACCAACCATGGCATGTAGAAAGCTCCTGTTTTTTGTCAACAACAGCATGCCATTTGTTCTCTGATAAAATTTTTGAATCATATTTTTAGGACTTCTACAAAAGGCTTTCCACAAAATTTTATTTGTAAAGATAACAGATGTCCGATACATTTGGACACAGGACTTCCAGTCTGGATGGTGCCATTTCCTCAGCGTCATGATAATCCAAATGTGTAATCCAGATAAATGAAAACTTTCTGATCAGATGAGTAAAGCAATCACTTCCACGGCTTGATGTGCCTTGACTTTAGTGTATTCAACACTAACCGCACTGCATCTGTTACATAGTGAGTGCGAACAAGGCGAAGCACGAAGATATTTCTATCAAGTGGAAATTTTGTCCATACCTTAAAGAGAATAATACAAACCATTCAAAAAGGGCTCCTATTTGTTTATAGATGCTGAAGGGCAATGAAGACCAGCCAAAAGAGTAGACCTGCCAGCTTACATCCAGCAATTTGTGTTTGGTTTCATAAACGAGGAAGTGAGTACGCAGGTCGGGTGCGACTCAGGTTGAGGGGGCAAACAGTCTGGTAGGATGCCAGGCGAAACAAGGCCGGTGGAACTTAACAATAAAGAAAATGCTGACTCACTGCTTGAGGAGAGTTAGAAGGTCAGCATTTTTTTAAGCAATTCGTCATTGACTCTTTGAACTACATCGTCTTTTCTCAAGATCTACTTTTTTTGACTTACCCAAAGATTAGACTCACTTTATGCATTACCTTGCATCTTCGAGTGTAAGGTGCATAAGACTGTCAGACTTGCAACATATCTGCATTTCTTATCCTCTTAATTTGTAGTGAGATGAGATCTGCACATTAAGTGTTGTAGTCTGCTTTTTGACATTGTGTTTTTTTCCAAGTATGTTAAAATGGGGGCAGCACGGCGGCGCAGTGGTTAGCGCATGTGAGGCACAGTTCATGTCTTGGGAACCTCCTGCGTGGGTTCAAATCCAGCTCCAGACTTCCTGTGCGGAGTTTGTATGTTCTCCCCGTGCATGCGTGGGTTTCCTCCGGGCACTCCGGTTTCCTACCACATTCCAAAAACATGCATTTCAGGTGAATTGGCCGGTCCAAATTGTCCCTAGGTGTGAATGAGCGAGTCAGTTGTCTGTCCCCGTGTGCCCTGCAATTGGCTGGCAACCAGTTCAGGGTGTCCCCTGCCCACTGCCCGATGATTGCTGGGATGGGCTCCAGCACCCCCGCGACCCCACTGAGGATAAGCAGTGCAGCTAATGAGATGAGATGAGATGTTAAAATGGCAACTTTTCAACAACTTACATTTACCTCAAATTCTATGCTTTTATCCCATCACAGGCCAGATTGCTATGTATACATGCAGGGAATAGTACGAATGCATAATTTTGGAAAAATGTGAATAATCCTATTATTGTTGTATTTATAGAATTATTATTATTATGTGTTTTATATTGTACAACTCTTTTTGTGCAAAGTTTATAGTTTCATTTTGTTATTAATGCACAGTGCGTGATCATACCACTGCAGGTTTTGTCCACGCACAGTTGACAACAATTCTTCGTAAGGTCCAATGTTTCCTCTGTTATGTATGTTACATGGGCTATATACAGGGATCAGAATGGAGATTTTCATTTTCAGCTGAAATAGCCAGGGTCCAGGAATAAAGCAATACTGCAAGATAAGTTCAAATGCAGTTCAGTCCCTGCAGCTTGAGCAACAATGCGGCCAATTTTTCTAACGGCCGCCAGGGTGCGCCAGAGCAATAAAGGAAAGAGTGAGACAGTCGGATTTTGAATTTGTTTGCTACGCAAGAGAAAAAGTGAAAAAGTCGGAATGCCTTTGGGGTTCAAAAACAGCGGAAATCCGCGGATCCGCGGAAAATTCTGATCCCTGTATATAGCTGTAGTCGTTGAGTCACTCAAGACTCGCTCGTGGGAGGCTCCGTAGTTCTCCGAAGGAGAGGGGGCTGCGACTGTCCTGTGCCGCCAGGCCTGACGGGGTGTGACCCAAGCAAACCAAGCAGACGAAGCCTGTAAAGTCCTTAGTACGTTCAGACAGGCCGGTGCATGATTTATGGAAGCCCCGTGGACAGGTAGTACAGGTGATTGGGGTGTGGTCGCAGCGAATGGTTCGAAAGCACCACTGGCATTTGGACTGGGGGCCAGGGTTGCTCTCGAAGTTGCCCGCCCTAAGAAGAACAGAGAGAGAAGAGTAGAAGAGAGAGAAAGAGGGACAGATAGAAAGAGAGAAAGACAGACAGAGTAAAACGCAAGAAGGGGGAAAAGAGAGTGAGAGAGGTGGGGAGAGAGTAGGAAAGAGAGGGATAGAGAAAATGAGAGACAAGAGTGTAAAGGGGGAAGAGAGAAAAGGAGAGACAAAGAAGGAGAGAGGACCAAGAAAGAAAGAGAGAGCGAGTCTGAGTGGATTGAGTTGGATTCGTAAGGCTCCCCCGGGAGAGAGCCCATCGCAGGACACCACGGGAAGGTTCCTAGTCTTCGTCCTGCCTATATAGCTGTTGCATAGAAGTTTCCTGTAGCATCAGATCTCCATGTCCATGATTTTTTTTCCAGTTTTGCTGTGAGAGCCCATGTCTCTCAAGCTTATTCAAACATGGTCATAACCAGTAATTGCATTAGTCTGATCTTTGATTTTGCTATGTTCTTGTCCCCCCAGATGAGTTTAAGTCTGGCAAGTCCGGCTGTGCTTTGAGCAATCCTGGCCATTATTTCTGGTTCTGACCCCTCTCCTGATATGACAGTTTCAAAATATTTAAAGTTGGTGCCGGTTCCAGCTCTCTCTGGTTGATGGTGATGATCATGGGCATACCTTGGGGATTGTAAGTCATTATTTTTATTTTTTCCATACTCAGGGATGTGATTTGACCAAAGTGAAATTATCTGAAAATTAGGCGGGGGTCTGGGGGCCGCGGGCACCCAGCTAGGTCCAGGGCAGTGCCCTGGTGGGGGGACAAGTGGGGCGAAGCCCCCCGGAGCTCATGGGTTTTATGTTTTTTTTAAGTACTTTCAATGCACTCAGATGACAAAGAAATAGACAAAACAACAGCATCAATTTTCAATGTATTTTGAACTATCCCATATAAAATTACAGTTTAAGTCAACTCAAAATCAGTCACATTAAAAAACATTGGACTGCCTTTGCTTTTAAAAACTATCACTGAGAATATCATCATATCTAACTCATGTGATTACTAAGTTAACACATAAATCATGTTGAAGAGTTCAAATTTCATGAAGAAATAATTGTATCATGACCAAATGAAAAGTAACTCATATTAGAACATACCACAAATGTCTTTGTTATAGCAGAAGATGTTATCTATAAATGAAAGTACAATAAGTATAGGCCCTACAGTAAAGTGTTGGTGTAATGTACACATGAAAATCTATTATTGTAATTGTTAAATATTTATGGCCATTTTTATTACGTTATAATATTTTCGAAAAAAAGGGGAAAACTGTCAAATAAATTTGAAAAGTTTACCACCTACCTCAAAATTCACGACTCTATCAGCAACTGGTACAGGTTTTTGGGGTGGATCACGTCTCTCTATTACCGCTTCCGTTTGTGGTGTCAATAAGGGATGGAGGCCTTAAAGTTTTGGAGTTTTCGTTTGGGCACCGAAACTACCAGCGATGGAATAATTTGTTGTTCTTGACTGGAGTTCTTTCACGTGTTTTTTGCTCTTTGCGTGACCTTCAAGAGCTTTGAAACCTCTCCCACCATAGACAATGGTATCATGGCATCAAATGCAAAGCGCTTTCCCGGCACGATCGATCTTCCGAATAAAGTCACTGAACAAATTCGTCACAGTCTTCTTTCCAACATTTGTAGATAATTCCTTCTCCAACCAGTCCGATCGAAACTTGTTTTTTACGATCTTATCAATTTCTTTACCTCGCGGAGCATCTTTGCGTTCGATCTCGGACATCTTTCTTTAAACACTCGGCAAAAACGTGTGAGAAATGAAAAATGGCATACTCCTACGCCTTTATAACAAGCGCGTTTATTGGTCAACACGGAGACTTCAACCAATCGCAAGTACGTTTCATTTCAGTTACGGAAACACTAAAATGGAATGCTGTAGAGACTAAATCGTTTTTTTTACCAATTAAAAAATCGGAAATCTTAAAATTTTATTTTTGGAGATAAAAAAAGCGGAATTCCGCGAATTAGCGGAAAAATCACATCCCTGCATACTGATTTCCATACCATACTGGCTTGATTCTTTGTCCAGGCTATCGACCAAATCTTTGAGTTACTGTTCGTCTCCTGCCATTTCGGCAATTTATTCAGCAAAACAGAGGTTAGTGATGTTGTGTCCCCATTCTGACTGTACCTTCATGTTGCTCCAAAGCTTTGGACATGATCCTCTTCAGGAAGATTTTGAATAAAGTTGGAGAGAGAACGCAGCCTTGTTTTACACTGACTGTGGTTTGAAAACATGCTCCAATGGTACCATTGATCAGTACTGCACGGTTAGCATTGGCATAGTTGTTCAATGGTCTGAACTTGTTTCTGGCCCATGTTGTACTTCCGCATGGTGGCCCATAAAGTGGCTTGCCATACTCTGTCAAACGCTTTCTTGAAATCAACAAAAACGTGATAGAGGTCTCTCTGGTGTTGTTGAAAGTTTTCACATAGGATGAGCAAATTAAAAATCTGTTATGTGGTGCCTCTTCTTCATCTAGGATGTTTTCAGCCTGTGGTTTAGTCTGTTCAGTAGGACCCTTTAGCATAACTACTTGCATGGCTGATGAGCAATTTTGTCCATGCAGATGGCCACTGTCCTTTTTGCCGGATGTTTCTGCAAATATTTTTTCAGGATGTCTATAGTTTGTTCACCAACACTTTTTATGAGTTTTGATAGGATGTTGTCGATTCCTGGACTTTCTGTTGTTCAGTGAGTTAATTGCTGCCTCTTCGGCATTGAATAGTTATTTAGTCTTTGCTCATGGCTTTGTGTGTTTATAATTGTGCAATTTGTAATTTTTTTGCCCTAAAAAATTGAATCAAAATGAAAACTACTATAGCTGGCCTGTATATTTCGTTTCTGTGTAAAAAAAAAGATTCATTATGGCATCAATGAAAAAAAATACCGGAAAAGGGAATCAGGCATTGGAAAAACTGAATGGCATTATGAAGTAACCCAACCGTCTAAATGAGACCTATTAGCGATCTGAAAAAAAAAAAAGAGGATATTTGTATTTCTTTAAGTGTATACGTATCCTTGCAAATCCCAAATATCGCCAATGTTCTGAAATTAGTTTTACTATTAACTGCGGGTAAACATACTCATTTTGAGTTGTGCTTTTGTGTACTGTGCCATGGAACTTAAAGCGCCTTGCCTGAAAAATCTGCACTAAAGTTGCGTATTCGACTTGATTGGATTGTCAGGGAAATTCTCTCTAGTCTTTTTTGATGCTTCCCCAGGCCTTAATGTGATTGGCCTTCCAGCTTCAGGAAACCTTTTTAACAAGCCGATGCACTCAAGTGGCGCGGCGTTTGGACAAATGGGAGGGTGGTTGGCGGGGATCTTGCGTGGGCTTCTCGAAGGGTCACCAGAGTGGAAATGCCGAGGTGCAGCCAAGTAAGTCGGCCAGTGTAAACATTTGAACAATTAGCGGCCGTTTGTTTGAGCAACCTCTGGTTTGCGCTAGTCAACACAGTAGGCTATGTTTATGCATCAATGCCGCCGCCTCATTTCAAGCTGACAGGCCGATCTGTTGAGGAGTGGAATGCGAATGCATATTAAACTGCCGGGGAGCGCTGACAAAAGGGAAACGCCAGCCCTGTGTGGTCGCAGGTGCATACGCATCACAGTCAACTGTGCGGCAAAAGAAATCGCCTGAAAGATTGCAAGGAGACAGCAGAGAATAGGTCAGGCCATGTTTGTGCTTATGGAAGTGTAGCAAACATGGAGATAAAGGGCACGTACATGGAGAAGGTGGGATTAATTGCCTCTAGCAGACCAGGACAGGGGGCACATAGAGCACTACCACGACAAGGAGACCACCCCATTAAACGGTTCAGACGCTTGGTGGTTGGCCAGGCCCATTAAAACATTCTGAGGGAAACACTCATTCATTACTTTCATTACCTTGTACACTTCATTGGCCTCACACTCTGCTTTTTATTCTTTCTGGACAGCAAAAGCCAATTTCTGCTTGTCTGAACAATATGGAAGTACTGATCCATCCAATGCTCAATTGGTCATTTTATTAAAAACATTATTGGCTTTACAGAAGTCACAATATTTTTAGCCTGAAATTATAAATATGAGGAGCTGAAAACAGCTCATGTCATGAGCAAATCTATTAAAACAATTCCTGAATTACGATGTTGCAAAATGGGAAGTCACAAGGAGGACATTGGCTGACAGTAGGTTTGCGACTTTAGTGTTAAAGATTGTGTTGCTAACTTAACAATGGATCATCTCGAGCATTTGGTGGAAACAAATTATGTTCATATAAACAAACTATTTTGTGAGCTCATCAATTGATTTGTTGCCTTGCTAACAGCTCTGGAACCTATGGGTCAAAAATAAATCTGATCTATTTCGGTAATTCTGTATAAATGCAAGAATTATATTGTTAATCGCTCCAGATGATTTAATGCGAACTGGATTCACTGTTTTTCAAGATTGTTTCATTTCCCGGCTTTGTGGGACGATTGTGATGTTTTAAGGGCTGGGTAAAGTCCAGATTGAAGGTTCAAGTAGAATATGTTTAGCCCGCCACTGGTTTTTATTACCACCCCCCTTTGGCAGATAATTATATAGCTGATTCGCTCTCAAGTTATGAGCGTGGCATCAACCAGCCAGCAGACTGTGTGCAGGACCAAAACAAATCCAGTTCACTCGGGACATGCCTTTTACTCAATTCTCCAGCGTGGAATTGGCAGCTTTGGAGACAACAGGAGAGTAGAAAGGCTCAGCGTCAGTTGCAGTCGTGTGATAAACCAGCTGAATAGGTAAGCAGATGGAGAGCAACAGCTGTGGCATATTTCTTAAAGCACAAAACAAAGACTGTACGAGATGGTTATTTACATTAGACAACAAAGTAACACTCGTCCCGGCCAAGGAGACCCTTGAGAATGTACAATTGGATGGCAATGAAGTAGGGTGGGGGTTCATAATGGATGGCAGGGCGCACCTCAATATTCCATTTTCAACTCCATTAGGTCTCCCACACAGTGTTGTGGTTCTGGCCACCTCACATGATTAATCACATCCTCTGCAGCTGCAGACCCCAGCAACCAAACAGCCTCGATGGTAGTCACCTGAGGTTTAATTAGTTATAAACTTAGATTGTTTTTTATCAGAATAACCCCATCCCCCTAAAAAAATTAAAAAAGCAATTTGTCTGATATAATAAATTTGTTAGCACTGTAATGATGACTGCATAATTCAGTGGTTGTCTCACCTAATTTATTACAAAACACAAG
Source organism: Urocampus carinirostris (assembly GCF_059441175.1). NCBI lineage: Eukaryota > Metazoa > Chordata > Actinopteri > Syngnathiformes > Syngnathidae > Urocampus > Urocampus carinirostris. The sequence continues at coordinate 17,135,936 of NC_142357.1, forward strand.
TCAACTCAATGGAATTGACTTGACGAACGGTTTATGCAAACGTGAAGTGATTTCTAGCATGGTTCCCCGGTGAACTGATGTCTTCGCGAGAGACTGTCTTGGATCCCTGGTCCCGCTGTCAAAATTGACACGTCATTCACTTTGTTTAGTTTTTAACTGTGCCTGGATCAGCTTTTGGAGTTTTTGCCCATTAAAAATAAGCAAATTCCACAACTACAAACAGTCAACGTGGCGTATTTGCTATAGTCAAACTTCAGCGAGAATTTCAGCACCATCTTGCGCATTCCAGTAACCAAACCTGGCCGCCAAGGTACATACAAACGTAGACTTTTCCATGTAGTTTAATCAGTAAAGTACGCAATGTATGCATACATTTAGAACTTTTCAGGTGTGCGTTGTATTTGAGTCTAGCACACAACGCGACTGTGTTTGTGGAAGAGGAGTGCTACCTCCCTGGAGAATCATCTCCACCAAAAAACTTAATTAGACAAGGCATTAAAAATAAGCTGTGATCATTACATGTCTTTAGTTTATTTTGAAAGGGCTTAATCAAATGATATTTCTCCTTCAAGTCTCAGGTAAACTACTACTGGAATAAGCTTTTTTTTTACAAAGCTAAACACAAAAAAAGAAAATTAATGAATGGGCTAAACTTATAATGCACTTTCAACAAGTAAAAACGAAGAAGGTATAAAAAAAAAAGACTTCAATTTTGAAAAATTCCAATCACTTCCGTTTCCAGCATCCTTCATGCTGTTTCTTGCAAGAAACAGCATGACCTTCAAGCACAAACAGGGTGAGCAACATCATTAAAAGGAAGTGTGAAAGCAACAGACCCTCATAATCAAACGTGTGAAGAAAAGAAGCTGCGAGACGGCGAGCACTGTTGCTTGCCGTGACGAGTATGATGCGTCATCTACCCCTTTTCACACCGGTCTGGAAAAAGGTCATGCTCAAAGCAAGTGTTGCCATATCAAGTGTTGATCTCCCATTTGCTGATTCTCTGAGTGCTAAGTGAAGCTCCTGCAGACCAACTCACTTGGCCCTGCGAATGCTATGACCTTCCTTATCCTTTTGGTTTAAAAAAATAAAAATGAAGTTTACATCCAGAGGTAGACTAAACTGCAAGGCGGACGCTCTAACCACTTCTCCCGGTTGCTGGATGCGCTTTAAAAATGTAACCGGTTCCGGCAAAGGATTCTCTTAATAAGCAGGGGTCTAGTAGCCTACGATGTTATCCACGTTAAGACGTGGGATGTGGTGTTTTTCTGCTCCTTGATACAACATTTTCCCCACCATGGAACATTGAAAAATCTATTTGCGTGCAAAACACTTACGTTCAAACTGAGGTTTTATGCGAGTTTGTCTGCTATTCGTCAATGTCATATAAGATGCTGGTTTGCTATTGGTTTGCATCATGCCATTATGAAGATGCATAGATGTTATAGGCTCCTAAAATAATCCCTTCCTCTCTAGTCATTCATTTCAGAATCTCTTGTAAAAAAAAACATTTTTTAACTATGTGTTCCAAGACATGCAGTTATGGTAAAAGTAGAAGCAAAAAGGTGATAACTATGAAAATGACGCTTAAGATATAACGAAATACTAAAAAGGAACACGCATCTTTACCCTCGCTAAAAATAGTGCCCTAAGCCATCGACAATCAGGAAATTATCAACATTTAATAAATTGAATTGTCTTTATTTTTACCTTTAGTAGGAAGGTGGTTAAAGCAACATAGTCTTCAAAGGACATGACAATTCTCTCCAGTGGAAGTCTTAAAATAAATGCATCCACTTTTTAACTCCAACGCACCAACTCAAGTCAGGTCAGGTCACACCAAAGGCAAATACAATTTTTTTTCCCTTTACAAGTATATTTAATTATAATATGATGTGATTTAATCATATACAGTGCACATGTACTGCATATTAGTAGTATGTACTATAAACATTTTTTTACCTAAGTTTAATATATCTATACAATTTTAAAATGTGCACCTGGTGTATAAGGTTTGGAACACATTTGCCAATTATCAAATGCTTCTTTCATCGAAGCACTAACCAGGCCTGACCCTGCATGGCTTCCTTATTATCATATGTTTCTATCCTTCACCATGCGACAATATCACCTTGTGATCAACACCTCAAAGGATTCATTTCATATTCAAGGGGTCTACTGTATTGAATTTATTCTCTACATATTTCTCAAAACACTGGAGTTATGTCATATCCTTAGTTTTGGGAAACGATACCTTTTACGTTATGGCACATAATAACTGCCAATAAAGCATTGTTAATAACAAGCAAATTTAAATACATTAAAACAATTCATTCTTTGGTCTGCTGAAAAATGAAAATACAAAGGGTCAGCACTGCATTGTTGATACAGACTCTGCCCGTTGAATTTGTTCGCAAGTTGCTTCAGCGCTTTATTTTGTATGTTTAAGGTTTGTATAAGTATGTTTAGGGCTTGTATAAGTAACATGTATTGTTTTGTACTAAAAAAATAAACCTTTCATGAAATAATATGCTCTATAAAGATTAATAAAACGGGGTTTAACTTACTAGTGGGAGATACGCTTCAAGAGGTTCGTAGTTACTGTTTAACGTAAGTCGAGTGGTCGTAAGTAGGGGAGAGTCTGTATCTCAAAATGGACTCCTTTGAATTTCTGCTGTATTTCGGTCAGCATCGCAAAGTGTTACTTTCCGGCACGGGGCACCGATTTCCATAACGGGTCAAGAATGTTCACTTGCTGAAATTCGGCCATCTGCCCATGCGAAATTTAGCGCTGCCGTTGAAGCGGCAAACAGTACGAAGCGTGCTCGCAGCCAGTAAAAAGGAGGTGCACTAATTAAACTTGTATCATCTGCCTGCTGCTCCAAATGCGGCTGCAGGATATCCGCGTCTCTCGCTCCACTTCCTTGCTGCCTAGACGCAAACTGTGGAGGTCTGTTCTTCCGCCATGCTGATCATCGACAAACAGAAAACTGAAAAAGCAGCGACCTAATGATTGCATATTTACGGCACTGCAGATGGAGGGGAAAAAATATTTGCTGACTAAACATGCACAACTTGTCAAATAAACGGCGTAATATTATAATTTGAGGGCTTCAAGAATCTAAGGTACACTCGTAATAAGATTTCCAGTTTATGGATCGCCTGACTGCCGGGCTTGCGGAGGCACTACTTCAGGTGGTGAGTCCTGGGCAAGTACAGCCTCACGGCACCCATGCCCCCCCAGGCCGCGTTTTTGGATTGGGGTTTACTCCCCCACATAAAACGGTACTGGTTTCAAATTATTGTTGAAAAATAAACTTTGTGGCGACGAGTTTTGTGACATATTAAAGGCTCTTTGTCCAGCAAGCAATACATTTTTGATTCCCGGTTAGCAAGGCTCGAGTACAGAAACGTCCTAATATTCTATAATATTTCAATGTACTGTACTTAAAAACAGCAACAACAAAAAAATCATAATTACTATTCCACAAAATTAATAATTGAAATACCAATTTTCAAGAAATACTGTGACGGAATATGGAATACACACTTTCCGAAGAATCTAAAGCTCATTTGCATAAAAAAAGCATTCGTAGTACAGTATGTGATTTAACGTATTTTTTCAGAATATAGGGGAAACATAACAACCCCAAATTGAAATTTGAAAGTGTGTCTCATATTTACTGTAAAAGACTGGTGGACAAAATCGGAGATGCATACCTTTATTTGTGTGCGTTACTACACAAGGTTATTGTGTGTAATACTGAAATTGTACAATAGTTGATCAATTGAAAAAAATCACTGCCCCAAATCGCAAAACATTGTTTAAAACTGGAAACGAAGCTGGGTCGCAGCGGTAAGCGCGCCGTAACTTAACAACTAGACCACAGGTGATACAGAATACATATGAAAAGGTACTAGATTTGATCTCATTATCACACTATCTTTACTTATGGTGCAAGAAACGAACTTTGCTTTCTACATTCTATAAGATTTGTTTCTGGCACTGTGAGTAAAAAAAGTGATAATGAGATAAAATTGAATGTATGTACTAGTATGACTAGAGGTCTTTTGGAGGGGGCACCTATAATCTGGAAAATACAGTTGTAACATTTAAATGGAGTTAGCTGACATCAGGCAGTTCAGATTGAGTCCACTTTAAGAATGTCCTATTTTTAATGCTCGTTTGATCCGTTATTATGAAGTGCATGTTTTTTCCTGAAGTCACACACTTTACATTTTCTTACATCATCTCAAAAGGATTAGTCTGATTATAAATAATGAACTATTTTAGTCAACACAAAACAATTTTTTATGAGGAATGGATACAATTAGGGAAAATCGAACCGCCTAAAAGAAAAAAAACGTCAGGATTCATATTTTATCCAGATTAAATAAGATCAATGTCTGTTTTTCTCTTATCTGGAGCACGCTAGTGAATGGGAGCTTAATCTAAGAGGCTGGCTGGCCACATGTCATGAGAAGAAAAACTCCCAGACAGCGGTAACTTCCCACAGCTGACATTTGTAAAAGGGGGGCTCAGAGGGGAAGGTCCTCGTGGAGCACGTAAGCTGCTTACAAATTAACAAACTCGCGTGCGTGCACACCACTTTTTTGTTGAGGGGGCGTTGCGCATCAGCGCTGAGCCGCCACTGCTGCGCGCCCGTCCTTTTCTTTCTTCTTTCACTACACTCCGGACGCACTTCGTCCGGCTCGGCATCGCTTCCCCACTTGGCGGAGCGGCACTGCGGCGTGCTGATCGGATCAGCGTCCTCCCGGATAGCCCCCTCAGCTCCATCCCCATCCCCCATGCCGAATCCGCATCGAAAGAGCTGCTCCTCTGGCTTTCCCTCTGCTTTTTCTTCTATTTGTTGTTCTTACGATAAGGATGGAGCGTCTCGCAGCATCTCTATCTCATAATTGGCACCAGACTCGACGCGCTGCCCGGACTGTGAACCTCCAGCAGCAGACTTCTGAGCGGCAATAAAAAAGGCCAATTATTGGGCACAGACAGCAGCGCCCCTGCTCTCAGGACGAGCCACCGCCGCCGCGCTCTGCTGTAAATCAAGCCGGGAGCATCGGAGGGAGCACGCCAGTGCAAAGACGAATGGTTCGGGTAACTCCATCTTTTTCTCACTTCAGCACAGCCACGCATGCTCACGCTCTCTGAATGACCGGAACCGGTGTCATAATTACATTGTCTAATCGGGGAGCAAGATCAGGTTTTAACAAACACATTTTTGCAAGTGAGCATACTACGAGTGCTTTCCCAGGGGATGCGAGCTTAGATTGATGAAGTGATTAACCTCCTGTTTGGCCAATAACAAATGAGTTGGCTATTCATGCCAATTTGTCTTCGAACAAACAGATAAGCAATTCTCTGCTCGAAGGTGGCCCGTGTTTGCCACACGTTTCTACTCTATCTTAACTTGCTGTAAATAAAGCTGTGAACTCCAAAAAGCCTTAATCTCTCATATAGGATCTTTGTGGTTCAGACAACTCAATTTCAAAAATCCAACGAGATGGCGCCTAAACTCCCCCTTACCAAGTGAAACTCATTGGAATAAAGTTGTCTGACCAAAATACGCCGCAAGAGGGTGCCAAAACATATTTTCAAATGAAACTTTTCTCTTCATTAAAGGTGGGGCGCGTTGTTTAAAAACTTAAAAAGTACTTTCTCTATTAAGTTTGTATTAACAATGCCCAAACGAGTTCAAAGAGCTTGTGTTTTAATTTGCTTTATGGCTATCTGCTTTTACCAGTTAAGAGAGCTGTTCGGGGCGGAACAAGTTAGGTGCAAGGAAATGGGGTTGGGGGATCTGGAATGAGTCATTATGCTCGTCCCTGCAGATTTGATCTCCTATTTGTCAGTTTAGCATGAAAATGGTGAGATTATGAAAAAAGGACCTGCTTCTAGTACAGTCCAAAAGCCAACCCAAACCCCCCAAAAGATGGAAAGAGAAGAGTTTATATGAACATTTCTAATAAATGCACATACTTGCACACGCATCATGAATGAGCACTTTTTTTAGATCGGTAGGTTTTTTCAAGGGTAGAAAAGTGGTAGTGTAATGCATAAAGCTGTAGTGTTCGTAAGTATTGCTACTTTCCCAAATGTTTACTTTTGTTGGAATTAAAGCTCTTAATCTTTAATTTTAAACACTGGTATTGGAAAAATTCTACAAAATATCTTTTAGGACAGACTGTTTTTTCCTCTGCATGGTTAAATCAACATCTGAGTCGCAAGACTTGAAAAAACATGAGCTGCAGTGAGCAGTTTGAGGTTTTTATTAAGACAAATAAAATTAAACAAAAACAAAATATTTTGGGCTTGTGGATAAAGAACAAGGCTATAATGTTTTCTCCAGTGCGCCTTCAAAATGGCTGACAGTCATTTACATTCCAGAGGTGGAACATCACGGGTTATGACAAAAACAAGACAAGTCAGTGGAAAATTCCCAAATTTCAGCTACACACCAGTCTTTATCCAGAAACAATCATGTAGAGAATGTATAACAACTAAATGAAGTACATAAGTAGATAACTATATTTCAAATATGTGAATAATGCGAAGTGGCAATCATTACCAGCAAATCATTAACTTAATTAAAAAAATAAAGTGATGATTGAAAAACTGGAAAAGATATAACTGGAGAACTCACACTATTATTATATGCAGTGACACATTTCAAAATTCTAACAATCTTAAATCCATTAAAAAAATTGTTTCTTGCATTAAGTGCTTGCTTATTTGAGGACAGCACTCAAACATGATTTACACTCGTATGCTATAGACTTTCCATCACCCTCATCTGAGAGAATCTTAAATCGAACACTTTGAAAGGACTGTTAATCTAGTAAATACAATTGTTTTTTTTCCAATCATAAAGGTTTAAAAACATGTAAACAGTTTTTTCCTCCTGAACTGCACTTATCTCGAAACCATTGAAAACATAAAATATAGATAAGTTACGCTTTAGAATTCAGTCGGCAAATGCTTGTGCTCCCCAGAAACACTTTGAAGATTAGTAGGAAAGGGAATCTGGTTACCTCTCGATTCGATTATGATTGTGTTTGAGGGGGTACGATTGTGGAATTTTTTTTTTCAATATTTTTTTCCACTCAACAAGATTTATACACGTTTAGTTTTTAATAACGGTGCATTTGGTAGGGCGCCCGCTTTGAGACTGGGAGGTCGCTGGTTCGCGCCTCGGCCGAGTCATACCTAAGACTTATAAAATTGGTAAAAATGGCGGCGCCCTCTGTTGGCTGCGGCTGCATCGGCTCGCTACAACGGGTCAGGTGTATCGACATTTCGTTCTGTGTACATTGTTACAAAGAATGACAATACAAAGGAAATTATTATTATTATTATTATTATTATTATTATTTGTAATAAAGCAAAATATTAATTCCAATACAATCTATGCAAACTGCAAATTTCAAAAACACAAACAATAATTTAAGTCCAAATGACGACTACAGTACACGAAACATGAAGTGTCCATGATTCTGGAAATATCACCTCCAGATGTTGCTTGTACCATCAAGAAAAAAAAGTTTGCGAGGGAGAAACCCGGCCTGGCCCGAACGTGAACGTGATGATTGACATTTTGCGCCCAACTCAAACCAAAAGATTTAACCTCTTCATTTGAGTGAAAGCAATCCTAGTTGTCTTCTACAGTGCGTCCATTATTTCTTTTTTAAATTAAATAACGTAGGGTGATATCGCCTACCTGATCTTACACCACTTCTGCCAAAGCTACTAGATTTCTAGGTGATAAATGGTAGCCAGTGATGCAAAAAAAAAAAAAAAAGAGTACGGCCTGTCACGCTTCCGTGGTTTTTTTTTTTAGCGCAACACAGCTTGCATATAATGTTTGTCACTTTTATCTTGCTTTCTTTAGCAGTCAACATTGCAGAGGGCGAACTGCTTTGAAACACTTTCAGTTGAATAAAAAGCGGTTTTGTTTACGCAGGCCTGGGCAAAAACAGAATTCCGCTTTTAAGTTCCACCTTACTTATTATTCTGGTCTGTTTTTTTAATGTTGTTTACCATATTTTCCTTAAAAAGTCAAAAGTAGAATATTTTCTTTATTAAGTATGTGTTAAAATACCCCAAATGAGTTCAAAAAGCCTTTATATATTTTTCTCATTACACTTATCTGCTTCTATCTTACCTTTAGCAACACTGTTTGTGGGACGCACAACACATTGGGTAGAAGGAAGAGGGGGCGGTCGGCGGGAACGATTGGAGAGTGACTATATCCGTCATCGCAGTGTTTTGGTAGTGTAGCATGAAAAAAGTAACAGAAAGGGCCTGTTTAGAGAACAGTCTTAATACTAACCCAAAACCCAAAAATATTTTTTTAAAAACTAAGCATTAAGTGGAGCGCATCCAAAAAATACACATTCTTGATGACTGAGCTGACTTTAACCCAGGAGATGGAAGCACAGAAAAACAAAGTTTAAAATTTCAGACAGCACCCTTATGCATATTGATATTTGGACGTATACAAATTGACTCAGATTCGTTCACATAAAAATCAAGATGCAGCCAAGAAATGGAAATTTCCCCCACCCAGACTGGTCAGTAAATCATATTTGGTGCATGACACTAAGAGAAAGGATCAACAGGATCAGATTAATGCCCCTCAGCCCGTAATCCTCCCTTGCCCTAACCTTCCTACACGCCGTTACTCATGCTTAAAGCGAAATTGGTTGCCTCACATTGTCAACAGTGCTGTCACCTAGCAGACAAGGAGGGAGCACGTGATGAATTGGCCCCTGATTGATGAACACGGCAGACAGGTGGGCATTCAGCTCCCTCCCTCACAACATCACAAACAGCACAACACAAACACGGTCAGTCAAGCAGATTTCCCCACTGTGTCGGTGGAATACGTGTCGGGGCAGCACGACTAGAAAAAGGCATCAAACCTCTGCCTGCCATCTCGTAGAAGAACGTCTTGGCTGGCCTGCAGGCGGACGTTTCCAATTCGTCCGGTTTGAGGCTGCCGATAATTAACTTTTCAAAGGATGATGAAACAAAAGGGCTTGGAGACAATCTGACAGGAAAATACAAAACGCAGCACCGTCCAGATGAGACCAAGCAGCCGAACGGGGAGCAGATCGTTTAATCCACTTGGCCTGGCTTTGAATTGCTTGCTCCCCAACAAAGTCTGTGATACATTCCAACACTGCTGCTGCCGCCTGTGATGAATATATTCACATTCATCGGTGCAGAGTTGCAGAAGCTCCTTCATCGAAGAGGCTGCAAGTCACTTCATATCTGTGTCGGTGTCTTTTTACCCCACCCACTCTCCCTTGGAGATTATTTATGAACTATTAAAATCATGCAGTAACACTTTATAAAGCAGAAAGCCAACATGCCTATTTATCTTTCACTTGGAGTCATATGCTAATTTTCACGCTCACGCACAATCTCAAACCTCATTTTTTAACGCGCTCGAGTTTCTCAGTAATCTTTAATGTGTCAGATGGCGCAGAGGAGACAGCAAAGACCCTTTTTACTGGTTCAAGCAGAGATGTAGGACTTCCTACTGGAATTAATGTCTTCAAAACATCCCTATAACAAAGTTGACCTTACACAAACATAATAAATTAAAAGATGTTAAGGTGATCCTCACCATAGTCTGTTCATGTTAGCGTGACAGGTGTCAAAATGACCTAATATTTGATTAGCAAAATTTTACCACCCACTTTTTATGTTGTACTTAAAAGCGGTGAAAAATGGAAATTCAAACATCAGCAACTACAGGGATTTCTTCTTTACTCAAGAGACTGAAAAATATGAATTGCCCAGGGTCTCTGGACAAGACTCACATGTGAATTAAAATTTCTTTATTATCTGTGCTAATTGCCCATGGCCACTCTATAATATTCTGCCTAATCTGATAGCATAAGGCTAGTGGACTTTTTTTTTTAAATTATGGGACCTGATTTGGTCGACATGTTCATTGATACTTGCAGTTTTACTCAGTTTTACTTTTGATTAATGTGACTTGCCGTACCTTTAATTCAAACTCAGACACAAATATAAACAAGTTTTAAGCCTCCTTAAGACCCAGTTTCTTTTTTTTTCATCTTCAAGTGTTCCAATTCTTGACAATAAACACAATGACACGGGAATACAGTAAACAGTGCATTGCACTTGATTTGGCATGAGAAATGTTGGATTAAATTTTTGTATACTTCGGAGTGTAGAAGGAGGTTCAAGTTTTTTTCTCTATGTGAAGTTTGAGTTTCAACCACTATGGCAGACCAAAATAACAGCAAACCTTCCATTTATGACTTTACGTGAGCCTTGCAATCTGTCCCAACACATCAGAGTGGCAAACTCTTATAATGGCATTGATCGGCGTGAAGGGCTGACACCCTCAGGGACCGCTATAGTCGCCGTGGGGCCATACCAATGATAAAGATACGTGAGAATGCATCTCACTGTAAAGCCAATCATCGTTGCTCATTCTGCGATCAATACTGAGGTTTATTCTTTGCCTGAGTTACGAGCTGCGGCGAGTTCGTTTGAATTGGAAAAAAAGTCATTTGTCGCTGTTCATTTGGAAAGAGAAGGATTCTTGGCAGCGGAATAGATGTAGCTCTCGGAATCACACTGTACTTGAATAGAAGTACAGACCCACTAACAAGACGAAAAAAATGCTAGTATAAGCAGAATAAAAGTGCAAACAGGAATATAACAGGGTTTCTACAGCTTAAGGCAAGTTAAATGCAAGACTTAATGCCTTTTGAAATAAAATTTAAGACCCGAGTCGACAACAAGCCCACAATCGAAACAAACAAAACAAAAAACAAAAACAATATTTTTTGCATACAATACATCATGCATCGTACACATTATCTGGCAGAGCTTTTAGCCACGGCAAAAAATGTTCGTCAGACAGTACTTTCTCATGAAAACTACACATTCCCATGGTCCCATGGTAAATCTTTTTTTCCAAAGTGGCTATGTGTATCGTGGGTAGAACCAAGACATGCGTCTGCTCTGAAAGGCCTGACTAAAACCACATCAGCGTTTTAATAGTTTCGTACCTGTGCTTATGTGATGTACAAGTAAAGTAAATTGGTGAATTATTACAGAAGACAATTGATAAATGTTACTCATTTTTTTAGTTCAAATAAATATAAATCGTGTTAATGTGTTCACATTCTTAAGACTTTTGGAACCTGGATTTAAACAATTAAGGCCTTATTTTTAAAATAAATAATTCAATTGCCTTTTAAGCCTTGACAAGGATCCGCGGGTACCTTTTGTAATTAGAGATCCAGTCATCTACTTTTTCTGTACCACTTATTTTCCTGCGCCTCTTAGAAGTTAAAGCTTTAAGATGAGACTTACAGCAGATTTAAAACTTACACTTAAGAGGTAGGGTTTTGAGTAGGGATGCACCGATTTTTTGGCACAGGTGAAGTGCATTTTTCTTTTCTTCAAAAAGAAAAAAGAAAACCAAAAAAGGATCCTGGAAGAACTATGTGTAGCGACGTGACCTCGAAAGTGTGACGAGTCATGCAAAGCAGAGTTTCACTCAGGGGGGGTTTGTGCTAGTTTGTGTGTCATTTTGCTCTCAGTTCTTGATATCTGCTAGTCAGATAATATTCGCGTATAATATTATTGAGCTAATTAACCACAAGTCAGCAATGTCAATTCGTAAACAAATACTTTGTGAGTGACTTTCAGTCTGTTTGACTCTTCTTTATAAATTGAGAAGTGAAAAGAAGAAATAACTATAATTATGTAAATTTCAAGTAGACTAAAAGTGCAGTAACAAAATACAGTGGTTGAATGTTGTTCGGACCCACTGCTGGCGAAATCAGAGACAAAAAAGATAAGAAAAGCGACAGTGGCAGAAACGTCAGCGCCAAGTGAATGATTTATGAACATGAACATTTATTGCAAGTGAAACAGCAGTTCAGAGTGCTCAGAATACCTCAAAGAGGGAGAGGCCAACTTCAGTCAAAGATGAAAAGTGCTCGCTGGAGCAAGGCAACATTGTTAACCATGGCAACGAGTGCTGCATGCTTTCACTTTTTAAGTTGCCAAAAAAGCCTGGATGCAAACATCCCCTCATTCCACAACCACTCGGTCTGTGATGGTGTGCTTCTCTCTATGAAAAATATACACTATCTGAAACAAATTTATGGGAAGTAACTCCTACTGGAATGAGTTGCTAAAGATCAACAACAGAGAGTTGACAACAGAAAACTGGCAGTCAAGTCAGTTGCACGTTTGCCAGAACTAACCTGTATCTGTTCTTTTCAGGCATGGTGCCCACGCCCCAAGTGTGCGTCTCCGCCCTTGTGACGGTGAGCACAATGGCAGTGGTGGACCTCTATCTGCTAGAGCAAAGCATGCTGGGGGCACGCGGGCCGCCTGGACCAGGCACGTGGCAGTGCGCGGCCGTGCTGCTGGGTGATGCTGGCTTTTTGCTGGCGTTGCGCTTTGTATCAGCCGGGGTGGTGTCTGAGGCACGCTCGCCCCGCCGCGGCTTTGCCAACGCCCTCTGGTTCCTGTTCCTGTCGCTGCTCCAGCTCAAGCTCTTCTTCGTCTGCCACAACTACAGGCATGAACGGCGGCCACCCGACCCGCTAGCCAGGAAGGTCCTGACGCTCCTGCTGTCCATTTGCCTGCCGTCCCTTTTCCTTATCCTTACGGGGGCCGACTATATGAGCCCACAGCGTAGGAAACAGGAGGTGCGGGGCCGTCTGTTGTGGGTTGTAGTGGACCTTCTGGACGTGTTGGACCTACAGGCTGGGTTGTGGGAGCCCCAAGGAGGGGTTCCAGGGCCTGAGCAACGACTGCCTGTCTGGGCTGAGGGCTTGGTTTTCTTTTACTGCTACGCCCTCTTGCTTTTGCTGCCCTGCGTGGCCCTCACGGAACTGGGGTCCACGGGCCTGCCAGGCCAGAGGGCGCCCCGCAAGGAGGCCTTGTACCCTTGGCTCAGTCTGGTCACCATCAACATCCTTACCCTGGGACTGAGAGGCGCCGGCATGCTTTGGTACAGGGACCCCCGGGTTTCAACAGTGTTTTTGGGCAAGAACTTGCTGGCTCTGGCGGTCAAGCTGAGCTCGGCTTGGGAGAAGCACAAACAGGAGCGTAGTTCTTCGGGGGTCGGTGTGATGACAGGCACAGGTCAGACAGAAGAATCGGCTCTGCCGAGCCAGAGCTCGGAGCAGGGCGTGGATATGGCTGCAGGCAAAAGCTCCTCGGCTTCCTTTCACACACTGTCTCGCTCGCAGAGCCACTCGCATTCTCATGTCAGCCCAGGACACACAGAGTCACCCTTACCACCCTCCTTCATCTCCCAGGAACTCTAGATGCACTCTCACACATGCACTATGTAACGTACAATGTGCATAATCTATGCACACACACGGCCAAAACCCTGACAAGACACAATGGATGCGATGCTGTCAAGCTCAGATTTATGCACACTTGGATCACTGTGTTTAGTTCGTGGGCGTCGACATCCAACCTATTTTGCGCCTAAAAGATTGTTCGATGAATGTAAATCTACGGCTCTTCGCATTAATTTCTCTGCAAATTGTCGCTATCGGGTTAAAGTTTTCCATTCACAAATACAGTCATATTTTCATAAAACACAACAGGAATGTCTCTACATTTGCTATTTTTACAGACTTTAACAAATTACAATACATTAAATAAAATTCTTGAATGGGCATTAGTTAAAAAATTCCAGACAAGAATGAGTGAAACAAGCTCAATTTGAACAGGATTGTTGCATTAAAAATAGACCACTGTACATGTCTGACAACCGGGAAAATAAGTCCAAGCAAATGCTTTTTCTCCCACCGAGTCAGCATGTTGTTTTATTTATTCTTTTATTGTTTTATTTATTTACCTGAGTTCGGTAATTGAACAACTGGCAGTTCTCATACAATTTCATATCAGTACAACCTAATTATGAGTTGTTGTTTTTCACCTTGCAAAAGCTGACATTTGGAGCCTCGAAGATTCCACTGAACATTGACGTCTACCCAATAGCAAAATTGCCTACGGCATTTTTTCAACATATTTATAAATAATAAAGAAATTTGCCAAGATAAATTAGTTTGATTCAAACCTCTGGGCGGCAGTAGCTCGGGAGGTAAAGTCTTGGAATCAAGAAGTCGTAAGGGTCGATACCCGGCTCCTCCATGTTATATGTTTAAGTGTCCTTGGGCAAGACACTGAATCCCTAATATCCCCGATAAGCAGGTAGTTGCCTTGCATGGCTGACGCCGCTATCGTGTGTGAATGTGTGCGTGGATGGGTAAGTCGAAAGCACATTGTAAAGCGTTTTGGGAGCTCTTCAGACCATTTACGTTTACATTTACTTCAGGATTATGACAAATTATATAACTGAGAATTTAAACAGGCACAGAAAAAATAAGCATTTTTTTATGGTAAGCTAAAAATGCCTGGAGCAACGATTTTACCTGAAAAACTTGCGTGTTGAATTTTCAAACGTTTAATGGTTTTTAAACTGATGCGTATACGCAGTCCGAAGAAAGAAATTGTGAAGGGATCAGGGAGCCCACTGCAATTTATCTTATTTGTCCAACAACAAAAAATCACAAACATGTCTTTTTGATGAGAAAACGTGGTCTGTGTTTTGCTAAATCACTTTGTATTGTTCTGATTAAGAAAGAAAATGAAGATCTTTGTGAAAAAAAAGAATGGTCTCCTTTTGTTCCAGAAGCAGAGTGGGATGAAGTGTCGGCGTGTTTGATTGATCTCGGAGCCGACTACCACGGTGCACAAATTACGATCATTTAGGATGTCGCTTCTCATGCCATCCACGCACCAACTGTTTAGCACCTCAGTATTTTTTCCGACCAACACAAAATGAGATTGCTTGCAACATTCATAAGATTACTTTGTTGCAAGTCAGTTCCAATTAGTGTGAAGCAGCAAAATGCTTATTAGGAACCATTTCGCACTACGATTGTTTGTAAACTATGAGTAAAAATCTTTATCATTCTTAATTTTTAGCCCAGTTTTCGGAATGTTTGAGATCAATAATGTGGAAAAGGTTTTTTTTTGTAATTTTAACTGATTAAATGTAGTTAAAAATATTGCTGGTTTAACATTTATCACTAGCCTTAGGGCCCGGTCACACAGCCGTTTGCGTCTGTATCGAGGCTGAATCACGGCCACTAATTTCTGCCGTGAAGCAGACGCTGTTGGACGCTTTGAGATCGCCATATAGACGAGATACAGCAGTGCTTTACACGCGGTCGGAAATTCACACGCGGTTGGCCGCGCGAAAAAGTTTTGCACTGCTCAAAACTTTAGACCACGTGTTAACCGCGGGCGGCACACGAGGTAATGACGCGGAAATGACGCAAAACAACGTGCTATGGCCGCGGCCGGGGCGTGGTTACACGTGGGTAGGACGCGAAATTTCAGCGGGTAATCGTGGGTGGAGCACGGTCATAGCATGTTCTGCGCCTGTATCGCGGTGTTATTACGTGAAATTAGCGTGTTACGCGTGTGACGGTCAAACGCCTTTCTCCGCGTATATACAGCGCGATTTGCCGAGGACACGTCAGTTGTGCTCGAGACGTCAAGGGGTGAACATGGATCCCCATCACCGTAGTGACCTCGTCTTAATCCATTTTTATTTCTTGACATTTATTTTCATTTCATAACAATAAAATAAAAATGAAAAACTATTACAATAATAACATATTGGCTTCTTCGGTGCCATAGCTTGAAATCTTGATCCTCACAGGACTGTGTCTTGAGCGGTTATGATTTCTACAGCCCGGTGTTATGCCGAGAAATGCATCCCTGCCGAGATTTGCATCCCCTAGCTACTACAACCACTTTTTCCTCGTCTTATCTCACTTTTATATCACTTTTAGGGAATGTAATGGCGAACATGTAACCAAATCCACTTCGTCTTGCATTTGTTGGGAATGTAATACAACTAGCCTAGATGGTAAGGCGCCCGCTTTGAGACTGGGAGGTTCGGGTTCGCGCCCCGGCCGAGTCATTCCTAAGACTTAAAAAGTGGTCGGCGGCGCCCTCTCTTGGCTGCGGCTGCATCGGGTCAGATGCAATCGACATTTCGTTCTGTGTACATTGTTACACAGAATGACAATACAAGGAAATTATTATTATTATTATTATTATTAAACCATTCCGTCTTTGTTTTTGTTGTGAACGTAATCGAACGGTAATGCACACCGTATATAAATCACTTTTGAGAACTGTTATGCACTCTACCGTAAAGCTTATTATGCAGAAAAAACCTTTATGGTAGATAGAAGTTAGATAAAACAAGGTAAAAGTGGTTGTAGTAGCTAGGGGATGCAAATCTCGGCAGGGATGCATTTCTCGGCATAACACCGGGCTGTAGAAATCATAACCGCTCAAGACACAGTCCCGTGAGGATCAAGATTTCAAGCTATGGCACCGAAGGAGCCAATATGTTATTATTGTAATAGTTTTTCATTTTTATTTTATTATCTTGTTATGAAAATGAAAATAAATGTCAAGAAATGAAAATGGATTAAGACGAGGACGCTAAGGTTGTAGTAGCGAGGGGATGCAAATCTCGGCAAGGATGCATTTCTCGGCATAACGCCGGCTCGGCAGCTTTTATACCCGTGGTCCACACGAGAAAATGACGCGGAAATGACGCGATGAGGAAGCGGAACAGTCGCCGGCGTCTGTTTTGCGGGCATACCACCGATGAACAGCGGGTTGGCCAATTTTGCGCATTTTCCATCGCGGGCAACCACGGGCAAAAAAAACCCGCAAAATTTTACCCGCGATACAGACGCAAACGGCTGTGTGACCGGGCCCTATCACTTAAATTGAATCTGTTACACAAAGTGAAGTAAGCTACAAAATGTCAGGAACTCATTTGACATGCCACGATCCAAAGAAATTCTAGAAAAAATATTTCAAAAAAGTGATTAAAACCAGTCTGGAAAGGGTCTTAAAGCCTATTCCAAGGCTATAGGGCTCCAGCGAACCACTGTCAGAACCATTTATTAAAGCACAAAAACAAAGTTAAACCCCTAACCGCCTGGAGGCTCGGGAAATCACAATGCAAAAGTCTCGTGGAAAGGTACATTTGCAGATTTAGGAAACACTATGAATTGAAAACATATTTTTGCAAACATGGTGTCATTTATTAAAGACACCCAATAATTTGCCTTCCCAAAATAAGCACTTACCAAATTATCAGGTGCGCCTTAAGTACAGTGAAGAAAGTAAGCATTAGAAAACCCTGCTATTTTGCTATTTCTCCCCACTGTATGTGTTAAATACAGAAATAAAACAAGCTACGGAGACTGCACCTTTTACCCCTATGCTCATTAAAATACAGTACTCAGATTGATGACAGTAACGAGCTTGCAAGTAAGACATCCATCCATGCACCCATCCATTTTCTGCACCACTTATCCTCACACGCGGGGGTGCTGTAGCCCATACAAGTATTCTTCGGGCAGGCGACTCCCTGAACTGGTTGCCAGCCAGTCACAGGGCACACAAAGAAACAATTCACTCGCTCATTCACACCTAGGGACAACTCGGAGCAGCAAATCAAGCTGGCATGCTTGTTTTTGAAATGTGGGAGTAAAAGCGGAATCCCAGGATGAAACCCCGAACATGATAGTCCTGCACGGAGCAACTGTTAGCTGGAAATGAACTCTGGAGCTCTGCACTGTGGGGCTGACATGCTAACCACAGAGTCGCCGTGCTGCACTAGTAAAACAATCAGTATAAAAGTAGCCAGGTTGCCAAGATGCTGATGTGAGGTAAGGAAGTTTCACGGATAAGACCACTTTTTGGGGTGGTGTCAATCATACTCAGATCACGCAATTTGCAGTACATGACTAAAACGGGGCCCATAATTTTTGCATTTTAACGCATCATGGCTTACAGCAGTTGGCTAAAATGCACAACCATAGTCTGATCCTCTGCCCTGAGACAATAATATCTCACATGATAACAATGTTGATACATGCTTGCCTTGGCACTTTGGTTCGGCCCTGATGGAGGCATTTACTGACACGTATTGGCAGCCTGTCACCCTCACACACTAAGAGACACTGGGAACGATTCAAAGCCAGTGATATCTCAAACCTGATCAATAACAACCTGCCTACCACTTGCACATCCAAAGCTCTATTAAAAGGCAATCAAGAGTCCATTTGGCGGCACACATTGGCACAAAAACTAACATAAAAGCAAATTACCCCCCAAAAAAATCTGAGCATGCAAAAAAACAACAACAAAAAAACACTCATTTGCATTTTTGTTGACGCAAATACTACATGCTGAAAAAAGAGAAAAGAAAGTGATGCTGGCAAAAGTCCACCATTCATTATAATTACACCTGAAAATGCTCAAATATGCTGGCATGCTAGCGGCAGCAGACAAAAGTCTTGATGTGTAGGTGTCAAGTTGCGGTGGTAACTAAGTGCTCTGCTGACACCTTTTCCAGGCTTTACTGGCCCCATTAGGTGTAAGTAAGGCCATTTGTCACAATGCGGCCACTTATGGTCTCCCCGCTTTACGGGCAACGCACTTTGCACATATTTAGACTAATGAACACCGGGCTGCAAAATGTGGAATTCATTTGGAGCTTCTTCCAGGATTGAGACAATTAGATTTCGAAGCTTCGGGGGAGGTGCAGACACACGCCTACATTTAGAGGTTCAGAGGAAAAAGTCAACTGCACACGACAACCCTGTCCCTCTAACCTTGCTTGTTCTCCATCTCAAACACATTTTTCCATCTTCCTTCCCACTTGGATAACTTTCTTTTGCACAAAAGCTGCCACTGTCTTTTACAATCCGGTTGCGTCTGCTAACCTTTGGATACACTGTAGAATATTTTCCATGAGCACCTTATGCACTTGTACTGTTTTGAGTGTCATTGAGATTCTGTTCCTCTCCCAGACTGTTTTCTTCTTCATCGTTTGGGTTAATTTCAGTCTGGTCCCTAATTGTTCCCCAGAGCAAAGATTGTCTATTTTTGGGACCCTGTCTTGCACGTCTATTCCTTTCATTTGTTTGAATCTGCCTTGCAGCGAATATGCTTTTTACGTCGGTGCAGTCAACCTAAGCATAGGGTCTTCGCATGCACAGAGAAGAATACCGAGGCAGCATGGAAGGGGAGTCGGCCTGAGATTAAAGTTCTAATGCAGCTGCCTAGAGAATAACTGCAGCCTACGCACTACCATTTGTTTACTGCTGCTGGGATCGCATCACCCATAGAAAAGGAGAGAAGTCTCTAGTCATTGATTTTAAAGTCAGGAGTATTTCAAGTAATATAACACATTTTTTAAAACAACTTCAACAGTCAACCAGGAAATGGAACAATAACAAGCACAAAGACATTTTAAAATAACAAGATAAAAAAAATCAACAGTGCACACATTTTCTCTGTTGTTCTTTCAATAGAAAATACTTTTTGTTCTTTGTGTCCGGGCGCTACCTGGTTTCCAAAGCGAAGTGGAAACAGCCACAGTGTGTTCAAGCGGCGGACTGGCAGCACAATATTTTGATGGTAGTGTCTGCCGTGGACACTTTGCAGACTACTAGAAAGTGGGTGGCGAACTGGCCAAGGGAAGACGTAAACTGGGTGACTGCCGTGACAAAAACAATTCTAGCAGTCAGTTAGCGTATGTAACAACTAATGCCGTCAGTAGACAATCGTTTCAGTACCGGTTGGTTGAGAAAGAAAGAATTGTTGTTTCCGTCTTGGAGTTTCTCACAGTTTTAGTTATTACTTATGTTTATTCTAGATATGGACTATGTTTGGTCTATTGGTGCCCAAGCAACATCCATTGCAACCTAATTGACCTGGAGGGGGGATTACCTCATGGGTAGTCCCTTTACAAGGTTCCTCATTTGTCCTCATGCTGTTTTTCCTTTGACATCTTATAGGTTTGAGATCAGGGGATGTCGTAACTACCATATATGTGGGCCTGCGCAGCACAAAAAGACTCTGTGATTAAGGGGCCGGTCACACAGCCGTTTGCGGCTGAATCACGGCTAAAATTTTGCGTTTTTTTTTTTTGCCCGTGGTTGCCCGGGATGGAAAATGCGCAAAGGGTTATTGGTCTATCTTCTTAATTCATGATCCATTATCGATCAGTTCATGATACGCTACAAAGCGTAGGAGCCGGGACTCTTACTTTCAGCCAAAAGGCCAAGCTAAGGTCCTAGCATTAAAGCCTTGCTGTAACCATTGCGAATGCACCGAAAGATTTATTCAAAATGAAGAGAAACTACGCTGACGGGGATCCATGTTCACCCCCTTGACGTCACGAGCACAACTGACGTGTGCTCGGCATTCGCGCTGTTTATACGCGGAGAAAGGCGTTTGACTGTCACACGCGTAACACGCTAATTTCACGTAATAACACCGCGATACAGGCGCAGAACATGCTATTACCATGCTCCACCCACGATTACCCGCTGAAATTTCCCGTCCTACCCATGTGTAAGCACGCCCTGGCCGCGGCCAGAGCACGTCGTTCCGCGTCATTTCCGCGTCATTTCCTCGTGTTGACCACGTGTGCGGCACGCGGTTTAACACGTGCTCAAACTTTTGAGCAGCTCAAAAGTTTTGAACGCAGCCAACCACGTGAAAATTTCCGACCGCGAGTAAAGCACTGCTCTATCTCGTCTATATGGCGGCCTCAAAACGTCCAACAGCGCCCAACGGCATCTGCTTCACGGCCAGAAATTTCTGGTTCAGCCTCAATACGCTCGTGAAAGGCTGTGTACCCGCGCTCTGAAGAATTGAGCGGCGCCAAACTTTTTCGCGCTGCCACCCGCGCGCGAATTTCCGACCTCGTGTTAAGCACCGCTGTATCTCGTCTGAATAGCGATCTCAATGCGTCCAAAAGCGTCCGCCTCAAAGGCAGAAATTTCTGGCCGTGATTCAGCCGCAAATGTCTGTGTGACCGGCCCCTAAGGGATATACTAATGAATGTGACTCGACTTGCAATAACTCTATGCCAATGGTGTAATTCGTGCCAGCAGTGTAAAAAAAAAACCATTGGAATGATATTTTAGGATAAGCCCCCCAACTTTATAATCATTTGTAATGCGCTCTCAGTTGTTTAATTAAAATGAAATCCGAATCAGTCATGAGTTTTGTCTTTGAGAAAACAAAGATATGCAAGGAAACTGATCTTTTTTTTAAGCTATCTGATGGAGCAGCCATTTTGCTACCTAGTGTCAACTTATTAATTTTGGTCACCATGATTCTATTTCATAAAAGTTGCATTTTCTCCCTCACTTAACCCAACGGCATTGCATTTTAAACTTAATCTCAACTTTATTTCAAGCAAAATCCATAGATATTTTTGGCTACCTAGAAACAGCTAGTAATTTAAAACTCTTTAAAAATCAGGAAACTTCTCACACGTTATCATTTTGACATTGAAAGCCCAATAGCATGTATTAGTGGCTGATTACGGTGCCATATAATTCATTGCCTTTGTGTTTTCATACAGACTGCAGTTTCAGTGGGGGCCTGCCTCATTGTAGGCTAGTGACCATGCGACATTAGTTCATGTCGAACAAATTGAAGTGGTATCTGAAAAGGACTGCGAGGAGAAAATATGACAAAAAATACGGCACTTAAGCACATATCTCTGGCTAGGCAACTCCAATCTGATCCAGGCACTTAATGTCCCTATTTTACAAGGAAACATTGCACACAACTAAGAAAGGCGGATATAATGAGTTTCCTCTGAACGTATACATGCCCTTTTACACATTTAAATCACATTGATTCCTTTGTTTTTAACTGTCATTTAATTTAACTGCAGGCATTTGAAGTGCAGTAATTTTATTCTCCTTTCTTATTACAGTTACAGCTTTAACTTTTAACTATGGGTTATTTACGACACCCTTTTGAATACCCCAAGGGAAATTTAACTCCATTTTTTGTGAGTCACCAGACAAACACAAGCTGACTGGGGAATACAAATAAATTAGGATAACAGTTAGGCTTTTGCGAGAAAGATTTTACAAGGAAGGCCTGCTCAAAGCACAAAACGTTTGTGCCAAGCAGACGACTTTAAATCAACAGTTTCACTGGTAATTGAATAAGAAAGCCTTAACAAAAACATGGGCTGGTGTATTCATGCTGCATTCAAAGGCAGCCTCTGCAATTGGCAACATGAAGGTTATGTGCCACCCATGTGAATAATACAAATTAAGTCTTTTTTTCCCCTTGAGCACATTAATGAGGACATTTTGTAGGATAAAATGCAAAACCAAATTCAATCTTACGTAGTCGATTTGCTTGGCAAACAAAAGCGGTGTATAGAGGCACCTAGCGTTGCGTCTCAGGTGAAGAAACAGAATTGTGGCAGATTGTGGAATTCACCCAAGACTAGAATAAGAGAATGGCAGTGTCAAGCAGACATGGGACCAAGTCACACATGTGCAAGTCTCAAGTAAGTCTCAAGTCTTCACCTTCAAGTCCCAAGTAAGTCCCAAGTATTTTTTTCTTGGGCAAGTCAAGTCACAAGTCAAGTCCCGAGTCTTAGATTGCCAAGTCCAAGTCAAGTCACAAGTCATAAAAACAGCGACTCGAGTCGACTCGAGTCCAAGTCACTAAGTCTCAAGTCCCCATGTCTGGTGTCAAGAGAAGACCTGAATAAGAATTTAGCGAGAATGCCCGATGTAGATGCGGAGGGGCTGAGATTATTGCATCACAATTCTTCAGTTTAAAAAATTTGCATAGAATAAATTTAAAAACCCTGAAGGAAACGTTAATTTGTTTTTTATGCTAATGAACTTCATGTTACGGGCATGACAGAAAAAGCTCAGCCCCAAACCAAGACACCAAAATGAGCAATGGGAATAAAAAGCTGAGTTTTAATCAAATGATTGTTCCTTGTGCTACTTAGCAAAAGATCAGCTAAATATGCTCTGAAATTGAGAAATAGAGATGAAGGTGAATTAGTCTAAAATGTATCTATTCGTTTGAATTAAAAATAACTGCCGTGTAATCATCCACCATGTGTGCCACGTCACAGGGTGGCGCCTATTCATTTTGATGTGCCACTGGTACACTGCAGCCGGCCCTCTTCAGTTTTGCTTTGCTGAGCAGTCTACGAGACTGTTGAATTTTCATTAACACGTAGCAGTGCTGTGCCTAATAAGTGACAATTAAGAATTTGTGAGCGGGTATTTTTACATCTTTTGTTGACTTATTTTTATGGTGGCACAGCTAAATCATCGCAAAACGGTTGTCGTTTGGCATGTTAAATCAAAATGAACCATTACAGCATAAGGTTAGCCAATCAGTTGAAAATGCAGGTTTCCCACAGGTGGGGCCCTCTTAGTGCAGTGTTCATTTTACCTCTGAAAAGTGATGGGTCCCGGGGACTCGCATGCTCAAAAATCTATGGGTCCCGACAGAGATCTATGGGTCCCCAAAATTTAGTGTTATCGAGGTTGAAATTGTAAATCGGCGACAAATATATAATATAAACCTATATTTTCATTCCGTTTTAATCATCACACTTAATTGGTTATACAAAGCAGTTATCACTTGAGATTTTTTAGTTCACAAAAATATTTAACATTATACAAAATAATATTGCTGAAATATTAGTCTATATATTCATGCAGTTTTAATCACTTTAGATTTTTCAGTTTATATATTTTTCGTGGTTTGCTGTCCCGCCACAGTTGTAATGCCTTTTCAAGGTCCAATTGTTTGGTAAGATGCACCTTCATTAGCTAGTGTTGTTGTGTTGCTGGGTGCACGCATCACAGAACATGTAGCCTCCATTATCATCCTCCTCATAGTGTACCCAGGAATATAATTTAGTCCATTTTGGCAGAAAAGTCATTTTCTTGCTAGGAATATTCTTTTGTTTATTTTCTTTCGTCGAATCGTTCGCTTCAACACACGAGTTTTCCTTGCCTGGGCGATCTTCTGAAGAATTTCTCCGCCGTTTTTGTCGGAATTATTGCCGTTGTTACCACTTTCTGTATTATGTTTCGACTTATTACTGACACTGAAGAAATTACCAATTTTTGGTTGATTTGCACCTAATACCAACTGTTTTTTCGGAGGCATACTTCTCTTTCACTCGACAACCGTCACAACAATGACGTAATCTCGCAGCAAGGAGATCTCGTTTGCCGATATCTCGTTTGCCGAGATAGGCGCGAGACCAAAACAACAATGGCGGATCTGCCTGACGAAAAGTTTGGAGTGCAATAAATCTTTGTAAAAAAAAAAAAAAAAAGTATTTGGGTAATAATGACAATTTTGTGTCAAAAAGTTGCGTCCTGGGGACGCACGTTGATTTGACACTATGCGTCCCCAGCAAAAATGATGCGTCTAGGACGCAGGGACGCGTGCAAACGAGAACACTGTTAGTGTGCCTTGTTTTGTGCTGTGAATAGAAAACAAAGAGAAGAGCGAAATATTTTTGGAATAAAGGGTCAAAGACAGCAGGATAAACATGAATTAAAGGATCAATTAAGCTCAAACGGCCTGAAGTTCAACAGAAAGTACAATTTAAACTCAGTTACTTGATTGACATACAAAGCAACAAGTCAGATGACAACAGAAGTTTTCTCCTCAGCGCTTATGTGAAAACGAAAGTGCCAAGCTATTTAATGGAAGACCACAGATTGTAAGCCATCGCTAAAGCTTATGGTCATCAAAACTTTCATACGGAATGGGAAGTGGACTTTGTTTTCACAAGGTCATTTGTGAAATGGGTTTGCCTCATTGACCAGTCTACGATTGCAATGGTAAAGAAGGGAAATGCATCGGTAACGTGATTGTATGCGGTATAAGAACGAACTAATGGGCAGGGTTGGGTAGGGTTACTTTAACTTGATTACTTTCAATTACTTTTGGATTACTCCAATACAAAATGTGCTAATAAAAGACAAAATAAACTAAACATGAATCAAATTACTAAATTTTGTGCAGGCTTGGGGAGTAACGGAATACATGGAACAGCAAAAATGATGTTGGCAAGCTGTTTGGATTTATTTTCATTTCGTTTCTGTTGCATTTTATGTTAGTTTGACCGGGGATCAAAGAGATCAAAGCCAGGAGAGAAAGCTTACCACGTGTTTTGAGTCATAATTTTATTCATATTTAGTTTATTTTGTCTTTTATTAGCATATTTGGTATTGGAGTAATCCAAAAGTAATTGAAAGTAATCAAGTTAAAGTAACCCTACCCAACCCTGCTTATGAGTTGCTCTGTTTAGACGGACCATACATATGTGTTGTGGCGTCCATCATTAAAACTGTTAACAGATTTTCAAATCGTTCAAAACATAACACCAAGTTTCCGCTAAAAGGTGAATGGAAAAAAGAGAAAGTGAAAGAACTAAAATCCCAGTTATCCAGACATCATTATTTTTTTCAGACAACATACTCTAAGTGCAAAAGTTGCCACTGAACAGTCCTTCTGAGTGAGCAATGTCTTTGTAAAAATGTAAGGCCAGTTTATTTCATTGTAATTCATCAAAATAAACTACAAAAAATGATAATACATAATTTTTTGGTGTTTTGCAATATCAATGCATCTGTTTTTGCAAGATACATCAACAAACATTGTACAAAGAATATTCAATATATCTGGTTACATTTTCATGGTGGTTAGGATCATTTGTATTTTGAAATTTTGTAAGAAGCTCACAAGCTGAAAAAGTGGCAGTATCTATTTTATAGGGCAAGTCTAGATGCATGATTTGCAGCGTACTCAACCTACGGGGACACTGAAAATAAATATACATTTGAATCCATGAGGATACAATATAAGTAAAAACTGCCAATATGGTAAATAGACCTGGAAGAAAATTAATAAATTAAAAATATTTTGTTTCTAAAATATTTTGTTTCTAAATTATTTTTTGCGACGGTCGTGTTAAAGTGGAGGTTTTCTAGGAGATATTCAATAACAAATAACAGATTCGAATGAAAATCATAAACCATCTTTTTTGAAATATGATTGCCGGATTTCTGCAGCAGAAAATTGCAAAATACTGGAGTTATTTTAAAACTAAGATTGACAAGGAGGGAAAAAAGTAATTTTCCATTCAATTGCGGAGGAAACAAAACATTGCATTAGTTCATGCTGAAAAATGTGTATCCGTCTAAGCAAGGTGACCCAATTAAGATTAACGCAGTTTTGATGGACAAAGACAAATGCTTGCATTAATTCCTAATATTGCGGCCACGCCATTTGCATGCGTCGGCATGGATCAAGAAGATGATCACCTTTCAACATAATTCACTTGAGCGCAACATAGCCGGCCGTAAGGGCCTCAGTGATGGACGTAAATAAGAATTAGGACCTTTCCAATAGTGTCAATAAAAACTGAAACTTTATAAGCTTCATAAAAGCTGTGCTGACTAAAGACTCTTCTAATAAAGCCAACACAAGTGCGGCTAATATCAACGATATCAAGAAACAAACTCAATCCAGTCCACTGGCTGGAAGATATTTCACAAATTTGATTGAAGCTCAGTCAGTGCATAGAAGGACAATTGATCCTCATGGGGGTTCCGATCTTCTCTTTGGAATTCATTCTTGTTTTCGCTCATCTGCCAAACCAGATGTGGGAAGAAAAAAGACAAAGACAGTGTGGGAGTGTGTTAAACCTGTCTAATAGTGGCTTCAGGCCGGGGTATAACCAATTCTGACAGCGAGAGCGTATAAGAGCTCGAAAAGCGCTAAGGGCTTGATAGGGGCTCTGTGACGAGGTGATGGTTCAACAGCCTCTCATCTCAGATAAAAAAATAACATTGCAGCAAGCACTAGAGATTGGCTTCACGAGTCTCGATATGGATCACATTTCCCCACAAAAATTTACACAAGCAAGCACTGAAAATTACCATCTAATCCACTGATATTGGGGAATCTATATTATATCTCTGTATACAATTGACATATCCTATAAAATTCCAAAAAGATTCGCTTAAAGTAAAAAAAAAAAAAAGTACACTGAAAAAACGCACAACCTCTACTGTGTGCATTACAGAAAAGCAAATTGTCGCCATTATGTGAAAACGACATGTGTTTGAAATACATTTTTGTTCATTAGCAAGATAATCCCCTAGATGTTTATTAAACAATCATTTTTCAAGTATATATTCCAAAATCGGTAAATAATAAAAACAGTGCTTTATGTAAAAATATCTAAAATATTAATTTTTTTGGGTAAAATGGTTTTTGTTACCCCTCTGGATATGTTTTAACATTACAGCGACGATATTTAGATTCAAAACATTACTGCTAACACAAAATAGAATATATCTTTGGCCAGGGGGTCACCAACATTCTAGAATATGACAGCTATTTGTTTTTCACTAATTTGTGCAAATGGCTACCAGTTTGATATGCAGTATCCAAAAGAACTGTCAAATTATAACAATTTTGTTACAATGTTTTATGGTATTTCCTAGGTCGTTATTATGAGGAGTGAGGCTAAAACTGGCTCAGTCAACCACAAGAACATGTTCTTTGAAAAATGACACTGGGCAATTGCATAAAGTACATAGTTGATCATGGTTATTATTAATTATGCTGATAAGGAAACATTGAGGAAACATTGAAAAGGTTGGTAATGGAGTTTGGAAGAGTGTGTGACAGGCGTAAGTTATGTGTGAATGTTGGGAAGAGTAAGGTGATGAAGTGTTAATGTGATGGAGTGGGCATGGCGTTAGAAATAAGGTTGCATGGACAGGTGCTGGAAGAAGTTGAAAGCTTTAGGTCCTTGGGTTGTGATGTGGCTGCAGTTGGTGGAATGTAGTAAGACGTATTGCACAGAGTGAATCAAGGAAGCAAGGTTTTGGGTGCTCTGAGAAGAGTGATGAGCAACAAGAGTATGAGTAGCGATGTTAAAAGGGGACTGTATGAGAGTGTGATTTTGCTGACTGTGTTGTATGGTGCAGACATGGAGCCTTAACGCAGATTTGAGAAGAAAATTATATGTTTTTGAGATGATGTGTTTGAGGAGTATGTTAGGAGTGACAAGATTGGATGAATTGAGAAATGAAATTGTGAGAGACAGAACTGGAGTAGTAGTGGAACTGAGCAAGTATGTGGATAAGAGTGTACTCGGTTGGTTTGGACACATGGAGAGGATGGATGAGGACCAAATGTTGAAGAGGATCCAAAGAGCAGAAGTAAATGGAAGGAGACCAAGAGGAAGGCCGCGATTTACGTGGATGGATGGTGTTATAAGTGCACTGCAGGAAAGAGGTCTAAATATAGCGGAAGCTAGAGCTATTGTTGGTGATAGGAATGAGTGGAGAGGTGTTGTAAAAGGATAGTGGGATGTTTAGACGTGTTCTAAGGGATGGGCAGGGTATGATGCGGCAGGGGTAAACCAGTGAAAGCGTTCAGGCTCAGCTGTTGAACAGAAGAGTGTGTTGTGTCACCCTGACCCAAGCGACATGGCCGCTTTCTTGTGTCCCGTTTCATCTGGAGGGACGAAAGCATGACCAACTTGGGTGCCGAGTTGCTTAACTTGTTTGGGTGTTTGGGCATTTGAGTTGGCCATGGTCCCAAAATGTTTGTGTGTGTTTTTTGCTACTTTTTCCCTTTATTTTCTTTGTTTTTGTATGTGTTTGTCTTGCTGTCAGTAACCCCTCTCGAGGGATATGACCAGGGTAGAAAGATAGATTTATAGACAGAAGAAAAAAGATAACACCCAGGTAAAACACTTTTGTATTTATCTTTTCCGTCCACTACATTTTCAAATTTTTTGAAAATGACCAGTCACTGGTTATCCATTTATGGATACACACCACAGGCAATCGAATGTTCTTTGGGGGGTTTTGGGTGACCTTACTTAGAAACGCTATTGACGGATTGCCCTTCAAACCAATTAAGAAGATGAAGGAACCACAGTGTTCTTTCAACAATCTAGAGGTAGAGGCAGAGGTTTTGGATCACGTGCAAGCAATAAACCTAGAACCTGTTGGTCTTGTGGGAAGGAAGGGCATATTGCTATAAATTGCAGAAGCAACCCTTCCCCACAAGACCATCAGAGTGCATGACTAGGCCCGGAACCAGGACCAAAGCCTGAAATGAAATTTGAGATAGAGATAAAGCTAAAGGATAAAAATGAGGAAGAGGAAGAATATCTTTTCAAAACTCGCCATGAGAAATTTGAAGAAGAGGTTTTAAACTTAGAAAACATACTCTATAAAGAGAAAATAAGAAACCTAAATCACCAAATTTTGTTAAATTTATTAGAAGTTTGATTGTTTGGGCCCTGTGTATGTCTTATATTATATGTTTGTCTGTCTTACTTGTCAAAAAGAAAGCTAAACGCTAAAAAAGGTACGTTTTCAAAAGAGCTGAGATTGTTTAAAGAGTGATATTTAAGAAGAATTGATAGAACAGATTAAAGGAGTTGGAAAAAGTAGATTTTTTGAGGAATAGGTGTTCACCATAAGGGTGTTTAACACAGGCACCGGGGGACCACAGATGGTTCTGGAGATTTTCTTGCGGTCCGAATTTTTTAGTTGAAAATCGATAAATTAAAAACTGAGAAATTTAGGGAAAAAAAAATGACTGAGTTATTTTAGATGCGTTAATTCAAGATAATGACAGAATAATACAGAAAAAGATAAGATATTCCTGTTTTCAGTACAAAAATTGGTAAAATAAGGACTGGGAAGACTAGGAAAAAATCTATTTGAGTGAATTGGAATAAATTAATTTGAGATAAAGGCATTTTTATACAAAAAGTATTGAAAAAGCGTTAATAAATAATTTATTTTCAATGAATATGGAGGAAAAATGTATTGAGTGGAATACAAATGAGTAATATAACTTGTTGCACATCAATATATGTGATTTTCACATTAAATAAGTGAAGCTAAAATAGTAGATTTAATTGGTTTGAAGGAAAAAATTAAAATTAAGTGAGATGATTAAACGTCATTTTCGCATTAAACTAGTGAGCTAAAAAGCTATTGTGAGAGGGCGTGTAAGGAAGGAATGTTATGTTGAGAATGGATTGTTGGCAGAACAGGTAGGGAAGTTACAAATACAGAAAGATAAGAGTAAGTAAAAGAAGGTATAAAGGGAAAAGAAAATAAATATTAAGAAAAGGAGCATACAAAAAAAAAAAGAGAAACATAAAGGGGAAAGTTAATTAAATATCAAAAAAGATAATTGGTTGAAAATTAAGTGAGACTAACCGTAATACCATAGATTGGGACAAATAACTTTACTTTTTCAACATTGAATTGTGTTAAGTCTAGATGACTACAATGAAGAAACTTGAGAAGGGACTGCACAATACACAAAGAGGTAAGTATTAGTTTCAGGAGCGAGCAGCAGCAAGTCAACTGCAGGAGAGAGAGTGGGAAAAGTGAGAGGAGAGAGAGTGGGAAAGGTGAGATGGCACAACATTCATTTGGACAGGTAACTTAAAGTTAGTTTTACCTGGTTATATCAGTATCAGAAATTATTTGCCCCCCATTTTATTAACACTCCACTTATTGAAACATGAATATTTTGTTTGTTTGTTTGTTTGTACATGATTCAATTGTTTGTTTGTTTGTACATGATTCAAATTGAATCTTTTCTTCCGGCGCCGTCACGAATGGCAGCCACTCCAGCAGCTCCCGTGTTATTTTCGATTGTTTGTTCTCAGCTCAGGGATGCTGCTGGAAATGTGAATTTCCCTTCGGGGATGAACAAAGTATCTATCTATCTATCTATCTAAAAGCAAATGGGTGAGAGTGAAGCACATTATAGAGTGCTTTTGGAGGTCTTCGTTGACTTGAAAAGCGCTGTATAAATGCAGACCATTTACCATTTATAACATTACTTTTATAGAAAAGCTACAAATATAAAAAAAAATTATTGCAAGGGGATGAATATCTAATTAAATGCTAATAAGCATGGACATAATATGTTGTTTTGCTTTAGAAGAAGAAGAAAGAAATACCACAATATTTATACACAAATAATATTACAGAGGAGAAAATGTACGGTATTGGGTAGCAACAGGCGTTAACACATGGTTCAGCGATTCTACTGGACTATCCAGGAAGTCATTATTCTGGACTATAATAGTAAACTCAGGAGTACATCTGAAAAAAAAAAGAAGGAATGACACATTTACTTTACTAAGGAACAGCAGGAGCTATTAAAACAAATTCCTAATAAACTATGGTCCCAGGGACCCACAGATGTAGGACTAGTAAAAGGAGCACAACCTATAATAATAAGACCCAAAACAGAACATCGGCCCAGAATAAAACAATATCCTTTAAAACCAGATGCAATGGAAGGAATAGAACCAGTAATAGAAGATCTAAAGAAGGCGGGAGTACTAGTAGAATCGCTGAGTCACCCGTAAACACACCGATATTTCCTGTAAAGAAGGCACCCCCATCTTCAGGGTGGAGAATGGTTCAGGATTTGATAGCGGTAAATAACGCAGTGATCCAGAGGTCCCAGTGTGTGGCAGATCCACACACGCTATTGAACTCTCTGAACCCAAAGGCCAAGTATTTCACAGTGGTAGATATAAGCAACGCATTTTTCTCAGTACCAGTGCATAAAGACAGTCAATTCTGGTTTGCATTTACGTTTAAAGGGAAAATATATACCTACACCAGATTACCTCAAGGGTATTGTGAAAGTCCAAGAATTTACTCTCAAATAAGTTTCGAGCCTCTAAATAAGAGCGAACTATTAACTTATGTAGATGACATATTAGTAGAACCAGGGAAAGAAAAATAATATTGCATACTAAAGAGCAGGAAATCTGAGTCATTTCAAATAATCAAAATTTTGAAATGAGTTTGAAAATAACGACGTATTAACACAGAAAAAGAAATCGTGAGATTGGAAATTAAATTTTCTGTTTTAATCTCTAAATGAAATGTGCTTTGTTTTTAAAAGGAAAAAAAAGACACAAGTATTAATTCAGATAAGGTCATGTTTATTTGTATAGCTCTTAATCTCTAAGGATATTAAGGGGCTGCAAAGAGAAAATACTATTGCAAACCGAAGATTATGATAATAATATAATATAATACAATGCGAGTTGATAAGGCAATTTATTAGTGACAAGTATATGTTGTTTTATATTGAATCAATGAGAAAAGATAGTTGATTATGATTGAAGAGAGAGGAAATGACAATTAAAAAAGATTTGACGTTGAGTTCCATTTGGCATTTTTGAGATTTTTGATGTTTAGGCAGTGTGATGGTTTGGAATTTTGATAAGTTTAGCGCCAAGGACAAGATCCCCTAGGAGGACAACTGATAAAAAGTCTTTCAAGAGAAGGTGAAATAAGCCACGCTTAATTTTTAAGTATAAGCATGTTACAATTAACAAATGATTAATAAATACGTAACAAATGCTGACTTATAGTTAAAAAGAAACAATTTCTATGGAAGGAGTGTTTTCAGAAGATAACGAGAAACTGATTGAGCTTGAGTAGGTAGGATCATAGGAATTTAAAAATAGCAGATTAATTATCTTGAGACAGATCATGAGAATTTAAAAATATATCTGCATGGATAAAAAATAATGTTTACATGGTCATTTAACTTAAAGAAGAAAGGAAACAAAACGTGAACAAAAGAAATAAAGGCTAAAATAACAGAGAAAGTATTGTTTCGTAGGAAAGAAAGATGAAACAGAAAAAAGGAGGACAGGCTATGCTATAGTAACACATGATAAAGTATTAAAGGCAGAAGCATTAACTCAACATTGTTCAGCTCAAGCTGCAGAATTAGTGATCCTAACAGAAGCCTGCAAACTTATGAAAGAACAACAACAACAATATACACAGATAGCCAGTATGCCTATGCAACAACTCACACGTTTGCACAACACTGGAAAAATAGAGGTATGATAACATCAACAGGAAAACCAGTGACACATGCAAAACTGCTAACAGAACTATTACAAGCAGTGCAGCTGCCAAAACAGTTAGCTATGTGTAAATGTGTGGCCCACACACCAGAAACAAACCCAGTTTCAAAGGGCAATGCATTTGCAGATAAAATAGCAAAACAAGCTGCACAACGAGAAATAACAGTTCTAAGTCTAACAGAAAATGCCTTAAAAAACAAAATACTACAAGAAATGCAACAACAATCGCCTAAACCAGAGCAAGAACTCTGGAAAAGAAAAGGAGTACACCTAAAAGATGGAATCTGTAAATGACAAGAAGATAAACCAATCCTACCAAAAAATCTATACAAATGGGCAGAAACATTGAGACATGGGAAGACATGTCTCAACAGGAGGGATAGTAGGATTGATAAACCAGATATTGATAACCTATGGTTTTAACTCCTATTAAAAAAAAATAATAATAATAAAATAAAAAATTGTAGAACATGTTTGATATGTGCAAAGCACAATGCTCAGGGTAATCTAAGACCAAAGAGAGGACAGTTTCCAAAGATAGAGAACTGTAATTAATCACCTTTTATGGACTTTATAGAACTTAACAATAGTGAAGGGAAAAAGTTATGTTTAATGATAATAGGTTCATTCTCAAAATGGATAGAGCTTTTTCCTACAAAACACCCAGATGCGCTAACAGTAGCTAAAGCATTATGCCAAGACATAATTCCATGTTATGGGATTCCAGAAAAGATCTATAGTGATAATGGTTCACATTTTGTAAATCAAAAAAATTAACTAAAATAGGCATTTCATATAGACCTAAAAGATCACTGTGCTTATCACCCATAAAGTGCAGGGTTAGTGGAAATAAAAGAATGGAACTATAAAAAAAACAGACTTAGGAAGTGTATGGAACAAACCAAAAGACCATGGACTAAATGTCTAGAATTAGTAAAACTGTATATTAACATCACCAGTACAAATGTGCTAACACCATATGAAGTAATATTTGGTGAATTACCATTCTTTAAAAATATGTGGGAAACTGATGATGAAAGTACTCTGGCTGATTACATGAGAAAAATGTTGCAGCACCAGAAGCAACTAGCAGATCCTAATGAGAACGATAATACACTTTCTATGTCTCCACAGGAAAGCCAATTAGTTGAACCAGGTGATTGGGTTCTGATAAAAAGCAGTAAAGATTGCAGAAAAACACATGAGCTCATTTGACACACTGTAAGAAAGTAATTTAGCATGAGTAAAACAACTGTTTCGATGTTTCTATTTTAGCATACACTTTGATTGTTCTTAGGCGTCATTGTAATAGCACTGTGGTACCTAATGGAGAGCTGTTATTCCTCAACAAAACTTTCAGAGGAAGTCTGGCTACAAATGGGGGCTGCAATTATAGTTTGCAGTCGTCTCAAACCAGTGAAGATTGTCCACAACTCTGGAAGTGTTAGGAGGAATTGCAGATCTGCAGGTAGAATGCTAACCGGTAGAATGGTAGCGGTAGGCGAATTGATAGTAGCAATTATAGCAACGTTTTTATTGTTATTTGAAGAAAACCTTAATGTGCAAAAGAGAAGAAGAAAAAGTAAAAGAACTCTCAGGAAGACAACTGGGATGGCGTTCCCCAGGTTTCTCCAAGAACCCCACGGGCGCTGAGATGCTTTTCCACCCGGCAGTGGTGAAGCCATATTTGACACTCCTTGCTGAGAGCTCCAACCCTGCAACTCTGGAGGGCGCTGCAGGGTCACTTCAAAACCTCTCACTGGAAGTTTGCGGCATACAACCGTGCTGCAGTGTGGTAGGAAAAAGAACTTTCCATCCTGGTGGAGCTGCTGCGAATGGACAACGATTAATGTGTCCCAGCCGTTGCAAGCACGCCTGCACCGAAAAAGGCGAATGCTGCCTCCCCAGGTTTCTCCAAGAACCCCACGGGCGCTGAGATGCTTTTCCACCCGGCAGTGGTGAAGCCATATTTGACACTCCTTGCTGAGAGCTCCAACCCTGCAACTCTGGAGGGCGCTGCAGGGTCACTTCAAAACCTCTCACTGGAAGTTTGCGGCATACAACCGTGCTGCAGTGTGGTAGGAAAAAGAACTTTCCATCCTGGTGGAGCTGCTGCGAATGGACAACGATTAATGTGTCCCAGCCGTTGCAAGCACGCCTGCACCGAAAAAGGCGAATGCTGCCACCGCCAATGTCTGGGCAGCTGCACGCACGCAAACAGCGACACGGCATGCGCCGCCTGCCTGCATTATTACCACGAAGGCCGCTGCGTGCCCGACTGCCCGCCCGGCACTTTCAAGTTCGAGGGCTGGCGCTGCATCACCATGGACCTTTGCTCACAAGTTCACCTGCCCAGCGACGTTCACTTCGTCATCCACGAGGGCGAGTGCATGCCCGACTGCCCCTCCGGGTCCGCACCAACGAGAGTAATCGGATGCTGTGCAGCGCCTGCAACAGCCTATGCGACAAAATCTGCTCCACCTCCGTCATCGACTCGGTGAACGCCGCTCAGTCCCTCAAGGACTGCACCGTCATCGCCGGCAATCTGGACATCAACATCCAGCACCTTCACAACCTCTGGGACTGGACTCAGCACAACCTAACCATCCGTGCGGGACGCCTCTTCTTCCGCCTCAATACCAAACTCTGCATGTCTGAGATCCACACCATGTGGGAGAAAACCAGCGTCACGGAAAAGCCCCAGGAAGGCGACTTTCGCAATAACGGCGAAAGAGCCAGTTGTGTGAGCCACGTCCTCAGGATTTTGTCCAACAGCACGTCCAGCTATGCCATCCGCCTGATGTGGGAGCGCTACCATCCACGGGATTACAAAGGCCTTATCAGCTTTATGGTCTACTACAAAGAGGCCCCTTCTCAGAACATCACCGAATTCGACGGCCAGGACGGCTGCGGTTCCAACAGCTGGCACATGGTGGACGTGGATCTTCCAAAGGATAATAATACGGACCCCAAAGTCGCCATTCACCACCTCAAACCCTGGACCCAGTATGCCATTTTTGTCAAGGCCATTACCCTGCGGGTGGAGGACAAGCACATTCCTGGTGCAAAGAGTGACATTATTTGAATTCGAACTCGTCTGTCATTGCCGACCGTGCCCAAAGAACCCCGTGCCTACGCAAATTCATCCACGAAGCTGCTGGTCAAATGGTCGCCGCCTCTTTTTCCCAACGGCAACCTAACCTACTACCTCGTCAGATGGCAGCGGCAGCCAGAAGACCGAGAGCTATACCTGCACAATTACTACTCCAAAGAGCTGAAGATCCCGATCCGGATCCCTGCCACGGGATTTAGCGACATGGAGGAGATCAGCAAGCCCACCAAGTCGGAATTGTCCGGGGCCAAGAAGGGTCCTTGCTGCGTTTGCCCAAAGACCCCAGAGGAGAAGGACCGGGAGAAGGATGACCGCGTCTTTCTCAAGCTCTTTGAGAACTTCCTCCACAACGCCATTTTTTTTGCAAAGACCTCAAGATCGTCGTCGCCGGGACCTTTTTGGCCTGGCAAATGCCACTTCCTTACATTTTCCAGATCTTTATTCAGAAGTTTTTGACTACGGTGAATCAGACGACAAAGTTTAACCTCTAAGTGTAACATGAGTACTATAACATGATTCTGTAACTGAAAATCGAGAGAAGTTATTGGATGACAAAGAGAAATAGTGCAAAGTGAATAAACAGGAGGGAAATGATGGATTTAAACTCTAAAGATGTTATTCTACTATTGCACAAGCTTCTTTGCATACAATGCGCCTTTCTTGCTTGTGTTTGAAGAAGGAGGAAAGAGGATAACACCTTATTTGCGGCCAGATAAGGGACCTCTCTGACCGCAGGCACACCTAGGATAACACCTTATTTGCGGCCAGATAAGGGACCTCTCTGACCGCAGGCACACCTAGTTTTTGTTTTGCTATAGATAACATGTTATCGTATAAACAGGTCTCAACTTAGCAGAGGAGACCTTATGTAAATTAGGGCCTTCCGAACACAATAAAAAGACAAGGAGCATAAGAATATTTCAGAGTATCCAGCAGACTGCCTTAGGGTAGACTATGGATATTTCTCCTTGCAAGTAAATCAAATATCACGTTCTCTCTGTCCTTTTTGTATATAGGTTTTGTACATCTGTTGGGTTAAACCTGACAGCTATCCAAGATTGGCCTGTATTGGTGTCTGTGAAATGAAATCCTACAACTCTAAGCCTTAACAACTCAGTCACGAACTTAGATATAAACCAAGGACTTCCAGTATTAATCAGCAAAAGACTGTTTTGAGAAGTGACCCCTGCCACAGAAACACTATCTAAGATAGCCTACTCGCAATGGCGTCTCAGGAATAAAACCTTACTAACTCTAAGACTCAACAACACATGGAAATACATCATAAAATCTTCACAGTTATAGATTCTTTACGGTCTGGAAATCATTAATCACAAACTGAGTGTTGGAATAATGTACATAAGTTATTCAATTTTACTATCATTCATGTGTGTTATATGTTTTCTTAAACTATTGTGCTTACAAAATAGGATCTTCTCACAAGCAAAAGTTTTCCACTGCACTCTAGAGAGAACCAATGGTGTGAAAAAGTTACAGATTTGACCCGAAGCCCAAGGATCTTTTCTTGAGTATAGCTAAAGAGAGTTAATCAGTCACGTTTCAAATAACAAGTGTTTGTACAAAAAACTGGTTTCAACTGGAAATTCAACCTTCAACCATCCCCTAAACCCTTAGAAATCACATTGTAAACAGGGCATTCTTTTTTCTAAATAAAAGGCCAGGAGAGGGAGACTGCTTTGGAGTGAGTTGGAGAATTGTAACCAAAGCAGTTTTCCGTTCACTTTCCATGCAAGAAAACCATACACAATTCTCTGTGTCTTCTTTTGCATGCAGGTTTTTGTCACAAATGTTGGGTTGAACCTGACATTTATTTATTAACAGAGGACATCCTGTATTTATCAGAAAGACTATTTTAGAAGTGACGCCCGCCTCAGAAACGCTAAGTTAGCCTACTTGCAATGACGTCTCAGGAAAAAAACCTTACAACTACAAACCTTAAAAACCGATCCAGATACTAAATACAATATTCAAAGACACAAAATTCTTATGCTCTGCAAAATCATTAATCGCAAACTGAGTTATAGACATAGAACTTCCTGTATTTATCAGGGAGAGTATTTCAGAGGTGACAAGTGACATCTAAGTCCCCAGGGCACAAAGGGTAAAGGAATTTTCACACAGAGGATGTGCAACTGGAATAACAATGGCGTACTCTAAGGAACACCTTACCTGGCCAAGGATGGGGCCCAACGGCGGCCCAGGAGCAGCTTGCCCCGATCTCACAATCGCCCGGATCAAGCCACTTGGGTCCAACTTCTTCACGGCCCGGGCTGTCTTAGAGATCTTGGACATGTTCCCAGCTTCCCACTGAGGTCACCTGACACTGCCGCCGCTGAAACGACAAGGTGAATGAGAAAGAGCGCACTAGCTGAATTAAACGCGAAGCTCATTGAAACATCATCAACTTCAAACACGTCGATAGCGACAGCCACAGGCCAACTGCTGCAGCGGGTGAGTAATTAAAAAATAAAAAGATCTTTGTCTCCGATCAGCGTATTGAAGGCCCGAGGTGGCAAAGGCGCAAATGAGTCAGCGCCAGAGTCTCCGCACGTTGCAGGACATCAGAAGGGTTTTGCTTTTAAAAGCTGGGTGAGACAAGCCACAAACGCTGCTTCTCATTTTTACGGACAGCGTAGGCTAAGTGTCAAGGACGTTGGGGCATGAAAGTTAATTATAACTAGGGCTGTAAATAACAGATTTTTTAATAATCAATTAATCGGTTGGTTATTTTTTTTCAATTAATAGATAATTCAGATTTTTTTAAAAACACATTTTAATTATCACCTCTATTCAATATAAGTTCTGACCAGATCGAAAAATACAGTACAATAGTAGACTAGCACAAAACAACAAAGTATTCCATAATATAGAACAATTCTTTTAAAAAAATCCAATTATTTGTCAAAAAGCTTAAAATAAACAAATATACATACAAATGTTTGCGATACATCTGCAAATATGTAGGATATATTTTTTTATAAAGTGCAAAAAAGCACTAGTATCAGAAGAGAATGCGAGTACTGCATCGGAATATTGTCTCAAGGCGCCCTCTTCCGAACCAAAGTGCTACTACAAGTTTGTCACCGGATCAGGAGGCTGTCATGCAACAAAATTAGCTGCCCTCTGCTGGATTGAAGTAGTACAACATGCATGTACAATCAACAGCCCAACTATACTAAAATGTCTTGGGATTAGTGGCGTTTGCTCCTTTCACTAGCGACTTTTTGAGACACAGTTTGCAGACTGATTCTTTGGTATTGTGGGGCTTACCGTTGTTGCTCAGTGTAAACCCCAAATGTGTCCAAAATATTAAAGTGGTGCGTGGTTTTGAAACAAAAAATTGAACTGCCATGATGACCACACACACAGAGTTCAAGTATTGTTCACCTCTAAGTATTCATTTTAGTCAAGGGTGGTCACAAAAGGGGGTGGAGATGAAAAAAAGACTAATTGCAAATGTGAAAAATATTAGCGATTAGAAAAATTGCCTTTTCGTGACAGCCTTCAAATGGTCTATGACGCAAACGCAAAAATATTTAAAATGTTTTAAAGGGTCTCTCTTAAAATCTTAACATCATATATTTTATGACAAAATTCAACAAAACCACCAAACCACCTCTCCAGACAAAAGGTAATTCTTAAGCACATTTTATTTCACTGTGTGATGTAGAATGATTTGATCAAATCTATGAAATAATAATAATAATAATGCCATAATAATATCCCATATCAATATAAATACACCACTTAACATTTGGCTCCCTCCCGCAGTTACTTAGGAATGTTGAGACTTAGTTTGATTGTCATTTTTGTCCTAAATAATGTTTTCAAAACAAGTTGTGAACAAAGTTCCTTGATAAAAATGCCACAAAATACTGCAAACAAGGAAAGCAACGAATTGACCTTCAGTGTATTTGAACACCCTGCTACTTTGCTATTTCTCCCACTTAGAATATCATGGAGGGGTCTGAAATTTTCATCGTAGGTGCATGTCCACTGTGAGAGATAAACTAAAAAGAAAAGTCCAGAAATCACAATGCATGATTTTTTTAAGAATTTATTTATGTGATATAACTGCAAATAAGAATTTAAACACCAGAGAAAATGAATGTTAATATTTGATACAGTAACCTTTGTTTGCAATTACAGAGGTCAAACGTTTCCTGTATTCTTTCACCAGGTTTGCAAACACTGCAGGAGGGATCTTGACCCACTCCTCCCCACAGATCTTCACTAGATCCGTCAGGTTTCTGGGCTGTCACTGAGAAACACGGAGTTTGAGCTCCCTCCAAAGATTTTCTATTGGGTTCAGGTCTAAAAACTGGCTGGGCCATGCTAGAACCTGATATGTTTCTTACGGAGCCACTCCTTGGTTTTCCTGGCTGTGTGCTTCGGGTCGTTGTCGTGATGGAAGACCCAGCCACGACCCATCTTCAATACTGTGACTGAGGGAAGGTTTTTATTCCCCCAAATCTCACGATACATGGTCCCAGTCATCCTCTCTTTCATGCAGTGCATTCGTCCTGTACCTTGTGCAGAAAAACACCCACAAAGCATGATGCTACCACACCCATGCTTCAAAGTAGGGATGGTGTTCTTCCGATTGTACTCTTCATTTTTCTCCCTCCAAACACTATTAGTGGAATTATGACCAAAAAGTTTCAATTTTTGTCTCATCTGACCACAAAACTTTCTCCCATGACTCATCTGTATCATCCAAATGGTCATTGACATGTGCTGTTTTAACCAAGGGATCCTTTCGTGCCATGCATGATTTCAAACCATGACGTCTTAGTATATTACCTACAGTAACCTTGGAAACAATGGTCCCAGCTCTTTTCAGGTCATTGACCAACTCCTGTCGTGGATTTCCGGGCTGATTCCTCACTTTTCTTAGAATCATTAAATACCCATGAGGTGATGTCTTGCATGGGGCTCCACTACGGTTGAGATTGACCGTCATGTTTAGCTTCTTCCATTTTCCAATGATTGCTCCAACAGTGGACCTTTTCTCACCAAGCTGCTTGGCAATTGCTCCGTAGCCCTTTCCAGCCTTGTGGAGGTGTACAATTTTGTCTCTGGTGTCTTTGAATAGATCTTTGGTCTTCGCCATGTTACAAGTTAAAGTCTTACTGATTGTATGAGGCGGACAGGTGTCTTTATGCAGCTAACGATGTCTAACAGGTGCATCTGATTCAGGATGATACATGGAGTGCAGGTGGACTTCTAATGGGCCATCTAACAGGTCTTTCAGCATCAGAATTCTAGATGATACACAGGTGTTTAAATACTTATTTACAGCTGTATCACACAAATACGTTGTCACTTCTGGATTTTTCTTTTTAGTTTATCTCTCTCACAGTGGACATGCAACTACAATGAAAATTTCAGACCACTCCATGATTTCTAAGGGGGAGAAATAGCCAAATAGCAAGGTGTTCAAATAGTTATTTTCTTCACTGTAAATCTGCCCATTCCTACTGCTCACCCGAACAAATTCCTCTAGGCGCTTTGCTAGAGCTTTAAAGCATTTGTAAAAATGTATACATCATGTATTTTATCTCCGAGCCATAGGTCCCCATCACTGCTCTTTGAGAACAGCAAACTTTGTAAATTCATTTTCATAGTCACTGCTCTTACATTTTGTGTTTGAAAACACTTAAAATCTATTACATCAATTTTAAAGCCAGTGTGAGTCGTAAACTTGTATAAAATAAAACCATAATGTGCAAAAAAAACATTTTCTTGGATTAACAACACAAATATGCAAAGGCAACAGAGGAGTGTCATATCTGTCGTGCATAACCCCTATGGAATTATTTTTCCCCATTTCAAAAAGCAAATCGGCAGTCAATTAGTCAAGTGGGGAGGAAAGCTGAACCTGGGGCTGTACTCTGGGGATGCTGAACACATAAACGTAATCCTCTAATGCCATCAAAGTGATACAGGAACAGCCATTAACGGAAAAAAACAGAAGCTTAAGGACCACAGAACAAAAATAAAGAAAAGATCAATGATGGGAGCTCAGGGACAGATAGAAGTTTTAAGGTTGAGCCATGCAATTTGGAGGCTTTTGGCTATTCAATAAAGAGAAGTAGCTGACTAGTCAACCGTTGAAGCTGTGCTTGGTCATGGCCAACTGAGGGCATCCAATTAGAACAAGAGAAGAGACTGCTCGCCAGATACATGCAATCGCATTAATCCACTGAGCCACGAGCCATACCAACACTACAACAGAGAACACAAAGAAGCAGTTTTTGCACTGACGACGTTAAGCGACAAAGTTATTTGCGCAAAGAAACGAGCCTGCGGCAGTTAAGATCAAATCTGCCCGTTGACAGCGCAACCTACATACAAAAAACATTACAGCGAAAGAAAACTAGGGCACAAAATTGAATCCAGGGGAGGTTGAGCATTTATTTAAACGCTCAACCATTTAGAAAAATGCTGTCATTAGGTCTAAATAATGAGACTTAACGCTACTCTGTGCTTCGGCTATCGCTGGTTCACTGCTTCACTGCTTTTGAACTGAATTGTCTTTATTGTCATTGATATCAACATATCATGCATTGTGTTGCATTGTGAGCAGACAGCACATGCATTCACTGGGGCAGGTTAGAGGGAGCTTTGTGTGTTGGGTGTGTGCGACTGCAATATGTAGGTGTATGCCGTCAGTCAAACCGCATGGCAGCCGCAGAAATAACTACCAAAAGAAACTGCGGAGCATGGCGCCAAATAGATTTTAGTGGTTTGTTATACTGAAAAGAAATTCATCAGTAAAACCGGACTCAGAGGAGAGTTATCAGAGCGCAATGAAATGGTGATCAACAGCGGGTGCTCCAAGGATTAATATTGGGTTTGGGAGGCGACTGAGGCCGCATTTGGAATGTAGCCTAATGCTACAGCTATGGTAGCAACGCTCTTGTGCCACCCCTGCCTAGCCTGTATTTGAACAAAGCAGGGTCCATTACCCATGAAACAGATGACCGAGAGCTACAACTCATGGGAAACCACTACATTTAATACAGGTGTATTTAATTCATCACGGAGACCTGGCTTAACTCAATGTCTGATACTAGTGTGCTTTCCAACACTGAAAGGAGAAACCTTCCAATTTCATTCTACGTTTTCATATTGACAAGACCATTCATTCAACTGCAATTCTGATCTATAGGTTGTTATTTTGTTACAGTTGGATACTCTCAGTCGGTAAGGACATCACCCCCAGGTAAGTTTGACCCTTGGGGACCTTTATGAAGGTGTGAAGCTACTTTGCGGATTGTCACTTTTTGCCGGGGGTTCAGGTCCCCATTAACCGCAATAAACGAGGGATTACCGTACTGCAATTCAATGAGTTTCTTCAAGGCTCTCGAGTTTAAGATCACAAGCAAGCAATATAGTAAAATACCATCAAAATTATGAGCTGTACTTAGAACCAATGCTTTGGTCATTGGTAATATAAAAGCAAAAAAACCATGAGTTATCATCTGTGTTGATTTACTACTTGAATAAATTCATGCAAAATAACTAAGGGATTGTGAGGAATATAACTGTTTACAACAGGTATAAATCATTGATTAAAAAGACAGTATTCATTACTGTTAACCTCAGCCAAATGCTCTCCTTATTTGCGATTGCAATTCCCCTTATTAGGGAATATTAAACATCACGAACATAACGCAGCACTTCTTTACTTAAAGCAAGAGAAACTATTGTATGTAGAATGAAAACAAATAATTTGTGTAAACAAGCTTATTTTTTTACAAAATAAAATGTCCAAAATAATTTAGCATGTCTTAGTTCTTTCCACACTTGCTGTAGATGAAAGATCTGGGATAAAATTTTGTATTGACTATCTATCTATCTACCCTGGTCATATCCCTCGAGAGGGGTGACCGACAGGAAGACAAACACACACACAAAAACAAAGAAAAAGTAGCAAAAAGTAGCAAAAAACACTAAATTTTTTTGGAACCCAAATGCCCAAACACCCAAACAGGCACCT
This sequence comes from Urocampus carinirostris, assembly GCF_059441175.1. NCBI lineage: Eukaryota > Metazoa > Chordata > Actinopteri > Syngnathiformes > Syngnathidae > Urocampus > Urocampus carinirostris. The sequence goes on from NC_142357.1 coordinate 17,180,004, forward strand.
CGGCACCCAAGTTGGCATTGTTCCAGGACAATATTATCAATCTACGATGACAGTTTTGTCTGCTACCAGTGACCGAGACGATATGGATGACAGCCGGAATGGGCAAGACAAAATCAGAAGTGGTAGTAAATCAAGTATTAAGTTTGGGAAAGTTGACTGTTTATTGCTACTTAATTCACTGTTTTGATACTTTTTCAACTAGTTATAAAAACTATTGCCTTACATGTTGCACTACGGATGCTTGTCAAGAATGAAACCGCTTTTTGCTTAAATACTTACACTACGCCATTTTTAAAACAAAACCTCTCTATGTTAACCAAGACAATAAAGGCTTTGCCAATCAGAAAAAGAGCTACCAGGCAACTCCAGTAGAGAGTGAGAGTGATAATAAGCGGCGAGAGCTTGAGCATGGCTCTTACTGAAATGAGGCATTACAACGAGTGAGGCGGCAAAAAGGTGACCTATTTAAGACAGCGTGCAACTGCACTCACAGAAGAAGCGGAATTTATATTAAATGCAGGGCCAGGGATAAAAGCCATACCACTCACGTGCTTCGAGGACGCAAAAAAACCCTCGACGATGGGGCACAAGGAAAGCAATCAAAAAGGCAGCAATCCAAAGGGAATATGGCGCTTTTACGGATCAACGTGGAGTTCTGATGATAATTGCTGTCGAGCAGGTGACCGACAATGTGAAAGTGCAGTTAATACACTTTGTCCGGATCGGCTTGCTGAACAAGTTGAGGACCCATTGATGTGTAAATTGCCATATGGAGTGCTAGCGGGGGCAAATGTCTCACAAATAATGACTTATTGGGAATACTTTCTAATGATGTAAGGTTCAACAAAATCCTTTAACTTTTAGCAAAAATTAAGTGAACGAACTTGGCCTGGCTTTTGGGATTACCATTCTTCAAACTGTTTATGAGATGGTTTGCAATCAGATTAAATTTTACGAAAAAATGAACTGTTGCTGTTCTTTGCCAATTTCAGCAACAAAACAATCACAAGAATAATCTTCCTTTTTTACTCATTCGGTGCCAAATAATTCTCTGAAATGGGAAGTGCTGGGTGCCAGACATTTTGACTCATTTTAGAAGGCCTTTAGCTGTATAGGTATAGGACATATAAAAAGAAAACTTGAACCCTCATCTTTCATTAGAAAAATATGTTTCTAGCGTTTGGGTCAAGTGAAGAATGGATGGAAATATATATTGGCCTGGAAAGGGATGGGCACCACCAGGCTGCACTTGCCCAAGACAATTTACTGGATATGGTGCCCCTACGACGCTAGCAGTTAAGGGATCCAACCAACCAACGTTTATTTGTATAGCCCTTGGTCACAATAAGTCTCAATGGGCTGTCAAGACTAAAGTTTCCATTACACCATCCCCTGATCTAAAACCTGCAAGGGCAAGGAAAAACTAAAAAACTCAGCATGAAGAAAAAAAAGACTAAAACATTGTCTCGTAAACAATATTTAAACATTGCTGTTTCTTGAAAAAAAAAAAAAATTTTTAAAAAACTGGCTTTTGTGCAAGGATGTACGTATTTCAAGAAAAACTTTCACTTTGGTGCTTTTATATGCATTTGTGATACCTGCAATATCTAAACAATGTTTTCTATAAACAAGGGCACTTTGCTTGCAATAGAATATTTTTTGCAAGATACATGAATGTTGCAAAAACTTCTCAGCGGCCAATGTTTGCAGTGAAGGTATCCCCTGATTTCGGTCGATCTCAGACATGCACGAAACGTCATCACTCTCTGTGCCCATTTTGACAAAGAGACTTAGTCATCTTTTTCAGAAAGAATAAAGCTGAGACATTAACTGTCTCTACTTATATATTTGCTTTTTTCACCCTATTGCACTTACTATGCAAAAGGGATGCTTCCACACTGCCATTTTGTGTGTTGACAAAGATTCCTGCCACCTTGTGGTAATTTTTCATATTGAAATCATTCCCAAATGTTTAATACTTACAGATTAGCAGCGCTAAAGCTGATTTTATTATTTATATATATATATAAATATATATATTTTTTTTCCCAAATGAACAGATTCATACGTTATACTGAATAAGTTAAGAGATAAAATTGTATTCTTTTCAACTTTTTAAGGACTCCTCAAACGATGCACCCATCTTTAGGCAGAAAACAAAGAGCTGCTTTCTACAACCTACAACACGTATTGTTTATATTATTTCAGGCATACTTGTGTATGTACTGTGTACGACAACTTCGTTGATTTGTGCCAAGCCTGAGCTCAACCAAGCTCTTTCCATTTCTTTTCATAATTATCAAGATGACAGGACCAGAATTAACCTTCATCCTTAGCTCAAACTCAAAGAGAAAAAAAGAGTTGACATTGAATACAAAGAGATAACACCCTCAGGCATCTGTTGACTGTTTGCATGTACGACTAACGTGCAAAATTGGACACTTCATAAACAGCATTGGTTTGTAATAACTTAAATGATTGTTTTTTAGATGTTGCATATAAGTTTTGCTCAATGCAATTAAACAATTTGCAGCAACATTGCAGTATTTCTTTTGTTGTTGAGTGTTATGTAGTTGCATTCCATTCATTTTGTATTAGAAAAAAAAAAGGTGATTGTCTTGAAGCGAGCAAGCTTGTACTCTTGTTTGAAGTAACGTTCAAGATAGTTTTTGGTTTTCATAATGTGGTGAGACACAGCATTATCCATCCTTTAACATTTTTCAAAATGTGTTTTTCAACTTAATGGGAAGGGTACAGCAATGAAAACTATTTTTTATTTGATGACATTTTTCTGTCGCAGATCCTTACCTATAGTAGGCGAGCCTGCAGCACTGCCTGCAATAAACATACACTGACAAAAACTTTCGTGATGCAGGAAAAAGTGAATACAACAAAAAAACTAAAAAGCAGGGGTTCAAAAACAAGAAAAATAAGTAAATAAGTTATAAGGTTGCACATTTCGGCTAGGCAACGACAACGATGAGCGAGGACGGCTGCAGGGTTGAACTAACATTTTTTGGGGTGTTTTAAGCACAATGTGGAAATGCTCATTATTCTTCGGTGACACACACACACCAGTAACCTTGAAAATCACCCGGCAAATGCAAAAGTGTTTAAAAAAAAAGTTTTATGGACTGCAGGTGGGAGAACTTATCTGTTACAGTCAAATGATTGCCATACTTGCAAACTGTTTTTGCACAATGACATTTTGATTTATAAATGTCATCAGCAACAATGTAGAGAAAAATTAAATACAAATCAAATCAACAAGACCATTAATAGGAATAAGAATGGAGGCTTTGATTGGGGACGTTTTTTTTCATTTGAAAGTAAGGGGTTTTGCCCAATGAGAAGTGAAAATTACTGTAAGACAGTGCTATCGTTCCCATTTGAGACCCATTGGCAGGAATGTAGATGGCAGCAAAGGCCACTTGCAATGCATTGGCATAAATGTATTCAAGATGCTGAAATTATAGACACACACAATAATAGTAATTTTATGGTTTCTGCTTATCCTGTGGAAACTCAAAAATCTATATTCCAAGGAGTTAGCTCCTTCACCCAAACTTCTTTGCATATATGTTGCGGTGTGGCTTGCGACCTGCACAGGACACTCAACTATTCCCATCTCTAAGTGCATAGACTAAAGAAAATGAACACCGATTCTGCGACTGGTTTTAACAAAGTTAAGTGAGGATCAAAAACTTGTGGAACAGGTCAAAGACCGCCATGTCATTTTTTTTTTTGCGGGGGTATAAGCGTTTTTAAACAGGACTTTTCAGGATAGCAGTTGTATGTTAACGATTTTGTTATTATAGTCTAGATGATATGTTACACAGTACAAAGAGGAAGATTATCCAAAACCAATTTAGCAATAGTAATATCTATTTTTTTTAAACACACTCCCTTTTAAATTTACTTTAGTGTCATTTATATCGACATTGTGAAAACATTGTATGCAACGAGATTAGAAATGGCACTTCATGGTAAAATGTAATATTGAAAAAGATTAGACTGTCAGCAAAAATAGGCAAAAAATATTAAGAGCGTAGTGCTTGGAGATGGGTTTACAATATAATAACAGCTTTTAGCATACATCAACTGATTCATCATGGACACATCGGTGATGTTACCTGAGGTCAGAGTGTTTTGGGTCTTTCAAACATCACACACACTGAGGCGACTCAGCTGGGGTTGACCAGATACCAACTTGTTGCCAGGTAGCGCTACCTCACCCATAGTTTTCAGCTTCAGCTTGTTGTTTTGGCCATACAGGGTGATGCTGCTCAGACTTCGAGGTAGGCCCAGCCATTTCCATACAAATCAGCTGACTCTCCACTCAAAACCCTTGGTGGTAAAGATTGGTACCTCATAGACCAGGGACATGTGGTGTTCTCACCGCCAGATTGTTCATGAAAGCCCTGGTGGGCCGCTGACAGACAGCAGACTTGGCTAGGGGGCCTCTGCAGACATGTTCATGGCGAGTGCGAATAATGTCACTGAAATTGTGCATCCAGTCCAATGCTTGTGAGTGAAAAAGAATAGTGCATCATATAAATAGTGCATCATATCAATAGTGCAAAGAGAAGTGCATTAACATTTAACAACAACAAAAATCCCCCACATAAGTAGCAAGGTATGTATCTCTACAGTGAACATTTGAAGGAAAAAAAAAATGTGGCACAGTAATTTTTCACAGTTCATTGTGCTCTTTTAGGTTAGAGACAGCCCGGGTGAAAAAGCTAAGCCGTTTTGAGAAAACTGTAGCACCTACTAGAGGGCGACAATTAAATGGAGTAGTGGCGGGAGTGGGGAGAATATTTAATAATGTTGATGACTCTGCTGCGGTATCGCAAGCCGGAAATGTCCTTTAGACTGGGCAGAGAGCAGCCAATGAAATTCTGGGCTGTGTTGTAGTTCCAGCTTTTCTATTTTTGAACGAGCTGCCTCTACAGGGTCTGCCAAATATCAGTTTTCCTACACACGGTTAAGAAAAAAATGCAAGTTGGTCTACAATAGGCCCCATGCTGTAGTTTAGACACCCCTTTTTAGTGCTTTCATTAAAAAGCACTGCTGCAGGATGACAGGATGTTTTACAGTGTTTCTTTTACTACTGCAGAAGTCATCTACTGAGACGGCACTGCAAGCCGGATGGCAACACCTGTGGGACAAAGCACAAAACGCTGTGCAAATATCGACGTATTAGTCTTCCCTCAATATCCTCAGCAAAATGTTGGGTAATAGATTTGAGCAAGTGTGACGGCAAAGCACAACGCTCATTTTGGATCTCCCAGTGAAAATGTTAACGTTTCTGCTACATCAGCCTTCTTAGTCCATTGTCGCGCCGCCGCTGCCAGAAAGATCCAAGTAAACAAGTCAATAAAAGCCGCGAAATGAGGTGGCGGTCGGAAAAAACGCGGCACCTGTCGCCAATATATCTGGCATCACGCAAACTTGGGCGTTCCGCAATATGAAGCGCACCTTTCTAGGGTTTGCTTTTTTATTTTCTCGAGCTATTCCTTATGAGACGCATTACAGCAAAAGGATATAGAGCGAACGTAAAAGCTACTTGCAGCTAGAAAAGGAAGAGGTGTGCAATTCAAGGAGAGGACTAATTTCAGGGAAATTAATCAGATTTTGATTAAAACTCCAAATTTAATTGCACAAGCGAGGCCCACCGCAGCGTCTCGTTTGGGCTATTATGCACTTTTTCCAATCCTCTTCAAGGAGGCCAAAAATCCAAGTCAATCTGTTGTTCTATTTACAAGTCAAGGGAAAGTTTCAAACTAACAGATGTTTGGCAACGCAGGTCTGAATTAGGTTGCCATTGAAGCTCATTACAGCCGTCTGGACAAACTAATTGTGATCTCTCAGCAAAGTCAGAGTCCGGCTGGTGAAACAGAGGGTTGAACGTGTTGCTGCGTGAAATGTTTTAATATGAAGAGTTTGAGTGAAGATGAAACAGGCTATGCAACGCAAATGTGGCGAAAAAATCCTGTGGCATATTGATGTCAGATTAAGCTTTTTTTAATGACTGTTCTTGACGTTGGCATTTATTTTATATGGCCCTAGTCCTTCTAACAAGCCCTTCACAACAGTACATTCAACTGCTGTAAATTCCGGACTACATAGTGCACCTGTTCAAAAGCCCAATGCTCAAATAAAAGACCAAAACTCAATTTTTATTTATACATTGCCATGAAAAAGTGTTTGCCCCCAACCTAATTTAAGTCTTTTTTGCATATTTGTCCATCACAAAGGGTTCAGATCATCAAACAAATATTAATATCGCACAGAAAACACCGATGGAAAAACAAAATGCAGTTTTGAAATGTTGATTATAAAGCTATCTGGCCTATGTGAGTACATAATTTCCATTGAACCATATAGCAAGTTGGGCCATCTTTGGCAGCAATAAAATAAATGTTTACGATTAATGGTAATGAGTCTTTCCTGTGAAGGAATTTTGGCCCATTTGTCTTTGCAAAAGTGTTTCAAATCTGCCATATTCAGGGATCAGAATGGAGATTTTCATTTTCAGCTGAAATAGCCAGGGTCCAGGGGCCGCAGGCCCCGGCCAGGTCCAGGGCGGAGCCCGGTGGGGGGCTCAGGGGGGCAAACCCACCCGAAGCCAACGGCATTTATCTTATTTGCTATGTGAAAATTGCACTAGAATGAATTAAATCCAACAAAACAGAAACCATGTATTTTTTTCAGTTTTAAGATGTTTAAAACAATTGGGGGATTACAATGTTACAACCATCACCATTGTTGTTGTGTTTTGATGATGAAGATGGACCTTGTATTTAGCTACTAATCAACAATATATATGAAAATATATACATTAATAACCATTCATCATTAATTTGAAAATAGAATGCACAAACTGAACATGCTTAAAGAAAATACATGTCAGTCTGTGACAGTGTTCTCCAGCCATGACCACTTAAATTTATTCTTGATTCCTTTATCAATCTCGGAGACAAAAGCCTCGTCTTCTTTTCTTAGTATTTTCATATTTACTTTTTCAAACACACATTTTACCGTTTGAAAAGACCGGAAGGAGCGCCATGTTTGAGAAAGCCAATGCTCTGAACAAAAGCTCCGCTGATTGGTTATCAGCGAACCTATCGACCAATGGTAGGAGTCGATCTATTTGTTGTGTTATAGATCTAATGCGCTGTGCTTCTTTTTGCTGATTTTTCTCTCGATCTCTAACTGCTAACTTGGGGTGATGAAACAGTCACGTATCATACCTCACCCCCCAAAATATTTTCTCATCAAATTTAGACGATTTACGGGAATGACCTTTGGGGTTCAAAAACAGCGGAAATCCGCGGATCCGTGGAAAATTCTGATCCCTACATATTGGCATGTTTTCTAGCATGAACTGCCCGTTTAATGTAACACCACAGCATCTCAATTGAATTTAAACTCGGACTTTGACTTGGCCACTCCAGAACCTTCATTTGGTTTTTCAGCCATTCGGATGTGGATTTGCTGGTGTCTTTCGAATAATTTTCCTGCTGCATGATCCAAGAGGGCTTGAGTTTGAGGGCACAAACTGATTGCTGGACATCTTCCCTTAAGATCTTCTGGTAAACTCCAAAAATTCATTATTCTATTAACCACAGCAAATTGTCCTGGTCCTGAGGCAGAAAATCACCCCAAGACAATCACACTGCAACCACCATGCTTTACTGTTGGCATCATGTTCTTTTTGTCAAATGCAGTGCCATTTTTACATCAAATATAAGGGGCTGAACACCTTCGAGAAAGTTCAATTTTTGAGTTATCAATCCACTGAAAGTTTCTTCAAAAGTCTTGAGGATAATCAAGATCCTTTTCGGCAAATGTGACACGCCTTTGTGTACTTTTGTGACAGCAGTGGTTTTTGCCTGGGAACTCTCCAAAGGATGCCATTTTGGGCCAGTGTTTTTCTTATAGTGGAGTCATAAACACTGACTTTAACTGAGATCAGCAAAGCCTAAGTTCTGTTTTTCAGCCTGGTTTTTGTAACCCCCGGGATGAACCGTCGTATCACTCTTATAGTAATCTTAGTTGGTCGATCACTACTGGGAAGGTTTGCTAATGTTCCCAGTTTAATCCATTTGTGGATAATGGACCTGACAGTGGTTCACTGGAGGCCTACAGCCTTGGAAATGGCTTTGTGATCTTTTCTGGACTAATGGTTTTTCAATCCCTTTTCCTAATTTCTCTAGAATTTCTAGGCAGATATTTTTTTGTGTCAAAATAAATCAATATGATCTGAAATCTTTGCGAGTATTAAATACGCAAAAAACACAGAATTCAGGAACAGGGCAAATACTTTTTCATGCCACCATACAAGCCACACTGGGTTTAAACCGCGGGCTTAAACAGGCATAAAAATTGATTCATTCACATCAATTTCTTACATTTTAAGCTCAGCACGCATACGAGTTTGGCGTCAACGCCTTTGCCTACAGAACACTGACGGCGGCGTGCCCGCGCACACCTGACACTGTTTTAAGCTGCGACGTTTTTGAGTTCTGCTTCTTTCTGTTTATGTCGCAAGTTTTGGCATCAAGCTATCATTCAAGTTGAAAATTACAAAGACATGCACATGATTACCACTGCGCTGCAAAAACACTTGAATGAGGTCTGTGTCACGTAAAGGTGAGCCCTATATATCTAGATGACAGGGCTGGGGCAACCATGGTGAATACTGCCAAGTTGCAACGCAGACGTATCATTTTGTGTTGTTTTCATTGGTGGTACCCGTGGTAATGGACCAATTTGCATTGTTATCAGTACTCGAGGATTAAAAGCAACTCCAGCGACTTGACATTTAGATTCAGATTCAGATCTACTTTATTGTCATTCTAGTACACGTGTATACAGAACGAAATGTCGATACATCTGACCCGCACAGTTTCCTTGAATGTACAGATATAAGTAAAAGTTGTATTGTATTATGGCTACGTATAGTATTTTACCATAGTGCCGATAGTGCAAGAGGAGTAGCTAACCAGATGTGCAAAATGGGCAGTCAGGTTAACAAGTCAGGTAAACAGTAACATTAACACTGTAACAATAACGCTGTAAGTACAATAGTGCAGAGAGCAAATGTGCAAGGAGTGGCAAGCTATAAAGAACTGCCAGTAGTGCAAAAAGTCAGATTAGCAGCCGTTTAGATTTAGGTTAACTATATGTTAGATTGACCATTTAACAGTCTAATGGCCAGGGGGACTAGACTACTGCGGAACCTGGTGGTCCTGCACCGCACACTACAGTACCTCCTCCCAGAGGCTAGCAGAGTGAACAGTCCATGACGATATGGAAAAACAAGTGTAGATCTTTTGAAAGATAAGTTCCAGTGTTGTTTGATTCGGATCAACACATTGTGGACTTGATTTGTGGGTGAAAAAGTAGAACTATCAGGAGTATGTAATGAATATTGAATAAAGTACTGTAAAACCTCCCGTTCTGCTCTGGTTATGAATTATATGAATATTTTTGTCAAAAATATGGACTCATTTCTCTCAAAGGGCGTCATAAATGTTTCAAGACGTCACAGCAGTGTTTTTTATGTAGAGCACATGCATTGTGGAAGAGAAGCTCTCCGTTTTCCTTGGTGCCAACACGATAAAAACACAGAAAAGGCCGCTTGGTGTTCAATGCCGAAGTGTTTGAATAAAATTCGAAATTTACAGTACTCATTTACCTAATAATAGTGCGGGGTCAGGAGCAATATCGGGTTCAGTTCTTAGCCCCAGGATACTTCGACATGGTCACAGTGGCAGCCTTGGATCAAATTTCCCTATTATTTACAGTACCTCACCTTAAAGAAAGTTAAATTCAAGACTTTTTGGAATTCCTTTAAAAAAATCAAATTTAAAACCCCCCAAAAAATTAATTGAAACAAACCCCATAAAAAGATAAAAAATAACTTATTGCACACCATACATCGTGCTTTATACAAATGACCTAGCACAGCTTTTAACCATGGCGAAAAACATTCGTCAAACAGCATATCATTATCTTTTCATATCTGTCCAAAGTTGCTACTTGTATAGTAATGAGTTTTCGCTGAAAAGCCCGACTGAAACCACACAACCATTTTGAAAGTTGCCACGAAATCAAATCAGTGAATTACTAAAAAAAGACTGGTAAATGGTCTGCATTTGAATAGCGCTTTAAGTCACTGAAGACCTCACAAAGTGCTTCACACTTACCCATTCACACACACACACACACACACACACACACACACACACACACACACACACACACACACACACACACACACACACACACACACACACACACACACACACACACACACACACACACACACACACACACACACACACACACACACACACACACACACACAGATAGCAGCATCCTCTTTGCTCATCAGGGGCATGATGGGTTTAGTGCCTTGCCCAATGACACTTCGACATTTACCTTTGAGGAGCCGGGAATAAAACTCGCTACCTTTCTGTCCTAAAACGAGCACTCTCAGCCAATGTCACAAACCAGGACAGGAAACAGGAATGAGAACTAAATCGCGTAACGTTACTCACAGTTCATTGGGGGGAGGAAGAATGACCGCACACTCGATCCGGGGATCGATGGTCGCGGAAGTAGATTGAAATCAGAACTAAGGAGTGGTCAAAATCAAACAGATCGGGCCGAAAATAAAACAGGATCAAAACACGGGCAAAAACGGACATTCACAGGACTTGGCATATCACAACTGAATGAAGCAGGAGTTTCGCAGACGCTCTGACACCAGGCGACTTACAAGACAGCGTTTAAGTAGTCCGGTGGCTATCTGTCAACGCGTTTCAGCATGTGTCAATGGGCGGGGCAAATTGGGCGCCGTGGCAACCGTGAGAGAACCTGGCGCAACACGGCGGGGGCCAATTGATAAATGTAACCTAAACTTTTTTGTATAAAAAAAATACAATGGTAAATCTTAGTATTGGTTACATTTTTAAGGCTTACCAAAATTGGATTGAAGACATTATAAAGCAAATTAAGACCTTATTTTTCAAATGATAAATTAAATGCCTTTTAAGACTTTAAGGATCCGCGGGAACCTTCATGTATTACATTGTATTTGTCTGAAATTCATTTAAAAAAAACATGTTTTATTTGGAATTTTTGGACGATGGATATATTTTAAGAGCGTCTCATTTATTATGTGGATAAATATAGATTTTGCAACATAATATGCACATTGACCTCAGGTTCGTTTGAGCCAGTACGTCCTAAAATTAAATATTAATTTCTTACTGCCATTCTGGATGAGTTCAGAGTAACCAGAATACGTTTGTGTTTTATCCAAAAGAAATGTTTGGTCAACAATATTGTATGCTACTAAACAATGTTAAGCAAAATTTCATTCTGAAAATGGCCTTTGGTTGAAATTGTAACCTTCGCATGATGCAATTTATATCTTGTGCGTGACTCAAAGGACCCACCTAACATTCTATCACTAGTGAAAGGTGACAACTCACAACAAAATTTGCAATTAACCTACTGAACAGCAGCTCGCCCAGGAGACAACATACAGTGTATTTATTTACAGACGCTTCCCACTTACGAACGAGACGATCATTCGTAAGTTGAATTTGTTTGTAAGTTGCTTCAGTGTATGGAATGCAAGTTTAAGGTTTACATGAGTATGTTTAAGGCTTGTATAAGTAACCTGTATTGTTTTGTACTAAATAAATAAACATTTCATAAAATAATATGCTCTATAACAGGGGTCGGGAACCTATGGCTCGCGAGCCATATATGGCTCTTTCTATGAATGTCTATGGTTCAGAGACAAATTTGATTGCATGCAAATTATCTCTATCTTGTTCGAAACTTGAGTTATTCATCCTATTCAGGTACACGCAAATCCAATCCAAAGCTAAGTGGCCGACGTTACTTCGCAGTATATATAGGGCACATTTTTCACTACAATTTACAGTCAAGGTGTCACACAAAAAAGGGGGGAAAAAACTCGTTTTGGCTGTACAACGCTAAAGAATCCTTTATATAAAAGTTCACTATATAATCTGTGTTCAGTGTTCAGATACCTTATGATGAATCCACAGAACACACTGTAAATACGCCAAAACACCGGAAGAGAACTTAGTCTTTTGATTGGGTGAGTGCGAGGGATGGGTGGAGCCATGCAAAAAGCGCAAGCACTCCCTCCCATCTCTCGCCCTACGCCATCTGTGCCAAAAGTGAGCTCATCAGGCTCCCTATTTGCAGAATGTTGTGACGTTTTTACACAATAACTGCTTGCATCTGGTTTTGAAACCAATATGTATGAAAAAAAAGGGTCAAAAGGAGTTTAACCGATCTTGAGTAATTGCAAGAAAGAGACAAGTTTAAAGTGGTATGTTTGTTGATTTTGGGACAGGGGCTCTGGCATTATTCTCTTTTCATATTTTTTTTATCAAATCATCAAAAATAAATGTGCTGAAGACTGAGCTTTTGTCTGGGGTGCGGGTTTAGCAATTTTGTAAATTTGTCTCATAATATATGGTGTGGCTCTTTCCCAAAATAAAATTAATATTTTTTGCTTTTATGGCTTTTTGAGTCAAAAAGGTTCCCGACCCCTGCTCTATAAAGATAAATAAAGTGAAGTTTAACTTACTTTTGAAAGAACAGCTTTAGGAGTTAGGCGACTTCCTCCTGTAGTAAAAAGTGGCAGGAAAAAAGCGATCCAACCCTAACCCAACTTCTCAAAACTGCATACAGCTTTCTTATACCACTTGAATTTCAAATGAAACGGCTCACTTCTTCTTTACACCTTACACCAACCATATTGACTGGATGCATGAGATCTTAAACAGTAAAAATATCAAAGATCTTGCACTGGACATACAGTATAGAATGGTTTTACACGGAATAGGAAGCGGGGTTTTTTTTTTTGGGGGGTGGATGCTGGGTGACCTCTCGCAGTGCCACACGCCGGTAGAGGCGGAAAGAAGAACTACAGTACAGTGGGACCTCGGTTATCGCGGTTAATGGGGACCAAAACCACCTGCAAAAAGTGAAAATCTACAAAGTAGCGACGCCCCTTCAAAAAAAAAAAAAAAAAGAAAAAAAAATCTCATCTCATCTCATTATCTGCACCGCTTATCCTTATTAGGGTCGCAGGGGGGGCTGGAGCCAATCCCAGCCATCTCCGGGCAGTGGGCAGGGGACACCCTGAACTGGTTGCCAGCCAATCGCAGCCGCAGATCACATTAGTTCTCGCAGCTAGCTGCGTTCTTCATCGACGCACGAGCCGAGTGATCCACCGCTAAGAGTCGTACAGCTGGGCGATTTTACGTCCGCCCGGGACGATCGGGGACAAATTCACGACAGGGTTTATACTTGCGCCGCACCGCGGGTGCCGTTCGGTCGCTTCCGCGAGCGAGCCCCTAACCCGCGGCGCGAGTACTTTCGGGCGCGATACGCACGACACCGTCACAGTTACGGGGGTCCCGCGCACGTTCGCCGCCTTTCGCCCGCTAAGCGCGGACGGCCGCCTGTCGTCGCGCCGCGCTACTGGGGTCGTCGGACGGGCAGGCTACCCCCCAGTTATGGGGGTAGCCCGATCACGCCCGCTGCCTTTTCTCGCGTCGCGCCGTGTGACGCCGCATCCGCCGAACTCGCTCCGTCGCGCGGCCCGGGAGTGACCCCCGCCTGAATGAATTTCAAATTTCAAAGTTTAGCAAATATTCACAAACCCAACTTTAAAAAATGCATAATAAGTTACCTTGATGTACCGTCATGCCCTAATTTCAGGTCCAATGTGACAATGACATTGCAACCGCCAAGTCATTAAAGTGGATTTTACTTCCACAATGCATGTGCTCTATTACTTTATTTGAGAATCTTTGAAGTTCAGCGACTTGAACACTAGTCTAAAATATTTTTCATGAGTTTGTTTTCATAGCCTATGTCTTATAAAGTGATTAAAAACAAACAGGTGACTACCTGAAGAATGATCATTATTTTTGAATACGAGTAGTCAGGATAGAAACAACAATCTCAATGAAGAATGAACCCTATGACCCAGATTGAATTCAACAGTATCATTTCATCTCTATTAGGAACGACCTTTCAAATCTTTACGAAAAAGCCAGACAAAGAAGATTTTTGTTCACTTTTTTTCATTGGATTTCGCAGACCAGAAAACCCTGCAAGTTTCTTCAGGGGGTCCAAGAAAGCATTGAAATCCAGATACCACTGACACGGCAAGAATAGCCCCCTGCCTCAAACAGGAAAGTCGTATTTGCAGCCGTTGAGATGATGGCCGCTGTGCTCAGTGAGTGGTCGCTGATTTGGTTTTCCCGATGCTGGGTCTGGCTTCCAACTTTAAATGTAAAGCTAAAACATGAAAGTGATGGGGGTGAAACCAGCTGCGCTGCTTAATAAATAAAACTTGCTTCCCGGCTCTGCGGCATTAATATTCACACGGCGCAAGTTTCTTCCACATTGTATGAAACGCTTACGAGACTCATCAATAGGCGCTGCTTCAAAGATTAAAAATATAAATTATGGTAGCATTGCTTTTGCTTGCCTTAAGTGGAACTGTGAAAAAGATGGAATAATCAATCTGTATATGCGATGTCCTGTAAATTGCTTCCACTTCCACTGCAAAGATTTTTAGGCAACAATGTCAAAGTTTTTTTTTTTACTAAAAGTGGGACCAGCACCCAAAATCTAATAATGATTTTCAGGTTGACAATAACGACCAAGTTCCAAATCACCTCAAATTGTTTTCTCAAAATATGTTTGCCAGAAAACACAGCATAAACCAGTAAAAACAGGTCTGTCTCTGAAAATTAGAATGCAGAGACCCCTCGGTTTTCGCGCTTAATGGAACCAGAACCACCCTTCAAAAGTAAAAATCTGTGATTGGCCGACAAAGAGCAAGCCAGAAAGAGAGAGAGACGCGTGACGTTAGCGACACGACAAAGGTGGGGGACAAAAATTTCAATGGGATGTAGAGGAAGGCATAGCAGTTGTCCGCTCACAATACAGTATGAAAGACACTATGATATGAATTGGGATTGGTGATCAAGTCAAGGGGTGCTTGCTGATCAGCGCGAATCCTGGGAGCCCCTGCATTGGGCTCGGTTCATTACAAATCAAATGAAATGTTGCTAGCCTATTATCATTTGAATATTGCAGATTATAGTGTATATTTTTGCAATGTATCAAAATAATAAAAGGTTTGCAAAATTTCTGTTGATTTGTAATGTATCCAAAATGAATGTTTTTTTTAATTGCATTACTGAATATAAATAACCATCATAATATTCAGATTTACTGAGACACTACTGTATATAAATAGTAATCACCATAGCCAAGAAGATTTTAGGCCGCTTTATACCCAGTCTGGAGGACATTGCCAGCTTGCAATACAGCGACAGAGCTATCTACATTATAAAAGACTATTCTCACCCACCACCTTTTTGACCTGTTGCCCACTGGTAGGCGCTAGAGGTCCCTTACAACAAGGACTATCAGTGGGTGTGCACTGTGGGCACTCAGGTTTCTTCCCACATTCCAAAAAACATGCATGTCAGGTTAAATGGCCGGCCCAGATTGTCCCTAGGTGTGAATGAGCGAATGAGTTGCCTGTCTGTGTGTGCCCTGCGACTGGCTGGCAACCCGTTCAGGATGTCCGTTGCCCACTGCCCGTCGATGGTTGCGATGGGCTCCACAATCCCTGTGACCCTACTGAGGATAAGCGGTGCAGATAATGGATGGATGGATTTACTACACTCATGGATGTAAGAGGACCATGGTTGCGTATCATTATTGAACGTGATGGCTGCAGGACGACTTTGGTGAGCTACCCCGGCTTTATATTTTCCCAGTATCTTGTTTCAGACTGATCTTGATGTTTCTGTGATGAGACTATTTTTAAATTCAATTCAATTCAGTTCAAAGTGTTTATTGTCATATGCACAGTAAAAGAAACATGTTTCCCTGCACAGTGAAATTCTTACTTTGCTGTGCAGTAGCCAGCGAAAAATAAATTAGAAACTAAGAAATGGTTAGCATTTCTTGAATCCCAGGAGTTTAACCTTCCTAATGAGATGTAGAATGACACATTTGAGTTATTGGTGACATCGTACAGACACCGTGTCCGTACATGTCTGAGACACCTATCTGCTTCTGTGCGAGCCGTCAGAATCTTAAGGGGTTAAAAAGTTTGACTGAACTATCTGACTGTTTTGCTGACGTTCCCACTGTAGCAGCTTGTAGTCCGGTGCGCCTTATGTATGGAAAATATATGACAAAAAAACTATTTTTGGGGTGCACCTTATAGTTGTGAAAATACGGTGCACGTTTTACCCTGGAGTGCTATATTTAATCTCTTTGCATTTAATGTTTCTCAACATTGATATCAATGACAATAAGGATAATTAATTTCCATCTGATTCTATATAAAATCAAACTCTGACCTACATACAGAGTGACGGCCCCGCACTATGCACAGACCAATGGCAGCTCCTGGTTGGGTGTTTGCTTTTGATCCAGTTTTAAATCTGTATCCATTGTTCAGTGGGAGCGAGCCATCCTGCACCTCTGCAATTGTTCTGCCTTTTGAACACTGCCCAAATTTACAACCCGTTTTTTTTTGGCTGCTGGAGAGACCAACAATGAACCAACATCACAAAATAATTGCAAAAATGGGCCTTTCTCGGCTGACTGCTTCAGATTTGAAGTAAACGCTAAGAATTAGCAACCTAAACATGTATATAAATGTAAAAACAAAAAAGTCAAAAGTCAAGCTGGGAGGTAAAAGTCTCATTCTCATTCTGTGTCCAGTTCTAACAATTGAGCTGTGGGAATGTTTACAAGATCGATATTGGCAACAGGTGGTCAGCCCACCGATAACATTTCAATCTGTGTCTTCATTCAGATAACAGACTTTGTAAGTTATACATTTCAAATTGAAATTCCACCCTTTCAATATGAAGTAGTACCTTGAGAATTTTTTCAAAAGGCAAGCCATCATTTGACAAATTTTTCACTTTGACTTGGGATGATAGCAGGATGGCTGTCACCAGGGGTGTGGCGATATGCTTTAGTCACGATATTAAGGTGCCAAATCGATTTACACCACGATCGTAGCGATTCTAAAAAATTGATGAATGCGATTTAATTCGCCTACCTAAAAAAACAAGCAACTTAAATCACACACTCTGGGACAAAGAATCAGAAATTATGTTCAAAAAATGCACATCAGTCTGTCAGTCAAAAAAAAATTCCGTCTGCATTATATGCTATTATAATATCGGCTTAATATTAATACTGAACACCTTACTGAAGAAGAGCAATGTAATGGTCAAGAAACCAAGTCCAGAAATCATCAGGAAATCATCATTAACATTTTGTTCCTTTTACTAAAACAAATGCCCGAGTACACGATATAAGCCTGTTAGGTAAAAACATTTTGAGGAACAACACACACATGAGGTAACAGGTCGTAAGGTCTTCGACTCAACTTTTCAGTAATTAAGTGCAAAATTGAGGTGCACAGATGAGAAAAAAATACTCTAACTTCAACACACACTTAAGTTGAATACATCAGCAGAGCAAATAAAAGTTTCTTTGCTTCTCCAAGTTTTAAGATTTCAACACATTTAAAGTGATTGCAGCTAACAGCAGCAGACAGAGGTCTCTTTTATAGAAGTTCTTAGGCTTTGAAAACAAAAACTGGTGAACATATTTTCTTTTAGAAACTGTAAAAAAGAAAACAATCGCACAGCCTAAGCTCTGTTGACATCAATTTGAACAAGAACTTGTAAACTTGAAATTTGTTATGACTTTTCTGAAAACCATACAGACCTCTGACTTTTTGTCCTTTAGCTTAACGCTGATGTTGAAAACAACTCCTCTTTTAGGTCGTCAGGAAAAAAATAATAAGAGTTTGGATTCATGAGTAAGTTAATTTAACAAATAAACCAGTACCTGAAAATATAATTCTCTATGAGTTTGGACAAACCAGACTGAAAATGACCCCAGAAAACATTTAAAATAGGATGTATGTTTTGTGTAGTCTCTATTCAACTACTTTTCAGCTATCGCCAGTGATAAATGGGGCTTCACATTATTCCCGATGGGGGGAAAAAATGTTATGTTGCTCGGTCTCAAACAACAGTTTCTCAGAAGGACTTTTATTTGATCGCCACTCAGTAAAATCCATTTCCATTTCAGACATTAATTTTTAAATAAATCAAGTCCGTGAGAACCAATTTACACGCACCAATTCATTTTATTGACAAGGAGAGAAAAAGTGGCACAATATAATCCTTATCCGCCAAACACATTTGGGTTTGAGAAAATTAAGACAAGCGAAAACGGACGTATTGAGTCATATCACATTAATAGCGCACATTTGAGGTTTGCCAGTGGAAGAAGAGGGTAGAGGGAGATGGGGAGAAAGAGCTCAGAAGCCCTGGAGATGAGCTGTAGTCCTTGGATACAGGCAGGAAAATAACAAATAACAAAATTATAAAAGCAATCCCGTGTCCCTGCCCATCATTGCACAAATGCTGGAATGTCATTAGAGACACAATACATGACGGAGAGCCTTGAATACTAAATGTCTGCCGACAGTGCAGAGAGGGACCTTGGCTGGCAGCATTGCTTCTGGGAATTGTTTGAGGGCAGGCGTTTATTAATTAGGGCCACGGGCTTTTAACACACTGGCCAAAAAGGCGAATATATTATGGAGTGCTGATTGGCGGCATCACTGTCTCTGGAGGAGCACGCAAAAGACCATAGTGCGTTGTATGACCACGTCAGCATTCAGCACATGGGCATGAGCTGCAGCTTTTGATTATGGGATGCTGAAGGGCAGTTGTTCCCAAGCAGCCAGCAGCTCTTCAAAAGTGAGCCGGATGAGAAGACCTGCTCTCCGTGCCTTTCCATTCCGTTGCATCCGTCAATATGCAGCGCAAACTTGACATGAGAGTTGAATGTGTTCTACTGCAGAGTTATTACGGCAGTTTTTACCTACGGCCAGTGTTGAAATGAAATGCATTTATATAGCGCTTTTCAAGTCAATAACTTCCCAAAGCGCTTTACAATGTGCTTCACATTTCCCAATAGCGGCTGTGCAGCCATGTAAGGCGCTAACCTGCTTATTGGTGGTATTAGGGGTTCCGTGTCTTACCCAAGGACACTTTGACGTGTAACACGGAGGAGCCGGGATTCGAACTGCGATCTCTTGATCCCAAGACGAGCGCTCTACCTACTGAGCTACTGCCACGTTACATTCCTGGAGCGCAATTACTTTTCTCAGTGACCAGTACTGTCACACATCATTGATCAAATTTAGTAACTCAGTTGATTTACCACATGGGGCGTTAAAGTATTCCACCACTTATTAAATGGGGATCATGAATTACAGTGTACTCTCATTGCCAAATACTCACGCATCACTCATGTTGTCACATACTATCCTGGATCCTACAGCAACAAACTCGCTGAAGGGTGGGTGTGTTTATTTTTACCAACAAAGTACAACTGAATAAAGTTATGGTGGCGCTATCTCAATCAGAGTGTATGATATCACTAAATGTCTCCTCATGAACATACTGTCCCTACCGTATATACAGAGATCCCTCGCTACTTCGTGCTACAGTTATCGCTGGTTAACTCCTTCTTAGTACTCTCATCCAAGTCATAAAATAGAAAACTAAAATTAGGGGGAGTGTCGGTCAATTGTGTATGCATATCTGGTGTGCCACCAGTAGCAAATAGTGGGCAGCGCATAAAGAGAGGACATGGCTTGTGCAGGAACAATGAAACAAATGGAGCAAACATGAGTACACAATTTGAGTATACTGGACTGTCTCAGAAAATTAGAATATTGTGATAAAGTTCTTTATTTTCTGTAATGCAATTAAAAAAAAAAATGTCATACATTCTGGATTCATTACACATCAACTGAACTATTTCAAGCCTTTTATTATTTTAATATTGCTGAATTTGGCTTACAGCTTAAGAAAACTCAAAAATCCTATCTCAAAATATTAGAATATCATGAAAAAAAATACAAGTAGGCTATTCAACTAATCACCTGAATCATCTAATTAACTCGAAACACCTTGCGAGGGTTTCCTGAGCCTTAAAAACACTCAGCTTGGTTCAGTAAACTAAATCACTGCTGATCTGACTGCTGTCCAGAGGACCATCATTGATACCCTCCATCAGGAGGGTAAGACACAAAAAGAAATTTCTCAAAGAGCAGGCTGTTCACAGAGTGCAGTTTCAAAGCATATCCACAAAAAGTCTGTTGGAAGGGAAAAATGTGGCTGGAAACGCTGCACAACCAAGAGAGATGACCGCAGCCTTAACAAAATTGTGAAGAAGAGCCGCTTCCAGAATTTGAGGGAGCTTCAAAGACAGTGGGCTGAAGCTGGAGTCCAGGTATCAAAAGCCACAGTTCACAGACGTGTCCGGGAAATGGGCTACAATAGCCGTATTCCCATGGTCAAGCCACTTCTGAACTCAAGACAACGGAAGAAGCGTCTGACTTGGGCTATGGAGAAGAAGCAGTGGACAGTTGCAGAGTGGTCCAAAGTCCTCTTTTCAGACGAAAGCAAGTTTTGCATTTCATTTGGAAGTCAAGGCGCCAGAGTCTGGAGAAAGGCTGGAGAGGAGCAAAATCCAAGTTGCTTGAAATCCAGTGTGAAGTTCCCACAGTCAGCAATGGTTTGGGGAGCCATGTCAGCTGCTGGTGTTGGTCCACTGTGTTTCATCAAGTCCAGAGTAAATGCAACTGTGTACCAAGAGATTCTAGAGCACTACATGCTTCCATCTGCTGAAAAGCTCTATGGAGATGAGGATTTCATTTTCCAGCATGATCTGGCACCTGCCCACAGTGCCAAAACCACCAGTAACTGCTGCACTGACCATGGCATCACTGTCCTTGATTGGCCTGCTAATTCCCCTGACCTGAACCCCATCGAGAATTTGTGGGGTATAGTTAAGAAGAAGATGAAAGACACCAGACCTACAAATGCAAATGAGCTGAAGGCCGCTATCGAAGCATCCTGGGCATCAATAACACCTCAGCAATGCCACAGGCTGATTGCTTCCATGCCACGCCGGATTGATGCAGTAATCCGTGCAAAAGGATTCCCAACGAAGCACTGAGTGCATCAATGGACATTTTCAAATGTTTGATTTAGTTTTGCTGTTATAAAATTATTTTTTTTACTTGGTCTGAGGAAGTATTCTAATATTTTGAGATAGGATTTTTGAGTTTTTTTCAGCTGTAAGCCAAAATCAGCAATATTCAAATAATAAAAGGCTTGAAATAGTTCAGTTGATGTGTAATGAATCCAGAATGTATGACATTTTAGTTTTTTTAATTGCATTACAGAAAATAAAGAACTTTATCACAATATTCTAATTTTCTGAGACAGTCCAGTATATGGTAATTTGTAACTAGATAGTTGCTTTCAGAGTGATTCAAAAGCTTCGGGTGTCAGTAATCTGTGAGGAAAAGCATTTACTTTTTAAATAAAGGATCTGGAAACTGTACCGAACATTGAAAATCAAATGTCACTAAAATGACTTGGTATCTCATTTTTAGGGAAATATAATAAAACAGTAAAGCACAGAGAATTTCTACCTTGTATAGAAATTATTTTGAGCAAGGTAAAAATATTGACTTTGGCCAAATGACCCCACCTTTTCTTATTAATTCGGACATGAACGTTCAGAGGGCATTAATTTGCCAATGTAAATATTTTCAGCTTGCTCAAAAGGGATTGCTAATTTAAAAAAACAACTGAACAAAATAAGCTAAGAAAGGTGATACAGTATGCAGCCAAAAAGCAGAAAGCGGAGGTGACGTTGAGTCAGACTAAACAATGTAGAATCAGATGACAAAAGCGGGGCACTGTTTACGTGACAGAGTAGGGATTGACCGATATGGGTTTTTCAGGGCTGATACGATAACGATTATTAGTGTTGAGATGAGGCCGATAACCGTTACTTGGAGCCGATATTCATATGCTTTAAAAGCTTAAAAAACTTAAGATTTGTTTTATAAAGCAAAAAGAAAAAAAGAATTTTGGTTATAAATTCAAATAAAACTTTGTAGGGCTCTGAAAACCAATTAAGACGTTTTCATGTAAAATTAAATCATTTGAACACAACCTAATCTTTCACTTAAACCAAAAACTAACAGTGCAGGACTAAGGCTTAGGAGCAACTTGTATAAAGGTACATAATTAGCTCCTTGTCAGTACAATACATGACCTAAAAAACGTAAAAGAAAAAATGAAAAAAAGCAATGGAAATTTTATTGGGGCTTGCGAATTGAAATGTGTGGGCACTCCTGTTTTAGAACCAGATTGACAAACTAATGTCATAAGAGCTGATTTTTCAGTCTCCACCTGAACCTGCTTCCCTTAAAACAAGTTAACTTCACTTTTTACACCATCTCCTAATCACCAACACGCTTTTCTACCACTAACTTTTTAAAATCTCAATATTGTAATGTATTACTTTTGTTACTCGTTTATGTCCGTGATGCAAATTTTAAGTAAGACGTAGCATCAGGAAGGAGGTGGGGAAGTTCAGCTCTCGTTCTATAGCATGAATGAGCGTGAGCTGCGGCTAACAGTAGCTCCTGTGGAATTTGTGTTTACCGCCTTTTATTAGTTCATTAAATCGACGCTCAGACCTCTTTAGAGATTGTGTGAATCTTTGATTACACATACAGGGCATTACATTATGATCAGCGGCTTGATTCACTCAGAAATGTCAGGGAGTTGGCAGAGCTGTTTGAAGTCTTTGTAGTTGGAAAAAGCTTTTGCTTCAGTGGCTCTTCCCCTCTAGCTTATCCAATCAGAAGGTGGTGGGGGAGAAGTCAGAGCAAAAGAGAGAAAGCTGGTCTGCTTTAAAAAGCCTAAATAATCAGCTAGTAAATGAATAAAAATGCTGATACTGATATATGTCAAATTACCAAATATCGGCGCCAATAATCGGCCCGCCTTATAATCGGTCGACCTCCATAAAAAAAATTCATTGGATTTAGTTATTTGGAATTAAAATTACTGGTAAGCATGTTATTTACGCGAAAGTTATCTGATCAACTCTTAATACGTTACGTCGTTATTGACAAGTGTGTCTTAGATATGCACATATGGTATACAGTGTTCTCTATTTTAATTGTATTTTTAATTGCCTTTCAAGACGACATGTATGTTTTTGGTGTTAGATTTCATCAAATAAATTTCCCCCCAAAATGCCACTTATATTTTGGATGTGAATTATGATTTTTTTTTTCTTCTTAATTATGCATTTTTTGTCTGGAGCGACTTATACTTTGGAGAAGCTCATAGTCCCGAAAATATGGTATTCTATTCTGGACTGTTTGACCAACCAAAATGCACAACACAATCCATGATGAAAAGATGTGCAGCCCTTTCGGATATTTAATGATAAAGGGCTGTACAAATAAACATGGCTTGATTTGAACTGATTCATAGCGCCGGATTCATGGTTCATGTTTATGGATTCCCTGACCACCTGGGTCATCGGGGAACCATTTTCTATGGTGTGTCTTGGGCAAGTACAGCCTGGGAGCGCCCATCCCTCTCCAGGACGGGTTTTGGGTAGGGGTTTGGTTCCCAACATGAAATGGATAGTATTGATTTCCATGGATACGAAAAGCAGGAGAGGCCTCCTGATATGACTAAGATACAGCACCTTCGTCATCTGGTCCCTGTTGTTTTTGTTGTAAAGCGCCGTCCCGCTCTTCAGCAATTAGCCGGATCTTGCTATTGATGGTGAGTGGCGCCGGATTACTGTATCATAAAAATTGCTTTGCCACCAAATTTTGGCATCTACAGGCAACTGAAAAAAATACAGACGCTCCCCGACTTACGACCATTGGACTAACGAAAAACGGTAGAAATTATAATTTTTTTTCGGGATGTCAAAAAATATCCGGACATTGCTGTAAGTTAGATTTTGTATTGTGTGCACCTTTTTCCGAGTAGAGGACAGTACTGAAGTGCTTCTTTCCGCCGCTCCCGGCGTGTGGCACTGTGAGAGGTCACCCAGCATTCACCCGGAAGAAAAAAAAGTTTCCTCTTCCTAGTTCGTGTGTAAACATTCTATACTCTCTATGTCTACATTATCTCCAGCGCGCCAAGAACTTTGACATTTTTATTGTTTAATCAGTCGTGCATTCAATCAATATGGTTGGTGTAAAGTGTAAAGAAAAGGCGAGCCGTTTCTTTGGAATTAAAAGTGAAATAAGAAAGCTTGATGCGGTTGAGTAAATGGTTGGATCACTTTTTTCTGCCACTTTTTACCACGGAGGAGGAAGTCGCCTAACTCTTAAAGCCCATCTTCCACAAGTAAGTTAAACTTCACTTTATTTTTCTTTATAGAACAGGGCAGCGTCTGTATTCTTAACTCAACGCAAGGGAAGGACTCTTGAGTCAAAGTATCAGAGCATTATCCAAATAATTTCCCCCCGTTCATGTAAAACAAGCAAAGTAGGCTAACTATCATTTACATTCCAATCACACAGACCAGATTCTCTTCTACAGCTAAAGCACGTTCTATAGGCATCAATCAGAAAAAAAGAACCTTGTAATAAACTCTCCGAGGGATATGTGGTATGAACTCACTAAACTGGGCTTCAAAAACGTTCAGAGAGCAAAGAACGGAAAAATTCAATAATATGATAATTAGCGAGCTACCAATTTTGAACACTGAAATCTACATTCAGAAAAAGAATGAATACGGTATTATTGATTTTATCAACGTGTTAACAAAAACAGGAAAGGCAATCAAAAACTAGAAACTTGGAATCAGGACAAATATCAAAATCTGTCTTGTCCTAATCAATATTTTAGAGCAATGATAGCCATGTTTCCTGATACGCTTTTAGTGTTTACTTAACAAGATCAACAATTAAAAAAATAATTAGGTAACTCACAAAAAGCTGCTGTTGTATGCGATTTTCTCCCCTTAAAAAGGGCACACATTTCGGTTTTGAATAATTTTGCGCTTAACACACTAGAGAAATTCTTCACATAATTTGTGTTTAAAATTTCCAGCAAAGCATTAAAAAAGGGTAATTTTGCTCATTTAAAAAGAGTTATTTTTTCTTGTCATATTCTTTCATTTTACTATATTAGTCTGATTACTTTTTAGAGTGAACGGCTGGCAGCATTGGGAAAAAATACAGCAATAAAAAAAACATTTGAAAAATATTCTACCTTTTAATTTGAATTGAATTGTGTTTATGTTCATTGATTTTAACGTTGGGAAACAAGAATTAGACATGGCACTCAAGAGTAAACATGTTAAAGATGAAAGACTGTCAGGATGATAGTGCAAGGAAAGAATAGTGCATAGAAACAGTAGTGCAATGAAAATGAGTGCCGTGACAGGATAGTAAAATTAGTATAGTTTGAAGGAGTGGGCTCTCTCCACAGTCTTCTTCATTTAAGATGAATGGAGTGCCAGAAGTCGAGTCAGACTTCCTTGGATTTTGTGGTGTTTAGTATTAGATGACTTTTTGAACGCCAAGTCGTCAACATTTCCACCTCCTTCCTTCATGCCGTCTCATCCACATCTGACACAGTCAGCAAATTTAACAATAAAGCTTGTGGGATGGGTTGGTAAAAGGTCAAAAGTATATGTTTTTTATTGCATGTTTATCTTAGAGTGCCAATTTGACCATAATTACCTGTCAACAGTTCAAGACATATTTGCTTGGAGGATCTTCTTTATATTTTTACTACTAGTAATTTTTTAACAAGAGCTAATATTAAAACATAACAAGAATGTATTACATGCTCTACTAAATTTTGAATGGCAATAAAATGTTCCTTTTTCATAGTAAAGGTAGCATTAAACCTAGGAGAAGTGATGTTGTAATTAGGTTCCGTTTATCTAAGTTGGATGTTTGTTGGTGTTCCACGAATGCACATTGCAAGAGTAAAAATGATCTAATAGTCATATGTACAGTGCAATTATTGTCACAAGTTGAAGATTACGTGTCCCCTCTGTGCAGTTTCTATACTTTTCCGACAATCGTTTGTGTTGTGACTCACCAAAGCAAACAAAGAAAACAACAGGTGGGCTTTATCTGGTATTTTTAGACAGGATGACTCACTCAGATGGCTGTAATAGTAGGATTAACATCAACACCAAGATTGCAATGTTGTCTAAAGGGTGTTGACAGTTTCTTAATGCCAAGCACTACTCCTCTTCAGCGCTTTGAGCTCCAATGCCATTGAACTCATCCATTCATCCATTATCTGCACCGCTTATCCTCAAGTAGGGACGCGGGGTTGCTGGAGCCCATCCCAGCTATCTTCGGGCAGTAGGCAGGGGAAACCCTGAACTGGTTGCCAGACAGTCGCAAGGCACAAAGAGAGACAGACAACTCACACGCTCATTCACACCTGGGGAAAATTTCGACTGGCCAATTAACCTGACAGACATGTTTTTGGAATGTGGGAGGAAACCGGAGTGCCTGGAGGAAACCCACGCAAGCACGGGGAGGACATGCAAACTCCACACCGGAGGTATGAAATAGCTTGTTGGGGAGCGCGGCGTCATATAAACATGATCATGGGTCAGCCCTCAAACTCATCATCATCCACTTGGGTCCAAAAGGCCATCATAAAACATAGAGGCGTTTTGTGCACTTTGTGCATGATTGGAATTGACTGCTTCGCTGCTTGTTAGAAAAGCTCCGCAGAGAAATAAAACATTCAGGGAGTGCGTGGCTCTTTGGCACACCCGTCTGAAAAGTTTCGGGTGCCGCGGCAACACATGGGCACCCATCCGTGCAAGTTCAAACAAGGACCACCCTGCCCCCCCTAGCGTGAATCATCCATGCAGGCATCATCTCTGCAGGGGGGCTTTCTTTGCCATCTTTGAATTACATTCCCTCCTCCGCTGTGAATTTTGACGAATAGAAACTATGGTTGATGAGCAGCGTCGCTGCCGCTTGACAGGGCTTTCTCTCCGACGAGATAACAAAACTGAATTGAAGTTTCAAAATGCCAAGACGCCAAAAAGTGCAGCTCAAACGTCCCGTTCTGGAAAAAAACCTTACCAAAATCAATTTATATGTCAACCACTCTCCCCTGACATCACTTGGACCTTGGTTGTTCCATCACTGTGATTAAATTCTAACTGGGTTCAATTAATAAGTGTAAGTCACTGAAAAGTGAAATTCAAAGGATCGTTTAATTTCCACATCGCAGAGAAGCGCATACCTGTTTTCTTTTGCCAGCTCAAACGCATTTACAGTAATCCCTCGCTATAATGGGGTTCACTTATCGCGTCTCGCTGCTTCAAGATTTTCATCACGCTTTGTATTCTGCTTTCTGACTAAACAAGGAGTTGGCAACCCAAAATGGTAAAGAGCCATGGTGGGTGGGTGTATCCCTTAAACACTAGAGTCGTAGGGGCACCTGTTCCTGTGGTGAGTCTTGAGAAAGTACAGGCTGGTGACGCACATCAAAATCTCGACCAGTGAAGAAGGTAGATGCTAACATGCACAAGGGCCAGGTGCCAGTCTATTTTAAAATGCAATTTCTTGGCATGCTGTTTTGCTCGGATCACCCTTTGAGAATTCTTTTCTGATTGAACGACATTCAGTGACCCTTCCAATCTTATTAAATCTTTTTTTCTCATACATGCTCTTGAAAGTGAAACAATTAGAAATAATCAAGTTGAGTTCATTTAAAAAGACACCATTTGAAACAACTAATTAGCCGTCAAAAATCCACAACATTACAGAGGGAAAAAGTTCAGTCACTAGAGGGTTTTCTTTGAATATTTGAAAGTTCCTATTGCTCACTTAACCTCTGAAGTCCATCACAGAAAACATCTTGCTTTGCTTTGCCTGGGAGACGGGTGTTTCCTGTAAACAGAGTTGGGTGAGAATTGTCTGCTTTGAAATAACATTTTCTCAGAAAAGTAATCTAGTTCAAGTCCAAAAATATACAGTGGTACCTGGTAGCAATTTTCCTGATATTAAATAATAAAAGACTAATTGATCCGGTCCATTCTTCCCAAAAGCATACAAGCGACTCATTAATAGCAATAAAAAAACATCTTTCTAAGCAGTAAAAACACGTTGAAATAGTAATTGAACTTAAAAAATTTGAGTATGAGATAAATCTATCTACCTACCTACCTACCCTGGTCATATCCCTCGAGAGGGGTGACTGACAGCAAGACAAACACATTCAAAAACAAAGAAAATTAAAAAAAAAAAGGAAAAAGACACAAAAGACACACACAAAAATGTTTGGACCATGGCCAACCCAAACGCCCAAACACCCAAACCTCGGCACCCAAATTGGTCATGCTTTTGTCCCTCCAGATTAAACGGGATGCAAGAAAGCGGCCATGTCCCTCAGGTCAGGGTGACATAACACACTCTTCTGTTTACCAGCAGGGCCCGACAGCTTTTACTGGTTTACCCCTGCCACATCATATTGGTGCCCTGCCCATCCCTTCGAACACGTCTCCACTCATTCCTATCACCAACAAGAGATTTAGCTTCCACTATATTTAGACCGCTTTCCTGCAGTGCACTCATAACACCAACCATCCACGTCAATCGCGGCCTTCCTCTTGGTCTCCTTCCATTTACTTCTGCTCTGTAGATCCTCTTCAACATTCACTCCTCATCCATCATCTCCACGTGTCCAAACCAGCCGAGTACTCTCTTATCCACACGCTTGCTCAGTTCCACTACTACTCCAGTTCTGGCTCTCTCAATTTCATTTCTCAATCCATCCAATCTTGTCACTCCTAACATACTCCTCAAACACTTTATCTCAAAAAACATTTAATTTCCTTCTCAAATCTGCATTCAGGTTCCAAGTCTCTGCACCATACAACACAGTCAGCACAATCACATTCAGTCCCCTCTTAAAATCCATACTCCTACTCTTGTTGCTCATCACTCTCCTCAGAGCACCCAAAACCTTGCTTCGTTGATTCACTCTGTGCAATACCTCACATTCCATTCCCCCAACTGCAGCTACATCACAACCAAAGTACCGTATTTTCCGCACTATAAGGCGCACCTAAAAAGCCTTTATTTTTTTCAAAAGCTGACCATGCGCCTTATAATACAGTGCGCCTTATTTATGGATCAACATTAAGTCGCAAAGTCTTCCAACTAACTTGCAGCCGCCGACTAGATTTTCCCCCGAACGCCAAGTAGTCCGCGGCGTATGCTGGAATTTATTTACCGGCGTTTCATTGGCTAACCAATGTGTCAATCGTCATTTGAATCGATCACTATTGGCTAAAGTTATTCGGAGGTCAAGGGGCGGATCCTTTTTATCATTTACAGGCTGGCATAGGCTTAAACGCAAAACAAAGCCTGCAATTGGCCGAAAAAGATGAATGTGTATAGCACGTGGTTGACGGCATACAGAAAGCATTTTTTACTATTCTGTATTTGTAAATATTCTATTCTCCTGGATTTACTACACTCACGGATATAAGAGGACATTGGCTGCACATTATTATGAACACAACGACTTCGGTGAGCTACTCCGGCTATTTATTATCCCTGTATCTTGTTTCAGACTGAACTCGATGTTTCTGTGATAAGCGGTGGAGATAATGGATGGAATGGAGTGTCTATTTTTAAATTAAACTCAATTCCAAGTGTTTATTGTCATATGCACAGTAAAGTTGCGAGCGAAAAAGAAAATAGAAACTAAGGAATGGTTGGCATTTCTTGAATCCCAAGACTTTAACCTTCCGAATGATGGAACGATGCATTTAAGTGACATCGTACGGACACCGCATCCGCACGTGTTCTCAACACGTATTTGCGTCTTTGCAAGCTTTGGGAATGTTAAGGGGGTAATAAGTTTGACTGAACTATCTGACTGTTTTGTCGACGTTCCCATTGTAGCGCCTTATAATCCGGTGCGTCTTATGTATGTCAAAAATAAGACCAAAAACTATTTTTTCGGGGTGTGCCCTATAACCCGGAGCGCCTTATAGTGCGGAAAATCCGGTACTTAAAGATAAATAAGATGATATTATCAAAATGTGAATTTATTGTGAGCGCTGTAACAAACGTGTGCTCGTATTGCGGAGGAAGGGGGGGGGGGGCACTGTTGCAAGGAGGAGTCACAAACCAAAAAGTTGTATACCAAAATTTTTGTGTAAAAACCACTGTAATTGTATTTATAACCATTGTTTTTATTGTGAAAGAGCTTAAGATCCCATTTAGAGTAGAATAAAGCTATTTAGTTCTATATATCTCATTAGAGTCCATTACTAAAATATAAGCTTTGACAATTTATTAATCTGGGATAAAATGGAGGCACTTCAAGGCACTTCAATAGGCAAAAACGACTTAACCTACAACGGGTGACTTAAATTGCAAACATAGAATTAAACTTTTGATAAAGTACCAGAATAATTTTTGGTCCAAATAATTGAAAGTACCATGTTATGTTGCAACCCGGCGGGCGTAGAATAGCAAAGAAAAAATATTTTAAGAATTATTTGTGTCACGAAGCAAATATTTCTTGAAGCATCGTTGTAATATCCCTTGATTGTGTTTATTAGGGATGGGACGAAGACAAAAACTAAATTCATGTATATATCGTGATTTTAATTTTGGCGATTTGTTTTTCAATCGATGGTTTCGTCTAAGTATCGTTTTTTTTCTTTTACATCATAGCCAGTACACAAAAAGGCGGTAAGCAATTCGGACGTGGAAAATTGAGTTCATCTTTCTGTTCATATATGCTTCTCCTTATACATTGGCACAGAATTGTTGCAGTTTTATTAGGGTTGGTTTGAAAAAAATAATAACACTAGGTAGGGGGGTGTAATAGATGTGGTTTGAGTGCAGACTGCGTTCTTCAGGCAGATTGAAGTATTCGTCTTCTAAATTCATCAAGTTCAACATTTGATTGATGCCTGGATGAGCAGAATTAATCCTTGATGCAGAAATAGATTTATTCAAGGCACAAACTGTAGTCGGAGTGAAAATGAAGATGAAAGTGAGGTGAGCTGGGGCTTTTCTGCACTTGAAAATATTCAGGCAGGCCTGCGCAAGATGAAGCGCAATCCAGCGGACCGTTTCATTGATTCAATTCTCCAGAGAGGCATCCGTCATCTCGGGGCGACGCGTGGCTACACAAAGCCTTTGACATTATCAAGTCCCCTCTTCGCTGGGGTATTTCTTTCTCACCCCGCGCCAGCCTCGTGTGGCTGCAGCCGCAGGGGCAACAAAAGACCTTTGAAAACAAAAAGTCATTTCAATTTTGTAGGGCATTTTGGTCGAACATTTTTAAATTTCTCAAGAAAAGACACTAAAAAGTCACATCCCAGAGTTAATTTACTAAAATAGATCTTGACGTCTCCCAGTGGTCAATCCATTGATATTTGCCATATCAATTAATCATCAATGTACAGTAATCCCTCCCTGTATCAAGGTTTACGTTTTGCAGTTTCAATTTGTCGCCAGATTTTCATCGTGCATTGAGTTCTGCATTGGTCAACACATTGGTTTGCTGGAGCCCATCCCAGCCATCTCCGGTCAGTGGGCAGGGGACACCCCGAACTGGTTGCCAGCCAATTGCAGGGCACACGGGGACAGACAACTCACTCGCTCATTCACACCTAGGGACAATTTTGGACCGGCCAATTCACCTGAAATGTATGTTTTTGGAATGTGGGAGGAAACCGGAGTGCCCGGAGGAAACCCACGCATGCACGGGGAGAACATACAAACTCCGCACAGGAAGTCTGGAGCTGGATTTGAACCCACACAGGAGGTTCCAATGACATGAACTGTGCCGCACAAGCGCTAACCACTGCGCACAAGCGCCGCCGTGCTGCCCCCATACTTTAAATCAGGCATGGTAATTTGGCACTCAAAATGGACAAAATCGGATGCATTGAAACATTTGCTTTACCATAGGGCTGCAACGTTTAGTCTACACTGTTGATAAAAATCGATAATATAAATAGTCGACAATGAATTCCAACGTCAATTATTGTCGCAAGACACAACAGTGATGCAGCCTACATGACTATAATCTCTGTTGAAAGTCGCTAATGCACAATAGTGTCTCAGTCCTGAGTGGTAAAATTCCGAAATCTTGGCCTAGACATTAGGGCTGCACGATTTAGGGAAAAAAAACTAATTGAGATTTTTTTTTCAGACCAGCATTGCAATTTTGATGCGATTTTAAAAGGACAGTGGTAGTTATGTCTTTGTGAGCACTTAACCCTAGGATGCATGACCTACCAGTACCTACACTCTTCCATGAGTGGGTCTATAATTCGTGGGGGAAAAAAATAAAAATACTCATGGCATCATGTCATACACATGTTTTATGAGAAATACTTGGAATATGACAGTATTGCAACTTTATTTTATTTTTTTAATTTTAAGAATAACAACCCATGGGGTCATTTTTGATCCCTCTTAGACATCCAAGAGTTAATACTTGCGAGCTGTCAGACTGTTGAGAAGCTTTAAAAGAGATTGCACGTCATGCCAGATTGTGCCTGACAAATGTATTTGAAATTAAAAGCATCCAGTCTGAAGAACAAATTTCAGTTTCCAAAATGTTAAATACGACAAATGTTACTTGTTGAAATCATGGGATTTCAAACTGTTGACAATTGTTAAGAACTTGTTACAAATGCACATAATATTTGTTTTATTTATTGTTCTGGTGCTTAGAATTAGCCTCTTAGTTTACAAGGATACAATTTGTTAACTTGATTTTTATTTTTTTATTCGCCTGCCCCTAGGGCATATTTGTGTATTGTTGTTGTAAGAATCTTCAGTATGTTCAATAAGAGATGTATTTTAATCTGACCCATTGTTCTTGTGTTTATTATAATTCGCCACAGAAATTTAGCAGGAAGTTGATTTAATTAAGAAAAAAATATATATCAGATTATTCCACATATCGTTTCAAGAGTCAGTGACTAGTTGACGATTAAAATACTCTAAAAAAGTATTCTATATTACAAAAAAGGCTTTGGTTTAGAAATATGAGCTACTACAGTTTATTTCCCCCTCCCCTCTTTTGCTGGTAATACAGTGAAAGTCAACGGTTTTCATTCCCTCAATAAATTAATGTGTATGTATTACAGCTAAACATATATGGATGCCTCCATTACTCTTTCAAAAACGGAGCTAAAAACATCACATTTAATAAGTAAATACCGAAAAATTCTCAAAAGCAGATTCGCTTGCTTGTGTAACGACACGATAATGACTAGGAAAAGAGACGTTTTGATGCTCTGCATTCAATGACTTTTCCGTGCAATTCTATTCACTCGACTAAATGAGTTAGACTTAAAAGCCTTGAGTTCATTCAACTTGTGGCAAAGCAAACAAAACAAAAGATGAAAGTATTCTGCCTTCTCCGACCACACATGTCCATGGCATGCCTTCTGGCCTTGTCCCAGCGCATCTTCAATCTTCCAAATGCTTCAAATAAACATTTCAAACGATTATGGCCACTGCTCGATATGAAATATGCCGTCGCTCCTCTGAGGGTTTCATTCACTCACCTCAACTATATTCAATAAACAACCGCTCCCGCATTCAAGGTCGAGGCATCAGATTAATGCTAATTGGTTAGAATTACTTGCTTGCTAGGGCATGAAAAAGACAGCACTTTGCCTTCAAAAGACAGCAAGAAGTCTGGTTGTATGTTAAAAGTGGTATTAGCGATGTGATGAACAAGTTTAAAAAAAATAAAATGAGGATAATTGTGATACTGGATCGGGCTGAGCCCAGTAGAAAGTTATAAAAATCCTCAAATGATTCAAACACCGACAACAAGGGGTTGACACTGTCAATCTATTCTACTTAAAAGGCAGATCACTAGCAGTCAACAGTGACATGCATGTACATAACAATGGACCCATATTACAAACAGCTCTACGCCGGTTCAAGCCATCCATTAATGCATATGCAGTAAGCTCAACAGCATTTAATCAGTAAAGCAACCTTGCATTAACATGAAGGAATATACAGTATGTTGATAAAGTAGATAATAGTAACAGGCTATTGGTAGCTTATCTCAAGAAAAGATTATTTCAATTTGTGACTGCAAGCTTAGTCAATTAACGTTCAACAAAGATACAATTCCCAGATAAGAATACTTTGTTTACACCAGAAGTGACGGGTGGGTGGTGGGTTTTACTGGTACGCTCAAAGCCGAGGGCTAGACTGATCAATTTTTTTTTACATTTTAAAGAGACGCATAGACTCATCGAACTAATTGAACCCACTGAAAAGCTAAAAAAATATTTTCCAATATAATCAAATCAAGCTATTATTTCGTATGATTATATTAGTGATGTTTAATTACTAGCAGCCAAAAAAGACAAATTAACTTGATATTAAAATCTAGGGCTGCATGATTTTGAGAAAAAAATCGAATTGCGATTTTTCAGATCAGTATTGCAATTTCGATGCGAAGTGCATTTCCTGTGCTTGTTTTGTTTTTGGGGAGAACTTAAACATAGTGACTTGCAAACTTATCTCAAGTTGATGTCCTGCGAGTATACGACTGGAACAATAACAATAGATCTAAAAATTAAAACCGAATTGCAGTTGAATAGTCTTGTCATTATAAAAATTACAATGACATTTCGGTGAGCGTCTGGAACGCTACATGCTAGCATAGGGTAACCGCGACTTTTGCAAGGTCTTTGTGATGATTAAAATACAGAGTCACAAATGTGGCGGTTTTCCACGAGTGGTAGCTCCAAGTCGTCCGTTTCATAGGTAATGAATCATGCGTTGGTGACTAGCCACATTCGGCAGTGGCGGTTTAAAATGGCGGCGCCACAAACCACATCGTGAAGTATGCTGACGACACAACAGTGGTGGGCCTCATCAGGGACGACAACGACCTGGCCTACAGAGAGGAGGTGGAGCAGTTGGTGGCCTGGTGCAGGCACAACAGCCTGGTCCTGAATGTTGACAAAACTAAAGAGATCATTGTCGACTTTAGGAAAAACCAGCCCAACCATGCCCCACTTTGCATCAACAACAAGGCTGTGGAGGTTGTCAGCAGTATCAAGTTCCTAGGGGTGCACATTACAAACAAACTCACCTGGTCCGTGAACACTGCATCACTGGTTAAGAGGGCACAGCAGCGCCTGTACTTCCTGCGGAGGATGAGGAGAGCCCACCTGCCCCCACCCTCCCTCATCACATTCTACAGGGGCACCATAGAGAGTATCCTGACCAGCTGTATCTCTGTGTGGTGTGGAGGCTGCAGCGCTACCGACTGGGGTAGTGTGAGGAGGGTAACGAGGACAGCAGAGAAAATAATCGGGACTACACTTCCCTCCATTCAGGACATTGGCCAGAAGCGCTGCCTATCCCATGCTAAGAACATTATCGGGGAGCCCTCTCACCCCCATCATGGACTGTTCACTCTGCTAGCCTCTGGGAAGAGGTACTGCAGTGTGCGGTGCAGGACCACCAGGTTCCGCGGTAGTCTAGTCCCCCTGGCCATTAGACTGTTAAATGGTCAATCTAACATATAGTTAACCTAAATCTTAACGGCTGCTAATCTGACATTTTGCACTACTGGCAGTTCTTTATAGCTTGCCACTCCTTGCACATTTGCTCTCTGCACTATTGTACTTACAGCGTTATTGTTACAGTGTTAATGTTACTGTTTACCTGACTTGTTAACCTGAATGCCCATTTTGCACATCTGGTTAGCTATTCCTCTTGCACTATCGGCACTATGGTATGGTAAAATACTATACGTAGCCATAATACAATACAACTTTTACTTATATCTGTACATTCGAGGAAACTGTGCGGGTCAGATGTATCGACATTTTGTTCTGTATACACGTGTACTAGAATGACAATAAAGTAGATCTGAATCTGAATCTGAATTAAGAGTTGTTAGCCTAGCCCTAGCTGTTAGCTTTCCCCTCTAACGGCTCAGTCAATTTTCCGGACGCGATAAAAATCTTGGCAGCACCCGCTTGTGATCAGCTTTTCTGACTTTCCCCAGAGTCCGATTTAAATCATGAATTTATTTTCATTGTAGCGAGCCACTAAAGCTACTGTTTTGGTGGCCACTTTTGCGCCCAGCTTCTCAACCGAGCCTATCAAATTTGCACACACACAGGTCTTGAAAACTTTGCCTGGTCTTAATTGGCTAGTGCCATTAAAACCTGCTTCTGATTGCATGGCACTGATAAACCAAAAAACGGGACAATTCTTGTTGGCAAAACACCCCGTCACTCAAACAACAAACGAACTGTGAATCCTTGAAAAGAAACAAAAACGCCGTTTTTTTGAAGGTCATAGACAAGAGGGGCAGCAGTAGCTCAAGTGGTAGAGCGCTCGTCTTGGGATCAAGGGATTCCTGTTCGAATCCCGGCTTGTCCGTGTTACATGTCAAAGTGTCCTTGGGTAAGACACTGAACCGCGAATACCCCCAATAAGCAGGTTAGCGTCTTACATGGCTGCAATAAAAGGCCGCTATTGGGAAATGTGAAGCGCACTGTAAAGCGCTTTGGGAAGTCATTGACTTGAAAAGCGCTATATAAATGCAGATCATTTCATTTCATTTTTTGCAGTTACACTATCGCACTACGTCACATTGCAATATCGATTAGATTTCAGTTAATCGTGCAGCCCTATTGAAGTCCCCCTTACATGAACATTACAGGGAAGAACGTATTATTCAAGAATCAATGGGAACTAGTATTTTATATTTGAGCAAAAGCGGGGCTATAATATAGAAAAATAGTAGTGATGTAACGTAAATTTGGAAAAAAAAAACAGTAATTTTTGTTGTATGACACTAATGAATCGAGAGAATCTTGTCGGGGGCCCGTGAGCTTTTACTTTGACATTTGTGGTTTAGACCAATAACTAACATACAAAAATGTGGATAGTACTTATAGACTTTGCCTTTTTGACATCTAAATGTGGAAAACTGCAAGTATATGCAGTATATATAATCGCTTTCGTATGTAAATGTATGAAGGAAATGTAATGTTTTCTATTTACTTTATTATTATTATCATTTGGGTTGTAAAATTTATTTTCCTGTTCATACCCAAAGGCTGGGGAGCAAACACTTCTGGAAATGTTGGCATTTATTACCAGAAGAATAGAATGAGAGGGAGTACAGTGTTTCCCATTCTCTGGGAAGATTCGAGTGGACGATTGGGGTTTAATTTATCCCACTAAAGTCTTATCAACTTGTATCATTAAAATGTATGATGATATTCTTAGAAATACCGTATTTAATGCTTTGTAATGCAAACTCTTGTATTGTGCACTCCACAAATTTTTGTTTAGAAATTGTTACAAACTATTGTCTCACTTTTTTTCAAACTTCGCTGTTGGATACAACAGGAATCAAACACGGGTCGCAGTGGTGAAAGCAATAAATTATAACCACTGGACCACAAATGATAAAGACACACAAAAAGGTTGTCAATTTTATGTCACTATCAGATTGTTTTTAGTCACAGTACCAGAGACAAATGTTATATTGGGCGTTCCACCTGTCACTATTTTCAGAAGAGAATAAAAGAATAGAGTTGCACACAGTGATCATAGCATACACATTTCATTATTAGCATGTAGTAAATTGAAAATCCAACCGATGAGAACAACCAGGAAAAGTGTGTGTCTGTATGTGGAGTTAAACTTTGGAACAAATTACAGGATGAGCTCTAACAATGTCCAATTTTTTACCTGTTCAAATCTATTCCCCAGGGTGCCCTAGAATGTCCATCCACCAGGGTCTCACAAAAATCTACGGTAAACACTGGGGTCATTTAAGTATTGCACGTCTATTTTGCAGCGTGTACATACAACCAGAGGTGGGGAGTTCACAGGGGAGTTTACTCTGTTACATTTATTTGATGAAAGTTTTGGGAAAATATGTACTTGGAGTGTTTTTAAATCCCTATATTTTTACTTGAGTACATTTGTGAGGAAAAAAAAAATGGTACTTTTACTCCGCTATATTAGGCAACATTGAGGTCGTTACTTCGTCACTGAATAAATCCCCTCCACATTAGTACGCATTTGTCTGTCTCCGCTAAGGTGCAATTATTTTATTGCCATCTCCGCCGGGCTCTACCATGTTTAACCAATGAAACGTAGCAGCCTCGTCACGTGACCATATTCAACTTTTTTTGGGAGGGGTGATTGTTGACGGATGAAACATATCGCTCAGCAATACAAACTATGAAAACACAGATGAGGAGGAACACCCCTGGCCTTACATCAAAAGCATTTTCCCAGCAAAACGAGTGGCAAAAAGCAGCTACAATATGCAATGAATGTTTGGTTAAATGTATACTGTATGCCTTACAGTTTCAACGACTGTGCCGCGCCGTGAGAGATTGTCAGGTGTGCCTTGAGAAATTACCCAATGTCACTTTTTAAAATTATATAAAACATTTAAGAATCCATCCATCCATTATCTGCACCGCTTGTCCTCAGTTAGGTCGCTGGGGTGCTGGAGCCCATCCCAGCTATCTTCGGGCAGTGGGCAAGGGACACCCTGAACTGGTTGCCAGCCAGTCGCAGGGCACACAAAGACAGACAATTCACTCGCTCATTCACACCTTGGGACAATTTGGACCGGCAAATTAACCTGACATGCATGTTTTTGGAATGTGGGAGGAAACCGGAGTGCCCGGAGGAAACCCGCGCAAGCACGGGGAGAACAAGCAAACTCCACACAGGAGATTCGATCTCATGAACTCAGAACTGTGCCGCACACGCGCTAACCACTGCGCCGCCGTGCTGCCCCATTTAAGAATCATTTTCTGCAAATATGTCATTGTCAAGTGTCTGTGCTGTAAAATGTGGGGGTATTATAAATTATATTGTAATTAAACATACTATTCAGTGTCATTTTGTAAAATTGTTGGTTAGTGATGTACCTCAAAAATTTTCCAATGTAAAAAAACATGCCCTGGCTCAAAAAAAGTTTGAAAAACACTGCCTCATACAATCAAACAGAATTGTTGGGGAACTAAGAATGTCAATTAGACAGTTATGATCTATGTACAATAAATCATTAGCATACCTGTCAACCACCACGGCTCTATGTCCTTACAAAATGTTGTATTTTCCCTTACAAATTAATCTTACACCATATTTTTTTTGTTAATCGTGTTTATTTATGTAGTTTAACATGTTATAATGTACATGTGTTTCGTTATATCATATATATTGTTAATTAACATTTTGTTGTGAGATACTGAGTTACTCGACAAGATTGAGGTTTATTATAAAAAAGGTTCAAAAATTAAGTAGCTTGAACGTTCACCATACAAGGAAAAAATACATGCAAATATAATTAAGTAGAATACATTTTCTTATTCAAATTATTAATTCCTTTTCTGCATTAAATTATCGTTGGTAATATACTGATTAAAGGGATAACCTCAAACCTGTCTTTTTTTCACATTCTCATTTTATACTTCCTTTTTTTCTTAACTTCTTTATACAACATAATAATTTGTAATATATTGCGTCAAAGCAAGTGAGCCGTTTGAGAGCCGGCACTTTTTAATGAGTTGAGCCGAAAAAGCCGGTTCTCTAAAAAGAGACTGACTTCCTTTCACTACATAACTACCACATGAAATCCGAGGCTGCAGACGCATGCACACAGTAGCATCAAACCGCTTGCTTCGTTTGCAACGAAAAAAAAAAACATACCAAGATAGAGGCTACCGCGGCGAACTGGTTTGACTCGATTGATTCGTGATAGTCGGTGTATACCGGATGGTACCCATAATCGACAAATTTGCGTTTTTAAAATGCATAATAAGCGTACTCTGTACGGCAAAAACGTACAGGTTGACGGGTATGCCATAGTAACATCATTGTCTCCAGACATAAGAGCAGTTTCAGCGACAGACTGCTGTCACTGTCTTGTACTACGGACAGACTGAAGAGATCTTTTCTTCCTCATGCCATGAGGCTCTTTAACTCTACCCGGCAGAGTAAAAGCCCACATTAAACCACACACCCCAACATTGCATATTACCAAATTTTATTGCAATATGTATTCTGTGTAGCACTATTTAGATATTTTATATAACACACTACAGTGGGCATTTGCACGTCACACTGGGTATTTGTATATTGTATTCTTTTTGCTTTATTATTGTATTGTTCTCAGCGAAGGGATGCTGCTGGAAATGTGAACTTCCCTTCGGGGATGAATAAAGTATTTATCTAAATACATAGCACACCAAAGCATTTCAGTGGCAGTGTCCTCAAGTCTTTCTGATTGGTATTTGAAGTAAGAAGGCCAGGGAAAACTAAAATGATGGCTTTTGGTTCAGGTGTGCCACTCCAAGATTTGAAGTAGCCCCATCAGGTCATCTCTTTGGAAACATTTCTGGAGGCGCCACTGTAGGTGGCGTTGATGTCAATGTTCCCGGGATTTTGATATGAAAGTCATGTAACACTGAAAGGACACATAGCGTATGCAAAGTGAGAAAATGTCTAGCTTCTTCAGTCGAAAGTTCTACCAATAATAAATACATCGACGTTTAAA
Source organism: Urocampus carinirostris (assembly GCF_059441175.1). Classification (NCBI taxonomy): domain Eukaryota; kingdom Metazoa; phylum Chordata; class Actinopteri; order Syngnathiformes; family Syngnathidae; genus Urocampus; species Urocampus carinirostris. The sequence continues at coordinate 17,220,611 of NC_142357.1, forward strand.
AGACAGCAATTGAACGAGCAATTTCATTCACATTGAATGGATGACACGCGCCCGGAAGTCGCCTTCGCCAAACACAATAAATCAACAAAGAGCAAATACAACTCATTCAAAAACCAAATGAAGAAAAGAGAACACGAAACAAAAAGAGACAATTTGAAATAGGACACGTACCTGCTTGTCGTACCACGCTTTCAAAAATGTTTCTGTTTGTGCGTCTCCTTCAGGAGGCAGACATGTTGGATGTATACTTCGCTTGTCATTGGCGTGGTGTATCCTTACAGCGCCGCTTGCAGGCGAGGAGGAGAACCTGCAACTGACCTATCTCACTCATAATTTACACACACAGAATCAAATCAATCACCCAAACAGAGGTCAAATAGAAGGGGGTATATGCTAAGGACTGGTAAAGAAATGGGGTTAAACAATTTTGAACTGAACAATTATATTGAATTATTTATGTATGCATGTATATACAGTGCATCCAGAAAGTATTCACAGCGCTTTACTTTTTCCACATTTTGTTATGTTACAGCCTCATTCCAAATTGTATTAATTTAATCTCTTATCTCAAAATTCTACACAAAATACTCCATTATGACAATGTGAAAACGTTTTTTTTTTTTTACTTTTTTTTTAATTTATTAAAAAGAGAAAACTAAGAAATTACATTTACACAAGTATTCACAGCCTTTCCTTAATACTTTGTTGATTAACCTTTGGCAGCAAATACAGCCTCAAGTCTTTTTAATATGATCCCACAAGTTTAGCACACCTATCTTTAGGCAGTTTTGCCCATTCTTCTTTGCAATAAGTCTCAAGCTCAATCAGGTTGGATGGGAGACGTTTGTGCACAGCCATTTTCAGATCTCTCCAGAGATGTTCGATCGGATTCAAGTCTGGACTCTGGCTGGGCCACTCCAGGACATTCACGGAGTGGTTCTGAAGCCAATCTTTTGAGATCTTGGCTGTGTGCTTTGGGTCGTTGTCCTGCTAAAAAATGAACCTTCGCCCCAGCCTGAGGTCAAGAGCGCTCTGGAGCAGGTTTTCATCCATGATATCTCTATATATTGCTGCATTCATTTTTCCTTCTATCCTGACTAGTCTGCCAGTTCCTGCTGCTGAAAAACATCCCCACAGCATGATGCTGCCACCACCATGCTTCACTGTAGGGATGGTATTGGCCTGGTGATGAGCGGTGCCTGGTTTCCTCCAAACATGGCGCCTGGCATTCACACCAAAGAGTTCAATCTTTGTCTCATCAGACCAGAGAATTTTGTTTCTCATGGTTTGAGAGTCATTCGGGTGCTTTTTGGCAAATTCCAGACGGGTTTCCATGTTCCTTTTACTGAGGAGTGGCTTTCGTCTGGCCACTCTACCATACAGGCCTGATTGGTGGATTGCTGCAGGGATGGTTGTCCTTCTGGAAGGATCTCCTCTCTCCACAGAGGAACGCTGGAGCTCTGACAGAGTGACCATCGGGTTCTTGGTCACCTCTCTAACTAAGGTCCTTCTTCCCCGATCGCTCAGTTTAGAAGTACGGCCAGCTCTAGGAAGAGTCCTGGTGATTCCAAATGTCTTCCATTTACGAATAATGGAGGCCACTGTGCTCATTGGGACCTTCAAAGCAGCAGAAATTTTTCTGTATCCTTCCCCAGATTTGTGCCTCAAGACAATCCTGTCTCGCAGGTCTACAGACAGTTCTTTTGACTTCATGCTTGGTGTTTGTGCTCTGACATGCACACTTAACTGTGGGACCTTATATAGATAGGTGTGTGCCTTTCCAAATCATGTCCAATCAACTGAATTTACTGCAGGTGGACTCCAATTAAGCCGTAGAAAGATCTCAAGGATAAGTGGAAAAAAGATGCACCTGAGCTCAATTTTGAGCTTCATGGCAATGGCTGTGAATACTTATGTAAATGTGATTTCTTAGTTTTTTATTTTTAATAAATTCAAAAAAAGTTAAAAAAAAAAAAACTTTTTCACATTGTCATAATGGAGTATTTTGTGTAGAATTTTGAAAAAAGAGATTAAATTAGTACAATTTGGAATGAGGCTGTAAGATAACAAAATGTGGAAAAAGTGAAGCGCTGTGAATACTTTCCGGATGCGCTGTACCTTATTTCAAAGAACTCATTTTTTAAGGAACAATTTAGATTGTTTTAAAATCCATCTCGTTATTGATTTTAATACACAAATAATTTGTAGATAAATATACCTGAAGATACAAATAATATTCAAAACGCAAATCCATTTAACAGACAAAGGTCCCTTGAGCCTTTAATATGGCACTAGAGCCACAAAAGCAAAGGACTTTAACATAAGCGCCACAGTTTGTTTTTCAATAAAAATATGAAAGCCACAAGTGATTGAATGTGTAAGAAAAAAAGACAAAAGGAAAAATAAAATAAAAATGAGAAAGAATAAAGATAAAATAAAAAAGTAAAAACAGTAAAAGATCAGGTAAAATAAGAGGGAAATAGAAAGAAAAAGGAAAAGGGGAAAGAAAAAAGGCAAAATGAAGGTCAAGTCAAAATTAAAATAAAAAATTAAATAAATGTGACTTGAAGGAAAACAAGAAAAGGAAGTAAAACAGGAGGGGAAAAAGACAAAAAAATTAAAAAAGGGAAAAAAGAACAATGTCAAAAGAGGAAAAGTAAGAAAAGGGAAAAATAAAAAAAGGGAAAAAAAAGAAAAAGAAAAATGGGTGGGAAAGAAAAAAGACAAGGTGAAAAAAAGAAAAGACATTAAAAAGGGGAAAAATAGAGAAGAACATGTCAGAAGGGGAAAAGAAAAGGGAAAAAAAGAAAAAAGAAAGGGAAAAAATGGAAGGAAAGAAAAAAGACAAGGTGAAAAGAAAGAAAATCAAAAAAGGAGAAAGGGAAAAAGGGAAAAGGGAAAGAAAAAGAAAAAACAAAACAACAAAAGGGATAAAGGAAAAAGAAAACTGAGAACATAAAAAAGAGAAAAAAAAACAAGTAAAACAGGAGGGAAAATGCATCCAGGTTAACTCAAAATGGCTATAAAACACATGTTCCTGATCGCTAAAAACACATTCAAATATAGTAGTATTGAACATATAAATACAGAAACAAGATATATACGCTGATCATAAAATGACTCAAATTGCTTGTTGCGCGATTGTGATTTGAATAATTGATACATTTAGATTTACTTGACGATGAAGTAATAGTTACATTTATTTTAAACAAGAATTACATATCGTTACATTTATAAATGACATCAGGCCCTTTGAGGACAGTCATTACGCTGAAGATGCCCTCGTTGAAAAGGAGTTTGAAACCTCTGCGATAGTAAAGATTACCTCAGGGGCCCTGCAAAGCTTTCTCGTGGGCCCTATTTGGCCCACGGGTCCGGGGCGAGAGCTGGAAGCATGTGGCGGAAAAGAGGCGAAATAACTTACGTGCCCTGGTCCCTAAAAGTCCAATTTATCTTTGGTTTAGTTTATTCCTTGCCTGGAAGATATACCTTTGTTTTCACTTATCTCTCAGAAGAATATAGAATCATTTTTGCCATTGCCCACTCTTTGTGACCCCTTCAAAATGCAACTCTAGGACAAATGCAAATAGTTCCCCTAAGTGGTAAAAAGTCCCTGTTGTGGGTTACCTTGCCTGGCTTCAACCCTAATGAAGACAAGCCTAGACAGAACACGGCTGGATTTATTAACCTTCCACGAGGGGCCACTTCAATTCATGTGCATAGTTTTGGTCCGTGGTCACTATTTATTGCTCCGTCTCATTTGCTATTCCACCCGCGTAGAATCTCATTAAATATTAGCCACCCGGCCCGATAACCAGGAGTGCATTTACATTATGAAATAACTCATCACTGGCCGGGCATATGATTATTTTTCAAAAGACAAGAGGTGGTAGTTAATTGTGATTATGATGAGTAGAGATAGAGACTTTTTAAATTGCGATTTTACACAATACTTTAAGTCAGGGGTGTCAAACTCGGGGGGCCACACGATACAACAAACATTCTGCCGGGGGCCGGACTGATAGATTAAAGAGAAAGAAAAAGAGATAAAGAAATAAGAAAAAGAGGGAGGGAAAAGGAGAGAGGGCAGGACAAAGAAAGGAAGAGAGAGAGAGGGAGAGCATGAGAAACAAAAGATAAAAAGTCGCAAGAGAGGGGGAAAAGAAAGGGAGAGGAAGAAAGAAATCCAAAGAGAAATAGAAAGACAGAAGGAGAGAAAAGACAAAAGAAAACGCGAAGGGTATGAAGAGATAAAGAGAAAAGGAAAAAAGGAAGTTAGAGCAAGAGGTTAAAAGATAGAGAAAGAGACAAAGAGCAACAAAGGAAGAGAAAAAGAGACACAGAGTGAAAGAGACAGAGTGTGAGTAAAGGGGTGGAAAAGAAAGAGAGAGCGAGAAATAAATGCAAGCACAGTGTCTTTGTGAGAGGCACCTGGCTTTTGGCAACATCAAGTTGACATATTTCAACCTGCAGCTTGTTTTTCTCTTGCGCTTCTCCGAGTGTTATCTTGCTGGATTCAATCCCCTAGCGGGCCTGATCTGGCCCGCGGGCCGCCTGTTTGAAACCTGTGCTTAAAGTGATCACTGCTTTTTTTTTTTATATTTAATTTATGATGTTAGTGGGATCATGAAAAAAGTCTAGTTTGGCTAAACAGTGCCAGTCACTAAAATCCACCGCTTTTAACTGCAATTAAATAAAATAATTTCAATTAAGGTGTACATCATTACATTTTTCTTTAGCAGACACTTCAAACTTTTTTTCTAAATCCTTTTAGAAGCACCATTGTGAATATTTCCCTTGAACTGTCAAAGCGGCGCCACCGCGAGCGGCAGCCTTTCCAGCAGCTCCGTGTTATTTCGCACTTTTTGTGATTTATTGTTCTAAGCGTCTGCTTCTATCTTCGGTGTTCTTCGTCCCATTTGACAACTCCACTTTGGATTACTTTCTATCCTATCGTTATGGGTCTTAACGCACAAAAATGCGTTTATTCGAGGAATCAACTCCTTGCCCTGAAGTGGCTCACGTCTAGCATCCCGGACGCTAACGTGGAGCTACCCGGCTTCAGCGCTGTTAGACAGACACAAAAGCCTGCAGGAAGCGGAGAAGAGGTGGACTCGCTATGAATCTAGGTGAACACGAGGTGGTGTAACCCTGGGCACAAAGATTTCCATCTGATGCAGGGACGTCGAACTTTTGGACTAGCGTGTGACGTCATCCATTACGCTGTTGCTAAACTAACACACAGCACCCCGAGGGCATTCTGTTAATAAACAACAAAGGATACTGCTGGAAGTGTGAATTTCCCTACGGGGATGAATAAAGTATCTATCTATCTAAAAGGTAGACAATATAGATTATTTAGCTCTCATTAGTGGCAGGTGGATTATCGGATAATTATGACTTAAAGGGATAGTGAGTAATATTTGACCATAGATGTCACTGTGTAGTGTAAGTGAAAATGAGTGCTACAAAGCATAAGGAAGACTGCAAACTACAGAGATTCAAATTGAGCAAAGTGAACATTTTTTTTTGTCCAGCCTTTTGCAAAAAAGACAAAAAGGGAAAAAGAAGAAAAAAGAAAAGGGGAAAACGAAAGAGGAATAATAAAAAGGGAAAAAAGGAAAACAAGAGGGGAAAAAAATAGAAAAATGAAAAAGATCAGGGAAAAGGAAAAAGAAAATAAACATTAAAGGAAAAACAGGGGAAAACAAAAGAAAAGAGGGTGAAAATAGAAAAATGGAAAAACATGGTGAAAATAGGGGTAAAAATGAAAGAAGAAACATGAAAGGAAAAACAAGGGAAAACTAAAGAGGAAAGGAAAAACAAAAAAAAAGTAAAACAAGGGAAAAAAGGAAAAAAACAAGGGGAAAATAGGGGCAAAAAGGAAAATGAAAAACAGGAAAAGAAACAAGGGGAAACAAAAAAGAATGAAAAAAGAAAAACAAGGGGGGAAAATGGGAAAAGAAAGAAAAAAGAAAAAGTGAAAAGATTTTTTTTTTCTCACAAACTATGTGGGCTAAAACCACAATTATTGCTGTCCTGAAGCTAATTCCAGTCGAAGGATTTTATACATGTGACTATAAAGGATTTTGTACGATCAAATACAAATTACATTTAAATGCAAAAGATATTCACTGGCTGAGCTGTGGGGCGAGGTCAATGCAACATAGTTTACAGGAACAGCAGGGAACAGGGACGAAGGGCTAAGATAATCAGCACTTCTCAACGCAGAGGGGCCCTGGTGACGTAGAAACGCCCGGGGATGTTTTGACCATTTCAGACAACGAGGCGAGGGTTTTTTCCTGGCATGCCCATGGGAGGAGCCAGCACACCAGCTTGCGGAAAAAACGTTGGCCGGGAAAAGAACTTTAGAAGATCAAGAAGGGTAGAAAATCGAGAGAGGAGGCTTGACGGAGACTCGAGCGACACTGATTCGGCTAATTGGATGGAGTTCACTTAGCTAAATTATTTAAGAAATTAAATCTGTCCCGTGTGAAAATGTCGGCTATTCTTGTCCATCTTTTCCCATCAAGAAATGAGCGTGCATTGTTAGGAGAATGCAGGTTGTGTTTGGTTAATGGAGTCAGATAACTAATTCGAACAATTTGGTAAACACTACATTTTAATATTAAATTCCTAACACAGGATAAAAAGCTATCAATTCGAGTGCATCGTGTAACCTGTATAACAAAACTGGCCAAAATGCCCTCACCATGAGCCAAAAAGTAAAACAATGAAAGAAAATGTCAATTCTATTCTAAGCCCCTTAGAATGTGTAGTCAAAGACGATTTGGGATTTTGGAAAACAAAAAATATGCCGATGAGTAATGACTTCGGTAATAACCCAGCTCCACTGACCTGAACCCAAATATTCCAGCAACTCATACATTTGCATTATACACTGTGACTAGGGTTTCAGTGACCACCCTCCAAATCCAGCCTTGTTCAGAGGTTCCGTCCAGTGTCCAAGAGCTCAAGCTTGCCTCATTTATTATGCATGCATTTGTTTTGTTCCTCCCCTTTCCTGATGCAAAAACCATTCAATTTTTGTTTCTATCATTTGTTCCACTTTTTGCCTCGATAGGGATAGCTTCAGGGCCTGTTAAGTGCTAAATAAATTACATTTCCTCCGCTGAACTAAGAGACACGTCAAATTTAATATTTTGGGATCCGAACCAGAGGCGGTGGTGCTGAAGCAATGTTTCACGGTTGAAATTTTAATTAGATCCCAACTGCGACAATGACCTTCGCCTCAGGATAAGTATTCACTTTCAAACATTATTAACATTATCTCTCTCTATATCAAAAGTTATGTTGGTGGGGACAAATTAAAAGAGGTACGTTATTTTTCTTTATTATGTAAAACAACAAAATTGAAAATGGACGTGGACATTTCATTATAGTTCACATTTGACACGTTTTCAAGTTCCTTGCATGTAATTTGAAAGCCTATCATTGTTTTCTGGTGGAAAAAAATCCTGCCAGTCCGGAGAATTTCAAAAAGTGACTAACGCGTGAAAATGTGAGACCGAGTATTAAAAAGCAAAAAAGTGAAAACGATGACATACGAGTTACACAATCACCGTGTCAAAACAGGCGTCTCGCAGAGAGACAGACGATAATTGATTTGATACAAAATCTAATGCAAGATTCACATTCATTTTTAAATTTGAGGTAAAAAAAAAATCTGAAAGTGCTAAAGGGTACCTTTTTGCCTGGATATTTTTGAAGACATTTCAGAGTTTAATAAATAATTACACCATATATTTAAAAGGGCACGTTTAAAGTTCATTCACAGATCAGGCAACGAGGTTGGTCACGTTCTGCAAGGCGGCAGAGCTCCGATTCAGGGAATGCTCGTGAGGGAATAATTCTCGCAGGAGGAATGACAATAGCATCTGAAATAAGAGGAAGGAGGAAAAAAGACCAATTACAGTTTGAATGGGAACAAAGACTGCCATTTGCTTCTAAGTGCGAGACATAGAATAAAGCTAATTTCTTTCTTAAAACCTCTCGATGAAACCAATTTGATGCTCAAAACTAGAATATCAGTTGTATTTTATAAGCCTTAACAATGTGTCCAATTTGAAACCCCAAACAAGACTTCAAAACCCAACTTTAAAACCCAGATCATATTTTGAAGTCCTTTTTTAAAATCTACAATACCACCTGAAGAATTGAACCCAGTTTGAAAGACTTACGGTCATGTGAGAGCTGTGTGTGCATGACATATAAAGCAACAGTCTAGATTTAGGACAGCCAAATGTTGTCATTTTGTCTAGTCGTTTATTTTTTGTTGTAGATAACGAAAAAGCTCTACTATTGACTTCACGATTCTTAATTTGTTCGGCAGAAAAATCTGAAAAGTTTAGCTCTTGGCTGCATCAACAAAAAAAAATCCATATTAGTTAGACCAGAGGTGGGGAAACTTTGACTTGGGTCTGCATTTGGTTCTCAAATTTTGCAGAGGAACCAAGCCAGGAGAAGAAATAAGATTTCGTTTTGTTTTAAGAATCAGCCAATACAATGTTTGGATTCAAAGCATCGTGAAAATTGTTTTGAAAATTTAAGAACTAATCATTTAAAACTTATTTGAAAATACAACCAGCTGCTAATTACAGTCACGATCGTTCTGTCACATTTCCAATCTTGTCCAGTTTCATTTTCTTTTTAATGAAAAGCTTTAATGTAAAGTTGATACAGATTGAAAATGAATCTAAAAAGAGAAGCTTTGATGTTATTATCTGTCCCATGTGCAGAAGCCTCACTGTGATTCTGGTTACTAATCGCGCACTTGCAAACAGACGGTGTATTTCCAACTCTGTTAAATGTGTTTTAAGTTTGCCATCTTTTGGAGATATGTGGACAGTGCAGCAAAAACAAAAAAACATTAATATCAGTATTCCTTTTGTTTTTAAGGTGGAGTGCATAGTTTGAGATTTCTTGAAAAAGTTGAAAGTTAAATATTTCCTCCATTAAGTATGTGATAATACCCAAGTGAGTTCAAAGAGCTGTTATGTTTCCCTCCCGCCACCCTTCCTATCGGCTTTCATCTTACTTTTAGCATAGCTGTTAAGGACGGCACACATCCTTTAGGAGAAATGAAGAGGCAGGAGAGGATTATGCTGGAGAGTAATCAACTATATCTTCCGTTGGAGGAATCTCCCACACTAAACTCTGGAAATTTGGAGGCCTGCCTCATTGAGATAAAAGAGTGGATGTCACTCAATTTCTTGCGTCTTAACTCTGAAAAGACCGAAATGTTAGTCATTGGTCCATCTAAATGCCGTGACTTATTCTCAAAAACTGCTGTGAACATTGACAAATGTCACATCACGCAGAGTGACTCAGTTAAAAATTTAGGTGTCATATTTGACCCTGATCTATCCTTTGAAATGCATGTAAAGAAAATTACTAGAACTGCTTTCTTCCATCTTCGTAACATTGCTAAAATCCGTTCAATACTGTCTCAGTCGGATGCGGAAATTATATTTCATGCGTTTGTTACCTCCCGTCTCGATTACTGTAATGCACTACTCTCTGGTCTCCCGGAGTCTAGAATCAAGTCTCTTCAGCTGGTACAAAATGCCGCAGCGAGGCTTTTAACTAGGACAAAAAAGTACGATCACATAACACCGATTTTGGCTAACCAGCATTGGCTCCCAGTTAACCTTAGATGTGATTTCAAGGTTCTCTTAGTATTATACAGAATCATACATGGACTTGCTCCCTCTTATCTTTCAGATCTGATTTGCCCCTATGTCCCGGTCCGAAGCCTACGATCTGAGAGTGCCGGTCTTCTGGTGATCCCAAGAGCAAAGAAGTGTTCTGCTGGTTCGAGAGCGTTCTCCATCCGGGCACCGGTGCTGTGGAATGCTCTTCCCCCTGAGATCCGATCTGCAACCTCAGTGGAAATGTTTAAATCTAAGCTTAAAACTCACTTCTACTCCATAGCATATGAATAACCTACCCTTCTCGTGGGCTGAAAAATAGTCTGTGTAATATAGCGTAATAATCTGTGAAGCCCTTTGAGACTCTTCGTGATTTAGGGCTATACAAATAAAAATGACTTGACTTGACTAATGTCATGCTTGTCCCTGTGTTTTTTGTTTGTTTCCATCTGTTAGTGTCAATGGTGAAAGCAAGAAAACCAAACGCCAACCCAAACCCCAAGTAAGATGAAAAAAGGAAGAGTTTATTGAAACGCGTCCAAAATATGCTCGACTGCGCATCATGGATTAGCTGACAGTCTACAATTATACAAAAAGCCAGAAGATGGCGAAAACGAGTAAAAGAATTCCAGCTTCCGAACAGCTACAACACATTTTTACTATTTTCGATCGGCAGGCAAGATTCAAATACCTAATGGGCCTTGTGCGCCCCACGAGCTGTAGTTTGCCCATGCATTGTTTGGACAACAGTATGTAGTAATGTAGTGCGTGTCAATCTTGCAGTGAAGTGCAGGATCATCTTTGCCTTCCACTTCAAGGCATGATTAAAGTGAAATGGAGAACACTCACATAAACCAGTGCTTTGTTTTTCTCAGCGTCCTGAAAAAGATTAAAAACGATCTCCATGTCCGTCTTCTTTAGGACCAAATAATGTGAATCTAGGACGAAGGAAAACAAATTTGAAATTAATATCATTCTATTATTTTATCCTCACCAATTACTAAATAGTGAATTTCTTGATTTAATTTCATAAAAAAATCTCAATAGAGTGAGAAAGGTATGAATGATTGTCCGGAAATGCAGTAAGTGCTTGTCTTTAATAGTGAGCTGCAGTGAAGTGCCTACATCGAGCGCTGATGAGATGGTGTGCTCGCTCGCGGGTTTCGGTTCTCTCGTCTTCCGTGCGAGGCGGCGCCGGAGTGGATGCGGCGCTCTGCGGCCACGCCCGGTCGCACAGCGTTTGGATGTATGTCGCCATCTGCTCCTCGCTCGGGTTCATCTTGCTCAGGAAGGAGTTGACTTTCCTGGCCATAGCAACAAATACAGGTGTAAAACAGTGAGGGGGCGGGGAAAGCGCAGGAAGTGATGAACGCACTCACTTCTTCAAAATTGGCATCACAGGTTTCAAAATGGCGTCAAAAATGTTAATGAGGATGGAGTTTCCTATAAAGACAACAACAGTGTTAGTGTCCACTGGAGGATGGCTTTTTTGTGGAAATTGGACAAAATTACAGGGACAAGATGAAATTCAAGTTGGCACTTAATCAAGTATTTGGGATGGGATGGAACAAGGGGTGGGGGCCAGCCTGAATGGCAGTAGGACAGAACAGGAGGCGTTTACACAGAGATAGGAGAGGACCTTTCTTTTCTCTGAGACTCGGACAGGGGTAGAATTTATGATGTCAGATGAGATGAGAATGAAACTCTTTTCCTGTAGCATGTTTTAGTGCAGTGTTTAACCAGTGTGTCAAGTCAAGTCACATTTATTTGTATAGCCGTTAATCAAAAAAGGTCTTCAAGGACTGCACAGGATTACAATTACATCATCGCCTGATCTTAAACCAACATGCAGACAAGGAAAAACTCAAAAATGAAGCTGGAGCAGAGAAGCATTTGTTTTTTGTCGAAGTTTTAAGTGGACCTTTGTTAAAAGGAGGATGAAAAACATTGCTCGAGTTGTAACACTGAGTGCAGCTCCATGCTTGGACACCACACGCAAAGCAGCCTTGAGCTGTACAGGCTGTCGTGTAAAGTACTTACTGTAATTTGCCATTTTCGCAAGCTTTAGAATTTGTACAAATTTGATGCAGATTCTAAGTACTCTCAAAAGAATGACTTTAAGTGGGCTTTAGAACTTAACACAAAGGACAATACCTCTGACTGGTTCCCCACAGCAGGTCATCAAGACTCAACGCTCAAATCTTCCAATTAGGTCTAAACAAATGTTCTTTTGACAACACAGCATGATGCTGTTTGACTTTCAACTGTCACTAGTTGCCCGGAACTCAAAAACAATGAAAAAGATATTTTCTACATCAAACCATCTAATTATAGCTTCAAGCTGAGTAAATGCCGAAATCTGTTGCATATTCACACTGCACACTCTAAAGATCAATTTACTGACGTTTTTTTTTTTTTTTTTTAACATTTTTGTGCTTTTAGTGTATAAAAAAATAGCTTGCGGAACAGGAGCTAAAGTTTTCCAAAAAGTCAAACTTAAAACCTTAGAAAAATGTGGGTTCATCTTGACGAGACATATCTTGCAGAGCAACGAATTACAGACGCTCCCCTTACATACAAACATTCGAGTTACAGACAACTGTAGATACATTTTTTTTCGGGATGTTGAAAAATTTCCGGATATTGCTGTAAGTTAGATTTTGTATTGTGTGCACCTTTTTCCGAGTAGAGGACAATACTGTAGTGTGCCGCTACCGGCGTGTGGCGCTGTGAGAGCTCACCCAGCATCCACCCCGAAGAAGAAATCTGGCTTTTTCCTCTCACAGTCCCAGTTTGTGTGTAAACATACTGTGCTGTATCTCCAGCGCGCAAAGAACTTTGACATTCTTATTGTGCAATATATCGTGCATCCATTTAATATGGTTGGTGTGAAGTGTGAAGAAGAGGGGAGCTGTTTCATTTGAAATCAAAGTGGAAAATGGAAGCTTGATGCGGCTGAGAAAATTGTTGGATTGCTTTTTTTTGGCCACTTTCTACCACAGAGGAGGAAGTAGCCCTACTCTTGAAGCCCATCTTCCAAAAGTAAGTTAGACTTAACTTTATAGAGCATATTTTATTATTTAATGTTTATTTTTTAGTACGAAACAATACAGGTTACTTATACAAACCTTAAACATACTTATATACAAAATACATACAAAATATAGCACCGAAGTAACTTACGAACAAATTCAACTTCCTAACGATCGTCCGGGACTTAACTCGTTCGTAAGTAGGGGAGCCTCTGTATTCAAAGTTCATCACAAGTAAATCAATGTATTGCTGTATTAACGTTTGTAGACTGTCAATTGCCATTTTTCAACTGGCTGCATTGCAGAACCTTTTAAAGGGATCAGACCTGATATTTCTTTAAGGAGATCAAAAATGGCTTTGGTTGCCTCAAGCTGCTCCCAGTTTCCCCCTTGAGTCCGGACACACTTTGGCTCATCCCCACTGGTTGAGACCAACTGCTCCTTCCTTTTGGACTTGTTAGTTCCACAAAAAACACTGGGGCTTGACTTCTCATTCTTGGCTCTTTAAAAGAGGAACGATTTAGTCAATATTGGAAAAAAAAGTAATTAATAAGTAGGACAGATAATGAAGGGTTAGTTGACGTACCTGGCATTGGAATGCAACAGCGACAGGCCATTGATGGCATCCTCCTCATGAAGGCCTCCTTCAGTGCTGCCAGCTGCCGACAGCAACGTTTCTTCGTCACTGTGATTTTTGGAAGAAGCGATAGATTCCTGCGACCTAGATCGCGTTAGTCCCTTGATGATCATTTTAAAGTGCGTAAACGGATTGTCTGAATCCTCTGCTTTCTCTGGTAAATAGCCACCCCCACCAGACGAGTCCAGGCTGACGGAAGGTCGCGGCTCCGTTTGAGTTTCCTGTTTCACTTCCTCGGGCGTTTCACACAAGGAAATAACGATGGTGGGGAGCGAAACATTGTCGACAATACGGTTCACATCCGAGGAGATGGGCGAGTTCTCCGAAGCTTCGGTGGCTGTCACTGCGATATCTTTCGAGGCTTCCGTCGGCGGGGTGGAGCTCTGGGGGGGAAAAACCCAACGGATCTTAACTGAGGCAACAGGATCGAAAAATAACTGAACACTGGCAGTGTTGCTGTTACAATATGACAGAATTGCATTTTATCATGGACTTAAGCTGCTGTTAAGTTTTTTTTATAGTATGGCGTTTGCACTTTTAATGTCTACATTGGGTTCAGGGCTTGTACACCTTTTTCATGGCCAAATGTTGGCATCTTTCAAGCAATTTCTAAGCCAATTTTCCAATTTATCAAGTACACAGAGATTGCCATATAAACTAATGCCAACTGCAATTAGTCAAGGGAAAAGACATGCTAATGGCAAAGGAAGCCACCAGAGCAGGCGCGTTTAAGAAGACTTGATTTATTTTTCTTTATTCAATGCTTGGTCCAACAAGTAAAACTGCAGGGAAACCTTGCAACATTTTCAAGGATTCCACGCACTTATATGAACTCTGTAGGTTTTTTTAAATAGGTTTTGAGTCTATGGATAATTATTTTAGATTATTCTGTGGATCTTTTTTATTATATTTCAATTGTTGAATGAATAGATCCTCCAAATGCAGTTTTCGGTCTTTTTGACAATCGCAATAACTATTCTTAATCTGAAAAAGGACATATCATGACTCTTCATGGAATGCTTCTTATGGCTTGATATCAAAATTAAGATCCATGTACCAAAAGACGCTTTATCCTCTTTTGTAAGAATATTGAGTAAACTAGTAGAACATTTTGTTCAAACAGAAATTATTATTAATATATCTATATTTAGGGATAACCAATGTTAAGAGCACGCTTGGAAAAGTGATCCATATTAAAAGCATTATATTTTCATATTTTATATATATATATATATATATATATATATATATATATATATATATATATATATATATATATATATATATATAAATAAGACAAAAAATATAGCAGCCGATGAAAACAGAATACTTAACCTGGCAAAACCAATGGATTTATGAGTCAGCTGTTTAGCGCAGCAATTTATTTGCTTGCTAGAGGCGTTTTTATTTTGTAAAGATTTTTACCTTGGTTGACAATGAGAAGATTTTCAACCATTGACATGCACAAGTTATTCTTTCACCCTATATATAATACCATTATACTAAATGTGTGATTTTTCACAAAATTACAGTATGACCTTAGAGCAATACCAAATTTAAATTGTACAAAAATCTTACGTAAAGTCCTCTCTACTTGTCACTTAGAAATTCTAATAAAGCTATCCATTTCTTTCACCCAGTGCTTCATTATCAAAAAAAATCATGCACACTCGTTTATTTTCATTTTGAGTGTATTCCCTGATGTCTCTTCCTAGCTCATAAGGGAACTTAAAACAAAAAAGGAAGCTTTTTACGAGGATGAGTCACCCCATAAAATGTTATCGAAAGTACAACATGGGGTATGAATTAATAAATATTAAAGCATATCTAGTTAAACAAATGAGTGCAGTTTACCCACACAGCACACTTAACACCAGCACATCCCACAAGGTGTATCCCCTAAAGACCCCATATGACAGCTTATTTTTATTCACTCCACTTCCTTCACGGCTTCTCCACTGTGTGCATGCATAGTGGGTTCTCCTAGGGACAATCCAAACAACTGGCGTAAACACACTGACCATGCATGAGCTGCTTTTGAAGTGACTTTGAAGTGAGATTCTTTTCAAGACAAATTGAACAGTCTGTAACTTGAGCGCAATTCATTCGAGCAAGGCAGAGGAAGACAAACAATGAACACTGGCTCAATTGTACATAATGAGCGACAATACACGAACTGCATCACAATTGTTTTCTTTGCAAAGATAATAATGCTCCTACTTGGGTCGTATTGCCACAAAGGGTTTTCAATTATATAAAGCCGAATGTTTTTTGTATTGGATCTCATTGTGCAGGGAGGTAAAAAGCATCTTTATTCAATATCCCTTATTATGTTTTGCTACTTCTCAATACTTTGGACATATGGGCAATGTAATGCATGCTTTTTTTTTAACCATAACCGTTTTGGGGTTGCCAGAGATTTTACACGGTCATACAGTTCAATAAATTTGATTCACTGTGATTTTTGATTCAACATTTTCATTTAAAGCACTTTATAACGCGTGTCAAATTTAATTTGATTGGTTGAGGTAATTTATATTTAAAATATATATTTGATCCAAACAATCCATCTTAATTTTGCTAGTTTGCTTGTAACCATACACTTTTGCCACAACAGTGTCAAAGGGCAAATCAGCTCATTTGATGAGAGCACAAAGGTTGAAGCCATCATGTCATCAAATACTTTAAATGATCAAGAATGCTACCTCATCATCCTCTTGTCCAGGTGTCAAGAAGTAGGCAAGGCCACTCAGCAAGCCCCACACGCCGCCATAATGTTTATCCTCATTCAACAGCTTGTCCAATGGACATAAGAACTGAAACACCGGTTGTGTGTGTCCAATCAATGAGTCACTAATTAATTCCTGGCAAGGCAAGGAATAAAATGTTGAATCACAAGGAACACATCTAAATTTATTGTGTTTTTTCTACCTGAAGAAAGTGCTCAACACAGACTTTAACTTCATCCCTGACCTCGTGGCTGACCTCACCTTCCTTGACCTCCATGATGCAGGGCAAGTTGGTGGAGTCCTGGAGAAAATAAAAAATGACAATGGCAGCTGAAGGCAAAATGATTACCCCTTAATGAATGCATCATATTAAATGTGTTACTATAACCTGTGCAATAAGAAAACAAATTAAGCTTTCAAGGGATTCAAGTACCCCCCTCAAACATTTTTGTAATTGCCTACAGATTACACTAGATGCTGCCAAGGCACCCATTTTTTAAGCAAATCCATAGCCTGTCAAGTAGTAGCAATTCAAGGAAGTACGACGCATATATGCTGAAGTGCTACAAGTTAGATACTGAAGTGCCTTGGTTCTGAGAAAGTCTTGGTCCTTCGTTGAAGACAAC
The DNA here is from genome assembly GCF_059441175.1 of Urocampus carinirostris. Classification (NCBI taxonomy): domain Eukaryota; kingdom Metazoa; phylum Chordata; class Actinopteri; order Syngnathiformes; family Syngnathidae; genus Urocampus; species Urocampus carinirostris. The sequence goes on from NC_142357.1 coordinate 17,237,306, forward strand.
TCATTGCCATTTTAATTGTGAAAAAAGAAAGGAACTAGATTGGCTCGAAATGCTCCTTGATGCTCAAAAAGGTTGGATTTTAAAGGTACGGTATTCCCACTATTTTCCAATTAGAAACAGAACATGTAGTGTTCCTCCCCAAAATTAAACAGACAGCAATTGCTGGGGGCCTTGTAAATGTTTTATCGCAGTTGCGTCCTTGAACCTTATAAGCTCTGTGGGGTAGGTTAACCTGCTGCCGTTACAGCATGTGTTTCTTGTTTGCCTTTGTCTCCTTTAAGCTAGAAGACTTTTGCTTTTCGTATTTAGATTCGCAGCATGCGGTACTGTTGGTCTAATTCTGTCGGGCTAGCGTCGGAGCTGCCGAGGGCTTTCCTGTTTTGTTTGCTCCAAGTTGGAGATTGTCGGCTGCACACTGTGAGTAGTTTGGCCAGGTAGCCTGGCATTAGCCCCAGTTTTGCAGTGTCACAGGTTTTATTCACGGCCGGCGTTCCACTTATTGCCATAGCCGTTGTCACTTTCTGTTGCTGGTTCCCGGTTCACCTGGCTGCTCACTGCGTGTTTGGCTACGCTTGCGTTTTTCCGCCGAGGCTGAAGCCGCCTTTCATTGATCGGTTGGTTTAACCCCCGTTGGGGGCTCTTCAGGTGGCTTTTTTTTTTTTTTTTTTTTTTTGCCAGTTAGCACTTACTGCATCCACCTGCAACCACACCTAGGCATTCTCCACAAAAAAAAAACTTACCAATTTTTTGCTTAAGACCCTCGTAACCTCTTCAACTAATTAACACGTAAAGCAATAGAGCAGGGGTTACGAACAAGTTTGACACAAAGAGCTGAAATTTTTAACTAAGAGTCAAAGAGCAACACCACGCATTGACCTGCCATGACAGACTGACACAAACACACCCACACAATTAAAAACATATTATTTCCCATAACACACTCCTCTCCTTACAATACAACATGTATTGTTCTTGTGTTGATTTCAAGGAAAGTGTCCACCCTCAATACAAACAAAAAAACCTAAACAAGGCAAAGAGCCACAGTATATAGAAAATATGATGAGGCAAAGAGCCGCATTCTTATTGGCCAAGAGCCGCATGCGGCTCTAGAGCCACTTGTTCGCCACCCCTGCAATAGAGCGACTGGCTTGCTAGGGTGCTGGTTTTCCTCTCATGTCTTCACAGCACTGTGTTCAAAATGCATTATCTAAGAAAATGATTGGAATATACCGATTAAATAGACATATATAGATTTTATGCAAAAACCATGTACTATTCCCTCACATTTTGCAAGTTTAAAAATCAAAATTATGCCTTTAAAAGTGAGCTGTTTATCCTAGTTTACCTGCCACCTGTTTCGGAAATAGATGACTTCCATGTATGTCTTCTTAATGTCCCATTGGAGGTTTTCAGGACTGTCCTTTTCTTCCAAGTGAACCGTAAAGATCAGCGTCCCATTTTCCCACTCAGCCTGAAACAGTGGAGTGGGGGGAGGGGGGGTTGTTTTCAATGAAACCCGCAACTTATTGGAAGTAGGATTCCAAAGACAAGCTTTCACAGAAGTTTTGCTGGGAAAAAAAGAGGGCCCACAGGACATTCCAGGCTGTCGGAGATGTTAAGAACTCACGTGGGGGATGCTGACAGACCAGGAGCCGACACGCCACATTTCATAAGAGAGCTTGAATTCCATCATATCTTCCTGGACGCTTGTCAGGTAGTTCTCCAGATCGCTGTCTTCCTAATGGGGTTTGGCAACATATCAACAATGAGTTTGCTTCGACAAACTTACTCCTCATCCATTACATTGAAGTAAGTCAAGTCATTTTTATTTGTATAGCCCTTAATCTCAAAGAGTCTCAAAGTACCCTAGATCTGTGTTCTATAACCTTTCTTAAACCAAGTCATGCATTTAAACAAAACAAAATGTCTCTCAAAGGGATATTTATTGGACGTTTCAATACAATTAAAAAGTCAGAGGGTTTACATTGAAATCTATTGATTAGGAATCAAAGGACAGGGTAGCTTCACCCGATCAGAGTCCTGCTGGCTGTGCACCGAGCCCTCCCGGCTACTGGCCTCGTCTTCGTTGGATGCATCACCCTGGACTGCCATGATCCTCATAACCAGCTCCTGCTCCAGCTTTTTCATCTTCTTCTTCTTGGCTTTCTTGGTTTTCATCTTGTCCACAAATTTTGACCAGCCCTCCTTCAACTTGTGGCCTGAAAAAGACAGATGCGAATTCAAAAATATGTTGAGAGAGTGAGAAAACAGAAACGACTAAGGGCAATTTTATCATAAATTTATTCGTAAACAATTTAACCAATAAATGTGTTTCGATGCATACTCGGCAAAAAGACAACTGATAAATAACCCCAATTACTCATGATGTGCATACAAATCAATTTCATCAAGAGAATGTTTGTCCACATTATGTAAAACTGGGCTGGTGGTGCATAAATATGGAAAGGCTCATTACTAGCATATCATTACTGTACTTGCCTATTTCACTCATCTGTGCCGTTTGCAACTCAGTAGCGTGACCACCACAAATGAGTTGACATTAGCTGCTTGGATAAACATTGGAGAAATTAATTCAACTGCGATAGGCCTGCCACTACAAACATGTCACAAACACAGCATACAACACACGGCCACTAATTAAACCAGTTCTGCCTTCACAAAAGGAATAATAATAATGATTCCCATCTGTGCTGTCTAATGTTGCTTTCATCTTATCGATAGAAAACTTCCGTAGTGGATTTTTCTTATGACAATAGAATGAGAACTTAATTCAACTTTGTCCTAGCTTGCCCATCATCCCCAGCCAGTACATTGATTTGTAGATATAAACACAACTCCAATCCATGTCTTTTGAAGTTTACTTTGTTGTGTAAATAACTCTGGAAACTCGCAGATATTTAGATGAAATATCCCCAAATACTAAGATTACAGAGTCACTAGCCCATCCCAAGCAAAGGTGAAAACTTCTCTTGCGTGCAAATATGACTGCTCCATCTAAGCAGAAACACACCCTTTTTGGGGAAAGCTAACGGATTGTACGAGAATTTGAAGCGTGCTCTTCGGTGCATACATTTTTAAAATAAGACTCTCTTCTTGTTATTCAACAAGTAGTAGTCATGTATCTTACAATAAAGAGTTTTATACAATCTGGATACTCAGAAATTGATGCAGGAATACTAACATGTTATCTACCCTTTATCATGCAGGCCAACAAAATAATGAAAACCATTAAAAACTGGCATGAACAATTAAGTCTAATATATTTGCAGTCTCGCTGTCTCTTACCACAGGAACTGTTGTCATGTTGAGATTTAATAAATTCTAATGAAAAACATGTCTTCAGGGGTCCAAAATGCATTATCATTTTCAATTTGATTTGCACTGTTATTATGCACTTTTAAGAGCCACTCTTCGGCAGGATCAAATTACAACCGGTGTTAGGCACGTTACTTTAAAACAGTAATTAGTTATAGTGACTCACTACTAAAGTAACTGCATTAGAAACTGAGTTACTCTATGGTAAAATTAATTAGTTACCAGGGAATGTAACTATTTCCAATATTTCAAAAAGAAGTCGTATGTCAAAAAATTTTACATTTTCGTAGCAGTATTCGAGTCAGTTAAATAGAGAAGCACAGACAGGTAGGTGTGTTATTGACCCTTGTAATATTTACTGTACCTCACCAGCAAGATTCATCCTACACTTGAAGTACAACAAAAATGAACAGTAAACAATATAATAAAATAACAATCAGCAGTAAACACTATAAAGTGAGTTTAATAATGGTCAGTTGTAGAGATAGGGATTCCGACTCTTTTAGAGGACTGGCTTTTTTGGCTTGGCTCACTAAAAAGAGCTGGCTTCCAAATGGCTCTTTAGGGTGTTTTTTGGTTAATCCATATATTCCCATGTATTATGTATTGTTTAATGATTTGAACAGGGGAAAAAAGCAAACTTAGCACTAAACGTTAACACAGAAAAATACAGGAAATATAAATTAAATTATAAATGTACATAGACGAAAATGCAAAACAATTTTAACCTTATTTATGTTCAACAAACAAGTCTGTTGCGTCCACATTCACCAATTTGCCTCTTCTTTCGGTGCTAGTAAATACTATATTCGTAATTGCTATCGAACTAATTAGTAGTTGCTATTTTGAATAGTGACATGATCCCAAAAGACGTGACGTAACGAACTCAGAGGAAGGCAAAAAATTGTGCCGATGAAAACAGAACCAGATGTGACATGCCACCGTTGGAGTTCTGCAGCCAAAGTAACGAGGCACTTTTGACCGTCTGTAACAATAATGACCTTGTAACAGCGAAACTTATGATGATTACAGCTATAACTGGAAAACTTAACAGTTTCAGTCTAAATTGTTTACGGAGTCAGTTTTTTAGTTAACTTCAGTTGGGAGTGACACTTTCCTTTTAATTTGAGTGTGTAAATCAAGCTTAACTCTTCAACCAAACCTTTTCCTTTGCTCTTGAACCTGGGGCTGGTAGATTCTTTTACCCCGTTCAAATTCCTACAATAGCAGAGACAATCGAGTCATGCACTAATGGTTACTAATAGCAACGAAAATAATGCAAGAGGTGACCTTGGCAACTCACACTTGAGCACCGTCATCCTCCTGCGAAGTCAGAGAGGCTCGTTCTGGGTCAGAAGTGCTTAGCTCTACCGTAGAAACTTTAGTCGACACACAGTCGAGCTGGCTCACCACCAGCTGGTTCAGGTTGTCAGGGTCAGACAGCCATGTCACCAACAGGCCCAAACCTGGTGGGGTGGAGAGTAATCACACTCACCAACACTTCACTAGGTAGGCACGCAGTGAACAGTGATTTGTCATTTTGTGAGTGCTTATTCAAAACAATACTCGTTTTTACTGAGTCAATAAATGCCAGAAAATTGTAAATTAGTTTTGCACTTTAGGCATGAACAAGTATGTGAGAGAAGGTATGCTGTATATTTGGTTTAACACAAATCAAAATCTGTATTGAGTATACATACCCTATCTTGTCACATTATTTTAACCCATTTTGTAACAATGACAATAAAGGTATATTCTATTCTATTCTACATACTGCACACAATTTTTTTTTCAAAAAGCAGCAAAGATTTTTTTGTTAACGTGCCTCTGGTTGATTAACGCATTGCGTATGTTTTCTGAATCATTAGAACTGATGCAAACAGCAATTATGTAGGTAAAGCTTGCAGAGTTATATTGCAAACTCGACTATACAGCATAAGAATAAAATGTCTCATCAATGTTAGATTGGGTGAAAGCCAACCGAAACGGAGAAAGTCTGCATCCGGTCGATAATTCCTCAATTATGGCTATAAAAGGCATCGTATTGTAATGCAGTGCAATTGCAAACATTTGAAAAAATATTAAAAGATGTTTCTGTTTTAAAAAGGCAAAGCCCCAGGAGAGATTATAAATGAGCACACTCTTCTACATGCAAAAGACAACAAAAACCCAAATCCAAAGTAAAGAAAAAACCCCCCACAAAATCCACTGAAAAAGGATTAAAGTATACCCTATAGCATTTTGTGGGCCGCGGACCTATGCCAATTTGACACAATAGCAGGGAAAGCAGCACAGAAATATTTTCTAGAACACGATGTATGGGTGGGGTGCAGATGTGAAATGGAAATTTGTATTCTACTACATTAGCTATTTTACTTCCGAGGACAATACAAGTTTGTTGGAATAATGTGCATTTTCATCTCCAAAATGAAGAATGCCACATACTGTACATCAGCTTGAGTTTGAAAATTTATTTTGTAATAAATAGCCTAACTCCAGATGGCAAGACTAAATTGTCTCTGATTTGAAACAGTTACTGCATTTGAGTAGAAGAAGAACAAGTCTGTGAATATGTGCCTGAATATAAATTAGGTAAAACAGAACAGTCACCAGAATGGAAATACTAGTGGTATCAGTGTGAACCTAAAAGGTGATATTGTGCTTTTTGTTTCTAATGGGGTTTGGTCCTTCCGCCATTTGTTTACAAGACAAAAGGTTAAACTGTAAACGTTCTACCTGTACATTGTGCTTGGGTTAAAGCAGTCGCTATATACCACCTTCTTACCCTTCAATGCAACAATCTCACTCAAGGCGCAACGGGCAACGTGTTGTCCCCACAGATGCTCAGGCAACAAGTTTCGGACGAGAACGTCCGAGAGCTCGCGGAGCAGCGCCATCTCTTCAACGCGACAGCTTGATAAAAACTCCCTGACAACGGGAAAACGGAGAAGAACATGCCAGGATTAATACTCGCCTTACTATTTATTACCGCTGGGGTGAAAAATCGCATGCGCTACACTGTAAAGGTGCCACTTTTGAAACATCTTTTTGCAGGGAAAACAGCTATCACTGCAGGTAAAATCCAATAAAGCGCAGTAAATTATTCATGGGCTGTATAACATTCGGAGGTATTTATAGGCACGTTATTGAGAGCAAAGAGCAGCTGAGGCAGCAATAATTGGAGGTGTTTTTTCTCCTTCTTTTGACTCAAATAATACACAGCCCAGCCTCCAGCAAAGTAAGCTGCACTTGAATATTAATTGGTTGAAATTCAAAGTAAATTTCTCCATCCGGCAACATTTCCCATCATTTAACAAGATAACAAACTTATTTTGCATTCTATTCAACTAAAGTCAGGCACCTTATGAATGGAATTAATAAGGCAAGCAAAGCATTGTTGGGTTGTCAGTGTCGGATTTGGGGAGACCGTAAATAAAAATTGTTTTCCCAGATTTGAAAAGATTAATGTATACAACAAGAATATAATGTATAATAGTCTGTGTGCCAGAGAGGAAGTACTATGTATGTTGAAGTGACTTACAGAACTCTACATAGTTTTCTTCCTTCTTGTGGTACACTCAAGAAGCATGTCTAACCCTGAATTCAATTTACCGTAAATTAAATAAAAAAGCCGTTTCGATTTTGTTTTGACATTAACTGTTTTACGACTACACGCTTTAAATAAGTAAATATTTAGCACAATAACCTATACATTTAAGTCAAGTCTCAATGTGATGATGTCACAGTCAATACATAGAGAATTTTAAGCTGTAAATAATTTCAGGCGTAAGCATCTTCCTTCACAAGTATTTATTCGTATGTTTAGATAAATAAGATTTATTTTTGCAATGAATGCAATTAGTGTGCATTGCTGGCATGGCGTCGAATCCCTGTACCACATTTCAGCAGACTCAAAAAACAGCTCATTTATTAAATGAATACTGAATTCATGAAAAATGGCAATCCCACACATGTGTACTGACCAATCATATAGAATTGTGAAAACAAAACAAAGACTACCATATTCCAAGTAAATGAATAATACTTCGCCTGTGGCACCACCATGGAACATGTGCCTTCAACTCTCATCAGGTGTGTGATGGAATATTATCAAACCTTATTTTTATAATATGATTAAAAAAATAATGTAAATATGTTTGAGTCTTATTGATGTCGGTAAAATTAAGCGTGGAAAAAAAGTGTCTGGATAATGAATAATAATCATGTGAGAGTGGGCTGAAAGCTGCATTCACCTGTCGGGCTGCTTGGCATTGTGCAAGTGCTGCGTGAGAATGCGTATGGTGCCCACCGCTGCTTGGCACACGTCCAAATGTCTAGAGTACCCGATGACGTTGTTGATAATGGAGTCAAATTCCCCATCCAGCGCCCGTCGCAGAGGCTGCCGCTCGCACGGCTCTGGGACATTGTACCACGGCAACACCATCCGAGCGTAGGCACACTGGAACACTGCGAGAAGCATAGCAGGAAATAAGAGGCATTGTTAAAAGGGAGACTCAATTGTCAATGATAGGCGAATTGTGAATTAGGTATTCAACTGGACTCACAGGACAAAGTTTGGTCCTGTTAATGTAATCCCAAAACTCTGAAAGATGCAAAATGTGAACAAATAGTACACAGTTTTTGCATTAAATCTATATATACACATTTCATCCGTGTATTCCAGCAAGGCATAACCGGGACAAATCAACAAAAGGCGGCCGCGGCCTAGGCAGAAAAACGCTAGGCTCGCCAACCCAAAAAAAAAACGCAGTGAGGAGCCAGGCTAACTGGGAATAAACTACAAAAAAAACAGTTCAAGTGAGAAACACTAAGCTGGCTGGGAAGAAACAAACTACGGAACACCACAAAACCGGCGCTAACACCAGACAGGTCTACTGGAATCAAGCAAGATGGGTCAACTTTGAGACCTAATTTGTCGAGTCAAATGGCATGTGAAATATTTTTGCAACATATTTGCATAATTGTGGGAGGAACACTACATGTTCTGTGCGCAATTAAAAAAAGAAAATTTGTTTGGGAATTCCTTTAAGAAACAAAACGTTTCACTTCGAGAGACCTGTAGTCAATTGTTTATTCATGAGTAGATTATCTTGTTGTTTAATAAAACCTTGGCATATATTCATCAAAATTGTGTGGTTGAAACCAACTGTAATTGGTGTTTCTTCATCGTGCACATGCACAATAAACTGTCAAATACATCATGTGGACAAGAGAAAAAAGAAAATTTACAAGTATTCTAGTTTTACGAGTACACTAATCTCCGTTATAAGCACCATTATTTCCCACTCAGAGTTACGACATCCTCTGCGGCCGAGTCGTAAAGAGGCATTTATTGAAGGAGTTGAAAACGCGTGTCGGTGAAGCATGCAAAGCAGGCATGTTACTTCCTGTTCAAGCATATTCAAGGGTAGATAGAATTCTTTTTTTTGGTAGGTGGTTTTTGTTAATGCTTCTCCTGAATGATTGTAACATGACCTCTTTAGAGTGTGTCAAGTCACAACACGGCATTGCATTTGCTGCCATAACACGAGAAGGGAAACCAACGTGCTGTGAAATCACCGTGTTTATTAATCTATTTTTAAATAATGAAAGCTAACTAACAGGTAACTACAAGAGTGAGTGAATTAAGGCTAAATGGCTATAAAAAAACAATAGGAAAGAGTTAATCAAATAGAATTACAGACGCTTCCCTACTTACGACCATTCGACTAATAAAAAAAGGTAGATACGAATATTTTTTTCGGAATGTCGAAAAATATCCGGACATTGCTGCAAGTTAGATTTTGTATTGTGTGCACTCTTTTCAGAGTAAAGAACAGTACTGTAGTGCTTCTTTCCGCCTCTACCGGCGTGTGACGCTGTTAGAGGTCACCCAGCATCCACCCCAAAGAAGAAATCTGATTCCTCTTCCTAGTTTGTTTGTAAACATTCTATACTGTATCTCCAGAACGCTAAGAACTTTTTTATTGTTTAATATCCTGTGCATCTATTCAATATGGTTGGTTTAAAGTGTAAAGAAGAGGGGAGCCGTTTCTTTTGAAATAAAAGTGGAAGATGGAAGCTTGATGCTGATGAGAAAATGGTTGGATCGCTTTTTTTCGGCCACTTTTTACCACGTAGGATGAAGTCGCCTAACTCTTGAAGCTCATCTTCCGAAAGTAAGTTCAACTTAACTTTATTTATCTTTATAGAGCATATTATTTTATAAAATGTCTATTTTTTATTAAAATAATACAGCTTACTTATACAAGCCTTACACATACTTCTATAAACCTTAAACATATATTCCATACAATATAACACTGAAGCAATTTACGGACAAATTCAACTTACGATCGTCCGGACCTATCTCGTTCGTAAGTAGGGCAGCGTCTGTATTCATAACTCAACAGGGGAACTGCCCATTTTAAAAAGACCTACCATGCTGCAGAGCTCTTTTGACATGAGGATAGCAACACACTAGTGAATTGTTGCAATTATTTTCCTTATCTTCAGCAGTTAAGTCACAGGTCAAGTGCTCATCAAGATTCTCCTGGTAAATACACATAGAAAGTCATGAAGGACATGAACAACAAACAAAATTGTATTAATTTAAGTGAATTAGAATTTACTGCATAGCGTCAGTCAAAAGAGTAATATGTTTTCAAACAGTTATGCGTGCTCGTTTTTTTCTTACACTCTTGATCATTCAGGTCAACATAATGTCCTAAAATTGAATAGAAGCAAACCACTGGACTAATGTTAAACTTGTGTTTCTCTTGCTTTCAGGAAAGGCAATTAGTCTAACAAACTGACAATCTCACCAAAATGAAAAGTACATTTGCAGGTATTCTGCACTTGTATTTTTTAAGATGACTTGTTGTTTCTCTTGCTGTTTCTTCTTTCTTTGTTTTGAATTGTCAAGGTCAGCTTGTACCTTCCTAAAGTGCTTAATAAAAAGTGATTGGCTTGATTTAAAGTACAGAAATTTGGATGTTCAAAAAAGAGGTCTTGATGTTTTTGAATTGTGACAAATAAGTTGGAGGAGCTGAGTAGAGGAGAATGTGATAGGACCAAAGGAAAACATTTTCCTTTCAACTGCGAAATTTGTTATTTTTTTATTGTCGTACATTGATAGGAATTTATATAAAATTGTGTGGAATGAAAATAAAACAGTTTGCAGACGTCAGAACTAAACAGGTCACACTTTAGTGAATTCAATATTTTGAAAGGAATCTATGGTATAGGTCAGCCCGTGTTGGTGCCTAAGAGTCACACAAAAGATAGAAGTCCAAAATAAAAAAGAAATGCAATTTAAAAAAAATAAAGGTAATTTGTTTGGTCAGAAATTTAGAATAAACAATTTAAAGCAACGATTGGGAATCTAAAGCTTTCCAGCAGTATTTGACTGTTTTCAAGAGTTCATATGGCTTGAAGATAAACATGGGATCTGTTCCAATGTTTAATTTGTTACGCGCAAGCCGTTCAATGAACATGCAAAGCAGAGACAAGACTTATTACTAAAGTTTGATCCAGTAATATATAGGTCACAATTTTAGTTACAGTTTACAGTCAAGGTGATTCACCAACAACCCCCATTTTGGCCGTAAATCACTGAATACACCTTTATATAGGTCATCAAACAATCTATGTTCAGTGTTGAAACACTTTATAATGAAAAGCCACAAAACAATAAATACCCAAAGGTCTCGCAAAGCACCTAGAGCAATTTGATTGGTGAGCGGTAGGAATGGGCGGAGCTATACACAGGGCACAAACTCCTTCTTGCAAAACATTCTGCACTGAAGGCTAATATGATGATTTTCGTTTACGGTATTCTGGGACATTTTTACCAGAGAACCTTGCTCGCACCTTTGTTTTAAAACTATTATTAAGGAAAAAAATGAACCGTAACACTCTTGAGTAACTGCACGAGTTATAATGATATGGGAAACAGGCTCTGGCATAATTAATTCACAGATTTGATCAAAATATCATTCGCATTGTTCAAACCTCACTGCTAGGTCCTTAGCTTGGCCTTTTGATTTATGCATTCCGGAGATGGAATAAGAGCTTGCTCTGTCCACTCCACGCATCGGCCCAGTATTGCAGTACCTCCGGGAACGGTGCATTCGCAATGATCGCAGCAAGGCTTTAGGGCTAGGACCTTAGCTTAGCCTTTTGGCTGAGAGTAAGTGTCCCGGCTCCAAGGCTTTGTAGCGTATAATGAACAGACCGATAACGGATAATGGATAATGAATAACGAAGATAGAACAATAACCCTTAAAAACCCCAACCTCCCCCCCTCACTTTGTGTTTGCTGTTAAAAACGTAATATTGGAATATAATATTGTGAATGTGCTTAATTGCTGTTGAGATTGTCATGATTGTTTTCTGTTTTTAGTGTCAATAAATTTGTTCAAACCAAAATAATATTGTCAGATATAAAAAAAAAAATTGTGAATATGCTTGATGGCTGTGTTTTGGTGTCGGTGGATTTGTTCAGACCGAGGACAATCGACTTTGGCCTGGACGGATCTATTGACACTAACAAAGATGTTATATAATGAAATTGTGAATATGTTTGATTTTCGAGAAGGTTTGTTCAAACCTCACTTTGTGTTTGCTGTTAAAAACGTAATATTGGAATATAATATTGTGAATGTGCTTAATTGCTGCTGAGATTGTCATGATTGTTTTCTGTTTTTAGTGTCAATAAATTTGTTCAAACCAAACCAAAAAAATTGGAAGCTAAAGGATTTTTGGACTGTGTGCTTCAATAAAGGACATTTAGTTCCAATCGATTTTTGCAATCGGGAGATGGAATAAGAGCTTGCACTGTCCACTCCACGCATCGGCCCGGTATTGCAGTACCTCCGGGAACAGTGCATTTGCACTGATCGCTGCTTGGCTCTGTGGCTAGGACCTTGACTCAGCCTCTTGGCTGAGAGCAAGTGTCTCGGCCCCTTGGCTTTGTAGTGTATTATGATTTGTCCGATAACGGATATTGGATAATTGATAAAGAATATAGAACAATCACTTCTCAGCCTTCTGGCTAAGATCAAGTGTCCACTCCACGCATAGGCCCAGTATTGCAGTACCTCCGGGAACGGTGCATTCGCAATGATCGCAGCAAAGCTTTAGGGCTAGGACCTTAGCTTGGCCTTTTGGCTGAGAGTAAGTGTGCCGGCTCCTAGACTTTGTAGCGTATTAAGAACTGACCAATAATGGATAATGAATAATGAAGATAGAACGATAACCCTTAAAAACCCCAAAACCCCCAAGGCTTTAGGGCTAGAACCTTAGCTTGGCCTTTTAGCTGAGAGTAAGTGTCCCGGCTCCTAGGCTTTGTAGCGTATTATGAACTGACCGATAACGGATAATGGATAATAAATAACGTAGATAGAACAATAACCCTTAAAAACCCCTCACTCAGAGTCCAGGCTCCTAGGCTATGCAGCGTATTATGAACTGACCGATAACGGATAATGGATAATGAATAATGAATAAAGAAGACAGAACAATAACCCTTAAAAAAATCCTCTCCCCCCACTCAGTGAAATAAAATGTGCTGAAGAATTAACTTTTGTCTGTAGAGCAGGTTGAGCAGTTTTGTTGATTTTTGGCTTAAAATACCCCCCCAAAAAAAAATCCAAATATTTTTACTTCAATGGCTTTTTAGGTCAAAAGGTTTCTGACCCTTAATCTATAGTGTGAAAATGCAAAGTTCAAGTTTAAAGAACATGCATTTGTGTGGGCTTGTCATCAGCGATTATTTCAAAACGGAAATAGCGCAGAGTGATTGTTTTGCAAATGAAAAGGTTGAAAAGGAATTAAATGAAAATGAATTAAATTACCAGTGTGTGTACACTGGTAATTTAATTCATTTTCTTGGATTAACTATACGCCAAACCAGTAACTTAATAGTACTTTGTTTGCCATAAAGTTACAAGGGCAGTGTGTATCATTTAGCTCCTACTGGTGATTAAAAAACTTTATGTGTAAGAAGCAACAGTGTTGATTAAAATAAATTTGAACTATCATACAAACATTTTTAAAAATACGTATCTGGGTTAAAGAGTTAGCATTGATTTTACGTAATATGAGCCTCACCAATAATGGAACTTCGTTCATCTTTCTGTTAGGGGTACCCAAAACATTAAAAAAGGCTGGTAAAAATAATTCATCAAAAGTAAATGTTGTGTTTAGATCTCCACAGTTAGTAATCGTTGTGCTTTTAGCACTCGTTTTTTAGTTGCAATTAACTATACAGCGAAATTTAAAGAATTAAAATGCTGGGCAGTTTGGTCTCTTCCGAGTCTCCGTAGTTTATCTTGTTGTGTTTTTTAGCACTTGTTTTCGGTTGCACTACATCATAAATCGACATATAGTGCTCAGTTAATACACACTACCTCTTTAAGATGAAATGGTGTTTGAATTATATCAATTTAACAAGGTTTCATTTTTGTAAACGCCCTTGTCGGCAATCAGTTTAATCGAATACAAAAAAAATGTTTCAGACATAGTGCCGTCAACTCTTAAGAAGTTTTAGGGAAAAGATAACTTTTTTTCGGGAAATTCTAGAATATTTTACACGTGGTTAACTAATCACAATGCTCAGTAAGAACACAGTAAACTACAGTTTTGGAGTGATAACATATTTTCGAAAGAGGAATAGCTTTTGAACGCTATTCAAGTACGTGTTTTGATTAAACAATGTTGATATAACTGCAGTCACGGATTAATCGGAAATTTATGTGATTTGAAACATGTAGTCTAACTGAAGACCTTAACCTCCGTTACGCCTTGACTTATGTCTTTCCACCTGGTTACTGTGCACCTCAGGTACGCGTTTGTTGGAAAGTTCACCTGGAGAGGGTCGTCGTCGGTTTGCGTGCTGTTCTCCCGGCCGCTAGTGGCTTGCCAAAGCGGCGCCCAAAAACACACAAATAACAAAGCCACCATATACTGAGCCACAGCTCGACCGGACTCAGTCCAGTACCAAAGCAGGCCCAGCGTCACGGCGACGCACGTCCGCCATCCGAACATCTTGTCCATCTTCACGTCGTCCTCTTCCTCCTCCTTACCGAAACCTCGACTGGCCCCGAATCCAAACGGCATGGAGCAGAGAACCGGACTTTCGTCCCCGCGACATCACCAAAACAAGCGGCCAGGAGGCTATATTAACGTTTCCTGCTCGGAACAAAAACACCTAAAAAGTCGGTGGCGAACAAGAAGCTGGAAAAGTTTGACGAGCGGGACACTGGAACGGCGCATTGTGATTGGCTGAGACGGGCCCGCGTGGCACTCACGGGCAAGGGCGCCGTCTACAGGCCACGATGGATATGATAGATAGATAGATAGATAGATAGATAGATAGATAGATAGATAGATAGATAGATAGATAGATAGATAGATAGATAGATAGATAGATAGATAGATAGATAGATAGATAGATAGATAGATAGATAGATAGATAGATAGATAGATAGATACTGTACAGTAGATAGATAGCAGCCACTCCAGCAGCTCCCGTGTTATTTTCGATTGTTCTCAGCTCAGGGATGCTGCTGGAAATGTGAATTTCCCTTCGGGGATGAACAAAGTATCTATCTATCTATCTATCTATCTATCTATCTATCTATCTATCTATCTATCTATCTATCTATCTATCTATCTATCTATCTATCTAGATAGATAGATACTGTACAGTAGATAGATAGATAGATAGATAGATAGATATTGTACAGTAGATAGATAGATAGATATTGTACAGTAGATAGATAGATAGATAGATAGATATTGTACAGTAGATAGATAGATAGATAGATAGATAGATACTGTACAGTAGATAGATAGATAGATAGATAGATAGATAGATACTGTACAGTAGATAGATAGATAGATAGATAGATACTGTACAATAGATAGATAGAATAGATAGATAGATACTGTACAGTAAATGGATAGAATAGATAGATAGATAGATACTGTACAGCAGATAGATAGATAGATAGATAGATAGATAGATACTGTACAGTAGATAGATAGCAGCCACTCCAGCAGCTCCCGTGTTATTTTCGATTGTTCTCGATTGTTCTCAGCTCAGGGATGCTGCTGGAAATGTGAATTTCCCTTCGGGAATGAACAAAGTATCTATCTATCTATCTATCTATCTATCTATCTATCTATCTATCTATCTATCTATCTATCTATCTAGATAGATAGATACTGTACAGTAGATAGATAGATAGATAGATAGATACTGTACAGTAGATAGATAGATAGATAGATACTGTACAGTAGATAGATAGATACTGTACAGTAAATGGATAGAATAGATAGATAGATAGATAGATAGATACTGTACAATAGATAGATAGAATAGATAGATAGATACTGTACAGTAAATGGATAGAATAGATAGATAGATAGATACTGTACAGCAGATAGATAGATAGATAGTGTAAAGCAGATGGATAGAGTAGATATGGTAGATACATAGATACTGTACAGCAGATGGATAGAGTAGATACAGTAGATAGATACTGTACAGCAGATGGATAGAGTAGATGCGGTAGATAGATAGATACTGTACAATAGATGGATAGAGTAGATACAGTAGATAAATAGATAGATAGATAGATACTGTACAGTAGATATAGTAGAGAGATAGATAGATAGTCATTACTTTGACTTATTTACTAAGTTGTTATAATGGCACCTTATGCTTATCCAGATATTTGAATGAATTATTTTCTTCTTGCATTCACTTGATATTTCAATGTATACATTTATTCAGTACTTTCCCAGCAATGTTTCTAAGTGGTGTTCTGAAATAATAATAATCTTATCATGTCACCTGCAAAACAAAGATAGATCCAATCTTAACAAAGGTTTCTTGGGACGATGTGACTACCTTGCCTCAACTGGAAAATCCTATTTCAGTTGAGTTTCATTTTTGTCAAACCACACTCTTTTCCTATAAAAAAATATGGTCAGTCATTTTATTGATGCTTGTTTCGGGAGGAATTGTTCTTGTCTACAAGCCCAAGATATTGTGTTTGTTTCTTATTTTGTTTCTTAGTAAAAAAAAGTCCCCCACAGAACTTCTCTCTTCAGTTCTTGTTTTTTCGTTCAAGCACTTACCGTAGTTGGAATCCCAGCAGTTGAATCGAACATGCCGCCGGGACACGGATTGACAGACAGACACGTACTTACGTAGAGGGGATTTATTAGGTAACGATGTTGCCTAATGTAGCGTAGTTAAAGTATCGTTTTTTTCTTCACAAATTTGCTCAAGTAAAAGTAAAAGTACGGGGATTTAAAATTAAAGAAGTACAACATTTCCCAAAACGTACTTAAGTAAATGTAAAGGAGTAAATGTAAAGGAGTAAATGTACTCTATTACTACCCACTACCCACCTCTGAATTAATTGATCGTAGAAATTTTCATTTTTTGTAGCTTTAGTTTCCACGCTAACATTCAATTCTTTTTTCTGCTTGATGGACCAGGACCGATAGATATCGTATTTAATTATGATTCAAAATCCATCAATCTTAGAAGAAACTACCTTAATTATCATCGATGTTGTTTCTGCAGTGCAGCTGTAAGCTCATTTACCTGACACGAGCGAGGTCGCCGGTTCGAGACCGGGTGGAAACATATGTTGGCTTGGAGAGGGATGGGCACCACCAGGCTATACTTGCCCAAAACAAACTAAAGTAAATGGTGCCCATATGACCCTAGTGGTTAAGGGATCAACCACCCATAATTGCATCATTTCCAACTTCATGAATGTATTACTTTATAGGTGTTCATTTTACTTCTAAAAAATTGATGGGTCCCAATAGAGATCTATGGGTCCCCAAAATTTAGTGTGCTCCATGCCCTTACAAACTGTCGTATTTTCACTTACAAAATACTAAAAATATTTTTTGTTTTCAAACATGTTTATTTAGGTAGTTTAACATGTTATTTTGTACATGTGTTTCCTTATATCATATATATCATCATCATATATCGTTAATGAACATTTTGTTGAGAGACACTGAGTTGCTCGACATGAATTAGGTTCATTATAAAAAAAGTTCAGAAATGAAGACGCCTGGACGTTCACTGTAGAAGGAAAAAATACATGCAAATATAATTAAGTAGAATAATACATATTCTTTTTCAAATTATTAATTCATTTTTCTGCATTAAATTATTGTTGGTAATATACTGATTAAAAGGGATCACCACAAACCTGTCTTTTTTCATTTTCTCCTTTTATACTTCCTTTTTTTCTTAACTTCTTTATACAACATAATAATTCGTAATACAGTGTAATGCATCAAAGCAAGTGACCCGTTTGAGAGCCGGCTCTTTAATGAGTTGAGCCGAAAAAGCCGGTTCTCTAAAAAGAGACAGTGTTTCACTACACAACTCGAACTCGAGATCGGCGTGCAGACGAAAACTCGAACCGCGAGACCAAAACAACAATGGCGGATCTGCCTGACGAAAAGTTTGCAGCGCAGTAAATCTTTGTTAAAAATGATAATGACAATTTCGTGTCAAAAAAGTTGCGTCCCGGGGACGCATGTTGATTTGACACGATGCGTCCTCAGCAAAAGTAATGCGTCTAGGACGCAGGGACGCGGGCAAACGAGAACACTGAAACTTTATATTTTCATTCAATCATTTCTGCACCATCTCCATCTCTATGTCCCTTACTAAGCATCTTAAAGGGACATTGTGTTTTATTTAGCACCTCCTAGTGGTATTAAAATGTAATTTATTCGAGAAACAGAATCAATTAACTAATATATCCATCCATTATGTGCACCGCTTATCCTCAGTAGGGTCACGGGGGTGCTGAAGCCCTTCCAAGCTATCTGCGGGCAGTGGGCAGGGGACACCCTGAACTGGTGGCCAGCCAGTCGCAGTGCAAACAGAAACAGACAACTTACTCACTCATTTACACCTAAGGACAATTTGGACCAGCCACTTAACCTGACATGCATGTTTTTGGAATGTTGGAGGAAACCGGAGTGCCCGGAGGAAACACACACAAGCACAGGGAGAACATACAAACTCTGCACAGGAAGGTTGGTAGCTGGATTTGAACCCATGACCTCAGAACTGTGCCGCGGACTTGCTAACCACTCTTCCTCTGTGACGCTCAATTAACTAATGATAGGCAAAAATACATAAACGATTATTTAAAATACATTAACTTTTTAAAAAACGTGCATTTTTTTAAAATACTTGTAGACTAAGAATATTGCATTCCTTTTACATACCATGAGACACACCTTCACTTTCAGGAAGATGTATTTCATTCAACAGAACATGACTGATGAGGAACTGATGATGAAAAACGTATCTCTTTTCCCATTCATTTTTTTCTTATTTTTGGTTCAGGCAAAGTTTGCAGTACTAAGTGTTACAAATTATGCACTTGGTTTTGTTTTTATGTCATTCATTAGATTAAAAAAACAACATAGAACTAATGATTGGCAGAAGAAAATATTCACAAAATTACATATCTTGTAAGTTTTTTGATGGATTACTCTCTAATTGGATTTGACTGATGTTCGCCTGCTACAAAATGCTGTTTGAGCTTTATTTCTATATCCTCCATATCCATCATAACTGTTAAAAGTAATTGGACTTTGATGGTGCTCAAATCGTTTTGTTTCACAATCAGATTTCACACAGCGGTGTTCGACTGCTGTCATCCAATGCAAAGCGATGCCAGCACTGACTAGGAACTAATGTGGTTATAGTGACTTGCTCAAGGGCACTAAGAAAGTTGGTGTTACAGCCCACATCCTTTGTGAAGGGAGACGGACACGTATTCAATTAGCCCATATTTATTTTGCCTAAGACATTCTATCTATTTATGGATGGGGATCCTATTGAGAGTTAATGGAAAATGGCAACATGTGACATCACAAGTCAATTGAGGAGACATCAGGCATGGCATCTTCCTCTAATCGCTGCTAAAGTCATTGAACAAGTTAGTTTTGCAACAGGGGACCCGGGGCCATCTCATTAAACAGGCGGACAGCGGGTTGTTTAGAATCACCTGACTGGGCAGAAATTCACCCGAGCATCAATCCAAACAACAGCCTGGCTTAATTTCAACGGGTCAAATGTTTGGCCCCAGAAGCGCAACACTGAACCATCCAGTAATGAGGCCGTGTCCTCTATTAGTGCGACACAGAGCCCGGATTACTCATTTTACACTGCAGTATCTACTTATTAAGAAGGCTTATTAAAAAGTGTTTTGAAACCAACATTTATGACATTTCCCAAGGATTAAACATGGCCCTTCCTAAATTGAGTTCACTCATGTGTGATTCATTTATCTTCAAATTGGTTGAGTGCGTTGTTTCAGGTTTCACATTTATCAAGTGTCTTAAAACCACAACCTGGGGGCCTATTGCGACCCGTGGAATAATAGTTTAAGGCCCCACCTTAGTGTGAACGTTAAAACGGAGCATGTGTATTATTATGTACCTCATGGTGGCAAAAAAAAAAATCATTAATTGAAAAAAAACAATACTGATTTAACAGCATACATTTTTTAAAAAGCTCGTAGGCCAATACATTTATCACTCACAATGGTTTCAGATTATCAAAGCAATTTCAACATCACACAAAGACAGCCCAAGGAAATACAAAATGCAGTTTTGAAATGCAGATTTGATTTATTTAGGCACAAAAAAAATCTATGCCAATCTGGCCCTATGTGAAAAAGTAAGTGCCCTTCCTTGTTAAACCACTAGGTGACTGTGACTAACCACAGTTTTGGGAAAGTTTAGTTCAATTCCCCTGCCACACCTAAATTTGATGCCACCACCTACCTGTGTTGAGTCAAGAAATCTTTGTTAGACAAAGTAAAGTAGGCAAAAAAATCTCCCGAATACAATTAACATGCCACGATCAAAAGAAATTCCTGAAAAAACTGTTAAAAAAAAATTGAAATCTATTAGTCCGGAAAATGTCACAAAGCTGTAGGGCTCCGGTGAACCACTGTCAGAGCCAATATCCACAAATGGAGAAAACTGGAAACAGTGGTTAACCTTCCCAGAAGTGGTCGGCCAACTAAGATTACTTCATGAGTGTGACGTGGCCATCCAGGAAGTCAGAAAATACCTCAGAAAATATCCAAGGAACTGCAGGACCTGCTGGCCTCAGTTAAGGTCAGTGTTAATGACTTTACTATAAGAAAGACACGCGCCAAAAATGCCATCCAACAAGAGTTCCAAGGCAAAAACCACTGCTGTTACAAAAGAACACAAATTTGCCAAAGAGCTTCTTGGTTATCCTCAAGACTTTTGAAGAAACATTCTGTGGACTGATGAGTCTAAAGTTAAACTTTTTGGAAGGATTGCCTGTTACACATGGCATAAAAATGGCACAGCATTTGACAAAAAGAACATGATGCCAACAGTAAAGTATGGTGGTGGCGGTGTGATGGTCTGGGGCTTCTTTGCTGCCTCAGGACCGAGGCAACTTGCTGTGGTTGACAGGATAATGCATTCTGGTATTTACCAGAAGATGTCCTCAAACTCTTGGATCATGCAGCAGAACAATGATCCGAAACACACAAGCAAGTCCCCCTCTGAATGGTTAAAAAACAAAAACAAAATAAAGCTTCTGGAGTGGCCAAGTCAATGTCCGGATTTACTGAATCCACTTGAGATGCTGTGGAGAGACCTCAACCCTGCTGGTATACAGGTACTTATTATGTACATTTTGATGATTTTTGTATTTTCAATCAAAGAGAGAGTATTAAAGAGTAAACACTCGGGAGCTAAAAATTTCCATGAGTTGTAAGAACATGTGGATGTTCAAATTTGCAATGTGCTGTGATGTATATGTTATTGCATTTAGGAGCG
Source organism: Urocampus carinirostris (assembly GCF_059441175.1). NCBI lineage: Eukaryota > Metazoa > Chordata > Actinopteri > Syngnathiformes > Syngnathidae > Urocampus > Urocampus carinirostris. The sequence continues at coordinate 17,258,534 of NC_142357.1, forward strand.
AACCACATACTACACACAAAGCGTGCTATGTACATACTTCGGACGTACTATATAGACATCCATTATGATTCATCAACCTGGCTTAGTTCAATACATTTCCCATGATTGGAGTCAATTGTATGCGAAGTCAAATAATTAGTTGAGTGGCGCTAAAGTCCAAATATGATATAAATAATGATGACGATGATAATTTTGCCTGCAAACCACTGACTGTAGCCCCCGAGATGCTGGTATTGCATCCCGTGGTGCATCACATGCATGACAATTCTTTTGCATTGCTTTGAAGAAGTTTCTTCAAAAGCAATCCAAAACAATTGTTGTGCTTTCTACCTTGTTGTTGCAAATTCAAGTGTCGTGAACTTGAATTGCGTGTATGCCTCTTGGCACAGCCAAAGCAGTTGTGGGTGTGTTTACCCTGCGCTGCCTCAAAGATAAACAACTGATTGATTGGTGGGAAAGAAACATCTGAATGATTCCCGTGGGAAAGGTAAAAATTCCAAAGAAAAACTTGTTTGGTATTATTATTGGTCAGCTGTTTGAATCCGAGTGGATTGAGACTTCTTTGGCATAATGTATATAGGGGGGCAACTCAACCCAGCGACCACTACCTACGAAAACTGACTTGGGCAGGATCGAAAGGAAAGACTCAGCCGATGAAGCTGTCCCTTTGTTCAAAAAGGGAAAATCTAAACCGGAAGATTTTTTTTCCTCCGACACCTCAAAGTATTCCGATGAGGATTTTTAACATGATTGCTTGGCAAAACAAAAAAAGGTTTCTTACAATGATGAACTGGGTGAGGCTGTGGAGGAAGAAGACACGGAGGAGGATCTGGGTGACGGGAATGTGCAAGATGATGTGGAAGAAGACGTGAGTGGACAAAACATTTGAAGATCCAAAAATGAAAAAAAATCATGTGGTCTCCATAACACAAAGTAGCTCGCCACTTTGTGCCTCCAACACTGCCGGACACCAGGCCAACTTTGTACGCTGTTGCTCGCATCGGTATGAATGAATTTTTTACCAAGGAAATTATTGATCACATAGTCGCAATAACCAATTTACAAGGGGAGAGAACGATAATGCACTGGACCACTATCACTCTGTGCATCCTTAACTTCTCAACTGGAATGTACAAGTCAAAAGACGAGTCTACAAAGAGCCAAGTTTTTGGGGTATATAAATAAATAACCTAAAATCCACATAAGTATGAATAGGTCCAATACCACAGAACATTTTGAGTGGTTAGATGTCAAAAAATATTCATTGATGACCGAGTTCTCATGCTCCACATCCAAATAATGTACACTGACGTGCATTGTGCAAGGTTTTGGGGAAAATTGCAATTGTAAAAAAATGTAAAAAAGGCATGTATTAAAAAAAGAAATATCGCGACTTTTTGACTAATATGAAGCTCCAATTAGGCTATTTGAAATATTCACCTAGAAATGTTATGTATATGTATCTACAGTTAAAGTAAGTTTTTTTTGTAGTCACTTTTAGGATTTGTACTGTCCTAAGGGTTGGGGGAGGAATAAATAAATGAAAAGCTATACTTGTATGGATAGTTCTGATGCCACTGAACATTTTGAAGGGTTGGAAGTCAGAAAATATTCACAAATAGCCGAGTTATCACACTAAGTTCACGTTTAAATATTGTACACTGACATTGTGCAACCCCCCCAAAAATGCATGCCACGGAGGTTAAACGGGCAGGTCATGCTAGAAAACCCTCCATTATGGCAGATTTGAAACAATTTTACGAAGAAGAGAGGGACAAAATTCCTCCACAGCGTTGTGAAAGACTCTTTACCCATTATTGTAAATGTTTGATTTCTGTTATAGCTGCCAAAGGTGGCCCAACTCGCTATTAGGTTCAGAGGGGCAATTACTTGATCACAGAGTGTCGCATAGTTTTGATTTTTTTTTGTGTCCTTGAAATGGAATAAACATTTCAAGACTGCATTTTCTATTTATTGGGTTGTCTCTGTGAGATATTAAAAATGGTTTGACGATCTAAAACCTTTGTGAGTTAAAAATGTGCAAAAAAACACAGAAATCAAGAAGGGTGTGAAAACTTTTTAACAGCAGTCTAACTGTGATGGGTACCCTAGAATCAAAAACCTTGCAAAAGGCTGGCCAAAAAATATAAGACCAAAAATGTTGCAGTTTGGTCACTTTGAATCACTAGGTTTTAGTATTCTTCCATGTACGCTTGGCAACAATTTTCAGTTGCACCATACAATATTGCGACATCTCGTGGTCAAATAATACACACCGTCTCTTTGATGAGTTTATTCTGTTTTTATTAATGGACACCTGCAATGGGGATTTTATTGAATACCAGTTGGTTATTTTGGCTATTATTGCGTAACTGTTGCTTGTGGTTTCGACCATTACATCAGTCACGCTATTGGCTTTTCATGTTCCTTTTGTTTAATTTCCACATCATTGAGGGTGGGTGGATTTGCTTTCATAACTAATATGTAACAAAGAGAAAGGGCTCAGGGAAGGGCCTAATAAGGGTTGCATTCCTTATTGGCGGCATGGCGGGTGGGTGGTTAGCGCACAGCCCCACGGTGCAGATGTTTAAGTCCAACTACTCCAACCTCCCCATGTGGAGTTTGCACGTCCCCCCTGTGCCTGCGTGGGTTTCTTCCCACATTCTAAAATCATGCATGTCGGGTTAGTTGTCCGGTTCAAATTGTCCATAGGTGTGAATGAGCGAATGAGCGGTCTGTCTCTGTGTGCTCTGCGACTGGCTGGCAACCAGTTTAGGGTGTCCCCTGCCCACTGCCCAAAGAAAGCTGGGATGAATCCTGCGACCCTACTGAGGATAAGTGGAGATAATGGATGGATTGATTCCTTATGTTAACGCTTCTCTCCCTGAAATGGGTTTGTATTTTTGTAAAAGATGACACAGGAAATTGGGCTTTGTACAGCATTATCAAATTTAGGCATGTGACTTATTTTACATAAAAATGCTGAAAATAAGATTATTTTCTATAAAATCATATTACTTGCTAACTTAGCATTGCAAAAGAGAAGGTATTCCCAATGACCTTATCTGGATACATAAAGGTTAAATATCTGAAACTTAAAGGGACCAACAATAGAGCTGTTAAAATAAAAGACTTGCACACGCTGTTCCAATGATGGAAACTTGGCAGGAGATAAAAGTTCAGTTTGAAAGTGTGAAATAATCCACGTAGCAGCAAGTAACTGCAACCTTGGTACTCAGCACTCTAAATCTGGCGGTGCAAATGTGGACTTTCTGGCGCATTGACAGGTGCAAAAGTATCTTGAACGTCACACCACCCAGCAGCTCAACCTTCACGGTTGATTTTGGATTACCCCCAAATACAATCTGGCAACACAAATGTCGTTAAACAGTTTTATTTGCAGGCGTCACAGGCAGGAAACTGCAGCCCAGGCTCGGTTCATCATCATTACATTTCAATTTATGTAGTATGTTAAATATAATTTATCAGTGCCAAGAGATGAAAATATCCTAGATTTTCTTTTGATTTTCGCACCCTGTTTAATCAGAAAAGCAATTTATTATAAACGCTCTAGAAAAATAACAAAGGGCAAATACATGATCCATCACATCTGTCCTCGGGTAACCTGCAAATCTCTCGGATGATTTTACTGGTTATAAAGTAAAGTATAATCAAAACTTCTCAGTAATATTATTTGTCCTTTACAGAGGATGAATAATATATTTTGCATGTAATTTAACATGTCAGCATCAAGATAACAGCTCTCAAATCACGTATTGGGTCTCTCGTTACAACTTTGAGTGTCATATTTGTAAACAAGATGTTGCTGTATTGTGTATTGAAAACAAAAAAGTGCTGAAAAGCGAAAAAATAATACAATTTACAGAGACTAAAAGTAATCAAACAGCAAGATTTTCTTCTATTTTTTTCACAAAAGAAAAAAAGGAAAACAAAACGGAACAACAGAAGAGGAAACAAATGAAAAAATGCAAATAAGGAAAAAGAAAAAGGGAAAGAAAAATTGAGAAAGGGCAAAAAGGAAAACCCAGATAAAGGACAAAACAAGATAAATTTACGAAGGAAAAAAAACAGAAAAAATGAAAAAAGGGACTAAACAATATAAAGGGATAAATGGGGGAAAGGAAGAAAAATAGGGGGCGACAAATAGGTCAGATCCCACAAGGTGAGCCTCATGTTATGTCAAAAAACAAAAATGTCTTCACTTACGAGTGGAGACAGTATTCTAAAAAAATGCACATTCAAATGGAAGTTTGTGCGTTTTTGCTCCTTATTCAAATCAATATAGCTCTTTTAAATTAATCAAGTCTTATTTTTACCAATAGGAGGCTCTAAATAATACACACTGTGCTTTAAGAGGGCACTCAAATTGAATTTAGTACATGCTGTGTGCTGCCAAAACAAAATAAACAACCAAACTTACTCAGTAAGTAGCGTTTATTGCTCTTTTTTCAAGCAAAGTTACAGCATTAAGCCGATGACATTCAAGTGTGGGCCAGGAAAAAAAAAACAGAGCGCATATAAACATGGCCCAAGAGTGCATCAACGTTTTAGCCCCCCTCCCCCTCGGTACAACTAGTAGCCAAATACTAGTTGGTCCCTGATAAATATATTGCATCATGTCAGTCCTTCTGAATGTACAAGAATACGGTATAAGAAAGTGCAAATGAAGGCGTTACAGCACTTTCTTGAGCTCGTCGTAGAGGACCAGCACAAAGGCTCCGCCCATGCCTCGGAGCACATTTGACCAGGCCCCCTTGAAGAACGCGTTGCTTCCCTCATCGCGGGCGATCTTTCTCCAGCAGTCGATGGTACCACTGTACATGATGTCGGCTGTGCAACACAACAAAAAAATAAATAAACAGGCAGTCCTTTAGACAAGTAAAAATCAATTCTCAAATACATTTTTCATTTGGACCCTTTCTTTTCTTTGTAAACATTGTGACCTATCCGGTGGGCGGGCTTAAACCGGAGGCAAAAGCTAGGATAAGATATTTCAACAAGCATATGCGCTGAAAGTTTAGCTTCGTATCATCAAAATGGATGGCTTTGATGCTAGTTTTAAAATACTATGTCAGAGCTGTAGCTGAATGCAAAACTGAGGAAATTAAAACTGTCCTAGCTTCTAGTTGTCGTTGTGTGTGTGCCAAAATTGGAGAAAAAAAAACATCAATGGTCGTAAATAGATGTTTTAGAGGATCCCAACAGAAACCCTTAATTGAAGAAGAGAGTCGTGGTTAAATGCATTAAAGCGAAAAGATTGGACCGAGGGACTCATCAAAAATACTCAGGTATGCAGCGCACACTACATACCAGTTAAGAGAATCTAAAAGTTTATGATTGTTGCTATCGAGTCCATATTGGTAAAGTATCTTGTCATTTTCTCAGCTTTAGCCAACCTTAGCTGTGTAAACACTACGTGCGGCTGCTCAGAAATAAAAACAAGCACGCATTGCAAACACACATGGGGAACAACACTCAAAGTCATTTATTAGATACATTTAATAATTCATTTATTTATTTATTTTATAGAAGGATCTACTGATGGCAGTGATGGCAAAATGAACCCTCATAAAGCGGAGAATCCCTGCAGGGAAATGCTACATACCCCCACACTCCCATCGGGGCTTCAAGATGATTCATTTCCTTGATTCGTGTGGATGAAAAAATGTATTACATGCAATAAAACGTTGGGGTTTAAAATATGATCTGAATACAAAAAGTAGATTTTAAGAGTGTATTAGGAGAGTAATGGAATCAGAGTGTATCATGAATTGTTGTGTGTTGGACTTGTGTGAAATAAGAAGGTAAAATCAAATGAGTTTTCATTTTTATTTAAAAAAAACAACAACCACCACCACAGTATTTTTGACTTAGGAGGTTTCTTTTTTTGCAGAGAATTTCACCTGCTTTTCAAAGTACAGATGAAGCAGTGGTGCATATATGATACAAAGTTTGTAAAGAATTGGAAGTGCATATTTCCGTGATTCCTATCGCTTAAGGGGACTTTCAAGTTTAAGGGTGTTTCTTGGATACTTTTATTTGGAACCACACTCAATCCAAGCGAATCATTTCCTGAAGTCAAAAGGTACACCCGCTCTAAACGTGGCCATTTACGTCATCAACACACACTTCGATTCATGGTTCATGAACCACTTATTTAAAAATATAGCACACGCTTCAGGGATTGAAGCCAAGAGCACATCACTATTTGGTGGTATTTAGGCTACACGGTAACAGATGAAGCCAAGATACTCTGCCGAAATAATAGGTAATATGGACTTGATAGCAACAATCAAATGATAAATTTGGTCTTATCTGATATAAAGTGCGCACTGAAAACCTGAGCATTTTGGACAAGTGCATCGGTCCAATCTTTTCACTTTAATGCACTTAAATACAACTGTCTTTTTTCGATCAGGAGTGTCCACTGGGAGACTTTAGTTTTTTTCCGATTCTGGCACCCAATCACACAACATGACTACAACTATCAGCAACGATCGCGTTCTTTTCCACGGTCTTCAAACCAGCGCAAGTATTCTTTTGCCTCTAGCTTCGACTGTAACATCACACTTGACGTAGGCTATGAAAGAGCCTATAATAACAAATACAAATGGAAATCAAGTTTAAAATAGTGATTTTATAGGCAAACCTTAAATTAATAAAATCTCAGGAAAAACAAACATTATGTAAGAATATACTGCAGAGCCTTGATTGAGGAAGATTGTGTTTGAAGGGTTTATAATCGCTTAATAAGAGGAGTTGCAATCATTAAGGAGAGCAGTTTGCTGAGCGGTATGCCGTATTGTGTAATCAAACAGAAAACCAGTGCAAAAAATCTCAAAGAATACCAAATCTGAAAACTCAAAAGTGACCAACTGCACCAATTTTCTCACCTTTTTGCCATTTATCATGAGGTTTGTTTTGGCTTCCCATAGCAGCAAGATAGACAGTTATGTCAGTTACCTTTAAGTGAGGCTCATGTTATGTAAATATATGCAAATTACTTGGCCTATGTGTATTTTTTTTAAAGCACATTTGAATATAACAGTTCAGGTTCTTGTTATTTAAACCAATATTTTTTTTAATTAGTTAACCACTAGGAGGCACAAAAAGGCACACTGTCACTTTAAGATACATAAACTCACACATGTTTTTCTTTAAGTAGTATGACATTTATGGCATAATGATGACCAAGTGCTATTAGAGGGGAAACTGTAATAACTGTAATAAGGTCAGTCTCGCTCTTCAGTGCATAAGTTCCATTTAACAACATGTAACTAGCTCGTGGGTTAGCAACAAGCTGCTCTGGAGCCCCATGTGGCACCATCTAGTGGCCATCTAGTGGCTTACTGGCTCTTTATTAAAAATGTATGATAAAGGAAATTGATAAGGTTTCTATTGGACAGAAATGGCAAACATTCTTAACATTATCTCATGAATAAAGATTTATACTGTAGAAATATATAATATACAGTATGTGATACCTTCCTTATATGGCTCGTACAAAGCTTTTAATTTTTGCGACCTCAAACATATGTTGTTATTTTTTTGGTTCAATATGGCTTTTTCAACACTTTGGGTTTCAAACCCCTGAACTAAACTATTAGTAACCACAGGGCGTATTCTAGTATATACAATTGAGAAATTGAAGAAAGAAACAGCTTTATGTAAAGTGTGACACGAGTTTAAGAGATATCCTTAACAGTCTTTACTAGCATTGCTTAAATTGCACACAAGGGGCATTTGTTACTACTGTTAGTACAAAAAAAATAAGATTTATTTATATCAAGATTTTATTTGGGTATTATATGCTGTTTGAGTCACTAGCAATACCATTTCAAGTTTGATATGTGATTTTATTTTGTCCTTTGTTGGATAAATTTTCTGTTTTCTTATCTTGATTTTGAATCTTTCCTCCAAAAAAAAATATATATATAAATGGGTTGGGCACCTAAAAGCTTTGGCTTCAGCATACTCATCTTGGGCATATGTTTATGTGTAATATTATTGTATTGTTCAGCTATTTCTTGTGCAAATATTTTGTAGTTCCTTTTTGTTAATTAGTGGTTGATGCAGTTTTTTTGGTGCTGTGCCTAAATAAATAGCAATTAATTTATTTAATGTGCATAAAGCTTAATATTAAGGTGATGAAATGAATGCTACGCATCAGAACAGAGTGTATATTGTTTATATACACATTTGCAGCCACTCCAAAACATGCAGAAACACAACATTGACATACAACATACTAAGAGCGTTTGCCAGATTTACCTCCTTTGCGACCGGACTGCATCATCATCCGACGGCGGACAGTGTCAAAAGGGTAGGACACCAGACCAGCCACTGCGGTCACAGACTGAGCAATCATCCAGCTAACCATGATGTGAGTATTCTTGGGGTCGGGGAGCATGCCTGAGAAAGAGACACAGACAAAAGATTGCTGGTGGCTCTCAGGTAGACTGCGCCGGAACAGGACACGGCCTGACCCTTGGCTGTATCGTAGACGCCGAAATAGGCGGCCCTGTAAATGATGATGCCCTGCACAGACACGCTGAAGCCCTGGTAGAGACCCCGGATGCCGTCTGACTTGGAGATCTTGACCAGGCAGTCCCCGAGCCCCTTGAACTCGCGCTCGCCCCCGGCCTTTCCCACGTCAGCGGCAAGACGCGTCCTGGCGAAATCCAGCGGGTAGACAAAACACAGCGACGTGGCCCCGGCGGCGCCGCCCGATGCCAGGTTGCCGGCAAAGTAGCGCCAGAACTGCTTGTGCTTGTCAACGCCGTCCAGGAAAATCTTCTTGTATTTGTCCTTGAAGGCGAAGTTGAGGGCCTGGGTGGGGAAGTAGCGAATGACGTTGGCCAGGTTGCCCCTCCAGAAGGACAGGAAGCCTTGCTCCTTGGGAATGCGGACCACGCAGTCCACAATGCCCTTGTACTGCTTGTCCACTGAGATCTGCCTGCTGGCATGCTGGACCTGTGGGCGATACATGTTAAAATTAGTAACTGACACTTATAGGATAACGTTTTTTTGACAGAAAAATAAAAGGTGTTTTGTGAAGAAGAAATAAACAGATATTCAATAAAGTTCAGTAGTATTGTTTTTGATCGACTAAATGGTGGGGTACGTTGTTTGATGTGTCCATAGAAAGTTGAAAGTAAAATATTTTTTTCTATTAAGTATGCGTTAACAATGCCCAGCTAAGTTCCTAAAGAGCCTTTATAATTTGTTTTCCTTTGCCGATCTCATTTTAGTTCAACCGTTTGGGACGCAGAACACATTAGGGAGCTGGAATGGGGCACATAGGCAGTTCATGCTAGTCCCTGTGTTTTTTCTGTTTGTGTAGCATGAAAATGGTGAGAGTATGACAAACACAAACCCTTACAAAGATGAAAAAAGGAAGAGTTTAGTCGAGCACGTCAAAGAAATGCACGTACTTATACACGCCACATAAGGCAATTCCGTACAGAACCTTTGAGTGTGAAAACAAAATAAAATTTTCCCCGTTTGAAAACATTTGTAGGAGTGTGCCCCAAGATAGTGTTAAATTAGGCGTCTTTAATATAAAATAGAAGACTTGAACTGAGCCGCTAGGTTGCTCCAACCTGTCCTTGCTTTGGCATTTTACTATCTAAAAGCACTCTTGCACACATTATCGAGTTTGAACCAGCTAAGACTATTCGGTCTCATATTGGCATAGTGGTGTGGTTGAGTCCACCACCAACCCCCTCTGAGGCAGTATAAGACTAGGCACCATCTTAGATAAAGATAACCTTCTTTTGCATGATGTTGAAAAGGATCCACAGCTGCGTATTCAATCCACATCCAGTACGTAGTTAAAAAAACAATATGCTGTCTCCTGTTCTTATTTCTATTATCACAAGGATCTACGATAAAAGAACCTGACTGAGGTTCAGGTCGAACATTACAATAGGAAATCAAAAAGTTTAGATATTACAACCAATTTAGATTTTTTTGGGGGGGAGAAAAACAATATTTATAGTTCAATGTATTGGAACGACAAAGGTGTTATGACAGCCCCCAGTCCTTCTGATAGAGTTTTGGTAATTTAAAAAGATTCAAATTTGCCTTGATTTTGCATGATGCTTTACAAAGAAACTTGTCATACCTTTTACTTTGCAGTCAATTATTGTGTCGCACCAGCTGAGTGCAAGAGGATGTTTACACTTATGCTGTTTTTCTATGTTTGGTCATACGGTAACAGAGCACGGCCGAGGAGGGAGCATGACATACTATAAGTGTTGCCAAACCACTGCACTGGAACTTATCACATGCCATTGGCAGTTACCCAACTTTAGAGAACAGGCTAGTGGGAAAGTACTAAGTGTCAAAATAATATGTGGGATGCATTATTGATTGACATACAATGTGTTAACATTAGTTCAGTTTAGCCTGGGTTTGTCAATAGAAGTAAGACTATACACATTTTCGGTTTGTGAGTGTCAATTAAAAGCTGTGAAATTAAATTGGAGTGTTTTTATTAGACAATTTCTATGTGCACAAATCGCGAGCAAGCCATTTAATCTCAAGAAAAATATACCAGTTGAGGATTGAGCATTTTATTTAATGGAGCAAAAATATAGAGGAACTTGAACCAGAATTTCAAGGATTTTTTTTTTTACCACGATACTTGTTTGGAATTTTAAAAGCCAGGTTATATTAGCTAAAATGTTTTCAATGCACAAAGGTCAAGCAGATGAAAACAAACAATAATTTAATCGGTCATTTTAGTTGCAAAAATCTTTTAAATATTTTATCAAGTGCCAGTAAAAATACTTTGCAAAAGATTTTTCATCACAGAGATGAATATTTTTAACTTCTACTTTAAACTTATTATGTACTATATACAATTCACAATTTTTTTTGCATATATTGTGGCGTTTTAGCGAGTCTGTACTTAAGCGCTTTCTAGTAAGGGCCATAAAGTAACTTGGGGAACTTTGTTTAAGTAATCCCTGCACCTCAGAGCTCCTGAATACTCCATGCCAGTTGAGCATTAAGTGCTACAATTGATTTGGAATTTTACACCTCAAATGATGTGTTATTTGCTGTGATTTGCAGCTGCATTATTAAGTAAATATCACTTAAGGAAGAAATTTGACCTGTAGTAGTAGTTTGACCCTCTCAATGGGGGCGACGGCGGTCTTAGAGATGGCAGCGGCAATGCCACCAGCCAAAAAGTCCTTGGCGAACGAAACGGCTTGTTCACTCATATTTGCGCCTGTCCCTCAAAAAATAAATATATGTACAAATAAGTTAATTAAAAGTTGCCGTCCTGCAGTCCCCTTGCTGCTCGATGTTCAAAAGGCCAAAGTCTGACAAGGGCAGGAGGGATTTAAAGAGGAGGGAAAACGCCAACTTCCGCTCCTGGCGCTCATTGGTGGAGCGTAGATAATGGGTGGGGACATTAATTTAACATTAACATATTTTATTTTCCAGATTGACGAAGGAATCAATCGTGAAATTCGGATATATTCAAATAATTCAGCACCCTAGCAGTTATTTGTATGTTTTTATAGAAAATATAAAAAAAAGCTAAACAAAAAAGACCCAATCCACATCATGAAAAAACCCCAATGAAAATACCAACTGGAAGATACTTTAAATACTGTAATACATATTAATTTGAATGTAATTTGGTTACAAATCACTCTGTGTTGGACATTTATGCGATAAGCTTAACATGGAGGTGTACGAGAAAAGTCAGAAAGAGGCTCAGAGGTGTATGTTGAGGGAGGCTTCTTGGGGGGGGGTCATCCTGCCGCAATCAGAGGTAGTAAGATTATATATAAAGATCAGGGCAGGGGTCTCCAGCGTTTTTCAAACAGAGAGCTACATTTTCTTACTATTTGGCGCTAAGGGGCACCCTGTTTGATATGCATTTTTAAAATGACAATTTATCATGTTAATACTCTGTTGTTACTATGGTATTACCAGGTTAACGATTGGAAGTTCAGTTAAATGGACTACTACAAAATCAATTTTGCTAGTAAATAAATGACCCTCACTGGTGAACTGTTTTCAGAACAGGCACATTGGAGAACCCTGTTCTACAATATAAAACAATTTAAAAAAAAATCAAAGTGTTTTTTCCTTGCCCACATGTTTGTTTAAGATCAGGGGATGGTGTAATTGTAATCTTGTGCAGTCGTTTGAGACTTTTTGTGATTAAGGCCTATATCAAATAAATGTGACTTGACTTAACATTTAAGGGGTGTGTCTTGCAGAGTGAGATCAGTGGCTGCCATTTGTGTTTGATTTGTGGTATTCATAGTAGTAAGCACATATCAGTGGCGGCCGTGCATTTCACACCTAGGCCTTCAGTCATGGTCTTTCGTAATGTGTTGTTCACAAACGATCTGGCACTAAGAGCTCTTGGAAGTGAAGGACAGGAACCGGCTCCCCACCAATCAAGAGGGGTTCTCTTCGAGACACTTTTTTTCTCTTGTGATTGGTCAATATGTATATTTTCCAAGGGATTCTTTGTCGTTTATTGTAAATTAGTTTAGTATCGGAAAGTTTTACATTGTTTTGTATTTGATTTTCTTTTTGAACATCTGTAAATATTTGAATTTCTGTTTCCTGTGTTTTTCATTGGGTGTGTTTTAAAAAAAGAAATGTAAATTTTATTCTTGTAATCCATAGTTTATTTGTTGTTACACTGAAAATCAATATTTTAATTAAAATTGTGTTGGTTATTCCTCTGAGATTTTCTGTTGCTTGACAAAAGTTTAAATGAGTTAAAAAAATAAAAACCATCATAATTTTGTAGAATAATAGGTTTCAGACCACTAGATGACGTTTCCCTTTGCCTGAAGACTTCAATGTCGCCAAATCGAAGTCTAATTGGCTAGAGTTAGTTTTATCGGCACTTACATTATAAGTCAGGGCCTGTAGAATTAACTGTTAAGACCCCCATGTAGATTTCTGACTTTGGCAACAAGTAATGGCTGAAATGTGATTTTCTAAAATCAGGGGAGAAACGGGGGAAAGGAATGAAACGAAGCCGATGGAGAATTTTTTGTTTTTTAGGACAGCAGAGAAGGGTTTGCCGGCCCTTAGGGCCCACCACAAGCAAGTATAAAAAAGAGCCTGTATATGATTTTTATGTTTTGCGTTTGCAGTAAAGAGGAGCTAAAAGTAGGCAACTTTAGCTTTTATTTTCATTTGACTAAAACATAGGTATCTGCAGGGCAGCACGGCGGCGCAGTGGTTAGCGCATGTGCGGCACAGTTCTGAGGTAGTGGGAACCTCCTGCGTGGGTTCAAATCCAGCTACCGGCCTCACTGTGCGGAGTTTGTATGTTCTCCCCGTGCTTGCGTGGGTTTCCTCCGGGCACTCCGGTTTCCTCCCACATTCCAAAAACAGGTGAATTTCAGGTGAATTTCGGTCCAAATTGTCCCTAGGTGTGACTGAGCGAGTGAGTTGTCTGTCCCTGTGTGCCCTGCGATTGGCTGGCAACCAGGTCAGGGTGTCCCCTGCCCACTGCCCGGAGATGGCTGGGATGGGCTCCAGCCCCCCCGCGCCCCTAAAAAGGATAAGCAGTACAGCTAATGAGATGAGATAGGTATCTGCATTCATCAGTTAAACATTTAATTAGTTAATGTTGGGATTTGCCTACATTTTCAATTACACATAATTTATTGCTACAGCTTTGATATTAGGTCATGAAGACATAAGCTTTTTCACCCCGCAGTGATAATCGAATGGGATAATGAACATGATGATTATGGTCTTGTTTCAATGTCATGTTAGTGGTCAGTGAAGAGAAGCTGAAGGCCTCTGCAATGGTGAATAAAGGTCACCCCACCTGTTACCGTCCGTTGCCTGCTGCTTAGCAAAGTGGGTGCGTGTGTGCTGACTGCACACCATATTAACACGCTTTACTCACACCCTGATTGTGCAAAATAACCCAACAACATATATTTTGCAAGAACCTTTTTTGGTTGACATTTTAAAGAGAACAATACCAAATAAAATATCCCAAAAAGAAGCTTTTCAGCTGCCGGTAGACCTGATAGAACACATAAGCCCAGCACTAACCCACAGTAAAATGGACTGATGAGGAGTACTGTCTGTAGTTGTATACAACCCTATTTTTGAGCTGCCAGAATCGCAAGTGGATTGTATGTTGGTTAAAAGGTAGAATACATCTCATCTCATTAGCCGTACCGCTTATCCTCATTAGGGTCGCGGGGCGGGGGGGGGTTGGGGGGGTGGTTGCTGGAGCCCATCAATTATTCCAAATGTTCAGACATTTTCAGCCCCCCAAAAAATAAAAAAACTGGATCTTTTCTGTTCATTCACTGTGGTTGTGACAATTGCTTTAATAGAAACCAGCCGTTTCAAAAAAATTGGAAAAAAAAGTTGATTAATTAAATTATTGCATTCCCAAAAATTGCATTACAAAAAACAAACAAAAAAAACAATTCACATTCAAATTGTAAAGCAATGTCAACTCATCATCAAATGTAATGCAACATTTTTCTGTTATTTCACACATTGTAACATTGAAAATGCTAAACTATTCTGCCAAATATTAAAATGAGTCCATTTTAATCGGATGGGCAGAGAAAAAACAGATAATGTGGAAAATTCACTCAAAATGTTTTAAGGGAGTTGAGGACCAACATTTGATTCCATAAGGATTTGCTGAGGCTTATGTGCGCAACCTTGCTTATGTGGCACTGAATACATATCTGCCTTCCAACATAAGATTAAAATGGAAGGTTTTCAATATTCAGATAGATATTGTAATAACTACACAGTACTTTATTGGCTGCAACTATTTATATAATGTAAACGCTATTGCGAGTATCACAAGTGTTGCACAACAGAATAAATACACTTCCCCCCCCAAACACTAGACAAAAAGAACCGGTAGGAAGAATACATCATGTAATGTTATTGTCTTGAAATTACTGCCAAAAATGTTCATAGGAACAACGTGCTGTATGAGATCCCATAGAATGCATGTCTTAAAACATCTATGGTAGTTTAAGACTGAAACAACCAGTTATAAAAATAAACGAACAAATCCAAAGTATAAACAAAAATGGCAAAATAAGTTAAACATTTTGTCAAAAATAAATATTTAGACTGAAATCCTTTTTGCAAGATGAAATGTTTGATCAAACGTACTGAAAGGCAGAATAAAAAGCATTTTAAATCATCTCTTCTATATTGTGCATTATTCTGCTCTTGATAAATAGCAGATATTTACGTCTGTTTTTCTTTTTACAGTATATACAATGTGGGGGAGAGTTGATACAATAAAAACCATGGTGGGTCTGGAACATATTCACTGCAATAAAAAAAAGTAGACTGGAAAGGCATATTTTTGCATTGCATCCTTTTGAGTTTGTGATGGTATGTTTATCCAGTTAATCAGTTTCTGATGCTGGACTGGCCAGTCGTTTCAAAACTCCTGTTCATCAGGTAGCGCTTCACTTCCTGCAGCTCGGCCGGCCTGAGGCTTTGGTCCACGCCAGGTGCTGGCGTGTAGCTCAGCGGCGACAAAATGTAGCCGTTGCGGTACAGGCAAACCTGCTTGCACAGCTCAAAGCAGGCAAAAAGGAGGCCAAAGTAGGGGACGATCTGAAAATGAAAGCAGTCAAGTTGTAAGAAAGAAAATGCCTTTTGACAATAACATGACATAAATGTTAGCGCAATCAACATTATTTGACATCATTAAATGCATTCTTAAAACAGTCTGTATCGCAGTTTACTTTTCCCAGTTTCGCTACTTTGCGGATTTTCATTGTGCATTGTGTTGTAACTGTAATAACTGTAATGTACCTCCGAAGTGTGAGGCGGGTGTGCTAACCAGTCATCCACTGTGCTGCTTGGCTAGTAACCTATTCTCCTTAACGATCTCCGGTTTGACTTTCGTATTTGTAAAAGCACATGCAGCCACCTTGACATTTGCAACTGAAATTGGAGAATGAAGCGCGCCGTTCTGGAGAAGGACGTTGCCCACTTCACTCGTGATATCCTTGCTATTAATTTCAAACTCCACATTGTTTCTAATGTCGCCGCCCTACCCTCTTTTAACAGCATGTCACGATCTCCCTCAGGGGAAGCTCAGATTCACTGATCGTGCTCATGTAAAATGACAAGTTCAGTGTGTGTTATGTGTAAAATGAATTAAAATGAGGAAAATTTGGCTTTTTCCTACCAATTTGAAAAATTCAGCCAATGAAGTTGGTGCTGGCCTTGTAATCATTCGGACCCAAGTCACTTCTGTCAGTGTACCTTTATGGTATTGGCAGCAAAACCACTCCAGAGTGAAAGGACGCCCTTATGTTTGACCACCTGTGCAAAACAGTCGGCCACACCGTTGAAATGTATATCGACACTGCCGTAATGCGGGAGCCAGGAACTCTGTGCCTGCGAAAGAAAGAGAACCTCAAGTTAAGTGGCCATGTAACGTCCTCCTTCCATAGCTCGCTTCCCATCCCGATGAGGCCGAACATGACTTCCTGCCCCGGAATAAGGCCGTCATAACGATTCAGAGGGTCAGCCAGAACCCGTCGATTTAGACGCTTCATTTGCTCGGACTGCTCTGGAACATCTCTAAGCTGTCAACACTCTTGAACCTGTGAAAGCGCTTTTTTTTTTTATAACCGGGAAATCTATGATCCTTACATCTTGTCGGAGGACATTAACCGGATGAGAAACAAGTTCATTTTCATTAAAGGGCGGGCAAATGAGTCGGAACAGGCCGACATCGTAAACTGTCACTTGGGATTCGGCAAACAAACACTCGCAGGGTGCTTTTAAAGGGAGATTTATTAGCATCCGATTTTTACAAGGGGAAAGACCGTATTTGTGAATGTTATATACATTTTGCACACACTTTTTTACAACCTGTATGCACTCAACTGTTTAATTGATCATTATTGTGTTTGCAATACAATTGAAACAAGGAAAATAGTGCATAGTGCATTTCTGCACTATTACATCATGAGAAAGGGACAAAAGCTCAGTTCACTAGAGAAAATTGTTTGGAATTCGCAGGCCTTAATTGGCACAAGCCTTTTAACAATATTAGCACCAGTGCATCTCAATGATGACGAAAAAGAGAGTACATAGAAGCAGCAACTGTAGCAAATGCCTAACTGTTTTCCCGCAGCGGCCTTTGTTAACCACGTGCTGCGTTTGCTAGGTTGTCCACATAAAAAGTGAGTTGTTGCCCTGGAGAGGGATGGGCGCTACCGGGCTGTACTTGCACACGACACACCACAGGAAATTGTGCCCCTAGGACCCTAGTGGTTAAGGGATACAACCGACCGCCCACCCCAACTGGTCTTAAGCTGATTGCCGACAGCTATATTTAAACGCTTTATCTCAAGCCTCTGCTGCAGACCCAACACGTATTTGCATTCCCAGCTGCTGGCAGCTCATAATAATAGCATACACAGAACCAGATGTAGTATTTCGTCCCGGAGGCGCCATTGCTTCCTCGAGTCCTTGAAAACAAGAACAGTGAGCTCCATCATTCCATTCATCAATTCATGGATTTGTTGCATAATGTTGGATATTTGACTATAAGTGACAACTACAAGACTTAAAATATAAAACAAAATATAACACACCTTTTTACAATTCATATCTCAGACTTTGTAAAACAAATCCATAACAAAAAACGAGGGAATGGAAATTGGCTAAATGGGCCCATTTTGCACATTTTCAAATTAGGTGTAATGACTTGTGTTCCCAGAATTTCAGATGTTATGTGCCGAATGATTTTTTTTTTTTTTAAAGTTAAAATTAGACAGTTTATATAAGATGTATACTCTCACTGACGTTTAAACATTGCAGGAAATTGATTTTTAGGCTTTTGCCCATTAAATAAAACCAAATTGAACAATAATACTGCCTCCGTGTGGATTTTAAAAGCTATTACCACAACTAAATGCATGTACTGTAATGATACAAGTATCACCACGAGGGTATTGAAATTACATTTAGAGTCACGCTGGACAGATATGTATACTTTTAATGAAAACATGTATCAAATAATTTGTGTTGTAGTGACCGTTACCCAGAACGTTAAATTTGGTGTGGTCCACAGGCTCTCTCTACTGGTAGGTAGATTAAATGTGCCCTAAAGCCTTATTGAATCTACATTTTCATTTGTTTGCATCTCGTGCTTTAATTCATTATTTATTCGTTTTAATTATTTACTGACCTGCTGACATTTATAACGGACTAACTTCAGTTTAAGGAACTTTATTTGCGCTGATTTTATTAATGGCATAGCACTAAGTGTGTAAAAAAGTATGGCTCTAAAATTGCTATAGAGTATAAATAATTATCAAAAAAGAATTCACACACTTATATTTCAACTACTGGGTAACCATTTTCTTAACCAGTGCATTTTGAAGAGTGCACATACAGTGCCTTAGAGAGATAACTTCTTTGTGGCTTTTTATTTAGGCACAGCACATAAAAACAGCATCGACCATTGATTAAAAATAGGAAACAATAAACTATTAGCAAACAAACAACTGTACCATACAATTATATAATAATAACTTGCAAGCGTTATTGCCACCATTTACTATTCTTGCAAAGTTCTTCTCCCAATATTCAGTAGCGGCAGTAGCTCTGGAGGTAGAGCGATCGTTTTGGGATCCCAGTTCAAATCCCGGCTTGTCCGTGTTACATGTCGAAGTGTCCTTGGGTAAGACATTGAACCCCCAATTACCCCCAATAAGCAGGTTAGCACCTTACATGGCTGCACAGATCACGGCCGCTATTGGGAAGTGTGAAGCACAATGTAAAGCGCTTTGGGAAGTCAATGACTTGAAAAGCGCTATATAAATGCAGATCATTTCATTTCATTTCATAGTCGATATATGGCAGCAAAACAGTAAGATGGTATTGTGAGTAACCTTTGAAATATAGAGACTACTGCTCAAACCAACATTATTTAAAAAGTACAACCCGCATTATGTGCAAAGTTATGTACCCAAAATACCGATCAAACTAAATACCAGAAGTTGGGGCGGCAGTAGCTCAGGAGGTAGAGCGCTCGTCTTGGGATCAAGGGATCCCAGTTCGAATCCCGGCTTGTCCGTGTTACATGTCGAAGTGTCCTTGGGTAAGACACTGAACCCCTAATACCCCCAATAAGCAAGTTAGCGTCTTACATGGCTGCAATACAAGGCCGGTATTGGGAAATGTGAAGCACACTGTAAAGCGCTTTGGGAAGTCATTGACTTGAAAAGCGCTATATAAATGCAGATTATTTCATTTCATTTGAAGTTGGGTAATAATAAATACAAGTGTTTCCCGTAATTATTATAATAAATCAACAATGAATTACTAAAGAGTAACAAATACAAAAATAGTCTATTTGTTTTTTAGAATTATAACAATAACAGAAAGATAACATGCTGCCCACATGTAGTGACTTACTTGCATCTTTCGCTTGACGGTCTCAAAAGGGTATGAAAATGTTTGCGCCACTGCTGCCGCCAGACAGCCATTAATGAAGTTCTGCAGAGGTGAGAAGCGGAAAGAGGCTCACGCCACACACTATGCATGTTCTTGTGCACCACGTAGCATCCCAGAGAAAAGGGAAATGCACCTAGGAAAACACATATTGTTTTAAAACATTGATAGGTAGTGTTTCTTAACCATGAGTGAACAACGGCTCTAACTTAATAAATTTTCTTCTTCTTACTGAAAAACACCTCATATTTTTATTTGATTTCTAAGTAATTCATCCCAAATACTCCTGAGGGTTAGGGGACTTGGAGACCCTATGTCAAAATCATGGACAGGAAACTTTTAAAAGTAACAAAATGAAATCGGAATATGTCTTGTGATACAAGCGATGGTCTTTGTAATTGATGTTGCACAGCTATTTGCGTATCAAAAACTGAAACATATTTCGTTCTCTGCATACCTAAGATCGTAAGAGAAAAACCCCTGTAGAGGGCCAGTAGGCCTTCTGTGCTATGGATCTTGGCCAACGTGTGAACAATGCCAAAATATGACGGCTCCCTGATGTTCTGGACGATCAGCCTGGTTTCGGCAACCTCCAGGGGGTACGTGGCTAAAGCAGCTGCAATTCCCGCCAGCCCGCCTGCAATGATGGCCCTTGCCTGGGAAATGAATCCCAGTTCGTCCATGTGGAGGTGGACTATCCTGGGCACAAAAAAAGTCGTCGAATAAGGTTTATTTCAGTCAATGAACAATACTTTCTTGAAGAAAGATTTATATTACAGTGAGTAGTACTTTAACCCTTGTTCTGTGTGGTCAAGATAAGTTATTAGATTACCTCAGTTCTTAATTGTTAGAATAAGTCACTAGGCACTACAACTGTAACTTATACTATGTAGATGGATATGAGAGATTGTTTTCCGGGAACTCTGTGTACTTACAGTACAAGACTGCACAAGATCAATGGTATCACGTGTCCTGTCTGACAAGTCTGCTATTTGCACGAACCTTAACTGATCGAAACGACCACTAGACTACTTTATCTGTATTCACCCTTAGTGTTTAGTTACTTTCCTTATAAAGATGAAAATACATTGTTTTGTCCGATAGTAACCCAAAAGGTGGATAAATAGGATGCTTTATGTTTAACCTCGCAAGCGAATGTAGCGATACAAAACGTTAAAATTAATGAAACGAACAGAGCACAAATATTTTATTTTCAAAAATATGCACCACATGTACGAAATTCATAATCCTGTGCGTTTTAACTGAATTTCGCACTACTTTGTTAAACAGCCGTGGAACGGTCCTGTGGTTGACTGCTTGAACCAAAAGAAATAAAAAAGCAACGTCGTTCACTAAAGCTTCTGTAGAATACTGGTTATTTTATTTTAAAAAATACGTTTGATCAATATTAAAAATGATCATATAACATTTGTGAAATATGTTTCCCCAATTCCATTTAATTTTATCAAACTACCTGCTAGGTAAAAATCAGGGTTTACAAATGGCATGTTCTTAAATATCGACCGAGAGAAGAAAGCCACCTGATTGGCTAGAATAAAAACACGAGCTCAGTAAACAGGAAGTAAGAAAATGCCAATCCAAAGCGAAAAAAAACAAGATTGTATCCACTTAAATTTATGTTTCCAGCGGATTCCACGTCAAACCCATCGTAGAGACAGTTAAATCTTTGTTGTTGGCCCGACATGCAAACTTTATCTCCAACTTCTACGGTGCCTAACTAATGCAAATTAAGAATTACATTTGCTCCAGAGTTATGCCCAAAGACCTAAAACACGTCCATTAAATATTATTCAAGTGTACGAACTTACTTTCTGTAGATTGACAAGTGGATTGCTGTGTAAGGGAACAAGCGGAGGCAAGAGACGAAGTTCCCCTTCCAAAACCCTTTGAGTCCTTCATTATGGTAGATGAGGAGAAACGTTTGCCCGAAGCCGTTTTTACAGTGAAATGTTCCCACCTGACTTTTGATCTTCACCACTTCCAAAGGCGATGTTGCGCTTTTACTGACTAAACCTGCTAAGCCCACGCACGACAAGCTTTGCGAAGTAGTCAGCCTGTTATCCTTTTTAACGGTGGCCATTCCTTTATAAATGGTCTCCAAACGAGCATTGGCTTTTCCAGACACTTTGTTTACACGTCTTGGAAGTCATCAACCATCTATTCTAGGAGCTTGATGGCCAAGGCGGATCCTGGAATCCAGCTACACTGTTGACGTCACCCAACACCGGGGCAGAATTACCGTTATTGAACACTAGAGAGAGCCATGGAGCAGCCTCTGCATTCTACATTAATTTAATTTTTTTCACACTTCCAATTTCTGATTATCTTAAAGCTTTGCAAGTACAATATGTATGTTACTTATAATGCTTTTAGAAGAGCCACGCGCAGTGAAGATTATGTCTGGTGAAGCACAATCAGATTGACAAATAAATGAACCTACATAATATTATTCATCACTTGATTAGCAGAGCAAAAAAAGCAATACAGTAACTGTGGCATAGAAAAAAAACGTTTTAGTTTCTTACCTTAACTTATAAATGAAGTCTATGTGCTGCTCCTTTTGAATAAAGGCACCAATAGTTAAGTAGTCCTCCCGTATGAAAAAAGTCCAAGAAAAGAGAAGGAAAAATGCTTGGCTTGACTTGCTGTTAGCTTGTTAATACTATCGCAAATTATATATATATACGGTACAAATGTATACTATACAGTATGTATATATATATATATATATATATATATATATATATATATATATATATATATATATATATATATATATATATATATATAATCTCATCTCATTAGCTACACCGCTTATCCTCAGTAGGGTCGCGGGGGTGCTGGAGCCCATCCCAGCAATCAACGGGCAGTGGGCAGGGGACACCCTGAACTGGTTGCCAGCCAATCGCAGGGCACACGGGGACAGACAACTTGCTCGCTCATTCACACCTAGGGACAATTTGGACAGGCCAATCCACCTGAAATGCATGTCTTTGGAATATGGGAGGAAACCGGAGTGCCCGGAGGAAACCCACGCAAGCACGGGGAGAACATACAAACTCCGCACAGGAAGTCCGGTAGCTGGATTTGAACCCACACAGGAGGTTCCCAAGACCTTAGAACTGTGCCGCACACACGCTAACCACTCACCGCCGTGCTGCCCTGTATATTTATATATATATATATATATATATATATATATATATATATATATATATATATGGTTGGTTTGATCCCTTAACCACTAAGGTTGGAGGGGTACCATTTCCTGTGGTGTGTCTTGGGCAAGTACAGCCTGGTGACACCAATCTCTCTCCAGGCCAACATCTTCCATCCATCCTTTTTCTTCCGGCCCAGGTCACGGGGGGTAACAGGCTCAGCAGGGAAGCCCAGGCCTCCCTATCCCTAGCCACTTCATCCAGCTCATCCGAGGCCTTCCCAGGCCAGCCTAGAGACATAGTCTCTCCAGCGTGTCCTGGGTCATCCCCAGGGCCTACTGCCGGTCGGACATGTCTGGAACACCTCCCGAGGGAGACGTCCAGGAGCCATCCTTATCAGATGCCCGAGCCACCTCATCTGGCTCCTCTCAATGCAAATGAGCAGCGACTCTACACTGAGTTCATCTTGGATGTCTGAGTTTCTCACCTTATCTCTTAGGGAGGCCCAGCCACCCTGCGGAGGAAACTCATTACAGCCACTTGTATCCAGGACTGTGTTCTTTCGTTCATAACCCACAGTTCATGACCCATAGGTGAGGGTAGGAACACAGATCGACCGGTAAATCAAGAGCTTTGCTTGTTGGCTCAACTCTTTTTTCACCACAACGGACCGGTACAGGGTCCGAATGACAGCAGACGCTGCACCGATCCATCTGAGAATTTACCATCCCATCCTACCCTAACTCGTTAACAAGAACCAGAGATACTTGAACTCCTCCACTTGTGGCAGGAGTTATTCCCAACCCGGAAGGAGCATGCCACGCTTTTCCGGCTGAGAACCATGATCTCTGACTTGGAGGTGCTGATCTTCATCCCGGCCGTTTTACACTCTGCTGAAAACCGCTCCAGTGAGAGTGGAAAAAGCCAATAGCACCACATCATCTGCATAAAGCAGAGAAGAAATACTGAGGCTTCCAAGCTTGATTCCTTCCCCGCCAAGGCTGCGCCTAGAAATTCTGTCCATAAAGGTTATTAACAGAATCGGTGACAAAGGGCAACTCCCACTGAATACAAATCCTACATGCTGCCGACAAAGCGGACCCAACTCTGGCACCCGGCAAACAGGGACTGCACAGCCCTTATAAAACTACACCGTACTCCACAAACAGGGCACTTCAAGTTTCACTAATGCATTCTCCAAGTCCACAAAACACATGTCGACCGGATAGGAAAACTCCAATGCACCCTCGAAGACCCTGCAGAGTGTGTAAGGCTTGTACACTGTTCCACGACCTGGACGAAAACTATACTGCTCATCTTCGACTTCTCAGGTTTGACTTCCTGTTGGACCCTCCTCCCCAGTACCCCCAAATAGACCTTACCAGGGAGGCTGAGAAATGTGATTCCCCTGTAGTTGGAACACACTCTCTGGTACCCTTTCATGAAAATGAATCACTATCCCAGTCTGCCAGTCCAGAAGTACTGTCCCTGATATCCACGTGATATTGCAGAGGTGTGTCAACTATGACACGCCCACAACATCCAGAGCATTAATGAACACAGGGCGGTTCGGTTGCAGCCCTGGGGCTTTGCCACCAAGGAGCTTTTTAACCACCTTAGCGACTTTAACCCCAGAGGTATGAGAGCCCACCTCAGAGCCACCAGGCTCTGCTTACTCAGGGGGAAAATGTTGGTGGGATTGAGGGCATCAAAGTATTCTGCCCACCACTTAAAAACGTCCCGGGTTGAGGTCAGCAGCTCCTTTTCTCCACTATACTAAGTGTTGATTGATCACCGCTTTCCCCCTTAAGACACGGGATGGTAGAACACAATTTCCTCAAAGCCACCGATACCTCCCAGTTGCTTTCAGAGTCCCTTATGCCAGGAGGGCCTCGTCAGACTCCTTCAGCTTGACGGCATCCCTTACCGCTGGTGCCCACCAATGGGTGTGAAGATTGCTGCCACGGCAGGCACCGACTACGTTACGGCCACAGCTCCGATCAGCCGCCTCGACGATGGAGGCACAGAACATGGTCCACTCTGACTCAATGTCTCCTGCCTCCGCCAGGACATAGGAAAAGTTCTGTCGGAGGTGTGAATTGAAACTCTCTCTGACAGGGGATTCTGCTAGACGTTCCCAGCAGACTCTCACAGCACGCTTGGCTCTGCTGGTTTGGAGCGCCATCTTTCCCCACCACTGAAGCCAACTTACTCCCAGGTATTGATCAGTTGACAGCCCCGCCCCTCTCTTCACCTGAGTGTCCAAAAAATGCGGCCACAAATCCGATAAAACGACTGCAAAGTGGATCATCGAACTGCGGCCTACCAGGGGTGTCCCGGTGTTAGGTACATATTTAAATATATACACACAGTGGAACCTAGGTTTTCGAACGCCTCTCAGTTCGAACAAATCGGTGTCCGACCAAAAATTTCGAGAAATTCTTGCTTCGCTGTTCGGTCAAAAAATCAGAGCTCGAACGCCTGTAATGCGTGAGTGCGTACGCTAGGGTGCGATGCTGAGCGGCGTACATAGATTGTGTAGATCGCTCCCCTCCCCTCGTGACCAACTGTTATCACGTGCGGACGTGCTTTGTTCGTTTTGCTTTCGCTTTTAATATAGGTGTACGAAGTGTTTTAGCCCCTAATTATGCCTCCGAAGAAAGTCAGTGCAAGCAGCAAAGTTGCTATAGGTGAAAAAAGAAAAGTAGTGCATACAACTATTGCATTTCAGAAAGAAATAATAGCAAAATATGAAGGTGTGCGAGTGTCTGGTCTTGCTAGGGAATACCCCACCGTCCACCTGCGCCTTCTGCTGACCACCACAAAGGTAAGAAATCCTATTCATAATTATTTTCTTTATCCTTTTTTTTTAATGTTTACACGTTCATGTTAGCGTAATTTTTCGTACGGAAGATTACGATAACGCGAATGCACAATTAGCCTGGGTTAGCTTTATGATTCGAGGTTAAACATTCAGGGTGTTGGAAATGAGCCCAAAATTCAGGGTGTTGGAACGGAGCCCCCTTTCCAATTAACCGCTCACCACTTGTTGTGGAGACCCGGGTGCTAAATGACTTGTAAACGACCTGATTTTTTTATTTTTACACGTTCATGTTAGCGTAATCTTTCGTACGGAAGATTACGATAACACGAACGTACGATTAGCCTGGGTTAGCTTTATGATTACGATAAACAGTCAAGGTAAACATTCAGGGTGTTGGAACGGAGTAAAACGATTTACATTATTTTTCAATGGGAAAAAATGATTTCGGTGATCGAACAAATCGGTTTTCAAACAGGGTTCTGGAACGGATTATGGTCGAGAACCGAGGTTCCACTGTACACACATACATACATATACAAATATATGTGACGTGACCAAATAGGAGCATCATTTCATTGATAGATAGATAGATAGATAGATAGATAGATAGATAGATAGATAGATAGATAGATAGATAGATAGATAGATAGATAGATAGATAGATACTTTATTCATCCCCTAAGGGAAATTCACATTTCCAGCAGCATCCCTGAGCTGAGAACAGTACAATAATAAAGCCAAAAGAATACAATATACAAATACCCAGTGTGACGTGCAAATGCCCACTGTAGCGTGTTAAAATAACACAACCACACACTAAAATCCATTTGATTTGACAGTGTGTCAATGCCTGTCTGTTAGGTCAATTGACCTTCCTGTGGCCCAGTCATTTGTGTAAAATAGAGTTGGGACACAGACATTGTGTATATATCAGTGTTGTTAAATAAGCACCTCCTTAGCACCACAGTAGGCTACCGGCCTTTGTGGTTTAGAGTGGCATGTCGTTTAAAACCATGAGGCATTGTCATTTTTCCACTCCTGGCATGCATGCGTAAGTCCACCCGCTTCATTTCTCACTTTGAAGTGCACTTGGAAAAAGGTTATATTGGAAACTAACTTTGGAATCAAATCCATATACTTGTTGTCGAGGTTCCGCTCTTGGTCCCCGTGCGTTTTACCCACTGCAACTGCGCCTTACTACAGTAGTGCAACTAGTAAAGCACAGTTAGTTCTGCTTTTGGCCTACTCCAAGGCGAAAGGGTCACATTTTATTAAGGTTTAAATACACAACTCACCCTGACAAGTGGACATGAATTGTTATACGCCTTGTAGCATGCTAGAGACCCATACCAGTCTTTTTTCATAGCATATTAACCAGGTTCTAAAATACTACATACATATTAAAAATACAGGCCTAAAGGATTAACTGCAAAAAAGTTTAACACAATTGAACTGTGACTCTCTTGTCTGCCACTAGAGAGAGCACCACACCTGGGATATAAACTCAATGGGGTTTTCATGTGTCAATAGAAACAGTTTTTCTCCAGTATCAGCCATGTGGAGGCGCTCTGCACCACATGGTGCATGAGTGGAGGGTTAGGAGGATTGTGGATGCGCTTGGGTCATCCTCACAGACTGGTGCCAGGATCACAGAGGGCTGCAATAAAATTCTCACCTCATTATCTGAGACAGTCACATCACAGGCTTGTGTTGGGCAGGGGAGGGGTCCGGTTGAAGAAAGGCTGGAGAGTGAAGGGGGGTTGAACGTAGAAACAGGCTTGGTGACACTAGAGTCTGTGTGTTTGCGTTCTCTTCTGGGGGATGGTGTGCTGGTGAGAAAAATCAGTCGTAACCACAATTGAATTGATGACACCTCTGGCAGCAAGGAACCCCTTTACTCTCCAACCCTCAATCTCCCTGGCTCACTTGACAGGATTGGGAGACATGTTATGCAAAAAAAGAGCGGTTTTCAACATTGTTTTGGTGAAAAGGGGCAAGGGGTCACTATGAATAGTCACAGTCTTTTTGCACCTCATTAGAACCAACACTTGTTTTGAACTAATACGGTGATTCCAAACCAATGTGCTCTCACATGTACTTGGGAGAATTTTCTAACTACAGTTAGTTTGGGCAAAAAAAACCTGTGGTTTTCATAAACAAGTATGCATAATCTGTGCCAACGTTTTGTTGCATAATATCATACTTTTGTGTCAGAAACTTGTCAAATGAAAACGTTTTTGAGATAAATTGCTTATGCCGTCAAAAATGTACACTTATGCCGGTACGTTGATTCACCTTGAGCCATGGTTAGAAATTTGGGCGTTAATATTACTGAGGATCGTTTTTTTTTCCCTTCCTTCGTGGGTTCGTTTATATCCGGGTTGTAAGACGATACGTTGGTCAAAATAAAGGCTTAAAAGATGAGTAGTTCCTGCAAAAATGTTTTTGGAATATTCCGGGCACAAATGAGAAATTGACTACTGTGGCAATTTACAGGGGCAAAGACTAACATGGCTGATAATCACTTTTATACCAAATATGTGTGTTCATAAGTCATAACAAAACATAAGGAAATAGAAACTGGCGGGGACACACTCTTTTGTTGAAAGGAAAGACCAGAAAACTGACACCTAAAGATATCGAAAATTAAGTACTTTTCCACCGTGGAATAATCTTCGGCCTACCTGCTGTAAACAGGTTTAATATGGTGAAAAATCTGTCAGTTAATATACTACAGTGGAGAACCGGAATACAAATCTAATGGAGGTCCACGTTTAACAGTGAATGAGATGTTAGTTTGCAAGCATACAATGGTTTATGTATTTTTTGCAATGAAGACTTTTATATCACGAAAGGACATTTTGTACAATCTTATGACAACATACTTAGCCAGGTATATAAATAAGTACCAAAATCAGAACAGAAAAAGGCCCTCCAAACCCTTATAATGTTTTGTTTCCCTATCCGGGGCAATCCACAGTCTTTCATTGATATTCGTTGAACACCATCTAAAAGACTATAACATTTGCTGAGTTCATTAAGCACAATCATCAAATAAAAAGATTGGGGGGGAAAACTCCAAATAAAAATTAAATGTGTGTATCGTACTCGATAGCCTCCTGTTGTCGTTAGTTGACTGACCTTTTTAAAAGGTCACAGGATACATTACAAACTATTACATTTTAGACATAAATTTGGATAGCCTGTTTTTGATAGTGGTGGATTATGTGATTTTCTCCAATGTATGAAATAAATTGGACAAATAAAAATCAGCACATTACGCTTAAAATACTAAAAACCAAGGTGGAGCTGTAAATCGCAACAATGACTAACACGTCACATCGCCTATTTAGCAGGATGTAGATAACCAGGAGGCCGGCTCATTGTCTACCAGGATGCAGTGGACAACTTGAAACAGCTGGTGTCTTCCCCCGACCCCCACTTATTCCTTTATCTGGCCACGTACAGCCAATAAATCAATATCAAATCTAAAAAGCACAGGAAGCCAGATGGCCTTCCCACAAGCGGGCAGCTTTCATGGCCCGTTTGCTTACTGTACTACCTGGCCGGGGCATGCCGGTTAGAACTCCCTTTGAAGGCATACACATGCGACTGCCAGCTCAATGAATGACTAAAGGGAACAAATAAGCTATTACAACTCTCCTCAAATCAGTGTTTGTGTTTCCATCCACATCAAAGCGAGTCTCCCGCCTGTTTGATATGCGGCCCCCACACCTTGAATCTGACCCGCGGACAGGTAGCAGGGAGGAGCAGCCCATTGACAAGAACAGGGGTCATGTGGTCCCTGCTCCAGGGTAGTTTACCCAGACGAGGGGGCTGCCAGTGTCTCCTGTTCTCTCAGGGGGCCCTTGCTTCTTGTGCCAATTTCCAGACACCTTTTTGATAAGAACCGCAGTTAATTTTGCTGTTCCCGTGAGCGCAATTCAATTTTTATGGCAGTAATGTTGGGTCACGACAGTACTGAAGTTGTTTTAGTCTGAGAGAGTAGAATGTCTTTTTTGGTGAAGCTGCTGAGTCATCAATAACAAAAATACTGTTCTGGCCTGGAGGATTGGAATGCCTGGGAAAAACTGCTGAGTCAGCAAAACCAAAAGTGCCAAGTCAGTTTTTGGAGGGGCATTTTCACCTCTAGAGTGACCCACCTGATTGTTTGTGAAAGATAGTGATCTTGTCCAAACTTGCTAATCTGGCTGGGTAGAGTGGATTTTCTACCTGAAAAAAGGCTGAGTCATCAAAATCAAAAGTGCTGAATAAATTTGATTTGGAGATTTTCGACATAAAAGTCAACCCCGGCGGGACGACGGTTGGTTGGTGTGTACGTAGCCCCACAGTGTGGAGGTTCAGGGTAAAATTCAACGTACCGCAGCCTCCCCATGCGGAGTTTGCATTTTCTCCCTGTGCCTGCGTGGGTATCCTCCGGGCACTCTGGTTTACACCCACATTCCAAAAACATGCATTTCAGGTTGCCCTCAGCTTAAAGATAGCTGTTATGGGCTCCAGCACCGTGACCCTAGTGAGGATGAGCCGCACAGAAAATGGATACATGGATGGACAGTTCAACACTTCTGACTGTCTGAGAGACATTGCTTTGAAATTCAATATTGTTGTGTTCTGGGAGAGGGGAATGTCTTTCTGGAAAACCGGCTACGTCAGAAATCCCAAATGTGCTAAGACAGGTTTTTGGGGAATTTTGAATTTTAGAGTGACCTACCAGAATGCTTGTGAAGGATTGTGATCCTCGCCAAACTTGTTCTGGCCTAGAAGTGTTTACTATCTTTCTGGGTAGGCTGCCAAGTCTGAAAAACCAAAAACATGGAGTCTGCTTTATTTGGCATTATTTTACATGGAGGGTCACCTATCTGACTGCCTGTAAAAGATGGTGTTGATATTCAATGTAGTTTTGGTCTAAGATAGTGGCATGCCTTTCTGGGAAAATGCTGAGTCAACAAGACTAAAAGTGCTGTGTCAGCCTTTAGTTTCCTTTTTTCACATCTAGAGTAAACCACCTGAATGCCTGTGAAAAATGGCGATATCTAAACTACTTTCCCTGGTTCTCGTGAGGACAAGCACAAAAACCAAAGGACAGATGGACAAACAGACAAAGCAATAGATAAGCCGTAAGTCCAACGTTCTATTTTTAGTTACAGGTCGAAAGACAAAACGAGAAAAATCAATAGAAAAAAAATCATTTTTTTGATTTTTCTGTATTTTGATTCACATGACATTCAAAAATACTTTTCAAAGGTTTTCAAAATCCACATAAATAGGGAAAGTAAGAAGAACGATTAAAGATCAATTTATTTTAATGTGTATTTTACATGTGCTAAACATGTCCTGCAGTTTGGTCTAATTCTTTTTTTATACCGTATGTGTACAAATCCCTTTGTTAAAATTGAACTTTAAAATTGGACTAAACAATTAACTGTAAAAACATTTGAACGACATCACATAAAAAAAAAAGAAAAAAAAAACTTTCAATGTGATTTTCTCAGATTTTAGATGAGAAAAAAGTCGTTGGAAGGCCGTAATTGAAATATATTCTTTAAAATAGTTAAAGCTAATTCCCTATACTTTGCATTGACACCAACAACCCAAATTTGATATTTGCATCACTGTGACTTATTACGGTAGATCAGGTCACACACACACACACACACACACACAAAATATACAGTATACATACAGTATACATACATATATTTATCTACATACATACACATATATACACACACACATACATATATATATATATATATATGTATATATATATATATATATATATATATATATATATCATCTCATCTCATTAGCTGCACCGCTTATCTTCAGTAGGGTCGCGGGGGTGCTGGAGCCCATCCCAGCAATCATCAGGCAGTGGGCAGGGGACACCCTGTATGTATATACCCTTATATAAATGATTTTTAACCTTTCTGTGCATTTCTCAAGACATATGATTTTTAGATCTTGAGTGAATCGCAAATATATATTTTTTGAGACAAATCTCTGCATCTCGTGAGTTGTTTTTGAACACTGCCCTGAACCTAAACAAATGTAATATCACCCATAGTTACTCGGTCAAAAATCTAGGTGTTATATTTGATCCTAATCTGTCGTTTTAGTTACACGGGAAAAATATTACTAGAATATCCTTCTTCCACCTCTGTAATTTTGCGAAGATTCGTTAGATGCTGTCCCAACCAGATGCAGAGGTTCTAATTCATGCATTTATTATTTCTCGGCTTGATTACTGTAATGTATTGCTTTCTGGTCTCCCGATGTCTAGCATCAAAAGTTCGCAGCTGGTTCAGAAAGCGGCAGCGAGACTCTTGACTAAAAGACAAAAAAGATTGAGCATATTACTCATGTATTGGCCAACTTGCGCTGGCTGTCACGGTCGCCGTGGCGACAAGTCTGCCGCGCCCCCGAACTCAAGCTGGAGCAGATCAGCTGATTGCTGGTCTGCTACTTAAGGCTGGGTTGTGGGTTTGGCGGGCGCTGGCTCATTACACATTCCTCGGTCTGTTATGCCTTGTCCTGTTTTAGTTTTAAACATTGTCCGTTCTGTTATGCCTTGTCCTGTTTAGTTGAGTTGGAAGAAACAACTGTTTTGTCATGTCCCAGAGTTTTGGACAACTTTTATTTTGGTGAATAAAAGTTTTGGATCGTTACGCAATTGAGTTCTCCCTTCCTGCCTCCTGCCTCCATTCTGGTCCGGTCACCCCTTCCACTCCACCACGCCTCGTGACAGCCCCCTTCCACTCCGTTCCGTGACACTGGCTCCCAGTACACTTAAGATGTGACTTTAAGGTTCTCTTACTTAGGGCCCGGTCACACAGCCGTTTGCGTCTGTATCGCGGGTAAAATTTTGCGTTTTTTTTTTGCCCGTGGTTGCCCGCGATGGAAAATGCGCAAAATTGGCCAACCCGCTGTTCATCGGTGGTATGCCCGCAAAACAGACGCCGGCGACTGTTCCGCTTCCTCATCGCGTCATTTCAGCATCATTTTCTCGTGTGGACCACGGGTATAAAAGCTGCCGAGCCAGCGTTATGCCGAGAAGTGCATCCTTGCCGAGATTTGCATCCCCTCGCTACTACAACCACTTTTACCTCGTTTTATCTCACTTTTATATCACTTTTAGGGAATTTAATGGCGAACATATAACCAAAACCACTTGCATTTGTTGGGAATGTAATACAACTTAAACCATTCCGTCTTTGTATTTGTTGTGAATGTAATCGAACGGTAATGCACGCCGTATACAAATCACTTTTGAGCAGGTAACATGTTTATTTTGCCTTTTTCTATTCAAATCGCTCGTATTGAAACTGTTATGCACTCTACCGTAAAGCTTATTTCTGCATAATAAGCTTTACGGTAGAGTGCATAACAGTTCTCAAAAGTGATTTATATACGGTGTGCATTACCGTTCGATTACGTTCACAACAAAAACAAAGACGGAATGGTTTATGTTGTATTACATTCCCAACAACTGCAAGACGAAGTGGATTTGGTTATATGTTCGCCATTACATTCCATAAAAGTGATATAAAAGTGAGATAAAACGAGGAAAAAGTGGTTGTAGTAGCGAGGGGATGCAAATCTCGGCAGGGATGCATTTCTCGGCATAACACCGGGGTGCAGAAATCATAACCGCTCAAGACACAGTCCCGTGAAGATCAAGATTTCAAGCTATGGCACCGAAGAAGCCAATATGTTATTATTGTAATAGTTTTTCATTTTTATTTTATTATCTTGTTATGAAATGAAAAGAAATGTCAAGAAATAAAAATGGATTAAGACGAGGTCACTACGGTGACGGGGATCCATGTCCACCCCTTGACGTCTCGAGCACAACTGACGTGTGCTCGGCAAATCGCGCTGTATATACGCGGAGAAAGGCGTTTGTCCGTCACACGCGTAACACGTTAATTTCACGTAATAACACCGCGATACAGGCGCAGAACATGCTATGACCATGCTCCACCCACGATTACCCGCTGAAATTTCCCGTCCTACCCATGTGTAACCACGCCCTGGCCGCGGCCAGAGCACGTCGTTCCGCGTCATTTCCGCGTCATTACCTCGTGTGCCGCCTGCGGTTAACACGTGCTCAAAGTTTTGAGCAGCTCAAAACTTTTTCGCGCGGCCAACCGCGTGTGAATTTCCGACCGCGAGTTAAGCACTGCTGTATCTCGTCTGTATGACGATCTCAAAGCGTCCAATAGCGTCCGCCTCACAGGCAGAAATTTCTGGCCGTGATTCAGCCGCAAACGGCTGTGTGACCGGGCCCTAACATACAAATGTTTGCATGGACTTGCGCCCTCTTATATCCCAGATCTGGTCTCCCCTTATGTTCCTGCACGGAGCCTCCTCTCTGAAAATGCCGGTCTACTTGTGACTCCAAGAGCCAAGAAGTCTGCAGGCTCGAGAGCGTTCTCCATCCGGGCCCCGGTGCTGTGGAATGCTCTGCCTCCGGAGATAATATCTGCAAACTCAGCGAAGTTTTTGAATCTAAACTTAAGACACACTTCTATTCATCTCATCTCATCAGCTGTACCGCTTATCCTTATTAGGGTCGCGGGGGGGCTGGAGCCCATCCCAACCATCTCCGGGCAGTGGGCAGGGGACACCCTGAACTGGTTGCCAGTCAATCGCAGGGCACACGGGGACAGACAACTCACTCGCTTAGTCAAGTCAAGTCAAGTCATTTTTATTTGTATAGCCCTAAATCACGAAGAGTCTCAAAGGGCTTCACAGATTATTACACTATATTACACAGACTATTTTTCAGCCGACGAGAAAATTAGGTTATTCATATGCTTTAGAGTAGAAGTGAGTTTTAAGCTTAGATTTAAACATTTCCACTGAGGTTGCAGATCGGATCTCAGGGGGAAGAGCATTCCACAGCACCGGTGCCCGGATGGAGAACGCTCTCGAACCAGCAGAACACTTCTTTGCTCTTGGGATCACCAGAAGACCGGCACTCTCAGATCGTAGTCTTCGGACCGGGACATAGGGGCAAATCAGATCTGAAAGATAAGAGGGAGCAAGTCCATGTATGATTTTGTATAATACTAAGAGAACCTTGAAATCACATCTAAGGCTAACTGGGAGCCAATGCAGGTTATCCAAAATCGGTGTTATGTGATCGTACTTTTTAGTTAAAAGCCTCGCTGCGGCATTTTGTACCAGCTGAAGAGACTTGATTCTAGACTTCGGGAGACCTGAGAGTAGTGCATTACAGTAATCGAGAAGGGAGGTAACAAACGCATGAATTATAATTTCAGCATCCGACTACACCTAGGGACAATTTGGACCGGCCAATTCACCTGAAATGCATGTCTTTGGAATGTGGGAGGAAACCGGAGTGCCCGGAGGAAACCCACGCAAGCACGGGGAGAACATACAAACTCCGCACAGTAAGGCCGGTAGCTGGATTTGAACCCACGCAGGAGGTTCCCACAACCTCAGAACTGTGCCGCACACGCGCTAACCACTGCGCCGCCGTGCTGTCCCACTTCTATTCAATCGCTTATAATTGATGCCCACCTAATATTTTGTATTGTCCTGTCTTTTTCCGACTGCCAACTAGTGGTGATACGAGGGAGAAGGACGAGGACCAGCGTCTGACCTGAAGCATGTCAACGCCTGCATCGACCAGCTGGCAGAGATGGGAAGCTGCGTTGTTGCTGTTATGGACTTTTTGGACTATTTTACAGGCTTGAGGCGTTGTTGCTGTCATGCACTTTCCATACATATTTCATCATGTTACCTAGCGTTCTCTTTTATTGATGTTTTCTACGTTTGTGTCCGGTTACCCAATGCATGTTGGTTTAAGATTAGGCGATGGTGTAATTGTAATCCTGTGCAGTCTTTTGAGTCATTTTTGTGATTAAGGGCTATACAAATAAATGTGACTTGACTTGCATATTTGTTTTGAATCAAAATAACACTAAAATGTAGCTTACATCTTAAGTTTTAGGAAATTCTTCGCATATTAATTCTTCAATTTATAATTTACCACTGGGAAACACTACTTTAATTTTTTGCATGGCTCATAATAAGTGACCCTAATGATACGTAATTCTTTCACTAATACACATTTAATAGTGCCCTCATTAGGTACTGCATGCACCTGCCCTCCTGTGGGCGACCCGCAGGGGGCGATGATGCTTTATAGGACAATGGCGTAAAAACTAATGTGAGCTACAGTTAATGAAGAGGAAAGAAGAAAAGCAAGGGAAAAGCGAAACCAACCTGAGAACAGAGTCAGCGTCATTTTTAAGCAGACTTGTTGATAAACATGGCAACAATATCAAGTATTTACAAGCACTTCACCCAAAAGCCAATCACTTTTCATTCCTTAAAAAACACAAAATTAAAATTCAAGCATTTTCAAGGATTCTAAGCTCCTGTAACCCTGTGTAGAGTCCTAAAAAGCTCAAGTAAAAATCAGAACGACGGGGACTCCAAGTGATAGAAACGCACTAATTTACTTCTCGTTTTTGTCCTGTGCTTTTGAGGTTTTCTGAGTACCTGTCGCTGCAAGATGGCAGATGTCATTTCCCTTTTAGTTGAGATTCATGTTATATTGAATAAAGGCTAATTTCTCAACCTACAAGTATCTAAAATAAATGCACATTTATATGATAGTTCATGTATTTTTGCTTATTATTTAAATCAATATTGTTTTTTTTTTTGGTTAATGATGTTTTTACCAGTAGAAAGTGCTAAATAATATAGTGTCCCCTAAAGACCCAACCGTTCATGGGTCGTCCACTTTTAAAGTCGACTCATGCTCGATGGTTTTAATTTCATTTTATCATTCGCCTATCACCCAAAAGGTCCCTGGTTCGAGACTAGATGGAAACATGTTGGCCTAAAGAGGGATGGGCACCACCAGGCTGTACTTGCCCAAGACACACCACAGGAATTGGTACCCCTGCAACCCTAGTAGTGAAGGGATCCAACCAAGCAACATATGCCTTTATTGTGAATGGTACTTTGTGTTACAATACACTGTGGGTGAAAAGAGCATGATAATTTTATTAGGCACTGTCTTTACAAGATGCAACAATTTAAAAAATGTCAAAGTGACTGTATGACGCAGGGGCCTGCTCAGCCATAAGGTCAGATAGCTCTAAAAAGGTCTCGCCAGACTCATCCAGGTCTGAGTGGAGGCCAGGGGTCAGGTTAAACAGTAGTTTGATTGAATGGCTGTTCACAGTCCAGTGTGAAATGCCAGCTCCATTGCAATGTGGGCCATGCAAAGGGGGGCTCATCTGGCCTTTGTGTGGCCCATGCTCCGAAAGGTCTCCAAGCACGCAGCCATTGTTAGCGGGCCCACCGGCCAGCCCCTCTCAGACTCTCCTTTGGCCTGCTTTGTCTCCTGCGGCGTGACCACTTCCTTCATCCAGGTCAGGGCAGGGTCGTGACTTTGGACACCATCTTGTCTTGTCTGTCTGACTAAATTGGAAATATTGTAATCTGGTTCAGGATAGAACATTGTTTTAAAGCTAATTCATTTCTGTATCCATTTTGGCATTTCTATTTGACATTTTGTTGTATATAAATTTAATTTTACAGTAAAAATCACTTTTGAGCATTAATAGCCCTCAGAGCACTTCACATTTTGACTACTCATTCACTGATTGTTGGCACAGCATCAGGAGTTACTGGGATTAGTCATCAACAGCAACCAGTAAATTTGTGACTTTTCCGATTTAAGCACAGCTACATCTATTCATAAAAATAAAAGAAGGGCGTGTTTAAAAAACAATTCCACATTTATATGTTCTGCCCTTTTTTGGCCGTGATGCGATCGGACACAATGAATAATTTAGAAGCAGTTTTGATAAAAAAATCTCATATTGAAAATATACAGTAGGTATTTTGTTAAAAGTAAATGTATATTTGAGAAGAAAACAATAATATTTTTGTAATTACTAGATGGAGCACCTAAACCCCAAATATTTGTTGGAAATGTATTGGGTGTTACGGACCGGAAGTACGGTAAATAAAATAGGAAATAATGAAATCTTCTACAAACAAAGCTTCTACATACTGTAACCATTTATTATTGACAAAATTTAATTTAGTTGTCAAACCAGATTTTGCCATATTTATGTTCTATTAAAGCTCTTATGTTTTTTTTTTTTAATGAAACCCTTGTTCTAACTGTCGTTTTAATTGTACGTGCCTTGTAGTCCAGTAGGCCTTATAAAACAAATCTTAGAAGAATAATTTGATGGTACGCTTTATAATCAGGTGAGCCTTAGAGTCCGGAAAATTAAGTAAAATAGTTTTGGGAAAAATCGTGCCAAAAATTGTGAAAGGCCTAACCACAGTCATTAACATTTATCTTAAAATAATGTGGGATAACTGTAAAACATTATCTACATATTGTAGTTAAACTTACACTGGATGCAAAAATTAATCCAACTGCTTCAATATCACAAAGCTGTGGTACTGGAGTAACTAGTGAAGTCTC
Organism: Urocampus carinirostris; assembly: GCF_059441175.1. Classification (NCBI taxonomy): domain Eukaryota; kingdom Metazoa; phylum Chordata; class Actinopteri; order Syngnathiformes; family Syngnathidae; genus Urocampus; species Urocampus carinirostris. The sequence continues at coordinate 17,296,548 of NC_142357.1, forward strand.
TATGCTTTATGAACAATAATAGAATCGTTGTGTATCAAGACAAAAACCTGTTGACGACGATTTGAAAAATGATAAAAGCCTGATTTGGTTGATTTGACCAGAGCGTCATACTCAATCCGCCTTGCATACAGCTAAATTCTATTCCCCATCATCAGCCCTCTTGGCCCCAAGTGTCCAAGTTAGGCAAGAAGAGTGCCCTGCACCCTCGGGTGGATCTGCCTTATCACTGCCTAGCCATCGTGCTGATAAGAAAAGGAAAGGCCAAAGGGCCATAAGGAACCATGAGCCTGGCTCAGGTCAACAGTGTGAGAAGGCTGGACTCAAAGGGGACAAGAATATTATCTGATAAGCATCAGCCAGCTCTTTTGATCTCACAGGGGCTGAGCCCGGCCGACAGGGTGTCACGCTGGGTGGACGAGCAGAACGACAAGGCAGGTACAAACAAGCCAGCCCTTAAAGATAAACTGAGGCTGAGCAAATTGACACAGAGGAAGCTCGGACAATCCTCAGATGTGCACAAAGGGGTTTTTTTGTCCTCAAGATGGCAACGCTGAGTTGCATCCTTAACATACCGAGAGCCATCATCACAAGGGCAAACATCCATTGCCTCTTACTGCTAACACATTCTCGTGTCACAGTGTGGTCAGGTGATGTTCTTCCTTAAGTCACTGATTAAAAGCCACCATCATGTGGAGTAGGCCAGACAGGCCTGAGGGCTGCAGAGACAAGCAGTGGCCTGAACCAAATGTCTGGCGGTTTGCCCCAGGGCAAGATGCTACTTTTTTTTTTTTCAAAAACCACTAGTGGCCAGAGGGGTGGAGGTGAGTGTAGTGTGGAGGGTGTCCTTTCCAATTAGCAACAGTTGTCCAAAACAGCAGATGCTACTCCTATAAAAGCAAGCCTATGAATGATTAGTGAAAAAGGAAACTCCAGATGTTTTTTTTTTGTAAAGGTGAATGTTGGAGAATATGAAAGACGGTCTTTCAATCTTGAATCAGTAATTTTTCAAATAGCTCTCATCCTTCATTTGTAAAACAAACTATTTTATTCCTCATTTGATAATTACTTTGTGGGTTTTTTCATAGATAATGGTCTTTTGTTGAAATATGATCAGTAAGGATTTATTGATACCCCTTTTTGGGGCTAGACCAGTCCAATTATTAAGATCTCGAATACTGACCAACACAATTTACAAATACCACAAAATCTACTATGTATACATACACCCCCTTATCAAATTGGCAATATGTAAAGATCCCAATATACTGTTGCTTTGTCCCTTAAAAGTGGTGTCTGTAACTTCAAAATATTGCCCTGGCTGACACGGTCTTCTGGCTGAAATCCTCATTGTAGCTCCGTGTGTTCCACGTGCAAGTATGTGAAATTCTTAGATGTGCTCAAATGAAACCTTTTTCATCTTTTGGGGGGGTTTGTTTTGGCATTTTGACTGTATTTGAAACAGTCTTTTTCTCACTTTTACCATTTTCATTGTAGAATAAAAGAACCGCCAGCACGAGCGTGAAATCGCTATCCTCGTCCCAGACCCGCACCTACTTTCCTCCAGCGTAATGCTCTCTGTGGCCGAAACACCAAGGGTAAAAGTAAGATAAAAGCAAATAGGTGAGGTGAAACAAAACATAAAAAGGCAGTTTGGATTCAGTTGGGAATTGTTAACACATAATAGAGAAAAAAATAATTTAAAATGTTTAAAGAAAACCTCAAACTACGCACTCCACCATTGATTGTGACTGATATTAAGGGCTGTTTTTTTATTTTCCGGTTTGATTATTTTTATTGGTCACAGTTGCAAATACCAATATTAGTAGTGATTACCTTTCTGTTGTAATTTTGTGGTATCAATCTAGCTGAATACATTGAAGTTAGTGTTCATACTTCCCCATCCCTATTTTTGAATCATCAGTTTAATAGATTAAATGTATCTAGCATGTAATATTGGTATTTTCAAGCACAAAACATATTTAAATTGGAATGAAAATACAGTAAAAAGAAGTGACCCCAGGTCCAAGTATTCAGTTTGATAAACTAAATGTTTTTACATACACAGTACTGTACTGTATCCTTTGATGTTTTATTTTTGTAACCCTTCCAAGGCACAGGATTGTACCAGCAATTCTTTCAGCTATTTTTTTAAATGGAGGAAAAATACCTATACACCTTATATCAGATTTAAGTAGTATGAAAAGGCACATTATTACTCAAGTGGCTTTGTCTGGAATGCCATTTCCACATCGTAGAGGATTACTGGTGGATCGATAGTGTGCAAACTACTCGGTTCTATTTTGTTCACCCGAGACAGCTGCAGAGGCGACAATTCTATATGAAAACAAACTGCTAGGAACATATCCCAAAATAGATTATGAGTCAGCAGAGTTACCATGCTTTAAACCCCTCAGTTGTTGTTCTCAATCCTAACATCCAAATCAAATGGCTGCGCATGAACGCCATAACAAAAAGGAAACAAAGAATTGTGTCTGCATTTCACGGTTTATAAAAAAAAAAAACAAGTGTGCTTTTTCGCTCTGTTCTTATGTGTGTTTACCCCTTCTTAAAGAGTTCTTTGTGTGAGTTAGTCATCAGAAGCATTTCATGTTTGCATAGATCAGTGGCACATTTGCCTTACAGACAGAGCATAATTGGGCAATGCATAAATCAGTTCAATAAAGAAGGGTATTTGTTGCCATTTGACATATTAAATCTCAACCTGTACAACAAAGTCCAAGATTTCTCATGAGTAAACAATTTGCAATCAAAAAATTAGATTTTTTTAAAAAAAAAACGTTCGAGCAAGGCACATCTATGCTCCGAAGAATCAAAGTATTCAAAATATGACAACAATTCCAAGATAAAAGGGCTAACCAGTGTTCTAATGTTTAAATTATATACCATATTTTCTGCACTATAAGGCGCACCGGGTTATAGGGCGCACCCCCCAAAAAATAGTTTTTGGTCCTATATTTTCCATACATAAGGCGCACCGGATTATAAGGCGCTACAATGGGAACGTCGACAAAACAGTCAGATAGTTCAGTCAAACTTATAACCCCATTAACATTCCGAAAGCTTGCAAAGAAGCAAATACGTGTCGTAGACACGTGCGGATGCGGTGCCCGTACGATGTCACCAAACAAACATTTCTTAGTCTCCATTTTATTTTTTGCTGGCAACTGTGTGGACAGCAAAGTAAGAATTTTATTGTGCAGGGAAACGGGGTTCTTTACTGTGCATATTACAATAAACACTTTGAATTGAATTTAGTTTAAAAATAGACTCATCACAGAAACATCAAGATCGTTCTAAAACAAGATACCGGGAAAATATAAATCCGCATAGCTCACCTAAGTTCTCTTGCAGAATCACGTTCATCAAGGATACGTAACCATGGTCTTCTTACAACCGTGCGTGTAGTAAATTCAGGAGAGTAAAAGATTTACAAATACAGAATAGTAAAACATGTTTTCTCTATGCCGTTGTGCAACCCAACACGTGATTCACATTTATCTTTTTCGGCCAATTGCAGGCTTTGTTTCGCCCCTTTAGCCTATGCGAGCCTGTAAATTATAAAAAGGATCCGCTCCCTTTATCTCCAAATAACTTTAGCCAATAGTGACTGATTCAAATGATGATTGACACATTGGTTAGGAAATGAAACGCCGGTATATAAATCCCAGCATACACCGCGGACGACTTCGCCTTCGGGGGAAAATCTAGTTGGCGGCTGCTTGCTTTAGTTGCAAGACTTTGCGACTTAATATCGATCCATATATAAGGCGCATTGTATTATAAGGCGCATGGTCAGCTTTTGAAAAAAATAAAGGCTTTTAGGTGCGCCTTATAGTGCGGAATATATATATATATATATATATATATATATATATATATATATATATATATATATATATATATATATATATATATATCCATATACATCAGTGTCTGAAATAACGTCTGCCCGGGGCGTGCATCTTTTATGTCGGGCGTACAACTTACAAAACGTCTCCGTCTGGGTAGCAGATAACTTTTTTTCTGGAAAGTTTTTTTTTTTTTTTTCAAATAAATTGTTTGCTTTATTCCGATTTCGAAATTTTCGTTCGGTTTGGCAATTTCTGTTTGTTTGGCAATTTGCATACTCCGCAGCCAATCAGAAGCCTGCATCGAATAACTACGTGCTCCCGGACTCTCCTGAGCGTTATAAGGTAGTGCATTTGCATATCATTTTCCAAAGTAGACGCACAGAAAACACAAGAAAAATGGATAAGTGGTTCGGAATCAAGCCAAAACCTGTGTTTCAAGTTGTGAAAAATAGGGCAGGCAACTTTATGGCTGGGCAGGCAACTTTCCAGAGTTGTCTGCCATAGTGTCCGGTAACTTTTGCTCTTTCGCACTTTATGCTTATTCATATATTTGAATGTAGTTGTACACTCTCTACATTGTTCTAAGTAGTGTTCTGATTTACCGTGGGGTGGGAGACTATGAGTCTTGCCTTGAGTCTTATCGAACCACCTGCAAGATTTAGTCTTGACAAAGGACTGGGGTGAAGCAGGGATTTTGGAAAATTTCCATTGACTTTGGTTTTTGTCAGCGCCCGCCCTCCCCTCTGGTATATGATGGTCAACCATTTCCATAACACACTTGTCAAACCATTCCATCTTTTTTCTGTACTCATTATTTCAGAATATTCTGTTTTATTTGTTTTTATTAAAATAGATACCTTAACGGACTGCTCCACTCCAGAGTTTGTTATACCCGTCGCATTTCGCAACCCAGATGTTAAACAAACACACGCAGGAAGAAGTCTGTCCTTCTTCAATAGGTGACCTTAGAAAAATAACAGGAACAATCTACATGTGTTTGTGCACATGTTTAACAGCCATTATAAAGCCTGCATATCACAGATATCAGTATTTTTTAAGAGCGTTATTGCTTGCATGTAAAAATAGCCACTGATGCTAAACACTAGTCACAGCACATCAAAGTATAAGATGGAGTGAGAGTGCAGCTGCCCACGTTGGTGCGACTTTCTCTCCTCTCTCGTTCCTGAGGAACTGTTTTTTGTCGAGGATGTTTACCGATCTCAGGAAAGACAAACAACGACTCTCTTGTTTGGGAAACACACCGCTTGTGTGCGTGTACGTGTGTGTAAGCGAGAGAGACTCAGGATGCTGCGTATTGTTACCTCCTTGTTTATCTAGTCGAGTCTTGGATCCTTTAACCCCACTTCCAAGTTTCCCAGCTGAGTCGGATCAAATCCAAAGTTGCCAGTCATTCTTGGCCCAAAAACTGACAGAAGGATGCGCTCTAAGACACAATGCTTATTGAGATCATAAATGAGCAGAGATAGCAAAATGGTCACTGAACCCGATCAAGGTTCACTTGGCGTTTGTATTTTTTAACCTCTAGTGTGTTTCTGGAGGTTGAAAGTGTTTAGTAGCTTATTATGAGATAAAATTAACAGATATGCTTTCAGATTTAGGACACTAATGAAAGACTGTATTTTCTCGTGTATAACAAACATTTTATATGCACCACCCTGGGCAGCTGCACTCCCACTCCATCTTATACATTTTATAACAACCTGAGAAATAACTCACAGTTTGGGTGCGCATTAAACACGAGGTTTTACCATGATTGCAAAACATTGGAGGTATGAGAAAGACAAATTTTAACCACTGTACCGCCAGTGACACAGATGACATTTGAAAAGGCATTTGAGACAAATGTTAGAGAATTGAGAAAACAGAAAGTCATAAATAAATAAAAAAAAAATGTGGGAAACAACTTTTAGGTGTATCTGATGAAGAATCAGACTTTGAAGGACAATAAATGAATACATTGTAAACGTTATGTTGGCATCAGCTACATAGCCCATGTGACAAACGAGACGGTGCTCAACACCATCAGAGGGCACTTTGGACTATACAAAGATCCGTTGTCAACTGTGCGCAGATAAAAACTGCAGCGATATGGTCACGCCACAAGTTCATTAGGACTGGCCAAGATTATTCTCCAGGGCACAGTCTAAGGGGGCACGGCAAGAGGAAGAAAAAAAAAGAACTGGGCCGACAACATCAAGGAATAGAATAGTGCCAACTTTGCCTCATCTCAAAAACAGGCCAGGAACCCTCAGCAGCAGAAATAGCTTTCCAGAGTTGCATCCTCAGTTGTGCCCCGACAACCCAGGTGGTTTAGCGGTCCGTGAACCGTGATAGTGTTCATAGTTAACGTTGTCAATTAACCATTTTAATCATGGCTGCACATATTCAACAAAGTTTGCTACTTGTAATGATTAGAGCTGAAAAAAAGGGAAACTTGGTTCCATACCGTTTTTTTTAATTGAAAATTAGGCATGCGCGTTACACACGAGTGCGCGTTACACGCGAATAAATATGGCATGTCACAAGTGAAAAATTGATTCAACTACCTGCTGTAAACAATTATATTCATTAAATCAAATCCACTTGCCTAAACCAGTGTTTTCCAACTAGAGCAAGGAGCACTGTAATCGTTCACCGTATCAGTAATGGCAGCAGATCACTATTTTTTTCTCTTTTAAATTAATTATCTGCTCATAAGGTAGCACAGTGTATGTTATAACTAATTTTGTCTGATGAAGCAGTTTAATATTGCACAGCAAAAATACTAATATAGATCAAAGAAAAAATATTGCACATAACTTTTCTGATTTTAATTACTACTTCACCATTTTTTAAAAAAGGAAAACATCATTAAATGTTTTTTTTTCAATGGCACATAT